>NC_048298.1:58968412-59576557 GCF_013100865.1 Trachemys scripta elegans
CAAAAAGAACAGGAGTACTTGTGGCACCTTAGAGACTAACAAATTTATTAGAGCATAAGCTTTCGTGGACTACAGCCCACTTCTTCGGATGCATATAGAAGTGGGCTGTAGTCCACGAAAGCTTATGCTCTAATAAATTTGTTAGTCTCTAAGGTGCCACAAGTACTCCTGTTCTTCTTTTTATTGTTAGTTTGTGTTAATCCTCTTGAGCTAATGTATCTGATCTGGATTTGCCTAAATTTAAAACTAGTCAATTAGAGATCATGATTAATAAGGGGGAATCACTTTTTTTATTGAGGTTTTAGAAAACTATACATTTTGTTCATGTTAGCAAAGATATTAAACTAGTCACACCAAGTAATTAAAAAATTAAGCTTGTTTTCTTTCCTGTTCTCGTTACTGATTTACTAACGTATTGAGCATATTTGGTCACCTTGATAATTGAGCGTTGTGGAGGAACTGCACTAAAAAGAAGTGATTAAAATTCCACATTACAAAAAAAACAACTTTGTTTTTGAAGGGGATTGCTTTGGCTATTTTCCAGGTACTGGGGAAAATTCCACTTTAATTGTATGAATTAATAGGATGACCGCCCATGGACAGAAGGATTTGAAGGCAATTGGTGATATGGCACTGAATATTCACAAGTTGATTTGTATCATAAGATTATACTGCCTGACAAATTGAGGGTTCAGTTACATGAGTTACTCATGATCCCAGGTAACTTTGCCAAGATATTTATTTAAAAAAAAAAAGTTGTAGTAAATGCTGCATGTATTTGATAGTGCACCTTATAAAGAAATATATATGGCATTGCCATACAGTTGCAATAGAAACTTGCTCTGAAAGTTGATGTAGAGAACTACTTTTTTACCATAGGTGAAGTATGTGACACTTGGGCAACAACCCCAGGCATATGCCCTAATTTCATAATACATTTTTTTTTAGTAGTCACCAATATATTGCATTTCTAGTATGACAACAGAATAGTGGTAGTACAAATCTATTGTGTCAGGTTGAGGTTTGTTGATGAAAAATCCCAAGGGGTAACCTAAAATAGACTAAATCACAAATGCTTTAAGGATCTTACACTGCAGTGGAATCTATGCGCTCTGACCAAATCACTGATAAAGAAGAGAAAATTACTTTTGAGGTATTTTTTTCTTTTATCCCTTGAAAATTTGAAACTGAGATGTTTCCTTATCAAACTTTTCTGAGATCAGTGGTGCTCATACAATAGTTGCCTGGCTACTTTTTAAGGAGGAAAAAAGCATTGGTAAATTTGTTTGGAAAGTTTCCTATCTTTTCTCTTCCCTTCTTTGGATATTGACTTATAAACAGATACCAAAAGGTTGCATTTTAAACCTGCAAGCCTTGACAGTGTTTAAGTTGTATTAGTGTGTGTATATATACCAGTTTCATTTTCTAGTCAAGTGATGTAAACATAGACCGCTGGTGAAAATATTCTTTGGGGAGGCTGAGTAAAACTGTCAGATCCTGCTCTCTGGGGTGGGGGAGGTGTTGCAGTTTCTGTCCCAACCTGGAGGGAAGACCCCATGGTGGAAGGAAAATGAGCCAACCATGCACTCATCCAGCAGCAGTAGTTCCTGTTGGACCCGGCTCCATGCTCTATGCTCTGGTTCATTGGCTCTTGCCGCCTGCAGACTTACTGTGGCAGGCTCCGAATGATGGGGGACTAGCCATCTGACCTCCCCAACAAGATGGGGGGAGGGATGGTCACCAGCCCCACATAACACTCCAAAGTGAAGAAAAGATGCTAATACCAGGGGTCAAGGGATTGGGGGAGGGGAGGTTTCTAGATGAGCCATAGGGAACTAGAGCAGTTAAAGGGAGAGGGGCGGGTGAAGCCAGGACTTGGAGGTATTTGGGGTGATTTATAAGGTATATGGATTTCGGTGTTGGGAGGACAGCAGAAGGGCACTGCGGAAGTAAGTATGGATGGGCAGCAGGGGAGAAGAGGGAGGCTGTGACAGGGAAGTGGTTTGAGGGATGGGGGGGGACTATAGAGGAGGTTTTAAGAGGTGGGTTTGTTGGGAAATGGGACTTGGGATGGTGAGCGGTGGCAGGGGGGTTGGCAGGGTGATGCTTTATGGATGCATTTGGGGAGTTGTGCGATGGGGTAGGTTTATTTGGGGAAATGGGAGTTGGTATGGTGGAGAGGTGAGATCAGTGGGGGGCTGTGGCAGGAGGAGGTTCTGTGGGGTTTGGGTTTATTTGGAGGGTGCAAAGAGGTTGGGTGTGTTTGGAGATGAGATATCAGGGGGATTGATGGTGGGTTTAAGCAGGAGCTGGGAGATGGGTTATTTGGGGATTGGGTAGGAGTCTGTGGCGGGGGAGAGTTATTTGGGGTTCTGTGGTAAGGGGATTGTGGAAGTTCAAGGGGCGGGGTGGGAGGGACAACAGTGCCAATGGCCACAGCTGGCTGTATCTGGTTCCATCTTCTGCAGTCCCCTTCCACCTCCATCTCACTTCCTCCATCCCTCTCTCCCTCACTGGCACTAACCCCAGCTCCACTCACAGGGACTGAGTCATTGCAACTGTACCAGGGATGGGGCTGGCTTGCTGCATGCTGGTTGTGCTCAAGATGGACTCTGCCTGCAGCATCACTGTGGGGCCCCAGAGATTCACCTCATCCCGCTGCAGTGCTCTGGGGACTCTCCTGGTTTGTCCTGCTGCTGGGCAGTCAGGAAGCTCAATGCCAAGCTGGCTCTGGCACCACAGGAGGCAGAGCTATGCCTGCTGATCTGGACTGTACAGGTGGGCAGCAGGGCTCACATTTGGAAGGGCTGAGCCTCTTCTACCATTAGCTATCTGCTGCCACTGACTGTAGGAAATGTCTTCAATATTTGTGGCTCCAATGTCCAGGTAGGCTACCAGTTCTATCATTCAGGAGCAAAAAGATGCATTAGCCATAGTCATGTATTAACTATTTCTTGGTTTTGAGCAGTTAATGACTGAAGAATCTTTGGTTCTTCTAGGTGTAAAAAAAAAAAAAAAAAAGTTTTTTTCCCCCTCTGGAGGTGTGGAGATATTAACATGGGATAAACAGTAATCTTTGATTCTTCTATGACACTTGGTATTTTGGGAGTATCAGCGGTGGCAGATTACTTGTATCCTTGGGACTGAGTCCTCTAAAGAAACACAGGATTGGTAAATAAAATTCTGTGTGATTATTTATTTGCCAAAGCTCTGTGTAGACAGGTAAACCTTGCTGAAAGATTTTGCTTTTGGGTTTGTTTGGGTTGGTTTGTTTGTCCTGTGATACTGCAATAAGCTTTGGGCCTGTTGACATCAAGAGCTACAGAATTTAAGTGAGCATCATGTTGTTTGCACTATCATGACCTGTTTTTCCTTTCAGGAGCAGCAATATGTATTCAGCAATATTGTTAGCTTAAAACACACAGTTTTGGACTAACTCGTATTAAATCTTGGAGTCTGACCTGTATGCCAGAGTTCCTAACCAAAAAAAGCTCAGTGTTCTAATTTTCGTTACTATTTCCTTAATCAATGCTTTTTTTAGTAATTCTTTTGCTGTAACTGACTTTGCTGATGACTTTAAAGATATTAAGATGTCCCAGGTTGAAAGTCTTGAATTGGCGTTTTGTTAACGGAAGCCACTACTCTGCTCGATGGTGTCCGAGGGAAGGGCTCCTCTGTCACACCGACCAGCATCCAACCTGGAAATCAGTACTGAGCCCGGTACAGATACTCAAGACCTGGAACAGCAGGATCTGGTCAGAGCAGAAGAGGAGGCGGAGGGCTCCCTGCCAGTGCAGACCTCCTCCTCCTGAGAGAAGGCAGTGTCAGGGATGGGTGGCTCGACATCTCTGGATGACTTCAAAGCTGACCAGGATCTATTGAAGAGAGTGGCCTCAAACCTAGGGCTGGAATTGGAGATACTGAAAGACTCCTCCCACAGCCTGGTCAACATCTTCGCTGGAGTGGCTCCGTCGAGGGTGGCCCTACCCCTCAACGAGACCAGTATCGGTTCAATCAAAACCTTATAGCAGATGCCGTCCTCTCTGCCCTCCCACTTCAGAGGGCAGAGAAGAAGTACTTGTTCCCCCCATGGGGTATGAGTACTTATATTCCCATCCCCCTCCTGGGTCTCTTAGTGGTCTCTGCAGCCAATGAAAGAGACAGGCAGGGGCTGCAAGGTGTGACCCCCAAGGCGAAGGATTCAAAGAAACTAGACCTTTTTGGTAGAAAGGTTTATTCTACTTGCCATTTACCCCTCCGCATCTCCAACCAGCAGGTGTTGGTTGTATGGAGGTCTGACTTTAATGTCTGGGATCCATTTCAAAACTTAAGGACTCGCTGCCCCAGGAGTCCAAACAGAAATTCTCCACTCTGGTGGAGGAAGGGAAGGCTATAGCTAGGGCTTCCCTGCCCTTGACACCGTGGATGCAGCTCCCAGAACTATTGCATCAGCAGTAGTCATGCAAAGGTGCTCTTGGTGCCAGTCCTCAGGCCTACCACTGGAGGTTCAACAGTCCCTTCTGGACCTTCGGTTGGAGAGAGTTTCCCTCTTCTCAGAGCCGATGGATGGACCTCTATGTCTCAGCACCTTCAAGGAAGCACTTCAGACCTCATCAACTATGCCAGAACCTGTTTAAGAAGAGAAGCAGGGGCTATAAGCACAGACAACCACCCCGATTTGCTTCAACCTCGCTACCGGGCCCTCACAGATATTTGGGAGGCACCAAGCAGAAATGTTCCCCAGTGCATAATCTTCTGATCAGGTCAAATGGGACAAGTGGATGGTAGGCTTCCTCCTAATTATCTGCAGTACACATCTGAATTTGATGTCTGAAGTCCTGCTGATTTAACTCCTGTCTATAATCTCTTCAAGAGAGAAACATTTTCATAAAAATATTTAGTCTCTCTCAAAATTTAAGGAAGCTGATCTAACCACCCACTGAGAATTACTGAGAAAGGTCACTTCACTTTTCATTGAATGTTGTTAGATGAGAAATTATCTTTAAGTTTGAATTTGATTGGCTCTGTCAGGAAAAGATAGAATATCAGTCCATTGCTGTTACTGTACTAGTATTTGATATTTTGACATGTCCATCCACATAAATAATCTCATTTTCTTGTCACTCCTGTAACCTTGATGCTTCGGCCAGGAGAAGCCAGTTTTAGTCTTCCAAGTTCTTAAATAAGCTGTAGTAAATACTTGTGAACAGTGTCTTTTCCCATGGTTGGTGGAAGTTAGACTCTCAACTTTGAAACACAATATTTAATCTCTATTGTGGCATGTTCTTGGGGCATTTGAAGTGTATACTGTATTCTGCCGGTGAAACTTTTCAAAAGCCATCCCTCATGGTAGTGCCAGTAATGACAACTGCCACTGTAGCAACTAGGCTTGGTATAAAACCATTACATGTGTTGGGTATCAGAGGAGCAGCCGTGTTAGTCTGTATCCACAAAAAGAACAGGAGTACTTGTGGCACCTTAGAGACTAACAAATTTATTTGAGCATAAGCTTTTGTGGGCTACAGCCCACTTCATCGGATGCATAGAATGGAACACATAGTGAGGAGATATATATTCACATACAGAGAACATGAAAAGGTGAGAGTTGTCCTACCAACTCTAAAAGGCTAATTAATTAAGAGAAAAAACTTTTGTAGTGATAATCAAGATAGCCCATTACAGACAGTTTGACAAGAGGTGTGAGAATACTTAACATGGGGAAATAGATTCAATGTGTGTAATGGCTCAGCCATTCCCAGTCTCTGTTCAAGCCTAAATTGATAGTCTAATTTGCATATTAATTCAAGTTCAGCAGTTTCTCGTTGGAGTCTATTTTTGAAGCTTTTCAAAAGCTTATGGGTCTGCTCTGGGAATGCCAGTTCGGGTTTCAGGCCTTTAGCCTTCATCTCCCTGGACAGGAATCTCTGTCTTTTCTCTCTCCAGACAAGGATTTTAGGTCACAGTCCCCTGCAGTTCACTTTTGATATCCCCAGCAAGCCAGTTTGACTGCAGACAGCACCTAAACTCTGCTCTCTCTCCAAGGGCTGTGAACAATGTATGTCAACAGTTGCAAGTTACCACACAGCTCTTTCACAGCAGAGTACATCTATTCAGGCCATAAAGCATATAGAAAATAAATAAATAAAAGGACTTACACTCACACTAAACATACCAGAAATTGTAAAAGGCTTTAGCAAGTTAAAAAGCTTCCAACCCTTCAGCAAGGGCTTGGCTTGGCTCCCCCCTCGGGCAAAAGTTCATGTCAGTTGGAAAGAATGTCATGAGTCTCTTTAAACTCAACTCAAAGACTAACAGATGTATTTGGGCATAATCTGAAGAAGTGGGTTTTTTACCCACGGAAGCTTATGCCCAAATAAATCTGTTAGCCTTTAAGGTGCCACTGGACTCCCTGTTGTTTTTGTGGATGCAGACTAACACAGCTAGCCCCTGATACTTTAAACTCAACTGTTATATGCCAAGTTCTTCCTTTGTACCTTTGCCTTTCTTCTGGGACTGCCCTAACCCCAATATATGCAAACCACTCTAGAGGAAAGTACTTCTCTGGAGCTGCTAACAATCTCAGGGACTTTCGTAATCTTTCCCTACTGTTGTTACTTCCTAGGGGAGCTGTGCTATCTATCCCATCTTGGATTTGCATACAATCTCTCACCCACAATGATACATAAAATATTCATAAATGTAATACAACGTGATCCCCAAATACACTGCATATGGCTGCAATACCTATCATAATTACTGCTTCTACAGAATGTTGTAATTTCTTTCCTGCAGGTATTATAGTTCATTTATTAACAGGCAAATATTTATTATATATGACTTACAGAAAAATGGCTACTTTAACAAAGATTGAGCATTTTTTGCAGAGTTAATTAAAATCACCCTTCTTTTTATTTTAAGTATTTAATATTTCCATTCACAGTGTCTGAGCAACACTCCTCCACTAACAGAATACTTCCTAAATGACAAATATCAGGACGAGCTAAATTTTGACAATCCTTTAGGAATGCGAGGTGAAATAGCAAAAGCGTATGCAGAGCTCATCAAGCAAATGTGGTCAGGAAAATACAGCTACGTCACACCAAGAGCATTTAAGGTTGGTATTACTTAAATTATAATTTGTTTGAATGTATACAGTGAATTTGTTTTCACAGCTGAAGTAAATGAAACTTATAATACATATAACAAATAATTAGAGCTGTTGATTAATCACAGTTAACTCACACAATTAACTCAAAAAAATTAATCACGATAAAAAAAATTAATTGCGATTAATCGCAGTTTTAATCACACTGTTAAACAATAGAATACCAGTTGAAATGTATTAAATATTTTGGATGTTTTTCTACATTTTCATATATATTGTATTATGTGTTGTAATTGAAATCGAAGTGTACATTATTTTGGATTACAAATATTTGCACTATAAAAATGATAAACAAAAGAAATAGTATTTTTCAATTCACCTCATACAAGTATTGTAGTGCAGTCTTTTTGTCGTGAAAGTGCAGCTTATAAATGTAGATCTTTTTTGTTACATAACTACACTCAAAAACAAAACAATGTAGAACTTCAGAGCCCACAAGTCCACTCAGTCCTCCTAATTGTTCAGCCAATTGCTAAGACAGACAAGTTTGTTCACATTTACAGGACATAATGCTGCCCTCTTCTTATTTACAATGTCACCAGAAAGTGAGAACAGGCATTTCCATGGCACTTTTGTAGACGGCATTTCAAAGTATTTACATACCAGATATACTAAACATTCGTATGCCCCTTCATGTTTCGGCCACCGTTCCAGAGGACAGGCTTCCATGCTGATGGTGCTCATTAAAAAAATAATTCGTTAAATAAATTTGTGACTGAACTCCTTGTGGGATAATTGTATGTCCCCTGCTCTGTTTTATCCACATTCTGCCATATATTTCATGCTATAGCAGTCTCAGATCATGACCCAGCACATGTTCATTTTAAGAACACTTTCATTGCAAATTTGACAATATGCAAAGAAGGTACCAATGTGAGATTTCTAAAGATAGCTACAGCACTTGGCCCAGGTTTAAGAATCTGAAGTGCCTTCCAAAATCTCAGAAGGACGAGGTGTGGAGCATGCTTTCAGAAGTCTTAAAAGAGCAACACTCTGATGCAGAAACTACAGAACCCAAACACCAAAAAAGAAAATCAAACTTCTGCTGGTGGCATCTGACTCAGATAATGAAAATGAACCTGCATTGGCCGGCACTGCTTTGGATAGTTATCAAGCAGAACCCGTGATCAGCATGGACACGTGCTCTGAAATGGTGGTTGAAGCATGAAGGGACATATGAATCTTTAGCGCATGTGGCACGTAAATATTTTGCAACGCTGGCTACAACAGTGCCATGCGAACACCTGTTCTCACTTTCAGGTGACATTGTAAACAAGAAGTGGGCAGCATTATTTCTGCACATGTGAACAAACTTGTTTGTCTGAGCAATTGGCTGAACAAGAAATAGGACTGAATGAACTTGCAGGTTCTAAAACTACATTGTTTTGTTTTTGAATGCACTTTTTTTGTACATAATTCTACATTTGTAAGTTCAACTTTTGTGATAAAGAGATTGCATAACAGTACTTGTATTAGGTCAGGGGTGGGCAAACTTTTTGGCCCAAGGGCCACATCTGGGTGGGGAAATCGCATGCAGGACAATAAATGTAGGGCTGGGGCAGGAGGTTGGGCTGCGGGAGGGAGTGTGGGGTGTAGGAGGGAGTGTAGTGTGCAGGAAGGGGCTCAAGGCAAGGAGTTGGGGCATAGGAGGGGTGCAGAGTGTACAAGGGGGATTCGGGCAGGGGGTTGGGGTAAGGAGTGCAGGAGGGGGCTCAGGGCAGGGGTTTGGGGTGCAGGGAGGGGTGCGGAGTGCGAGAGGGGGCTCAGGGCAGGAGGTTGAGGTGCAGGAGGAGTGCGGCAGGGGCTCGGTGCAGGAGAGGTGTGGCAGGGGGTTGGGGTGCAAGAAGGGTTCGGGGTGCACGCTGCAGACTGGCGGCGCTTACCTTGAGCAGCTCCGGGGTGGCAGCTGTGCGCAGCAGGGCTAAGGCAGGCTCGTGGATACCCATTCCCAGCCAGTGAGAGCTGCGGGAGGGCGGTGCCTGCAGGCGAGGGCAGCACACAGAGCCTCTACCCCTCCCCCGCCGCCGCAGGGCCGTGGTGCCAGCTGCTTCCGGGAGCAGGGCCAGGGCAGGCAGGGAGCCTGCCTTAGCCCCGCGGCACCACAGGGGTGGCAATCCCGCAGGCTGGATCCAAAGCCCTGATGGGCTGGATTTAACCTGCGGGCCGTCATTTGCCCACCCCTATATTAGGTGAAATACTGTTTCTTTTGTTTTTTTTACAGTGCAGACATTTGTAATCAAAAATAAATATTAAGTGAGCACTGTACACTTTGTATTCTGCATTGTAATTGAAATCAATATATTTGAAAATGTAGAAAACATCCAAAAATATTTAAATAAATGGTATTCTATTATTATTGAACAATGCGATTAATAGAGATAATTTTTTTAATTGCTTGACAGCCCTACAAATAATTTTAAAAATTGAGTTTTGAAACAGTGAGCTAGCAGTCCATTTAGTTGACTTTCTCTTAACAATTTAGATCAGCAAAGTAGGTGAGGTAATATCTTTTATTGGACCAACTTCTGTTGGTGAGAGAGACAAGCTTTTGAAAATTCTCCCTCTCACCAACATAAGTTGTTCCAATATCATCTGACCCACCTTGTCGCTCTGATATCCTGGGACCAACACAGCTACAACATCTCTGTATACATCATAATTTTTCAGTCAACTACTTAATTTCTTAAGCAAAAAAACAAAAAAAGCCCCTAGTTATTCTTTTTGCTGTGCTTTGAATTCATTATATATATTTTAATTCAAAATATGTTAGTTCTAGCATCATTTCTGTAGTGCTACATCTTTCCCTTGATAAATTTTGGGGCTGTTTGATCTTGACTTTAACATGGTCTCAAGATGTTTTTTCTATAATCTAGTCAGAATTTTATGTAATTTTCCTGGGCTCTTTTACACGAATAAGACTTTTTCTCTATGCTATTTGAATAATTTAGAAACTTAAGACCATGTACGATATATTTCCTGTATTATGCTTCTCTTTAAAAAGTAATGTGGACTGTACATAGTATTTTAAATAGGACACCACTGATTCATGTTACAGTGCTATAGTTTCCTTTCTTTAATTTGATATTGTATTTTTATATCCCAGATCTTTGTTAGCTTTTGGTTATTTTTAATAAGCATGCTAATGTTTTTAGTTATCTTCATTGTCTTCTGGTCAGTTACTTCTCTACCATATATTTTTCTACTTCCATGCTTTTTTCCTTTCATTAATATTTTTACCTTATAATTCTCTTCTAACAGTGTTTTGTCTCTTGCATATGTCTGTCAATTAGGTTTTTTTTTTTTTTCTATTCTTTCATTTACATTTGTGGGGGATTGGAAGAGGTGTTTTTTTTTTTCTTTCACTTTTGCTGCATTAGATTAACCCCCTACTGGTGATAGCTGTCGTCAGCAGTAGTAGGTCATTGCACCATGGGGCCATTTCACCACCCAGAAAGCAAATAATGTTTACCCAGGGAGGGCAGCATTAAACTGTGGCTAGAGCTCCATTAGTGCCCTGCCTGTAGAGGCTATGGGGAGGAGGAGCTGAATCATTGCATCATCTCTACTTCCTCTTTCCCTCCTGAATATGCCCCTTTGCTGGCCATACCACCACTTTCCTACTTTTGGGGTGTCACTGTGGCTCCAGGCTCCCTCATTAGAAGTGATTGATCTGCCATTGTTTGCCAGCCCCAAATCATTTCTGAAAAAAATATCCTAATTGACCCTTCTTCCTCATTCAACTGGTTTGACGAGCTTTAGTCTGCTTCTCTTGTACTAACATAGCAGCCTGTACTCCTATTTTGTCATTATAGTGTTTACTACTACGGCACTTTCCAAAGAGAATCTGAATGTCTCACAAACATTTAAGAATTTATCCTTACAATGCACCCCTTTGCAAATGGAGACACTGAGTCACAGAGAGGTGCTAAGTGACTAGTCCAAGGAGTAATCTGTAGTATTGCTGGGAATAGAACCCAGACCTCCTGAGTACCAGTCCAGTGTTTTTTAACCACAAAAACATTCTTCCTCTCCAAGAGCTGCTCCTTTGCAAGCATGTTCAGCTATGTAATATTCCTTGCTATGGCGCCTGAGTGGCAGCCATTCCTCAAAACACAAGGTACCAGATACAATCATTGATTTCTAAGTATTGTGACATGCTGGTAGCCCCATGCTATTTGTTTGTTTACACAAAATCAAACATTACATTTCTCAAACTGAAAATTCTCATATGTGCTCTCTAGACACAAGTGGGACGATTTGCACCTCAGTTTTCTGGATATCAGCAACAAGACTGTCAAGAACTTCTAGCTTTTCTCTTAGATGGTTTACATGAGGATTTGAATCGGATTAGGAAAAAGCCTTATATTCAATTAAAGGATGCAGATGGAAGGCCGGACAAGGTAATGTTCTTAGTATTGGTTTTCTTTGTATTTTAGTTCATTACTTAATGCTACAGTATGTTGTAAGATATTGTTGCCCCTTTGTGAAGCATTAACATCTTTGGGGGCTGCTTTGTGGGTCATCTTTTCAGTGGAAGAGAATTTAGTGATACAAAGACTCGAGATATTCTCTAGTCTCATTTATTTACATGTACACAATTCCTGTTTCCTTTGAAAAGAGATAGCAAAAACAGCATCAAGGCTATACAAAAGTAATTCCAACACACCAAGAAAATCAGCTGCATTTTGGACCCCTGGTCTTGCACTTGGTCTTACAATCTCCTACTTTCAGCATACTTGTTAGTTCCTGTGTCCTGGCTCTCTCATCTATACCCCTAATTGGGGAAACTCCAGAGCTCTAAGTTGCTTGTCTATAGAGCATCATTATACACACTCACTAACGCTGGGCTACTTCAGATGGGGATTTTTGTCTTAAACTTCCTTTTTGTCCAATTACTTAGCCAAATAAATCAAACATCCATTGGAGCTGATTTCTTAGTCTCTATCCTAACAAGTGTTTAACTCACACAATCCCCTTAACAATTGAGGTGTCATTGCTGTTGTCAACCCTTGTGCAGTCCTTGGGGTCAGACTTTTTTTGTACATTTAACCCATGTAATGGATAGTCTCATATTAACTATTTGTATTAGTAGTATATAACGTGCATTTCGTTAGTGTTTTTTGCTATAACCCAAGTTCTGTTTTAATTGTAGGTGGTTGCTGAGGAAGCCTGGGAGAACCATTTAAAAAGAAATGATTCCATCATTGTAGATATATTTCATGGGCTTTTTAAATCCACCCTTGTTTGTCCTGAATGTGCTAAGATTTCTGTAACCTTTGATCCCTTTTGTTACTTGACACTTCCATTACCCATGAAAAAAGATCGCACTTTGGAAGTTTATTTAGTTAGAATGGATCCACTTACTAAACCTATGCAGGTAAGAAATATTTTTGTTTACGTAAAACGTCGTCTGTGGTGTTTAAAAACTTTTTTTGTGTTCATATTTTTAATACTTGACAGAACAGGCAATAAATCTGACAAATTAAATTTGTCAGGATGGTACGGTTTTTTTGACTTTCATCTCTGTGTTACTTATTAATGAGAAAACTTTGTAAAAGACACATTTTACTTTAACTCTACTCAATTTCAAGGAAGATATTGATCGTTTATTTTACTACTATATTATAATAAATTTTCCCTAACCTTTTAAATCCAGGCTGTGCTCTTTCTTCTTCTTCTTCTTCTTCTTCTTCTTCTTCTTCTTGTTAGTTTGTTTCCAATATTGTCAAAATAAGCTACTTGCTATGCAAACATAAAGAAATGCATAGACCCTGCCCCAAGTCTGAAATGACAAACATCAAAAGTTTGGTGGAGTACAACGCACTAGTAAAGTGAGATCTTGATACAGATTTTTATTTTTATTAAATATGTAAATTATGCCCAGTTGCCCTCAACTTTCCATTATTAGTCAACAAATATTTTGTAGTCATTATTGAAGGATCTTCAGAAAATATTTGAATGTGGAAAGGGTGGTCTTTTGGGCCAATTCAAGAGCGAATTACATGCGAAAGGAGTGACTTGGAACAAAGGATATAGACTATTGTGGGAGAAGCAGACATTGAGATTCACAGACTGTAGTTGGTGGAAGAGATTGTAGGAGATATGGAAGGGGGGTTAAATAGGAAGGGGCTGAGTTGTGAAAGCCCTCGAATACTTGAACTTGGTGTAATAGAGGAGAAGGAACAGTGGAAGATGGGAGAGGAGAGTGACAAGGCCAGAACTGAGTTACTTTAGCAGCAATGTTCTTTGGACTGAAGGGGACAATGTGCATGTTAAGGAGGCCAGAAAGGAGACAAGTATAGTAAGTGAGGTGGGAGACAAGAACCTGATGAGAGTTTCTGCTGCAGGAGCAGAAAGGAGGTTGGCTTGTGGAGGGGGAAATGTCAGGTTTAGACATAATCTGGTTGGATGGGTCAAGGGAAAGGGGAGTCGAAGATAGCAGTTACATGACTGAGTAACAGAAAGGGAGGAAAAAGCAGGAGTTGAGTTGAGGTTAAGGTAATAGTGTGACTTTCAGGAGAAGTTGAATAGACAGGTTGAGCCCTCATGGTTCAACATGACATTTTTTTAAATTTGCAAATTAACTCATGAGATAATTGTCTATTTCTAATTACTCTTGTGTTTCTTTGCGCATAAGTGCTAAGAAGTATCTGTCTGACATTCTCTTGGGACAGACTGTATGCGTGCACAGGCAGATATGTTTCTGGACACAATTAATCCTGAAGAGTTTAATGTTAAATCTTTATTTTGGTCGTCTGATCAGTGTTCTGAATCTCCATGCAGGAACCCAGAGTTCAATCACTTCCCCAGGGTGAAAGTGCTGCAAAATAGTGTCTGTCTTCACACAAAACAGCAATCCATTTGGCAAGTTAAAAAGTTGCATTTTAGTCTTTGACAAAGCACTGGCAAGCCTACAGTTAGAAAGATTGCCTAGAATTAAAAATAATAGATCATCTTTGGAGTTCTTACCACAGTTAAAGAAAAGTTTCACCTGCTTGTTCCTTCCAGTTTTTCCTGAGTAGTATCTAGAATGTCTAACTTCAGTTTTTATAATAGTTAACACCATGTGACCATGCTTGGCTTGACTTGACTTTTTTCCTTAATGGAATTAAAAACAAACAAACAAACAAACAAAAATCCAGGCAAATACCTTGCAAAGCAAAGAAAAAGAAATGAACAGCTGGCAAAATTTTCAAGTCCCTCAGTTCCATTTTCCAAAGAGACTTAGGAGTGTCAGTCCCACTGACCTTCAGTGGTATTTTAGCTAAGTGTCTGAGGCCATGTCTACACTACAAACTTTGTTCGGTCAATGCAAATTCTGTTGTCATTCTATCTCCGCAGATAGTATATTGTTTAGGCATGTGTGTACTTGCCTGCTTGAATTGGCGCTGTGCATGTTCACCAAGAGTGCTTGTGTTGATGCAAAGTGTGGTGTGCTTCCGGTAGGTATCCCAGTGTGCTCTGCACCACTGTCTGGTGCAATACCTATTGGGAAGTGTTTGCAATGCATTGTGGGGTAGAAATGAATCATGCCAGGGTTGAGTGGGAGCTATGGGTCAAGTTTCCATCATTCAACTTTCTCCATCCCGTAATGCCATCCGTATCCCATAATTTTCAGGCTATTTTTTTTAAATCCCACAAACCCACACAGCACTTTTTGCTCTCTGCCATCTCTGACAGAAGCATGAACCCACATAGCTGTGCACTATTGTCATGAATATCGCAAATACAGGAGGCACACTCCTCCAGTATTTGCAGACTCTCAGAAAGAACTGCATCAACAGGAGACATGACAATTTCTGGGAGGACAGATTGCCGAGGAATATACCAAAAAAAAAAAAAAAATTAAGATTGTTGGTGGTGCTCATGGAGCAGCAGCAGATGGTGGAGCATCACTTCTGGACCTGAGAAGTGAACATTGACTGATGGGATCGTAATGTAGTCTTGAGATGGTGAGCAGTGGCTGCAGAACTTTTGGATGCAAAACGTCACATTCTGGGATCTGTATGCTGAGCTGTCCCCAGCCCTCCATTGCAGGGACAGCAGAATGAGAGCTGCACTGACAGTGGAGAAGTGAGTAGTAATCATACTGTGGAAGCTACCAGTGAGTGAGAAGTCATTTTGGAGTTGGAAAATCCCAAATGGGGGCCATTAATCATATTCTTCTATGCAGGTCTGTGATTCTACAATGTGTAGGAAATAGTGGATGGATTTGTAGCAGTGGTCTTCCCAAACTGCAATGAGGTGATATACGGTGCACACGTCCCTATTTTGGCACCAGACCTCCTTGCCCCAGAGTACATCAGTAGAAAGGGCTTTTCTGTGGTTATGCACGGCCTTGGTGGATCACTGGGGACACTTCACTGCCATCTGTGTGTGCTGATATGAAAAGGTGCATGATTCTCGCATCTTTAAGAACATAGGACCGTTCAGAAAGCTGCAAGCAAAGACATTCTTTCCCAACTGGCAGGTTGCCATTGGTGATACAGAAATACAAATCAGGTGTACGCCTTGCTCCTCTGGCTCATGGTGGCCAGTGGATGGCTTCTTGACAGCATCAAGGAAAGATGCAACTACCAGCTCACCAGATGCAGAATGACAATTGAATGTGGTTTTAGATTGAAAGGATGCTGGTGGTATCTACTCACAAGATTGGATCTAAGTAAGAAAAATATCCCAATGGTTATAGCTGCCTGTTGTGTCTTGGGAAATATCTGTGAGTCAATGGCGGAAAAGTTGCTGCCCCGTGGCGCTTGAGTGGCTGCCTTCTGAGTTCGAACAGCCAGACAGATACAAGAGCCATTATAAGAGCTCAACATGGAGATATGCAGTTGAGGGAGATCTTAGAAGACCTCTTCAATGGTCAGCCACAGTAAGGTGCTGTGCTGGGTTGTGCTCTGGCCCTGAGGTTTCTGAGGGCTGTTAGGAATTTTGTAGTGTGAGTTGTACATTTATAAATATTACACTGTGTCTTTTGCTAAACATATAAATTATGCAGTGCTTGCTGTATATTTAATAATCATTACATTGTGTGTTAAACTGAATCTGAGTTCTGTGGTCATGTACAATTACAAGTAGTGCGTGCTTTGAGTTCTGCTTTGTATTCTTCAGTATGTGTTGTGAATTTAATAAAGATGAGTTATTTTCAAAAAACAAATCTACTACATAGTAAAAACAGTGCAAGAAATGTGCAAATAATAAAAAGACAGTATAATACAAACTTCTAGCATAAATTAACAGAACTTTAAAATTAGAAAGGCAGAAAACATTCCTGTCCATTTCAGTCCATTTTGGTTACACATAACACCAAGTGTGGCTCTCGTAAATCAATGTATGTGGACCTGTGGTTGTCCTTACCGTCCCCTTCCATTGAGTGGTATGAGTACAGATGTGGCCCCTGATGCCATGTGGAATGTTGGAGAGTATAGGAAAGTGCTAAAATGGAGTTCTCCACTGACTGCAAAGGGGGTGGCAAGTCCATGATTGTTGAATCTGTAGGTCAACAAGAGTATACAGCATTTGTATTTGGTGACAAAAAAAGACCCATTATATCCTTGTGCATCTCCCTCTCTTTTTTTCTGCTGGGACTCCTGACCCTTTTTCTTGTCTGCTCTTTCATCCTCCATGTTGTCTGGTATATTGACTCCCCAGACCCTTTGTTCATGGTCCAGTGCAGCACTCGCTTGCAGAAGGTCACTGAACATGAATCTACTAGAATTCTTTAAGGGTGTCCACAAGCATGAGGACAAGAGTAATCCAGTATAATGTACTTAAATTTTCAGAAAGCCTTTGACAAGGTCCCTCATCAAAGGCTCCTAAGCAAAGTAAGCGGTCATGGGATAAGAGGGAAGGTTCTCTCATGGATCGTTAACTGGTTAAAAGAAAGGAAACAAAGGGTAGGAATAAAAGTTCAGTTCTCAGAATAGAGAAAGGTAAATAGTGGTGTCCCCTAGGGGTTTGTACTGAGAACAGTGGGGTGGCAAAATCTGCAGATGATACAAAGCTACTCAAGATAGTTAAGTCTAAAGCAGACTGTGAAGAGTTACAAAAGGATCTCACAAAACTGGGTGACTGAGCAACAAAATGGCAGATGAAATTCGATGTTGATAAATGCGAAGTAACGCACTTTGGAAAACATAATCCCAACTATACATATAAAATGGCGTCTAAATTAGCTGTTACCACTCAAAGAAAAAGATCTTGGAGTTAATGTTGATAGTTCTCTGAAAACATCCACTCAATATGGAGTGGCAAGTCAATAAAGCTAACAGAATATTGGGAATCATTAAGAAAGGGATAATACAACAAAATATCATATTGCCCTACATAAATCCATGGTATATCCACATCTTGAATACCACCCTCTCAAAAAAAATATACTAGAATTGGAAAAAGTTCAGAATAGGACAACAAAAATGATTAGGGGGATGGAACAGCTTTCGTATGAGGAGAGATTAATAAGACTGAGACTTTTCAGCTTGGAAAAGACAACTGGGGAGGTATGATAGAGATCTATAAAATCGTGATGGATGTGGAGAAAGTAAATAAGTGTTATTTACTCATAACACAAGAACTTGGGGTCACCAAATGAGATTAATAGGCAGCAGGTTTAAAACAAACAAAAAAGTATTTCTTCACACAATGCACAGTCAACCTGTGGAACTTTTTGCCAGAGGATGTTGTGAAGGCCAAGACTATAACAG
The DNA here is from genome assembly GCF_013100865.1 of Trachemys scripta elegans. NCBI lineage: Eukaryota > Metazoa > Chordata > Testudines > Emydidae > Trachemys > Trachemys scripta. The sequence continues at coordinate 58,986,281 of NC_048298.1, forward strand.
GGTTCAAAAAAGAACTAGATAAATTCATGGAGGATAGGTCCATCAATAGTTATTAGCCAGAATGGGCAGTGATTGTGTCCTTAGCTTCTGTTTGCCTGAAGCTGGGAATGATCGACAGTGGATGGATCACTTGATGATTACCTATTCTGCTCATACCCTCTGAAACACCTGGCATTGGCCACTGTCGGAAGACCGGATACTGGGCTAGATGGACCTTTGGTCTGACGCAGTATGTCTGTTCTTATGTTCTCCCTGGTCCTCTTCTTTCTCCTCGTCATCAGGGTCATGCGTTCCGTAGCTGTGGAAGGGGCACTGTTCAAGACCACAACAGCAGCAGCTACAGATAAACCAGACAGATGAATCATTCTATTTACAGTCACAACAGAAAGATATGTTTCAAAACTCCCTTCCCTTATTCCTATAAAAATTTTAATAAGACATGCTTGTTCGCACTTCAGCTTTGGCTCGACTCTTCTTAACACTGCTCTCTAGCCCCCACCATGATGAGAAGGGCCCACGAGGGGCAGGAGTCGGGGAATGGAGCAAGAGGGAAATAAGATTTGTTGTTGCATGAAAAAATGAAATATTGGCCCCTGTTGCCATGGTTACAAGTACAGGTCAATGGCACTGAGTACAGGCACTTTTTTCAAAAGGCAGTGGTGATTTTAGCTGATATGTCACTTCTGAGGATAACAAAGGGACAGAGAACACAGCTGCTGCTGGCATCCCAAAGCTGCCAGACCTGTATGCCACTAGCCTGTTTACTGTAGTGGTGTCTGCCGAAGTCATTGCGGACTTGTGTGGGTGAATGGCCTATTGCAGTAAAAGAAATAATGCTGCCATCTCTAGAAACCTTCAGGGGAGGATTGCTGCATATCTCCATGAAAGTTTCATCAGGCTCTCTCAAGAGGATACAAGGGACATTCCTGTGTATATAAACAAAATTGCTCTGTATGTCCCCCCAACCTTACCCTACTGGGACATGAAAAGCAGATAACAGTTTCAGCCCCCAACTAAAACCTCTCCAGCGCATCATCAGAGATCTACAACCTATCCTGAAAGATGATCCTTTACTCTCACAGATCTTGGGAGACAGACCTGTCCTCGCTTACAGACAACCCCCCAACCTAAAGCAAATACTCACCAGCAACCACACATCACTGAACAAAACCACTGACCCAGGAACCTATTCTTGTAATAAAGCCCGATGCCAACTCTGTCCACATATCTATTTAAGTGACATCATCATAGGATCTAATCACATCAGCCATACCATCAGGGGCTCGTTCACCTTCACATCTACCAATGTGATATATGCCATCATGTGCCAGCAATGCCCCTCTGCCATGTACATTGGCCAAACCGGACAGTCTCTACGCAAAAGAATTAATGGACACAAATCTGACATCAGGAATCATAATACTCAAAAACCAGTGGGAGAACACTTTAACCTGTCTGGTCATTCAATGTCAGACCTGCAGGTGGCTATCTTACAACAGAAAAACTTCAAAAACAGACTCCAACGAGAGACTGCTGAGCTGGAATTGATATGCAAACTAGACACAATCAACTCAGGATTGAATAAGGACTGGGAATGGCTGAGCCATTACAAACATTGAATCTATCTCCCCTTGTAAGTATTCTCACACTTCTTATCAAACTGTCTGTACTGGGCTATCTTGATTATCACTTCAAAAGTTGTTTTTTTCCTCTTACTTAATTGGCCTCTCAGAATTGGTAAGACAACTCCCACCTGTTTATGCTCTCTGTATGTGTGTATATATATCTCCTCAATATTTATTCCACTCTATATGCATCCGAAGAAGTGGGCTGTAGTCCACGAAAGCTTATGCTCTAATAAATTTGTTAGTCTCTAAGGTGCCACAAGTACTCCTGTTCTTTTTGCAGATAACACTATTTCTGTTCATTGCACCGCTACCGTTTCTTGTACAAGTAAAACAACGAAAAATTGATACCTGTGTCCTATTAACTTAAGAGTTGGGCTGGGCACCTCTTTACATTTAAACATTGTAAGGAAAAACACATGCATGCATTTACACAAGATTCCTTCCCCTTCATCGGGCTCACCCATGCATAGCTGTTGGGACTGTCTAGGCTGTGGTGGAGTCTTGAATAGGTCCTGGCTTGTGGCATAGCTAGGCACCCTCACCCCCTCACTGGGTTCCCATCCTCCTGTCCACTGCAAGGGTCTCTGTCCAGACTCCTCCTAGGTGTCCACAGTGTCTGTGGGGTGCTGCGGTGAGCCTCATGCAGCGTTTTGTAAAAGCGTCAAGTCTGTGACTCAGCACCAGATTGATTGCTAGCCTCCTTGGCTTTGTATGCCTGTCACAGTTCCTTTGTTTTCATGCTGCAGTGTTACTGATCCCTTTTGTACCCCTTCTCCTGCAACCCCTGTGCAATCTGCTTGTCGATGTCCACATTCATATGACTGGTCTGTAGGTGTGCGTACACAGCTTCTTCTCCCCACAGGCACAGGAGATCCAATATCTCCTATCTCTCTAGGCAGGAGCATTTCTAGTACATAGAGCTGATGTGGTCGGTTAGACAGCTGCACACAAGGGAGAGCTGCTAGGTGTGCTTGCCAAAGTGGGCAGTGAGGAAAAGGCATATCAGAAATACACAGGAGTTTAGACGGTGGTTTTCTGGTCTGTGACAATTCCGGGGCAGTGGAATTCACAGTTGTGACCAGTCACTGTTGCAGGGAAAAGCTTTGTTGAACAGCTGCTGGAGAACTGTTAGAGTTGACATAGGTCATGCAGTGTCTGCACTTACACTGTATTGACCTTAGTAGGTCGACTAAATGTTAATGGCGTCCCTAGCCTCTGTTTGCCAGAAAATGGGAATAGGCGACAAGGAATGGATTACTTGATGATTACCTGTTCTGTTCATTCCCTCTTGGACATCTGGCATTGGCCACTGTCGGAAGACAGGATACTGGGCTACATGGACATTTGGTCTGAGCCAGTATGGTTGTTCTTATGGCTCAAAGTCATTTTGGGGAGGTGGTTGAACTGTGTTACCATAACAGGCTGCTTATGTTTGCCAGAGACAAATTTGAGTGTAGACTCATGCATAAATACGTCAAGGCAAGGCAGATTACTTTGACCTAACTTTGTAGAATAGACCAGGCCTAAGTCACTTTTGAAAATGGGGTATAGGTGTTTCTGAAAATTATTACCCTGTGTCTAAATACATTGCACGGTTGGTTTTTTGTATGGAAAAGTAGAAGTGGCTTCACATGAAATAGCACATTGTAGAATATTATATGTAATATTCAGTATGTTCACTTTTAGACGATTAAAACTGTGGATGTCCAAAATGTATTTGTACTAACAAATAAATGTAATGAGTAAATATGTTACATGGTAGGTTGTAAATTCCATGCACACTGAGAATCTAAATAAGAATTTAAAGACACACATTAAGGGGGTACACACACTGTGGACATATGACAACTTTTCTCAGGTGGCTTCAGTCCTTTAAGAGTGAGAAATTATCACATTTTGTTTTTTAGTACAAAGTAGTTGTTCCGAAAATTGGAAATATACTGGACCTTTGCACAGCACTGTCAGCATTGTCTGGTGTTGCTGCAGATAAGGTAAGACATTGCTGAGGTAATCATTTATACATAGCCCAATGTTAAATATTTGCATTGTTTTTAAACCAATTTAAGAGAATGACTTAATTTTTGATTTCCTTTTAGATGATAGTTACTGATATATACAATCATAGGTTCCACAGAATATTTGCTATGGATGAAAATTTGAGTAGTATTATGGAACGCGATGACATCTATGTGTAAGTTCAAATATTCTCTTTTTCTTGTCAGGAAGTACTTTTATATTAAGTAGGGACGTCGATTAATTCCAGCTAACTCATGAGATTAACTCAAAAAAATTAATAATGATTAAAAAATTAATCACGATTAATCGCAGTTTTAATCGCACTGTTAAACAATAGAATTGAAATTTACTACATATTTTGAATGTTTTTCTACATTTTCAAATATATTGATTTCAATTACAACACAGAATACAAAGTGTACAGTGCTCACTGTATATTATTTTTATTACAAATATTTGCCCTGTACAAATGATAAAAGAAATAGTATTTCTGTAGAGATTGTAGTGCAATCCCTTTATTGTGAAAGTGCAATTTACAAATATAAATATTTTTTGTTACATAACTGCACTCCAAAACAAAACAACGTAAAACTTTAGAGCCTACAAGTCCACTCAGTTTTACTTTTTATTCAGCCAATCGCTAAGACAAACAAGTTTGTTTACATTTACAGGAGATAATGCTGCCCACTTCTTATTTACAATGTCAGCTGAAAGTGAGAACAAGCGTTTGTGTGGTGATTTTGTAGCCGGCAAGGTATTTACGTGCCAGATATGCTAAGCATTCATATGCCCGTTCATGCTTTGGCCACCATTCCAGAGGACATGCTTCCATGCTGATGATGCTCGTTAGAAAAAAATACATTAATTACATTTGTGACTGAACTTCTTGTGGGAGAATTGTATGTCTCCTACTCTATTTTACCTGCATTCTGCCATATATTTCATGTTGTAGCAGTCTCAGATGATGACCCAGCACATGTTCATTTTAAGAACACTTCACTGCAGATTTGACACATGTTCATTTTAAGAACACTTCACTGCAGATTTGACAAAATGCAAAGAAAATACCAATGTGAGATTTCTAAAGATAGCTACAGCACTCGACCCAAGGTTTCGAATCTGAAGTGCCTTCCAAAATCTGAGAGGGACAAGGTGTGGAGCTTGCTTTCAGAAGAGTTAAAAGAGCAACATTCATATGTCCGATATGGAAACTACAGAACCCGAACGACCAAAACAGAAAATCAACCTTTTGCTGGTAGCATCTGACTCATATGATGAAAATGAACGTGCATCGGTCCACACTGCTTTGAATTGTTATCGAGCAAAACCCATCATCAGCATGGATACGTGCTCTGGAATGGTGGCCGAAGTATGAAGGGGCATATGAATGTTTAGCATATCTGGCAGGTAAATACCTTGCAATGCCAGCTACAAAATTGCCAGGTGAATGCCTGTTCTCACTTTCAGGTGACATTGTAAACAAGAAGTGGGCAGCATTATCTCCTGCAAATGTAAACAAACTTGTTTCTCTTAGCGATTGACTGAACAAGAGGTAGGATTGAGCGGACTCATAGGCTTTAACGTTTTCCATTGTTTTATTTTTGAATGCAATTTTTTTTTACATAATTCTACATTTGCAAGTTCAACTGTCATGATAGAGATTCCACTACAGTATTTGTATTGGGTGAACTGAAAAGTACTATTTCTTTTGTTTTATACAGTGCAAATATTTGTAATAAAAATAAGTATAAAGTGAGCCTTATGCACTTTGTATTGTGTTGTAATTTAATTAGTATATTTGAAAATGTAGAAAACGTCCAAAAAGATTTAAATAAATGATATTCTATTATTATTTTAATTGTTTAATTGCATGACTAATCACGATTATTTTTTTCAATTGCTTGACAGCCCTAATATTAAGTATAAATTTGTGTGGAGTTGGGTTTAGTTTCAGGTAAATAAATTAATAGCATAGAAGAAACATGCAATAAACAGAAGTCTTGGTTTTCTGTCAGATTCTTCTAAATGACCTCTGTCTCACCTGCTTTTCTATTTTTTAAGATTTGAAATCGCTATCAACAGAACAGAGGATACAGAGCAAGTCATAATTCCTGTTTGTTTAAGGGAAAAGTATAGACACACTAGTTACAGCCACCATAGTGGTTCTTCGCTCTTTGGTCAACCTTTTCTTATAACAGTGCCTAGAAACAATACTGAAGATAAACTGTATAACCTTCTGCTGTTGAGAATGTGGTAAGAATATTACTTGAAAAAAAATTCAATGTAAATAACAGTAATAATCAGGTTCTGTAGATGATTGCTTTTTATATGCATTGTTAGGGAACTCTGATTAAATTTTCACAGGCAGTTATATTTGTTTTCTGTAAAATAAGACTATATTTTTACTCAAGTTTTTAACCTCTTGAGAGCCAAACTAGACTTGGTTTTAGTTTGATTTTTGATGGCATTTACATCATCCAAAATTGGTGTCATGTTTGAAGGAGGGTGGTTATATTTGGGAGGGAAGAGGTTTTTTTGGTTTTGGGTTTGTGAGGGGAGGGGGCATTGTTTAATCAGTCAGTTAGGGCTTGTCTACATGGGAAAGTTTCATCTGTTATACCAGAATAGCTATCCTGGTATAGCTGTCCCCGTGGAGACTCTTAGGCTAGGTCTACACTATGGGGGGGAGTCAACCTAAGATACGTAACATCAGCTACGCGAATAGCGTATCTTAGGTCGAGTTACCTGGCTGTGAGGACAGTGGTGAGTCGACCGCTGCTGCTCCCCCGTTGACTCCGCTTCCGCCTCTCGCTGCGGTGGAGTTCCGGAGTCGACGTCAGAGCGATCGGGGATCGATTTTATCATGTCTACACTAGACGCGATAAATCGATCTCCGATAGATCAATTGCTACCCGCTGATCCGGCGGGTAGTGAAGACGTGCCCTCATTCTGGAAAAGGAACCTCCACACAGGAAATTATACCGGTGGGTGGATGAGGTAATATCTTTTATTGGACCAACTTCTGTTAGTGAGAGAGACAAGTTTTTGAGCTATACAAAACTCTTCTTCAGGTATAATTATATCAGTTTAAATTCATACCTTACCTTTATACTGGTATAACTTTCTCTTGTAGACATGTCCTCATAGTACTTGTACGAGGTGTACAAAATTTTTCTATATTTTTCTATATCTGACCAGTTATATAGACAATATGATTGGGATACTAAATAAAACAGAAACTAATATAGAGCACAGGAGGTCACACACACAAAAATAACTCTATAGAAAAAGCAAGAAGAAATGTGCTTCAGAAACAGTTTGTTGCAGCAATTGATATGAGTTAACTTTATTCATTTAGTGTAACTGTGACTTATTGCAGGAATACAGTACTTTGTAAGAGCATTTACACTACCTACTGTATTTTCAGTTCACATATACTTTACAAGCAAATACACATCTTAAACAAAACCCAGTGGTATACAAATGCTCATTATTATTTTCAATTGTTTATTTTAGCCGATATGTGAAAACATGTACTGAAAGTGAAGACACTGAAGGATCCCTACACTGCTGTAAGGACCATGGTATCAATGGTAATGGCCCAAATGGAATACATGAAGAAGGATCCCCAAGTAAGGCTTGAATAGTTACATTTGTTTAATATTTTGCATTCAGTGTAAGATTCATATTTTAATGTCTTTCTGCTGCAAGTACTGTAATTCTCCCTTTTTCCTCTTTATTCTAACCACCCCCTCAAAACCATCACATTAAGTCTGTGTCGCTGCAGGCAAGCTTAAGCTAAAGGCAGTGTTAAAAACTGATGCGAAGAGTGTTCATTGCAGCAGTTCCAGTTCTCACTTAGCAAGATTTGACTCCCTGGGTGTCAGGATAACGCATTGCTACTACACCACCAGACTAGCCCCCAAATTTATGTTTTAAAATTGGCAATTTTGAGGCTTAAAAGCCTTGATATTTAAACTTCCTTTTGAGTGGTGTAGCTACTTCAGGCTTCAAATTTACTAAACTCAGCTGGACTGTTATTTTTCTTCTATTAACTTTTAAGGCAATTTGTTCAATAGACAGTAATTGCATGGAACTTAGCAGAATTAGAGTGGCAGTGACCTGTTAGCTAGGAGTTAAACTCTTAAAAATGTGGTATCAGGTTTCCTTTTGCTGGTTGGACTCTTAGCATGTTCACAGACATCTAGGCTCAAAAGAAGAAAATATTTCTTTGTCATAAATATCTAGAGAGAGTTTAGTTGAAAATTCCAGTGTATGCGCTGATAGCATGAGGAAAGTGAAAAGAGGAGTGTGTGAGAACACTGGCTGAATGGGGAAACATTAAAGTGAAATTGAAAATGGCAGCAGTACATATGTAAAGTTGTGTGTAGAGTGAGGATGGGTCCTTTCCAATTTGTAAGAAACTGTCTTCACCTCTGGTGTATGTGGAAGGAAGACCATATGAGGTACTTACCAGAAAATCAAAAAGCCACAAGTCCTGTGGAGTGTAACAAACATCTTACCATTCAGTCTAGATCTTGCTGGTTCTCCTAATTTCAATAACAATTCAAAATTTTATAGTAGGAGGAAAAATGTGGCACCTTAAAATGCTGCCTAAATGGAATGCATTGTCAGATTTGTTGAACTACGTCCTATTTCGTTAGGTGAAATGGAGACAGATGAACAAGATGACGAATCCAGCCAAGATCAGGAACTTCCTTCAGAGAATGAAAACAGCCAATCTGAAGACTCAGTTGGAGGAGACAATGATTCTGAAAATGGATTGTGTACTGAGGAAACTTGCAAAGGTCAACTACTCATGGGACACAAAAAACGATTGTTTACATTCCAGTTCAACAATTTAGGCAGTACTGATATCAACTATATCAAAGATGATACCAGACATATTAGATTTGATGATAGGCAACTTAGGCTTGATGGTAAGTCACTGGGGGATGGGTTTGGTTAAATTTGATCACAATGCTTTTTGTGTTTCTGGTACCACTTTCCTTGAACAGCTGTACCTTCTGTTGGTAGGCTACGTGTTTTTTTTTCCCAGTACATACATATATGTATCTATGTGCTCATAATCTGTCTTCAGGAAAATGTGTATCATCTCTTGTTCGAGCCAACAAACATTGTTCAGCTTGACATTGCAAGCTGTTGATTTTTAGAAATACATAACTTTCACACATTTTAATGAAACCAAATTTTGGATTTTCTTAAACTTGTATTAACAGTTATTTTAGTTTATTTTGATTAGTAATCGGTACAAATTAAACATACACTTTCAGATAATGTATTTTTGAGGGAAACATGTGTTTTCCTTCTTAGAAAGATCCTTTCTTGCTTTGGATTGGGATCCTGAAATGAAAAAAAGATACTTTGATGATAATGCAGCAGAGGTAAGCCATTTATTTTGCACTCCTTTTTCAGCAATTACTAAACTTTTATCATACAGATATATGGTTTAATGCACTATTTATGTTAAGTGTAGATTTCTAGAAATATTTCAAAGAAAGAGTAGAGAGAGAGAGTGCATTTTGTAATAAACTAAATATTTTACCATAAAAGAAACCTAAAGAAAAAAACAACCTTATATCTATCAATTTCGGTGATCTGAGGCTTACTAATTTTGAAAAATAAATCTAAAAGTTGTGAAATTTAATTACATTTGAACACATTCTGAGTAGTTTTCCATATTTAGGTGCTTGTAGGTACTGCTCATAGTAAGACGATATCACTAAAATGAGTTTTGTTTCATTTGTTCTCTTAACTCAAGAAATACTTCTCTTTAGGATTTTGAAAAACATGAAAGTGTGGAATATAAACCTCCAAAAAAGCCCTTTGTGAAATTAAAAGATTGCATTGAACTATTTACAACAAAGGAGAAACTAGGTGCTGAAGATCCATGGTAAGAGCAAAAATGAAACTTGATGTGCTGAACTAGTTCTGTAGACAGTGTGTTTCAAACTGTGGTCCATGGAGCACTTGCTGGTGAGCTGCAGATTGGTCATGTGGTTCTTGCAGTCCTTGTTTCCATCTAAACTGCATGAAAACACAGCTAAAGATGCATTAAATATTTTCTTTACTATGTAAGCAATTGCTGTAACTGCTACTGGTATGTTATATGATTGCATATGGGAAGGGATACAGTCCATGCAAGCATGAATAGGAGGGGGGCTGGTCTGCATTACAAAACAATTTGAGAACCACTTCGGTACAGATTTGTAGTGAAGTGATTAGAATGAGAATGGTTCTAGCTGAGATTGAAAAGTTTGTCATCTATTAAATCTTTTCTACACAAACACTTACTGTGTGTTTATATTTATATATGAAAAGCTTTGTTCATGAAAAATTTCATTAGCGTGAGAGATTCTACTTGTTCTAGTGATGTCTCTGCAACTGGTAGAATATTTCAGACCAGTTGGACTTTTTAAATGTGCCAGCTATGTAGTATTGTTGAATTTTCAAACCAACATATATATTATAAACTGCTGTTCTTCTATAAGGGGACATCTGAATATTCTCAATTGTGAGATGTTCCCTCAGTACCAATGAGCTTTGGGGATGTTTTAGAAAGCGGTGCGCATTGGAACCTCATGGGAGCTCTTCACAGCACCAGATGTTCAAGAGGCTCTGCAGGTGGCCACCTAATTCCTTCCTTCCTTCCTTTCTGCAGCTAGCTTCACTCTGTAACCAGAGAACCTTCCTTATTTTTTTTTAACCTAAAATCTCCTGTTAGCTTGTTGTTGTAGTTTGGATTGTGTTCAGGTATAGTTTCTAGATCACTGTGCAGTTTGAATCCCAGGCAGACTCTGTTCCAGGGCATCCTGTCCAATTCAGAAGACGCAGACAAGAGAGGGGAAAAAAACATTTTTAAGCAGATTATTTGACACCCCTCCACCTTCCTGGAATCAAATATACGTAATTGCTGCCTGACCTGCCGCACGTAAGGCTATTTTCCAGTTTGTTGCTCAGCATGGAAGGCCTTTACAGCTCAAACTAAGGAGGACAGGCACTCTCTATTTTAGGACTTCCTCACAGTGGCGGCCTTACACATCAGACCCTGGAATCTGTCCTTTGGTCGGGACTTGTCCTGGACCCGTGCAGGGACAAGAATAGATTTTCAGTGGATTTGAAGCAGTCCGAAATGAGGGGAAAGAAGCTTTTGGTGCTGTGGTTTAAAGTTGAAAGAAATCTGAGTCCAGTTTCAGACCTGCTCTGACAACAAGGAGTCAGGGCTGCATTATCTGAATCTAAGTGCTGGGAAAGTCTTGATTGATCTTCTAGTGTTTTGTTTGTGCTTCCACATAAACACAAACTGGCCAGTGATGTCAGGGCAGGTCTCATGAAGTACTGGTACATGAATCTCCTGGATTAATCATCAGATATCCTTAGCCAAGACCATCCCATTTTGGAGTCACTTAATCTTGCATCTTAGGTCATGGGACACTGACCTCTGCAAGGGTTCAGAGTATCTTGTAGCAGTCGAGGAAAAAAATCACATTGAAATGTTACACCTAGAAATGGAAAAGGTTTTCGCTGTGGCAGCAGATTAGAACCCGTCTCCATGCTGTGGTCTACTTAATGTATTATGAACTGTTTAATATAACTGAAGTTTCTTTGCCTCTTCATCTAATCAAAAGTGATTTGTCTACCATCTCAACATACCACATTCCCACTGACTATTGTAAAGTCTTCAAATATCCCATCACATGGAGAACATGTCCTGATGGGAGATGTCAATTTAATGCTTGATATAGTTAATGACTGTGCCCTTTGAAACTTTGGGAGAGTCCACTTTATTCCATTAGTCACTAACGACAGCTTTCTTAATCAAAATTAGAACTTCAAGAAAGGTGAGTGACTTGTAGGCTTTGATGGCTGATCCTCCCTTTGCCATATTCCAGAGGCACAAAGTTGTCATAATCATTCGTGTTCATCCAAGATACTTATCTTAAAAAAAAAAAAAAAAAAAAAAAAAAGAAAGGTGACAGGTTCCATCTAAACCAGACCATGTAATATCCTGGATTTCTTTCCAAAATTTCATTCTCAACAGGGAAAGGTAGATGCCCACACCCTTAATGTTAGAATCATAGAATATCAGGGTTGGAAGGGACCTCAGGAGGTCATCTAGTCCAACCCCCTGCTCAAAGCAGGACCAATCCCCAACTAAATCATCCCAGCCAGGGCTTTGTCAAGCCGGGCCTTAAAAACCTCTAAGGAAGGAGATTCCATCACCTCCCTAGGTAACCCATTCCAGTGCTTCACCACCCTCTTAGTGAAATAATTTTTCCTAATATCCATTAAGAGAGCTTGGAGGTTTTTAATTAGATAAAATTAAAGTTACCTGCACTTTTTTTTTTTGTATCTTTTGGAAAGCAGTGTAAGAAGAATGTCATTTCCACTTAGAGCCTATCAAAATGCACGTATGCTGATTGTGGGTTTTTTCCTCTTTCCCTCTTTTGGCTGGGAAGTTGGTGCACTTATTTTTGTTTAAGCTAGATTGTGTTTTTAATGTATATCAAAGGCACCCAGAGCGTTTTTTAAACATTTCATAGAAATCTAAATTAAAAATAAAATTGCCCTTTGGCTTTGATGTCAGCACCTGGTAATCTTGGAGCTCAGGCTTGTAGGGCTAAAGCAACATCATTGACCTGCCTCAGCAAGGATTCCATTATAGAAATATTCAAGACTATTCTACCTGGAGTTTTTTTCATGCAGCACCATTCTCTTAACTTGTCATCTTGATATGATGTTTGCTTTGGGAGGGCAGTTCTGCAGTCCTTTCTAATTAGAACTCAGCCTGCCTTCCTAGAAGTTGTGCTGTTACTTATATTCGCCCAAGTGGAAATATGCAGAAGCCGCTTCAAAGAAAAGATTATTTTTCATGATTCTTACCTGCCCACCTTCCCTACTTCCTTGGAATTGTATTCTCTCAAAGATTCAGGAGGAGGAACCAAGGCAGCTAGGGATTGCACAGACTCTTATCTCTGTTACAAATGTTCACTGCTGTTAGTGGGAACTTTTGTGGTTGCAGTGGTCACTGCATTTCTCGAATGCTCGAAGTTCAATGGCAGTGGGGTGGGAGCATATCCCACATGTGTGGATGTGAGAAGTGACACTTGAAGAACCACAGTTACTGGTAAGAAACCTTTTTCTTTCCAGATGCTCATAACTTGCTGAAATATTCCATATTCCTTCAGCGTCTTTTGAGTTCAGAAGGTTAAATTCAGTTTTTCTGCTTTAAAAAAAAATCTATAAAGACTAGCACTGAGACATATTATATAGTATCTTTGCAATTTGACTTTTTTCCTTTACGTTTATATTTCAAATATTTAAAATAAGTCTTGATCCCTGGAAGGGGCTGAGCACCCACAGCTCACATTAATTTCAAGAGAGCTATCTTTCAGGTTCAGGCCATTAAACAGTGCACTGAAGGTAAATGTTTGGTTTTATGTGTGTAAGCCTTTACACATTCAGCTCCCAACCTGGTATATCTTTCTTGTTGGTGAAACACTTTAGTGCCTGCACTCTTTATGAATGCTAAAGTGACTGTCTTTCTTTTAGGTATTGTCCAAACTGTAAAGAACATCAGCAAGCAACCAAAAAGTTAGATTTGTGGTCACTGCCCCCAGTACTGGTAGTACATCTAAAGCGCTTTTCTTACAGTAGATATATGAGGGACAAGCTGGATACACTGGTTGATTTTCCAATAAAGTAAGAAAAACTTTTGAATTGAAATATTTAAATGTTAGCTTTCACATTTGTAACCTGCCTAACGTTTTGAGATTAAATTAAATTCATCTTTTAATTAACATTTATATTCAATGGGTCCATGCTTAATTTGCAAAATATATTAGTTTAAATTTACCGATCAAGTCAGCACTAATGTGGAAAAAGCAATACTCTTGAGCAGAAGATGTAGAAAATGGAGGCTGTGGGATGGAGGACTGACTAACACGAAACAAGTAAAATATTCAGATAGGTGTGAAAAATAATTCACTGAGTGGCATTGGCAAAGGACTCTGGAAGGAGATATTTGACTTTGACAGCTACAGGTTAATATATGTTAAGATACCGTATAGAGGCAGTTGAACAAAGTGGAAGCCAGGATAAGTGTTTGTTTGAAGCTAACTTATGTTTAAATTCTTTTTATGTAAATTTGAGAATCGAGAAGGGTGTGTATGTACAACCTCTGATCCCATACCTGTTGTGTTAGATCAGAAGAGAGAATGTGTGCACTCCCAACATTTCCAGTGTTGTGTCAGTTGTGTTTTCCTATATATGAGGCTTTGTGCCACTGTTTGGCTCCAGTAGGATATGTTTTAAAATAAAAGGGCCCGAAGACAACACTCAAATGTTAAGCAACAGTTGTAAAAAAAAAAACATTAACATAATGTGAGCTTTTCTTTAAACAGTGACTTGGATATGTCAGAGTTCCTTATTAATCCAAATGCAGGGCCTTGCCGCTATAATTTGATTGCTGTGTCCAACCACTATGGAGGAATGGGAGGAGGGCATTGTAAGTTAATTTTGAACACCATTATTTTACATATTAACTTTCTGTTCTGTTTTATTTTGACTGTTTATTAGCACTAAAACTGACTCTTACTAATCAGCTGCATTTTTAAAAAATGGCCAAAGGGCAAAAAAAAAAAAAAAAAATTAAAAAAAATACCCATGTCATTTAATTCTGTTACTTGAAAAGTATACAGTAGTTGAATACAAATATCTATTTGAGATGAGCTTTCAAGAATAATGTTAAGTTCTTTTGTACTTTGTTTTGGCTGAGTCTGTCATGGAAGGGACATATTTATTCTCCAAAAAGTACTACAATGCTGTAATATCAACTCACTTTGCCTTCCTGGTCTGAGATTTTATATGCAGTTATGCCTCTCATTCAAAGGGAGGAGAGGAATGAAGAGTTGGGTAAAAGCCACTAAGAACCTTTATTCTGGCTGACTGCCCTTTCCTTTAACACTCTTTTAAAAAGGTGAAAGCTAAATTGGCATATGCTTTTCTTGCTGTTAATGGAGTGAAAAAATACCTAAACCTGGAATACTTGGGTTAACATAATGAAAAAGAAAAAGGCTGGTTGGAAGTATGAATCTTATAGCTATGATACGGCTACTGTTAATAAGTTTATACCATATTAGCTATAATGAGATTCAAAAGTCATATGTTTGATGAGGACCAGCTTGAATTCTTTATAGATTTATTTTGCTCAGTTGCCAGAGTTCTTAGTTAACATGCTTCTTTTGGATCCTAGATACTGCTTTTGCAAAAAATAAAGATGATGGAAAATGGTACTACTTTGATGACAGTAGTGTATCAACTGCATCTGAGGACCAAATAGTGGCAAGTATCCTTGTTTTTCTGAAATCACAGCTACTGTTTCTTATCTGGGAGGAAAAAAGCATAAATCTTCAAAACCTGAAAACTAATTTGTAGTTAATAGTTTGTTAACTTTGGCAGCCTTTTGATTTGTTTAAGGGACAGTGCAAACACACAACAGTTTCTGTTTACATTCCAAAAACCAGCAGATTTCAGCAGAAGTTTGAGGACTGTTTGCATGTTTATTATACTTTAAGCGTAGCAACAGCTATCTGCCTATCTTAAGGTAATGGTTCAAACTCTTGCTCAGCAAACTTTGCCCTGTTTATTAAATTCTACTTTAAAAAAAACAAACAAACTAGCAAGCTCACCCCTCTTGTGAGAAAGCAATTGCAAAGAAGGGAAAAAGGACATGTGGCTAATATAAATTAACGCGGGGGTGGGAGGAAACACCATTGAAACCTTAAAGGGATTTTGAAAAATGTTCAGATATTCTGTTGCATTCATGCTGGGGCTGTCAATTAATCTCAGTTAACGCATGCAATTAATTTTTTTGATTTTTAATCACGCTGCTAAACAATAGAATACTAATGGAAATTTAGAAAAACCTCCAAAAATATTTTATACATTTTCAAATATATTGATTTCAATTACAACACAGAATATAAAGTGTACAGTGCTCACTTTATATTACATTTCATTACAAATATTTGCACTGTAAAAATGATAAACTAAAGAAATAGTATTTTGCAATTCACCTCATACAAGTACTGTAGTGCAATCTCTTGTTGTGAAAGTGCAACTTATAAACGTTGGGTTTTTTTGTTACATAACTGCACTGAAAACAAAACAATGTAAAACTTTAGTGCAGCGGTTCTCAAACTGTGGCTCGGGACCCCAAAGTGGGTTGGGACCCCATTTTAATGGGGTGACCAAGGCTGGCTTAGATTTTCTGGGGCCCAGTGCGGAAGCCAAAGCCTGGGGCCAAGCTGAAGCCCAATACCCACTGCCTGGACTAAAGCCCAATGCCTGGGGCTGAAGCCCTTGTACTCAGGCTTCAGTCCCACTCCTGGGGTCATGTAGTAATTTTTGTGGTTAGAAGAGGGTCACGGTGCAATGAAGTTTGAGAACCCCTGCTGTAGAGCTTACAAG
Organism: Trachemys scripta elegans; assembly: GCF_013100865.1. NCBI lineage: Eukaryota > Metazoa > Chordata > Testudines > Emydidae > Trachemys > Trachemys scripta. Next base: position 59,002,417 of record NC_048298.1, read on the forward strand.
TCCCCTCAGTCCTACTTCTTGTTCATCCAGTCGCTAAGAGAAACTAGTTTGTTTACATTTGCAGGAGATAATGCTGCCCGCCTCTTGTTTACAGTGTCACCTGAAAGTGAGAACAGGTGTTCCCATGGCACTTTTGTAGACGGCATTGCAAGATATTTACGTTCCAGATATGCTGAACATTTGTATGCCTCTTCATGCTTCGTTCCAGAGGACATGTTTCCATGCTGATGATGCTCATTAAAAGATAATGTGTTAATTACATTTGTGACTGAACTCCTTGGGGGAGAATTGTATGTCTCCTGCTCTGTTTTACCCGCATTCTGCCATATATTTCATGTTATAGCAGTCTCAGATGATGACTGAGCATGTTGTTCGTTTTAAGAACACTTTCACTGCAGATTTGACAAAACGCAAAGAAGGTACCAATGTGAGATTTCTAAAAATAGCTACAGCACTCGGTCCAAGGTTTAAGAATCTGAAGTGCCTTCCAAAATCTGAGGGATTTCAGAAGTCTTAAAAGAGCAACACTCTGCAGAAACTACAGAACCCTAACCACCAAAAAAGAAACAGCTGATTCGCGCGCCGCGGCCGCTCGGGATCTCCCCCTCCCTCCCGGGTTTGAGAGCCTGGGAGGGAGGGGGAGCAGTGGCGCGCGAATCAGCTGTTTCGCGTGCCGCGGCCACTCGGCATCTCCCCCTCCCTCCCATGTTTGAAAGCCTGGGAGGGAGGGGGAGACCCCGAGTGGCCGAGGCGCATGCGCTGCTTCTCCCTCTCCCTCCCTCCCTCCTAGGCTTGAGAGCCTGCGGGGGAGGAGGCAGGGCTGGGGATTTGGGGAAGGGGCAGAGTTGAGGCGGGGCCGGGGGTGGGGTAAGAAAAATAGGGGGGGTTGAGGGGGGCGGACCAAAATTGTTTTTGCTTGGGGCGGCAAAAATCCTAGAACTGGCCCTGTCAAGCAGAACCCATCATCAGCTTGGACACATATCTTCTGTAATGGTGGTTGAAACATAAAGAGACATACAAATCTTTCGCGAATCTGGAATGTAAATATCTTGCGATGCTGGCTACAACAGTGCCATGCAAACTCCTGTTCTCACTTTCAGGTGACATTGTAAACAAGAAGCAGGCAGCAGTATCTCCTGCACATGTAAACAAACTTATCTGAGCGATTGGCTGAACAAGTAGGACTGAGTGGACTTGTAGGCTCTAAAGTTTGACATTGTTTTATTTTTGAATGCAGTTATTTTTTGCGCATAATTATACATTTGTAAATTCAACTTTCATGATGGAGATTGCACTACAGTACTTGTATTAAGTGAATTGAAAAATACTATTTATTTTTACAGTGCAAATATTTATAATAAAAAATAAATACAAAGTGAGCACTGTACACTTTGCATTCTGAGTTGAAATTGAAATCAATATATTTAAATATGTGGAAAACATCCAAAAATATTTTAAATAAATGGTATTCTATTGTTTAACAGCACAATTAATCATGATTAAGTTTTTTGAATTGCTTGACTGCCCTAATTTATAAATTCTATACATTTACTGTACTTCAAAAACTTTTTCCATTAACATGCAGTGTTTTTGTTTCACTAGGATTGTTTTCTTTATCCCATTTAGACCTACAAGTGTAGAGATAATGTTGAACTTACGACACCAGACATTTTCCTATCAACAGACTGTGATATCAAATACATGATTATTTACTATAGCATCCATGTGGAAAGAGCCACTCTGAGAAAGAGAGCCCTTATTAAAGTGCACACATTCATTACTAGACAACAGAGCTAAACAATACTTGCCAAATGTATTTGTCTGATTTCTTCAAGTTGTTTTTCAGTGTGACTGATGCCATTAAACTAAGGGTGTCAGTTTTGACAACACTGAACATTTCTTAAAATAATCTGACAATAATATGGTAAAATCCCTGGAGTTGCCATGAATTGGATTACACATTTCCTCTGGTGCTTTCTCCATAGATAGGTTTCTTGAGTTCCATTAATCTTGTCCTTGTTTATTTGAGTCATAGCAATTAGGATTTAGTGCTAGAAATTTCAATGGTCTATCCGTGCAACTCATCATATATATATTATATAATATTGTGTCCTCCCACTGCTAAATTCTAGGTTCCTTATGCAAACGTTGAAGGTGTTCAAAATTGGCAATGTTAAGTGACTTATGTGCTAAATTTTCTTAGTTAAAATCCCATTACTTCTTGACCAAAACAACACAGGATGGGAGAGAATCGACACTCATGTGTGCAGAGGGGTCATTTTAATGTGTTAAAGAGCTTATTTGCGCATGCCATTCATTTCTGTCTTGCTTGATAATTCTTCATTTGTTGTACTTGATTTAATGTAGCCAGGGGGTGGGGGAACTTTGATTCTTTGTTGTTGTATACTCTCTAGGTGGGTAATCTGTCACTCTTACAGTAGTTTGTAAGAGCAAACTTCAGTGATATAGGGCATATGTTTATACTGATAAATATGGCTTCTTTGTGGGGGAGGAATTTAAGTTAACTATAAACTTATTCAAATTTCCTCCCCTACCCACTCAAAAAAAAATGTACTGAGCTGTGAATTAATCTTGTTTCCTAGAAAATACAACACTCCCAACATAAAACCATTACACACTCATAATAAAGGTAGCACTCAATGTTAGAGACACAAGGTGGGTGAGGTAATATCTTTTATTGAACCAACTTCTGCTGGTGAGAGACACAAGCTTTCAGGGTTACACAGAGCTCCTCTTCAGGTCTGGGAAACTAACTCAGGCCAGGTCTACACTGCAGACCTATATCAGTATAACTACATTGCTCAGGGGTGTGAAAAATCCACACCCCATGTGACATAGTTATTATGACCTAACCCCTGTGGAGACAACGCTATGTTGATGGGAGAGCTTCTCTCAAAAAGCAAAAGATTTGCCTTTGATGATCATTAAGGTAGTAACAGTTTGTTTTTTCTTGTTTGACAGTCCAAAGCAGCATATGTGCTCTTCTACCAGAGACAGGACACTATCAGTGGAACTGGGTTTTTCCCTCTTGACCGGGAAACTAAACAAGGTGCTTCAGCTGCCACAGGCGTCCCATTAGAGAGTGATGAAGACAGCAATGAAAATGAGAATGATATAGAAAATGAAAATTGTATGCACACTAACTAATAGAGGACCTAGAAGCCATAAAAAGAAAGACTTTCTCATTGGAGATATCTATTGAAAGAATGAAATTGCCCACCAAATTAAAAATAAAATCTGAGATGGGGAATTTCAGATAACAGAATGTAAATCCTTTATTGCATTTTAATATGTGCAGTACTTGAAGTGAAACACAATGAAAACTTAAACAGAAATTGTCTCTAATACATTTACAGACTTGTATTCACAAGCTATCTACAGGATATCACAAATAAACCCCTTTTAAGTTTTCTGCTGCTGTTTTGATGAATTATGTTTTCTTCATTTGGGATGTGAGTTAATAACTAAAATGTTAAATTTGTGGACTTTGGTCATTTATTTTCTTAGTATTACAAGAATACTACGGTGGAGAGCCTAGTTTTTGGATGATTTTATTCATGTATATTAGGCTGTCACATGTACTACTATTATTTAGCTAGTACATGTGGCATAAATATGAGAAGTAGTATTCCTGAAACACCAAATTTTCAAGTTTCTCCCTAGAAATTAATGTTGACCAATTTTAAACTCAATCATGATAGAAGAAAATATCTTGAAAAGGTGTTTTAACCTTTTGTGGTATAATTAAACATCCAGATTATTATGTTCATCTTATTGCTGCTGTGGAACAGGTTCTGGATTTCATGCTGAATTAACAAACTTTTTCAATTAAATGTAAGTATCCCTTGTTGCTTGTTGGATCTATTCTGTTGACATTATAATTCCTGTTATCTTGCTTATAAGCCATGCATAACTTTAATCTGGTGTCTCTCCAAAATTTAAAATTGTGCTGTAAGTCTCCCCTGGCCCTCCCATGTGGGTAGTTTGGCAGCTTTCAAACTACTTTGTTATAGGGACAGATTTAATAGTATTCTGTATCCATAGTAATGACTGTGTGTCAGGCTTAGATAAAAGAATTTTTTCCACATAACTTGCCTTTAAATTGTTAATGAACAATTGGTTTTAAAGGTAGGTCTGTTAATTTTCTGTGTGTGTTCCTGATGGAAGCACCATAGCCTTACAGCTTATCTCAAAAGGTAACTTATTAAAGGAGAATTGGCATTTGCATGTTCAAGAGTCAGAACCTATACAGTATATAAAGCATACAAACCTTGAATTGGATTTTAGTTAACCATGTTCAAGAGTCCAGGATGCCAAAAATAAGTGTGACAATTTGAAACATTTTTAATTTGCTGCTTTCCCTTTGATCTAGTTGGACGAATGTATTGTTGATTTGTATACAATACTGCCTTTGATAGGAGCTCTTAAGTGTGGGGGCACACTTCACATATCTACTACCTGAAGAATTGCTTTGTGTCCCACTGTTATGAAAAGCAAAAAGTATGATGTTCTTCACTTGAACTAATCAAATACAATAGGTTATAAATTGTGTATTGTAAATAAAAGTTCACTCTGTGAGTGCACATTTTGGTAAATTATTTATTTATGTTAGCATTAAAAAGTTTAAAAAATTGCATTTGACCAGGATATAAATGAGGTATGTTGGACATGGCTTTGCATTATACCTTGATATTAAAGCTGGTGTTTCATCCTGGTATTTTAAAGCTGCTTTCTGAGTTTTTTTTTTAATGTAAACTAACCTCCTGCATGACAGAGGTTAAAATTTTGTCTGCACTTGAGTTCACTTGGGTTTACATTTGAAATGCGCATGTTTATTTAATACAGATTTCAATAAAGCTATTCAAGGCCTTATTTAGTCTTTCAATTTCTTACTAAAATAAATCTTGCCAAAAGGTTTTGCTTAATGGGTAGATGACCAAATGCTACCAGAACCTACATAATCTTTGGTTACAACATGGTCATTAATGGCTAATCACAATAAGATGCGTGGTATTTCCAGACAACAGGTGGAACATGTGAAATGACTTGTTTTTTTCTGCCATATGTCTAGTTCCAAGAGGCCCAAAAGGCAGTAAAATAAATTCTTAAAGTTAATATGTCACACGATGTAAGAGATCTAAATCACTACATCTATTATAAAGATGGTCACTAAAAATGTAGTTTTTCAACTGTAATAAAGAATAATTAGCACTCAAAAATAAGGTGCCATCTTAACTTTGACATAAGTTTGAGACCTAGGAAATGTGGCTCTAATTCTGAATGTATGAGAAAAGTTAGTTTCTGAGTTGTAATGTTTGGAAAAATATGTTTAAATATTATTTAAATGAAATAGTTAAAGCAACCTATTATTCAGATACTGAACTTCAAGCTTATGAGAAGAACCTAAATCTATAGCCCACACTTATTGTCTCCATTGCTAGTGGTAAATTTAAGTTTTTTCAAAAGCGACAGAGTCCTGTGGCACCTTATAGACTAACAGACGTATTGGAGCATAAGCTTTCTTTGTCGCTTTTTACAGATCCAGACTAACACGGCTACCCCTCTGATACTTAAGTTTTTCAGTTGGTTGTAAATTTCAACCTCTCTGATAGAAAATATTGCTTACTTTTTGCAATGTCTCTAAAGATGTTGCTTATTTTTGGAAACATTCCTATATGTTGCCTCTGATAACTGAAAAAGCCCCATATCGTGATTCTAGTAGTGTGAGAAGTGGGCTTGCATTCAGGAGACCTAGATTCCCAACTCTGTCACTTTTCTCCCACCCAGTCTTTGTTTGGCACACCTGGAGTTTTTTGAAGTCTTTTTTTCCCCTTTGCCTTGAAAAACATTTCTGTGAATATCACCAGTGTAGTGGCTATTGAATATGCAACAGTGGCTTCAAAATGTTTTCTTAGGGTGGGACATAGACCAAAATTATTTGATCTCATCTGTTTTGGGCCACGACTAGCTGGACTGCAATGCATGTTCCCATATTGGTAGCATATGTGTATCCCCTTCTGCTGCGCTGAGCAGTCGTTAACCACAGCTCAGCATCGGTCCAGTCCCTTGGATTTTTTGAAGTATTAGCATTTATGTATAGTAGTTTTGTTTATTCATTTTAAGAGCTTACTTTGGAAATGCTCATTTTGCTGGCAAACAGGCTGTGGCCAAGTAGAAGGGATTTCCAGGCAACATAGGCTGTGTTTGGTATGCAGAGAGGGCTTGATCTCCAGCAAGGGAGATTTAGGAAAAGATACTAGGAAAAACTTTTTAACTATAAGGGTAGTTAAGCTCTGGAATAGGTTACCCAGGGAGGTTGATGACTTATCAAGGTCGCTTCCAGCCCTACATTTCTACGATTCTATGACTTGTTAGCAACTTAAGTGTGTTTTTCCAGGAGCACTTTTCCATGTTGTCAAGTTGCCATGACAGTAGTTTAAAAGAATGATTAGAAACAAAATTTCAGTACTTTTGCTTTCAAGGTGGTAATGTATAGGTCTGAAGCTCTAAGTTATGCTAAAGGTTTGTTTATTAAGACTCACATAAAACTTTGAAGTTAGGCTAAGAAAGATCATAAAAAATGTTAAGCAGATTTTACATTAGAGTGAAAATTTATCTAAAGGTGGTAATCTGTTTTTGCTAACTTATTTTTGCAACTGCTTAAATACATATGCTTGGAATCAGGGAGTATTATATTTGCACCACCTGCAAAATGTAGGAAATGCCCTATGGTTGTGCTTGTTCTCTATATAACTCAGAGAACAAAGGTTTAAAAAAACCCTAAAGAGTTCAAGTGGTAACTTGAGTTTTAGAAACCGAACCTGCTTCCTCTCTCACAATTTACAAAAAGCAAGAGATAAGATTAATAAGAGTACAGCATACTTAAAAAAAAAAAAAAAAAAAAAGTAGAAACTTAGGAAGGCAAAGAAAGGCGCAAACAGTTACCAAAAAATAGCTTTGGTGTAACAAAGCGGGAAGCTTCCATGAATCATGCTAAATGCAGACAGGCGACCTCTTCCAAAAACAGCTAAAATAACTTATCCTAGATCTTGTATGTTCAAATGCTTTGCTATTTACCTTGCTAATTTTAATGCCTTTACAAACTCTTTCCTTTCTGATATTTCTTTAATAGCTAACCACTGGCTTATTATTCATTATTTTCTTTCTTCTCTTTAATTATGCTTTTAAAACAAGGTTTAAAACACTAAGTTTTATCCTAAAATTGATAATTGATCTAAATTATAGGATTTAAATCTAACAATGTACTGGTGTCTACATTAAACGACAAAGAGTCCTGTGGCACCTTATAGACTAACAGATGTATTGGAGCATAAGCTTTCGTGGGTGAATACCCACTTCGTCAGACGCATGGTGTCTACGTTGCATTATTTAGTTTGGAGAGCACCCTGGTGACTGAATGCTGCAGCCACCTCCGCTGACGAGCCACCTCTGGCGCGACACTGGCTATGTGTCTCCCTGAGGAGATTGCATGGTGCGGGGCACCGATCCCTGCTGGTTACGCTAGCGCAAAAACATCAAGGCGGCGCATCTCACTGCCATTGGTAACAGCTATTCAGGAGCAACAGCTGAGCGCTGCAGGGAGGGGCTGCTGCTTTGTCCACCCAATCTCCGCCCATTCTTTGGAGGCTGTCATGGCCACAAAAAGCTTCACTGATGGCTGCATTTGAGAAATGCTGTTCTAGAATAACTCAATTGCTATTTCAAATACTCAAAAAACTGGTATTTTGGCTAACTTGGGATCAGTAACCCCACATCTTAATGACGATGATGTAAAATTAATTGTATTTCAATGGCCAGTCTCCTATATATTTATTTTATTTTGTATTTGCCCATGCTTAATCCTTCCAGCTAAGTATTTGTTAGGTTGGCAGCTGTCCACTTAATAGGTTACCTGGAAGGAAACATTAATAAGGAACTCCTGCATATACTGGAATATTTTGTATATTGTGATGAATCCAGAATATGAAGAGCCCCTCACACAGCCTGTTGCTCTGTTAAGGAAAATTTGTATGTATGTAAGCGTGATGTGATTGGCATCACAATTCCAGTCTGTGGATATGCCTGACTAGAAGAAGAGACCAACAAGATCAGTGAGTTAGTCACTACTGTGTCGTGCCTGGCTCACCAAATAGCATAATCCAGTTGTGAGGATAACCTGTAATATGAAGGGGACACAACTGTGTGGTACCTAACCACAAAAACTACCAATATGGCTTTTTAACATGTCCAGTTACTGACAACTTCCATTTTACACCTCTAGGAAAAATTATCATTGAACACAGTTGTTACTACTGTCTCAATTTGGAAAAAAGAAACCACAATTGATAGTATTTCAAAAGAAACACATCTTGACCAATATGTACCCCAATTCAAGGGTCCACATAAATCCTTTAATTCTAAATTAAGATGTTATAAGATAAAAAGAATATCATGTTATTTAATTAGTAAGAGTATGGCCCAGTCCAAGGAACAATTGAAAGTCTCATTCAAAATGGTAATTCTGAAGTATCGATAATTCCCATGCATTTAAAAGATACAATTTTCTTGTTAATATTATTATACTGTATTAATTCTGTTTTGCCACTTACAGATAATAGTGCAAAAGCAACAACAACAAAAAACTGCCTTAAGGTATTAAATGGAGCTACTAAATGAACATTTCAAATCACACCAAAGATTAATGAGGTAAAGGTGTCATTATAATAAATTGTTACGGTGACAAGTGGAGGAGGGTGTTAACACATAGGCCTAAAGCTCTATGTGATACTAAAGAATTGTTAATCAAGACTCCTATGAAGCTTTGCGAAGCTAGGCTAAGAAAGCTGCTAATGTTAGCAACAACATTTTACATTGCTTATAGAGGGGAAAAATATATCTAAAGTAGGGCTGTTGATTAATCACAGTTAACTCATGTGATTAACTCAAAAAAAAATCACAATTTAAAAAAATATTAATTGCAGTTCTAATTGCACTGTTAAACAATAGAATACCAGTTGAAATTTATTAAATATTTTGGATTTTTCCTACATTTTCATATATATTGCATTCTGTGTTGCAATTGAAATCAAAGTCTGTATTATTTTTTGTTACAAATATTTCACTGTAAAATGAAAAAATAGTATTTTTCAATTCATCTCATACGAGTACTGTAGTGCAATCTTTGTTGTGAAAGTGCAACTTACAAAATGTAGATTTTTTTGTTACATAACTGCATTCAAAAACAGAACAATGTAAAACTTCAGAGCCTACAAGTCCACTCAGTCCTACTTCTTGTTCAGCCAATCACTCAGACAAACAAGTTTGTTTACATTTACGGGAGATAATGCTGCCCTCTTCTTATTTACAATGTCTCCAGAAAGTGAGAACAGGTATTTGCATGGTACTTTTGTAGCCGGGGCGTTGCAAGGTATTTACGTGCCAGATATGCTAAACATTCGTATTGTGAAGCAAAGAGATTCTTTCCCCCAAGAATCAGGCAGGCACAGAAAATACTGAAGGGGGTTTATTTATGGTACTGGGAAGACTGACAAGCAGCTTCAAAGGTGTGGTGTTACAGTGACCAAGATATACCTTTCTCTTATCACTTCATTTGCATTTATCTTGTTCTTACAGAGACAAACATTGTTTCAGAGACAGAATGCACTTAACATGACCGTGACAGGAACAGAACATAAGCATCAAAACTATTTTGATGACATCAGTTATCCATAACTACCTTAAGGCAAAGGGGTTGGGTGGGGGTGAGTGTTTACAGATATCCGGAGGGCTGTGAAGGGAGGGTTTGTTCTGTTCTAAGAGCCGAGTTACTGGGCGGACATTTGACCATATAAGTTTATCAAGTGTTTACAGTTGTCAGTGTCCTTGGGATTCTGGTATTTCTGCTTGTTAGTTACTTGGGTTTTTGTATCCGCTGCTTAACTGAATTTTAACTCTTGCCTAACAGTATGCCCTTTCATGCTTTGGCCACAATTCCAGAGAACATGCTTCCGTGCTAATGACGCTCGTTTAAAAAAAAAATAACGCATTAATGAAATGTGACAACTCCTGGGGGAGAGTTGTATGTCCCCTGCTCTGCACCTGTCCTCTGGAATGGTGGTTGAAGCATGAAGGGACATATGAATCTTTAGTGCATCTGGCACATAAATATCTTGCGATGCCGGCTACAACAGTGCCATGAGAACACCTCTTCTCACTTTCAGGTGATATTGTAAACAAGATGTGGACAGCATTATCTCCTGCAAATGTAAACGAACTTGTTTGTGCGATTGTCTGAATAAGAAGCAGGACTGAGTGGACTTGTAGGCTCTGAAATTTTACATTGTTTTATTTTTGAATGCAGTTTTTTTGTACATAATTCTACATTTGTAAATTCAACTTTAATGATAAAGAGATTGCACTACAGTACTTGTATCAGATTAACTGAAAAATACTATTTTGTTTTTTTACAGTGCAAATACTTGTAATCAAAAATAAAGTGAGCATTGTATACTTCGTATTCTGTGTTGTAATTGAAATCAACATATTTGAAATTGTAGAAAACATAAAAAAAAAAATTTAAATAAATGGTATTCTATTGTTTAACAGTGAGATTAATCATGCAATTAATTGCGATTCAGTTTTTTTATCTCTTGCCAGCCTTAACTGTCAGCAAACCAAAAAAATTAATTATTTGCCCAGCTTTATATACAAATGTATCAGAATGTGGTTGATATATTTCTCCTAGGTGCAAAAGTAACTCTTGGTCTCCAATGACATTTTGCTTAGATCTATTAAACGTATTAACTTTCATTTTCGGACATTTTGAGTGCTTCAATTTTTGGGTGCCCAACTTGAGACACATTAAAGGACCTGATTTTTGGAAAGTGCTGAATCCCATTGGCCCGCAATGACCAGCTGGTTTTACTGCTGACTTTCTCTGTATGTTGTACCCATTTCCTTCAGTCGTTTCCTTTCTCTCTTTAGCTTGTAAGATAATACTTAGTGCTGCCATGAGTGCAGGGGACTGGGCTAGATAACATCTGGAGGACCCTTCCAGTCCTACGATTCGATGATTCTTCAGGACAAAGGTCATTCATTTTGTGAATTTGTACAACACCCACACAGTGTTTTTAAGAGCACTTGCCATTTATATAAAAAGCATAAGAATTGCAGATGCAGCCTTAAGTTCAGCAATACTGTGATTCCTCAATATATTTGACAGGTTTAAAAAAAAAAAAAAAAAGCTTTTCAGAGGGTAATTCTGTTCAGACTGACTGCCAGTTACAACAAACACTTCTGTCACAATTCGTTGGCATGATGTGTATTAATTGTTAGCGTTAATTTGTACACTGATTTGAGAGTTTTCCCTTCTTGCAGCTATCTACTATTAAGGGAAGCATATGGCTCTATGGCGTTAGTTTTTTTGGATGTCTTCCAGATTTTCTATGAAGTATGTTTTTTTTCTGTTTCTGTGTTGCCTTGTTATCTGAACAACAAGATTTATACTGAGTCGGGTCACTGATTGTAAACATAGCAGCATATGCAACTGAGCAAAGATATACATATGGTGAAGGGCTTCTGAGTGAAATGTAGAAAAAGAAATGTTTCAATAGGAAGCGTATTATTCTTTGTATAGCAACAAAGGTGTGTGTGATACTTTACAGACAGAAAGATAAGACCCCATTACCCCAAGAAGCTCATAATCCAAGCCCCCTACCCTAAAGAGTTTATAATCTGGATAGTTGATGTTACAATTTGTTATAGGCGTGCCTGAGTGGCAATTAAATGGTCAAATATTGATCTGGTTCTGAGGAGGGTTGTGCAGGAGGTGCATATAAGAGAGGCTGATTCAGGCATAAGCAGGCAGCATGAAAGAACAGGGCCTGAAAAATCCACTCACCTGCTATAGATTGGAAACTCTGCCGGTTGAGTGCATCTCCCTCTGCAGAATCAAAGATTTTGTTTTAAAAGATCATTTTATTCAGTTAATACATCTGTAGATTTAAATAGCATTATAGATGACCAAATACTATTCAGCAAATATATTGCTCAGCTAATACTCATTGAATATATTCAGCGAATACTTTTTCCGCTATTTACTATTATTTTTCCTCTAGTAAGTTAAATTTTAAAAAAATTAAATAGAAAGTTGATTGGCAATATGTTGCAATTTAATACAGGGTAGAATTAAGAGTATACAATGTTTTATTCTTTTAAACTATAGATTGATTTTGGCAGAATGTTCCATTAAGAAAATTGAACTGAAATGTTTCCAGGCTGGAATTTCAAAACTCTTAATTTAGATCAAAAATGTCAAAACTAAACATTCTGACATTTCTGGATCAAAAAGTTTCAGAACACTTTAGTTTGTCAAAAGTTTCAACCTTTCATCCCAATTTAGGACAAAAAAATTGTTACAGTATTGGAATTTTGTACAGGGCAATTTCCATTGCTGATCAGTTCTACTAGAGGCCTTGTTTAGTTTGGGTTCCCATGAACTAGGAATTGTTCAGACATATAATAAATGACAGTCACTGCCCCAAAGAGTGCAGTTACTTGCAGTGTGATATATGTATAAGATTCTGGACTCTCCAGATATAGTTGGTAGCCATTTTTCCTTTATATATTTGACAGTCAGAATGATATATTCAGGAGGATAGTGCTGAGTGTAGAGAGAATACAGCAGGATCCACTGCCCATTGAAACCAGAAATCTAGAGGGGGAAAATGTCACTAACATATGTCCCCAGCTGGAAAAACTGTGCAATGAGAAGCAGGCACATCCATCCCATTAAGACGACGCCTGGTCTGCAAGTTATTTTATATTTTATGTACAATATTTGATTCTTTTCTAATTAGTAGAGAATAGGGTTGGGTCTTTACTGACACAGTACAGAAATCCAGATTTTACACTACAAAAATTGATTACATAATATAGTTTTCAAAGTTGGAAAACTATTTAACTCAAGTAATAACGTTTTTTAGCAGTTTTGTTACATTATTGTACTGCTTTATAGTTCACTTTTAAACAAAACTATGTTTTCCCTATTTGAATACCCAATTTTGCTCTCAACATTTTTTTAAAGTATAATTTTACTAAAACTATTTGGTTTCAAAGATCTTGAAGCATTTCTTTGAGTGCATATTGCTAGGGCTTTCTATCATTCCAATTGTTTACTTTAAAATGAAAAGGAACCATACATTATTTACTGTATTATAGTTTATATGTATGTAATTTAAATTAATAATTTTCCTCAAGAAGGGTTAATAGTGGGCCACAGTGCCTATTGCAGCTGCACAGGTAGGTCTCAGGGGAAAAAGTTTGGGAACCCCTGCAATAGAGATCTATAAAATCATGAATGGTGTGGAAAATGTAAACAGAGAAGTGTTATTTACCCTTTCACACAATACAAAACCAGGGGTCACCTGATGAAATTAATAGATAACAGGTATAATACAAACCAGAGGAAGTACTCTTGCACACAATGCACAACGAACTTATGCCACTCATTGCCATGGGATGTTGTGATAGCTAAAAGTATAGCTGGGTTCAAAAAAGAACAGGATAACTTCCTGGAAGAAAAGTCCATAATGCTATTAGCCAAAATGGTCAGGACAGACCCTATGGTTGGGGTGAAACCAAACCTCTGACTACCAGAAACTGAGAATGGAAGACAGGGGTGGAGCATTCCAAAATTGCCCTGCTCTGTACTTTCCCCCTCAATCTCTGGTATGGGCCATTGTTGGAGACAGATACTTGCTAAGATGGAGTGTGGTGTGCCAGTTCTTACGTGCTCTTATGTTCTTACCCAGAATATCATTTAGCCCACTTGTTAGATGCATTTGAAGTATAATGTCCAGTTTTAGTCACCATAGTTGAAGACAGACACAATTAAGCTGTAGAAAGTACAGCAGAGGACAAATACAGTGCTAACTGGAATGGATGGACTTGCATTTTAGATGCAGCACTAAAGCAGCTATACTTAGTTTTGTCAATTTTTATGGATGTGAGGAAACTAACAAAATCTGAGATTTAGTCTTGAGAGAGGATGATTTAAAATTAAATGACATGTCTGAAGTATTTAAAATTCGCTTACGAAAGTAAGCTTGATATACCTGGTTGGCAAACCACAACTAAAGAGGGAATAAGAATTTAAAGAAGCATTATATTACAGAGCGTTAATAGACTAAATGAATTTAGTCAAGTAGCTCTCTGGAATTTAAGCAAAAGTTGGATGGCCATATAAATTTTAAGGAGTCAGGAATAGTGGTCATTTTTGTATTTGGGAATACCCTACAACCCTTTCTTGGGGTAAAGAGGAAAGCTTTTTAGTTGTTCAGGGTCCCCTCCTCTCACCCCATATTAGCAATAGGTTTGAAGAGGAGGTTTCTGTGCATTGGGGTGTCACGCTGTCCAGAGTGGTTACAGCTGTGAGTGCCAATCTCAGTTCACTGTCCGAAAACATAGCAAATACCTCAAACTGGTGGTATATTCTACAATTAGTTTTCACTAAGTCAGTAACAAATGTGCACTCCTAGACTACTATATGGGTTACACTGGAATGCGTTACCTAGAGAGGTGGTGGAATCTCCTTCCTTAGAGGTTTTTAAGGTCAGGCTTGACAAAGCCCTGGCTGGGATGATTTAGTTGGGAATTGGTCGTGCTTTGAGCAGGGGGTTGGACTAGATGACCTCCTGAGGTCCCTTCCAACCCTGATATTCTATGATTCTACGATATTAGTCTTACCATGGAGCCACAGACAGTACCCTTAAGCTCTCCAACCCCTACTTTACCACCCAAACTGGACTTTGTGATGAAAGGTTATTAAAACCAAAATTCACCACACATTAGGTTACTCCCAACCCCTAGGGCCAGCCACTTACCCCAGGTCAATGGATACTCTTGATCTCACCAAAGACAATGCTGTACCCAATTTCTCTAGTAAACTAACCAAAGGTGTATTAGCTAGGAAAAAGAAATGAGTTATTGAGAAGTTATGGAAGGTAAAATACATTATGGGTGAGTCTAAGTTTGTAGTCCAAATGATAGCAGAGATGTAGTACCTGCTAGTTCTCTGTAAGTCTCTCAGGGATACCTCTGTCCAATCGCTCAGGATTCCCCCTGTCAGAACCCATCAGTTCAGAGATACAGAATCGCTCCTAGGGTTTATTTTTATATCTGTTTTCCCTGCAAAGCAGTTTGTCAAGTGTTACCATAACAGCAGGGGTCTGTAAATTTCCCATACTTTGAAGTTAGCATGCGTCTTCATTTGCAGTTCCAAGGCTCCAGTCCCATTAGATGGGCAATTAAATTACAGATACATACATAATGCATTTAGTTACAGCAATCCAGACAATCTTTCACTAGTTTTCATGAAGTTCTTACACAGTAAGTAAATTCTCATCCGAATACTAATGCACCTGTGATCTAGGATTATCTAATTACAGGGATACATAATTTAACTACATGTAATCTGATAGCAGACAACAGAATACAGATAAGTGAAGACAATGCCATTAACATTCCCTAGTTTTCATGAATTTAGAGCAAATGTAATTACTGGACCATATGCCATGTAAATGTAATGTGATAACATCCCCCTTTGTTCTAGTCTAACAAGTGAATTGGTTCATGCATATTAATACACTTAACATTTCTTTGATATTCACACACACTCCAAACTGAGCTGCTCGATCAGTGTCATGGGTGGGGGAGGGGTGTCAACGAAAAAGAACTTAAATTATTTTGGAAGTTTACATTGGATTGATATGGTGGGGTTGTCATTAAGTCATTTCAGAAATTAAAGCCCTATAGCCAGCTTCTGATTCTATACTACTAAGTACCTAGAAAAAACAGCTGAGTGACGTACTGTCGCACAAGAGATAATGTGACTGACACTATAAACATCATGAACTAGTCTGCCTTTGATTTATAAGTTGTAATCATATAGAAATAACTATCTGTATTACAACACACACAATACACAAACTGCAGACAACTATTTTAGAATCAAATCTTTTACATTCCAAGATATTTATAATTACTGGTCCTAAATGTTTTCATTATTGTCTTTATGCAATATTTAAAAAGGTGAGCTATATTAAAACAACCTGAGAACTAGATTCTGTCATGCTTACTCACATGGAATAATACCTTATTCCTTCAGTAGCCCTTGCTGAAGAGTAAGTCACTACTCTATCTGAGTAAGGGTAGAAGAATCTGGCTTCCATGCAAGCTAATTTTCCAGGCAGCCCATAATGTTGATTATGGCTGAATTGGATGCTTAAAGTGTTTTTTCTTTATTAAACAAAGAGAACATTATTTACTGTAAATTAACATGTACTATATTTTATTACATATTGACTAGCTTGCTTGTTTAGGATATGATGAAACAATTCTTATTCATTACACAACTGTAAGATAGGTAAACATGGCCACATAGTTGTCTTTCCCATATTTTGATTACAGGGATAATTATTATAGTAGGAAGCTTTAATTGAAAAGCTTGCATTCAGAAAAATTCCACCCCAAATGCCAACTTTCTTTTACAAAGAAAGTAATAGTAGCAAACTATTTCTATGGCCCTGAATCTGCAAAGACTTGCACATATGCTTAACTTGAAGCATGCAAATAGCCCCATCAGTGAGACTACTTGTGCACTTTAAGTTAAGCATATATGTAGTCTTCGCAGTATTGGGGTTTATGTTTCCAAAACAGATACAGGCACAAGTATGAAAAAGAGAAACAGAAGTAAATAATTAAGAAAACTAACTATCAGAAATACTTGACTGTAGTCATAAATTGTATTACAATTATTTCCTCATTCTCTCTAAGGCAGTCATCTGTGTTCTCCTGTGACCATATAATTTGGATTGGTCTGTAAATTACCATAAAGACTAAATAGCAGGATGTAACAGTTTATGCAAGAAAGCTCTTTAGAAACTATTTAGTTAAGTCTTACAGAAGTCAATAGGGCTCACTCCTGTGTTTATAATTAAGCATACTGAATTAGGGCCTTAGAACTAGGTATCTGATGCTTTCATGTTGTTATGGTATCCAGTCTCTGTTTAGTGAAATACTGTGGTTGAAATCTTGCCTCCCCCTGAAACTAAATTTTACCATTGACTTCAATGGGAGCAAGAAAGCATCCTTTGAGTTTTAAAATGTTTAATGTCTTAATTTTTGTACAATTTTTAAATTAATAGCCACATGATGCAGCATATTTCAAATGATACATAGCAAAACCTTTTGCTGAACATTAAATATATAAATCATTCTCTTTAAAGTGACTTTTCAGCTTTTGACTTTTAGTGCATATTGAGATTTTTGTTTTTTTAAGTCAGCGTTGTTAGTTCAAACACCAATTTCAAGCATCGGGTAAGATGCAGAGAAGACTATTGCATTAGCCTCGATTTTTTTACTATGTACTATTTGGTTAACATTATGTTTCTATAGGAAAAAGAAGGGCAAAAGAGCCAATTTGTGAGAGATACCTTTTATGTTTGGATGTAAAATAATCATGAAACAAGATAAAATGAATTATGGGAGAGCCACTGCCATGACACAGTCGATGCTGTGTTCTGTTTCGCACTTCAAGTGGAAATTCTTCATCTTTGTTTTGTATGAAAACCAGCGTGTATCTTCTCGAAATTTTCCACACAATCTTTAAGTAAAGCTTGAATTTTCAGAGGAGTTTCAATAAAATTGGTTACTTAGTTTCCAAATGATCAATTAAGAACAGACCCAAAAAATGTTTACTAAGTCTCATGATTTTTCAGGCCCCGCTAGCTTGAAGTCTACAAACCACAGAAAGTAAAAATATGTATGCATTGAGACTTTAGTGGGCTCTCTAGGGTTATGTAATTATTCTGTTTAATTAACAAAAGAAAAAGAAAATTAGTGTTCCTTGTCGCAACTGTATGCTTATGCATCACAGATAGCTAACTGTGAAGTAGCGGCTGGTTGAAGGACAAGACCTATAAGGAAAAGTTCAGCTGGTTCAGGAGTGAAGCTAAAGTGTGTTCAGTGGGTTTAGGAGCTCACTCCTGAACTGGCTAAACAGTTTCATGGAGAACATCATCTTTAACAAAGCACTACCTACTGTGTAGATTAGAGTATCCAGTTTTTTGTGAAACCATTTAGCTGGCTCAGCACAGAAGCTCCTAGTCTTTGTGAAAATACTCTCAATTGCTACTTTGATGAATAGGGTCTTTGTGAAAGATCCCAACTGGCTCAGAAGCAGATCCCATTCTTTGTGAAAGGAGCTACTGCTGTGTCAGAGATCCCTTCTTAATTAGCAATATACATTATAATCCATTTCTTATGCACAATGTTTAACTAGTGGAGATCATGGAAAAAAGTTACCAACATGAAAACTTCAGAAAGGAAAAGTTTGTTTTGCAAAGGGAAAGTGAAATGTCTCATTGATAGCAAAGGAAAATGAACAGTTTGTTTCATAATATGTTGACCATCTCTACTTTTGAATGCTTTATGAGAGCAATACAGTACTACTTACCGTCACATGCCCCTAGTCATGTGCTTTCCATACAAAACTGGAGCTTAAAACAGTAGAAAAGAGGATTTTCTAGCCTAGTAGCATTTGTGTGGTGTTACAGAGGAAGATCTTCAACAAACAGAGGATAATTTCATAAAGAAAAGGATCTCTGTTAAAGTGCCTCTTTATGAAAAGGGAACTCCTGAGCTGGCTGGGTAGTTTCATGAATATCTTGTTTTTCATAAATGTGCCCAATTGCCTCAGAGCAGAGCTGGCTTGTGCACTTTCACCAAGACCCTGTTATTTTGTGAAACTAGGCACTAATGTGTTGGCAACCTTTGTTTAAAAAAAAAAAAAAAAAAAACACAACCTGGGAAAATAATGGTGCAAAAAATACGACTTAAGGTTGCCCATATAACATATCTACAATACAAAACACAAGGAAATAAAAAAGGAATATAACAATATCTGCCTTCTACTGCTTCGCCTAGAGACCATATTACCACTAAAACATCCACCACAACACCTTAATTTTGTCCCAGTAGGTACCAACCACCCTTTCCCCGAATCACTCAACACCATAAACAGACCCAACCTTCCTCATACTATGCACTCTGCGTTGCTCGGGAAAACCAAACTGGCTCATGTTTGGGGAAGGGGAGCTGGAAGTCTGGCATCTGGATAACGGGACAGAGCTGGGACTGTGGTGTGTTGTAGGGCGGGTGGGTCTAGCGAGGCTGGAGGAACAGGAAGTGTTTCCAGACGCGTAGTGGCCGACACCTCAACTTTTAATTTCCTTGCTTGTGTGGTTGCAGAGCCCCTGCACCCCTCCCCAGCCTTTTCGCCTGCAGTTCCCCGGGCAGGAGCGCCGGGCGGGCAGAGCGGTGCGCGCCCATTTTTCCAGGTCCTGGGCACTGGACCCGTTGCTAACCCGCCACTGTGTGGTAGGTGCGTTATAGCCGGAGCCACCTGGAGCGCTGCGTGCGCCGCGGTTACAGGGGGACACGCTATTTCAATAGGCCCCGTCTCCCCGGGGTGCAGGGCGGGGCACACGGAGGAAAGGCGCTAGGTGTCATCACCCCCGAGCCCGCCTGGGGCGGCCCCCAAAGCACCTCCGGGGCCGGTTACTCGCCGCCGATAGAGACGAAGGGGCAGCGCCTCTCCTCGGGTCGGTTCACACCCGCCGGGGAGCCCCGCTCTCCCCGCCCCCGGGCCGTGCGCGCGGAAGTGGGGCTGACGCGGCGCCGCCGCCGCCCGGGATTGTGGGAGCGGGAGGGGACCGAGGCGGAAGGTTTCCGGCGCTTTCGCGCAGACGTGTCCGGCTGCGGCCCCGCTGTCCCAGCCGCTGTTCCGGCCCGTCCTTCCGCAGCTGCCGCCTCAGCCCGGGCCGGCGGCGCCATGTCCGGGACCAGCAGCCCCGAGGCCGTGAAGAAGCTGCTGGAAAACACGCAGGGAGACCTGCGGGGTCTGAGCCTGGAGTGCCGGAAGAAATTCCCCCCCGTCAAGGAGGTGAGGGGCTGGGGCGGGCCAGAAGGGGGTGGGGCAGCGTCCCCGTCTCACCCCCTTGCCCTGGGGCCCCCTCGGAGCTAGGCCGGCGCCTGAGAGGCCTGGGGGGGCCCTGGCTGCGGTGTGCTGAGCCCGCCTGCGCTGGGCAGGTGCCGGGTGCGGGCTGGTAACCCGAGTTATGTTGCTGACAACTTGGTTCTGTCTTTGCTCCGGTTTATAACCACCAGGAAGATCTGGCGCTTCGGGTTGGACTTGGAACTTTTCAAGCCTAGTCTCTGTCCAGAGATGGGTGTTGGGGGGTGAGGGTGGGAAGAGTTGTGTTCCGACTAGTTCAGCAGGCTGCGCTCAGGTAGTGTGCTGAAAAATGCTGCTTCTCGTCCGTCCCGTTCCCACCTACTCCCCCCCCCCCCCCCAAAAAAAAAATCTTATGGACTTTTCATAATCAATTCAGGTGCGGGTTGAAAAATGAAATTTAGCAGGGAGATGCCTCTTAAAAAGGAGAAGTAACTCTGAATGATCTGATGAAATTTGCTTGAAGCTTGGCTGAGTTATGAGGCTTTGCACATATTTTGCACATATATTGTAAATGTTTAACAATAGCAGTATTTTTAACAGGAGTCAGCCAATTATAAAAGAAAGGGAAGGTAGGCTGCATTAGGTGTATATTGCTAATTTAGTCCCTGGTTCATTGCAGGCAGATCCCTTTGCTTGCATGGCACCCCATTGACTTCAGTGGGGTTTCATATATGTACAGGGTTCCAAATTCACAGATCTAGTTGTGGAACTGAGGTTTTATCTATGGAGTGGATGTGTACATCTCCTGAATGAAGGTCTCCAAATTCAGTGTATCTTGTTTAGAGCCACTGAAATCTTTGTCAGCAGGTAAAGTTATCCATCATGCAAGGTGCACACTAAGTGCATCAGAGCTCTTCATGAACTCTTTCGCTGGGCATGTGCTTTGCATGTCAGCAAGTTGTTTTGATTTCAAGTGAAGGAACTTATTTTCTTTTCTTAAAAAAAAAAAAAGAAAGAGCTTTATTTTTTATTAATGAAATTTCAATGTTAAGAACCAAATTTATTATAAGTTCTGAAATCAAAATTAAGGTTGCAAATGCAGTCTTAGATCAACATCAACTTCAAAATCACACTTGTCTGAATTTAACCTCTTTTCTTAAAGTATCCAGATTACAATAGCTGAAAGAGATAGGATTTTCCTTTTTTGATTATTTTATGCATTTAACAATATTTTGTGTGTAGTTAGTTTTACTTTTTTCACCTTGGTAGTATGTCACTTCCCATTTTTTGTGGGTTTTTCTCACACAAACAAGAGGAGGAAAAACACACTTAAAACTGTAAAAAATGATTGTAAAACCACAAAAACTGAAAGTGTGTGTTACCTGAAACAACTCATTTCTTTTGACTGCATTTTACATTGATAGTGTCCCTTTAACTCTGCTTCATTTTGCATATGTAGTATGATGTAGTCTCTAATCACATGCTCATATATCTCAGATAATACCGTGTCATAAGTTTTTCATTCTCATTGTAAAGTGCTTAGTGTAGGGATTCTCAAACTTCATTGCACTGTGACTCCCTTTTGACAATAAAAATTACTACAGGATCCCAAAAGGGAGGACCGAAGTCTGAGCCTTCCCAAGCTCTGCACCCGGGGTGGAGGTGGGGGGAGGGGGGAGAGGAGGAATGGGGAGAGGTGGAGGCAAAGCCAAAGCCCCACTGCCCTAGGCCAGAAGGCCAAAGCCGAAGCCCAAGGGCTTCAGCCCCAGGCAGGGGGCCTGTAACCTTAGCCCTGCCACGCAGGGCTGAAGCCCTCGGGCTTGGGCTTTGGCCCTGGGCCCCAGCAAGTCTAAGCCAGCCCTGGCAACCCCATTAAAATGGGGTCTCAACCCACAGTTTGAGAACCTCTGGCTTAGTGAATGAAGCAGAGCTAATCATTAAACATTTTGTCTGAAAATTCATCTTTGTCTGACTTAGAGTAATATCCCGACATATAAAATGTTGCATGTGAATCTAGGTTGTAGAAAAATATTGTATGATATACTGTTTTACTTGAGAAATAATATGTGATCAAATATGTTTTGCGTTGTGGTTGTCACTTCACCTTGAATGGTCTCTTAGAATATGTATATACAGTATAGTCCCAGGATATTACAGAGACAAGGTGGGTGAGGTAATATCTTTTATTGGACCAACATCCGTTGAATCATAGAATCATAGAATATCAGGGTTGGAAGGGACCTCAGGAGGTCATCTATTCCAACCCCCTGCTCAAAGCAGGACCAATTCCCAACTAAATCATCCCAGCCAGGGCTTTGTCAAGCCGGGCCTTAAAAACTTCCAAGGAAGGAGACTCCACCACCTGTCTAGGTAACGCATTCCAGTGCTTCACCACCCCTCTAGTGAAATATGATGAGAGAGACAAGCTTTTGAGCCACACAGAGCTCTTTTTCAGGCCCAGCTTGTCTCTCACCAACATAAGTTGGTTTCAGTGAAAGATTGTACATACATCACCCAACCCGTCTCTCTTAGGTTATGTTTCAATTACTTATGTTCAACAATCTGTTCCACATTATATTTAGTTGTGACGCTATGGGTATGTCTACGCTGCAATTAAAAATTCGCGGCTGGCTTGTGTCAGCTCGCTTGGACGAAGGGGCTGTTTAATTGTAGTGTAGATGTTCAGGCTTGGGCTGTGTCCCAAGTTCCGGGACTTGCCCACCTCACAGGGTTCTAGAGCCCAGGCGTCAGCCCAAGCCCAAACATCTGGATTGCAGTTAAACAGCTCCTTACCCCAAGCCTCGCGAGCCCAGTCAACTGGTACGGGCCAATGGTGGGATTTTAATTGCAATGTAGACATTACCCTATGAGTACCTTTCCCAGATCTAAAGAAGAGCTCTCTGTAGCTCAAAACCTTTAAAAGATATTACCTTAGAGAAGCCATTGTGTTTAGTAATCTGTGAGGTTGAGAAATCTTGGAATTGCTTCAATGATGAATAGCTGTGGCATGAGGAGGAGAGAAATCATGAAACATACTCTTCATCTCTCTCCCCCCACCCCCGTTCCCGCCCCAAAGTCTTAGATGCTTTTTCACAGCATATGTAAGAACATGTATCCTGAAGCTCCAGCAATTCAGCCAGCATCTTTATCCTTTATCCTAGGCTTATACGTTCTGGTAGGAGACCAATAGAGGTGTACCTGGTGATGTCACTTACAATGGCATTTAATACTGGGCAAAATGGATCCTACAAAAAAACAAACAAACAAACAAAAATTCTAATGTCTTGAGCATATATTGCTGGCAATAGTTCGGGTATAGTTAATATGCTATACTTAACCTTTCTGTAATTCAGAGGTTCTCAAACTTCATTGCACCGCGACCCCCTTCTGACAACAAAAATTAGTACACGACCCCAGGATGGAGGACTGAAGCCTGAGCTCGCCCGAGCCCCATCGCACGGGGGGGTGGGGATGGGCAAAGCCCGAGCCCCAATATCCCAGGCAGAGGGTCCAAAGCTGAAGCCCCAAGGCTTCAGCCCCAGACACCAGGGTCTGTAACCTGAGCCCCGCTACCCAGGGCTGAAGTGCTTGGACTTCGGCCCTGGGTCCCAGCAAGTCTAACGCCAACCCTGGAGACCCCATTAAAACGGGGACCCACAGTTTGAGAACCATTGCTGTAATTGAATGGAAAAAACATCAATTTACTAGGACATTCAGACTACCCCTAGTGTTTTTCTTCATTTTTGGCTGTGTTATGTAATGGTATACAAGTCTTATTTGTATCTCTATAGATTTACACTATACACGGAGGTGTTCTGAAAATGAAAAATATATTCTGAGGCCAAAGAGTGATGTGATGATCATGAAGTTGGAAAATGCCTCATCAGTTAATTACACTGATGCAGAACTTACTCCATTTTACTACAGAATTCTATTTCTATACTATAGAAATTGTCCCTGTGGTAGAATATCAGGGCAAAAGTGGAAGATTAAACCACTTGCTTATGGTTAAAGTACTAATGGTAGAGCAATAGTTGATCCTCATGTTTACTACTCATAACATTAAATAACCTGAATTGTTTCTATATACAATATATGTGTTTATCATTTGCTATAATAATTCTTTTGTTTAACATAGTAGGCTTGGTAGTCTTTATCCTTTTTGGCAGGAAGTAAATGCTTAACTTCTAAATTTGGATTGAACTGCATGGTATTAATAACACACAACACAACTAACCACTATTTTAACCTATTAGGCCTGGTCTACACTACGGGGTTAGGTGGAATTTAGCCACGTTAGTTCGATTTAAAAATGACTGCGTCCACACAACCAACCCCGTTCAGTCGACCTAAAGGGCTCTTAAAATCGACTTCTGTATTCCTACCCCGGCGAGGGGAGTAGCGCTAAAATCGACCTTGCCGGGTCGAATTTAAGGTGGTGCAGTCACAAATCAACGGCATTGGCATCCGGGAGCTATCCCAGAGTGCTCCATTGGGACTGGTCTGGACAGCACTTTGAACTCCGATCCACTAGTCAGGTACACAGGAAAACTTTTGAATTTAATTTCCTGTTTGGTCAGTGTGATGAGCTCAGCAGCACAGGTGACCATGCAGTCCCCCCAGAATTGCAAACGAGCTCCAGCATGGACCAAAAGGGAGACACTGGATCTGATTGCAGTATGGGGAGAAGCATCTGTGCAGGCTGAACTCCAATCAAAAAGAAGAAATGCAAATATATTTGCCAAAATCTCACAGGGCATGTTGGACAGAGGCTACAACAGGGTCACACAGCAGTGCCGTGTGAAAGTTAAGGAGCTCAGGCAAGCCTACCAAAAGACAAAGGAGGCAAACGGTCGCTCCGGGTCACAGCACCATACATGCCACTTCTGTGACCAGCTGCATGGCATTCTAGGTGGGGACCCTACCACTATCTAACCAGTGTCTGTCGACACCTGCAAGCGGGGAGTCTCACGCAAAAGGGATGAGGAAGAAGAGGAGGAGAGAATGCACAGCAGGCAGGCGGTGAATCCGTTCTCCCCGGCAGCCAGGAACTTTTCATCACCCTGGAGCCAATAGCCTCCCAAGGCCTCCGACCCTGAAGCCTGAGAAGGCACTTCTGGTGAGTGCACATTTGTAACTGCAGTACAGGGTTTAAAAGCAATAGTGTTTAATGTTTGATTTGCCCTGAAGAACTGGATACATTCGTGGCCAGTACAGCTACTGGAAAGGTCTGTTCACATGTCTGGGGATGGAGCCGGAATGCTCCAGGGTCAGCTCCATGAAGGTCTCCTGGAGGTACTCTGAAAGCCTTTGCAGAAGGTTTCTGGGGAGGGCTGCCTTATTTCGTCCTCCACGGTAGGACACTTTACCACGCCAAGCCAGTACAAGTATTCTGGAATCATTGCAGCACAAAGCATGGCAGCGAATGGTCCTGGGTTTTGATAGCATTCAAGTAACATTTGGTCTATATCTTTTTGTGTTAGCCTCAGGAAAGTGATATCATTCATGGTCACCTGGTTGAAATAGGGGAATTTTTGTAAGGGAACAGTAAAAGGACCCCGTTCGTGCTGGGCTGTTTGCACTTGGCTAAAAGGGATCATCCCATAGAATAGCCACGTGGTGGGGGGAGGGAAGAGGGGATCATCCCAGAGAATAGCCACGCGGTGGGGTGGGAGAGTAGGTGTGTGTTCCACATCCACCCGAAAACCGCAGCCCCTCCTTTTAAATGTGAAACCCAACCCATTGCTTGCTCTGGGAAAGGAGAGTACTGCAGTTTGAAAACATTCCCACATGTTATGAAGGCATTAGAAGCCAGCCCTGCGTACCCTATGGCTTCCTATGGCTGCCTGGAAACCGAATTTTGTTGCCCAGCTGTGTGTGTGTGATGGGTCACCATACCGGCAGGCGCTCAATATAAAAGGCTAAATGCGGCCTTGTACCTAAAGCACATGTGCTGTCTGCTATGAATTGCTTGATTCACTGTGAAAGAGTCTCCCTTTTGTTCTCAGAAATGTATCATCTTAAATTTTACTCTCCCTTTTTATCTCCTCCCAGGTGCAAATGTTTCTATGCTCCCCCTATCATCTTCGTCCCTGTAGTTATCACAGATTAGAAGGCAAAAAAAACGCACTTGTGATGACATGTTTTCCGAGCTCATGCAGTCCTCCAGCAGTGATAGGGTATAGCTTAATGCATGGAGACATTCAGTGGCAGAGATCAGGAAAGAATTAAGTGAGCTCGAAGAGCGGAGGCAGGAAGCGATTCTGAGGCTAATGGGGGAGCAAACAGACATGATGAAGTGTCTATTGGGGGAGCAGATGCCCAAGAACGCAGTGGGTGAGGCTCCGGTCACCCAGCCACTGCACTCCAGAGGATGGCCCAAGCAACAGAAGGCTCTCATTCAAACAGTTTGATTGTTAGTGTGACTACAATAAACAATGTGGCCTTGTCCTTCCCTCCTCCCCCACCCCACCCGGGCTACCTTGTACATTCTCTTTTTTTCTTTTTAATTAATAAAGAAAGAATGCATGGTTTCAAAACAATAGTTACTTTATTTCAAAGGGGGGAGGGTGGTTGGCTTACAGGGAATTAAAATCAACAAAGGGGGTGGGTTTGCATTAAGGAGAAACCCACACAACTGTCACACCGAAGGCCGGCCAGTCATGAAACTGGTTTTCAAAGCTGCTCTGATGTGCAGCGTGCCTTGCTGTGCTCTTCTAATCACCCTGGTGTCTGGCTGCTCAAAATCGGATGCCAGGCGATTTGCCTCAACCTCCCACCCCACCATAAACGTCTTCCCCTTACTCTCTCAGATATTATGGAGCACACAGCAGCAGCAATAACAATGGGAATGTTGGTTGCGCTGAGGTCTGACCTACTCAGCAAACAGTGCCAGCCAGCTTTTAAACGTCCAAAGGCACATTCTACCACCATTCTGCACTTGCTCAGCCTATAGTTGAACTGCTCCTTACTACTGTCCAGGCTACCTGTGTAAGGCTTCATGAGCCATGGGAGCAAGGGGTAGGCTGGATCCCCAAGGATAACTACTGGCATTTCAACATCCCCAACAGTAATTTTCTGGTCTGGGAAGTAAGTCCCTTCTTGCAGCTGCTCGAACAGCCCGGAGTTTCTAAAGATGCGAGCGTCATGCACCTTTCCCCACCATCCCACGTTGATGTCGGTGAAACGTCCCTTGTGATCCACCAGTGCTTGCAACACCATTGAGAAGTATCCCTTGCAGTTTATGTACTGGTTGGCAAGGTGGTCCGGTGCCAAGATGGGGATATGCGTTCCATCTGTCGCCCCACCGCAGTTAGGGAACCCCATTGCAGCAAAGCCATCCACTGTGACCTGCACATTTCCCAGAGTCGCTACCCTTGATAACAGAACGTCAATGATTGCATTGGCACTTGGATCACAGCAACCCCTACAGTAGACTTTCCCACTCCAGATTGATTCCCGACTCACCGGTAGCAGTCAGGCGTTGCAAGCTTCCACAGAGCTATCGCCACTCACTTCTCAACTGTCAGGGAAGCTCTCATCTTGGTATTCCTGTGCTTCAGAGTGGGGGAAAGCAACTCACAGAGTTCCAGGAAAGTGGTCTTACGCATGCGAAAGTTTCGCAGCCACTGTGAATCATCCCATACATGCGGTCCCACCATTCTGTGCTTGTTTGCCTGGCCCAGAATCGGCATTCCACTGTATCAACCAGCCCCAGTGCCACCATGATGTCCCAATTGCCACTGCCCGTGCGTTCAGGAACGTCTGTGTCCATGTCCTCATCAAAATCCTCTTCATGCTGGCATCTCTTAGCCCGGTTCTGCATATACTCCTGGATAATGCACGAGGTGTTTACAATGCTCACAACAGCAGCGGTGACGGTGAGCTGAGTGGGCTCCATGCTTGTCGTGGTATGGCGTCTGCATGGGTAACCCAGGAAAAAAGGCGTGAAAGATTGTCTGCTGTTGCTTTCACGGAGGGAGGGGAGGCTGACAACATGTACCCGAAACCACCCGCAACAATGTTTTTGCTCCATCGGGCATTGGGAGCTTAATCCAGAATTCCAATGGGCAGCAGAGACTGCGGGAACTGTGGGATAGCTACTAACAGTGCACCGCTGTGTAAGTCGATGCTAGCCACAGTAGTGAGAACACACTCCGCTGACTTAAAGCGCTTAGTGTGGACATATGCAATCGACTGTATAAAATCGATTTCTAAAAATCAACTTCTATAAAGTTGACCTAGTTTCGTAGTGTAGACATACCCTAGTGTTGCGGTGTTAATTCACAATGGACTGACAATGTTGTTTGTAATTATTTAAGTTTGTGCCATCAGAGTGAATGATCTGGCAGCAAATAATTTGGCAGATGGGCTACCAGTACTATAGAGTTAATCTTAAACAACAAATGCTTATTTGGATTTGGCATTTATCACATTTTTAGCTCTCAGGGAATTGGAATTAGGAATATTGTCTTATCCTGGTGTTTAAAATAGTTATTGGATTAATTTGTGTGACCACTGACTTTCTAATTATTAGAAGAAAGTACAGTTTTTTAAGAAACATCTGATTTCGCCTAACTTCATCTTCCTCACATAACAGAATAGATAGACAAAGTATAAACTCAGCATAAATTGTAAAAAAACAAAAACAAAAAAAAAACAAAAACAAAAACAGCCTGCCTGTTGAAGTTTACAATTTAGTGTCACTAGCCGCTATTTCTGTAGAAAATTGGGAAGGTTGGATCAGATCTAGGGACAACTTGATATCATGGTTGTTTGGTGCCTTCAAATGCATAGTTTGACAGAGCTCTTTCTTCTGTAAGAAACAGAAAGTATACATTTCATCAAACTACTAATAATAGAATCATAGACTCGTAGGACAGGAATGGACCTCAAGAGGTCATCTAGTCCAGTCCCCTGTAGTCATGGCAGGACTAAGTGTCTGGACCATCCCTGATAGGTGTTTGTCTAACCTGCTCTTTAAAATCCCCAATGATGGAGATTCCACAACCTCCTTAGGCAATTTATTCCAATGCTTACCCACTTGACAGGAAGTTTTTCCTAATGTCCAACCTAAACTGCCCTTACTGCAATATAAGCTCATTGCGTCTTGTCCTATCCTTAGAGGTTAAAGAGAATAATTTTTCTCCCTATTCCTTGTAACAACCTTTTATGTACTTGAAAACTGTTATCATGTTCCTTCTGTCTTCTCTTCTCCAGACTAAACAAACCCAGTTTTTTCCATCTTTCTTTCATAAGTCATGTTTTCTAGACTTCTAATATTTTTTGTTGCTCCTTCTCTGGACTTTCTTCAATTTGTCCTCATCTTTCCTGAAATGTGGCGCCCAGAATTGGATACAACACTCCAGTTGAGGCCTAATCAGTGTGGAGTACAGCGAAAGAATTACTTCTCGTGTCTTGCTTACAACACTCCTGCTAATGCATCTCAGAATGATGCTTGATTTTTTTTCAACAGTGTTACACTGTTGACTCATATTTAGCTTGTGATCCACTATGACCCCCAGATGCCTTTCCACAGTACTCCATCCTAGGCAGTCATTTCCCATTTTGTATGTGTGGAACTGATTGTTCCTTCCTAAGCGGAATACTTTGCATTTATCCTTATTGGATTTCATGCTATTTCTGCAGTTTGTCCAGATCATTTTGAATATGAATCCTATCCTCCAAAGAATTTGCAACCTCTCTTAGCTTGGTATCATCCACAGACTTTATAAGTGTACTTTCTATACAATTATCTAAATAATTTATGAAGATATTGAACAGAACCAGATCCAAGACTGATCCCTGAGAGACCCCACTCAATATGCCCTTCCATCTTAACTGAACCACTTATAACTACTTTCTGGGAATGGTTTTCCAGCCAGCTATGCACCTTACAGTATCTCCATCTAGGCTATATTTCCCTAGTTTGTTTATGAGACAGTTATGTGAGACCGTATCAGAAGTCTTATTAGTCAAGATATGCCACCTCTACTGCTTCCCCGATATCCACAAGGCTTGTTACCCTGACAAATCCATGCTGACTGTTACTTATCACCTTATTTTCTAGGTGTTTGCAAATTGATTGCTTAATTATTTACTCCATAATGAGTGAAAATGAAAAGGTTCTATTGGTATCTTCATGTATTTCAGGGTGTTTTCTGCTGAAATAACTTGTAACAGCAGACATTGGGGACTAAGTCATAGTTCAAATACTCTTTCTTTTAATTGCTTTCTTTGTCTTGTTCCAGACTGTCCCTTAACATAAGTTAGAGAGACATGGTGAGTAAGGTAATATCTTTTATTTGACCAACTTCTATTGGTGACAGAGACAAGCTTTTGGGCTACACAGAGCTCTTCTTCTTTCCAGACCTGAAGAGGAGCTCTATGTGTGGCTTAAAAGCTTGTCTCTTTCACCAACAGAATGCTGCATTAACATAAGCTGGCATTCTTGAATGCTAGTACTTTCCCAGTTGAGTCAGCATCTGTATGAATTGAAATGGAATTGCACAATTTTAGAGTAGGTTCAGATTACTGTATCTGAGAGCCACTATGCAAAAATTCAGCCAGAGTTGTGGTGAAAGGAAATCCTGCAGGATAACAGGAAAATGAAGGAGGACATAGAATTTTCACTTGCGAATTAACTCGCTTCATGTATTTATTTTTTTAAATTATAGTTTTGAATTCATTTCTCTTTAGAGTTGTTTGAAATACCTTCAAGAAAAGCTTAAAATGTTTTTATACTTTCCATATAACAATTTTTTCATCCTTGTGTCTGATTGTTTCTTTCTTCAATGTTAGATGTTGAATTCTCCTGATGTCTCTTGTTCACCCATTTTTCCTACCCCCTTTCATTTGGAAAGGAGCAGAAATGGACATAACTGCTTTTGTTGATCAGTTTCTTTGAGTTTTATAGAACTTCAGCCTGCTAAAATATTGTTTTGGAATCAGTATTGTAGATTGATATCACCACAGATCTGGGAAGAAGGTTAGGGCCCATTCTGCAACCATTTATTCATATAAATCTTGCTTCAGAAAATAGTCCTATTGACTGAAGAATGAGGCCCTTAACTGCTGTAGGGCCAAGAAAGTGAGTGCAAACCAATTTTTTTTTTGTTTCATTACAGTGGAAATGATATGGTTTTGCTGTGCAAAAGGACAGAATTGGGTGAGTCTCTTCATGAGCTCCCTCTGTGTTGCTTTGAACAAGGAACTGTGGGAGGGTCAGGAGCCAGGATTATAGATGTCACTATACATACAAAATTGTTCCACAACAGTCCTTTGTAGTAGTTGTAATAATAATACCTAGCTGTTATATGGCACTTTACATGAGTAGATCTTAAAGTGCTTTACAAACCAGGTCGGTATTGTTATCCCCATTTGACAGATTGGGAAACTGAGTCAGAGAAGTAAAATGGCTTGGTGAAGGCTACAGTCAACTAGCTCTAGAATTAGGGACTTCTTGACTCAACTTTAATGCTTATTTTTCTGAACCATGCTGCCTTCCCCCATCA
The DNA here is from genome assembly GCF_013100865.1 of Trachemys scripta elegans. Lineage (NCBI taxonomy): Eukaryota > Metazoa > Chordata > Testudines > Emydidae > Trachemys > Trachemys scripta. Next base: position 59,033,965 of record NC_048298.1, read on the forward strand.
ACTCTGTCTTAAGTGTCACATTATAATTTAAACTCCATCTTTGATTGAGAATGTTGTCAGCCTTCGTTGGTTTGTAAAACTTCTAGCATGTAAACATAATGGTAGGTGGAGCACATGGGGAAGTCTAAATTCTTTCCATTATAGTGCACTATAACAGGTAGACAAGGCTTTTCAGTTTTTGTTTTTGTTTAACATTTCATGGGAATTTATTAGTGCTTGTTACAAAAATTTAAACATTTTTGCAGTAATTTTCACTTTAACGTCACATTTTTCTGGGTACATATCAAGGTTAATATTGGGAGACAGGAGAACAGAAAGAAAGCAACAACTAGAGAAAAATACAAATATTGAAAGTAAAAGCAGTTTAATGATGTGATTTATTTCATGAACTGTACATTAAAGGTATGTGCATATATGCACTCGCATGGATGAGTTTTCCCCTACATTGCCTTACTTGAATAGATAGCCTTGCATTTACACTTAGACTAATTTATATTTATTATTAACATAAATATATCTACCTAATGTAATGTATTGGATTTTTGTCATAATCAATATTTTCACGTACTTGAATGGTCCACAATTTGGGTGAAAATCAGGAAAAAATCAATAATAGCTTTTATAAACCTTGGACATTTTTTGATAAAAATTCGTAAAAACTGAAAATGAAGGGCCTTGCATGTAGGGACAATAGATCATGGCCAACATCTCAATATACACCCAGAAGGCAACAGGAAACCAGTTAAGTCACCAGAGAATTGTGCTTTCTGTAGCTCACATTATCAGGAGGACATAATCTCATTCTGCATTAACTGTAGCTTCTGAATGGTCTTCAAATATAACCCCATGCCGAACATGTTGTGGTAATGCAATCAGAACCTATGCAAACATGCATAGCTATTGCATCTTCCACACTGAAGTTTGGAGGCACAAATGAAAATATAGCAGACTCTTTGAATGAGAGAGGTGACAGAAAAGCTCTCTTCAGTATCCCACATTTATCTTTGTGCAGTTAAATGATTGTCTAGTGCCTGTCTTTGGTATTTCTTCAGGTAGAAGGAGTATAGTAGTTTGAGCAATCCCTCCCGCTCACCGGGACCGAGAGTGTGTTGGCTGGATTGTGTGGACGATGGTTTCAAAGACTGCTGACAGGTATAAAAGAACTAGATGACTGATCTGTGTCCATCACTACAAGGAGACTAGTGTATTCTGTGTGCCATACCAGGGAAAAAGCTAGAATAAAAGGGGCCAGAGCAAATGACTAACCTCTCATTGACTTCTGTGGGGCCAGGATTTCACTGTAGATGGCACCAAAATGGCTTCTCAATAACTTCTTTAAAATCAAAAGTTTAGAAACATGTCTGTAGAACTGGCAAGATTACCAGCATAAAGAATTCTTCATCATTAGCCTAACAACCATTTGTTTGAGGAATCTGGCACTTAGCATTCCCTTTCCTTTTCCCAAATTTTATACTTTATTCTTGAACGACAATCGGAGAATTCAACCATTTTATTTTATCCAAGAAGCTAAAACATTTTGTCTGTGACCTGGCCGCATCTTTTCCAGTTTCCTTTGCACCAATATCATCCCCTTCCAATCCACTGAAAATGCAGCTGCTAAAATTATCTTTCTTGTCTGATAATACTAACGTTTAGATTGTAATTATTAGGTTTCAGTGTTAGCACATTTTTGATATTTGAACAGCTCATACCTCTGTTATACTTTCTTTTGCAGCCTGTGTGCAGGCTCAGGAAGGCATTGCATCAGGCTCATGTTTAGAATGCTTTGTTCACAACCTTAATGGCTACAGACCTGGATTTAAAAAATTAAATTCTTCTTGGGTTTTGCAGCAAAGTCTGCAGCTATGGAAATCTACTGGGCCCTAAAATAGTAGAATAATCTGTTTTGATAATTCTGTAGAACAGTGGTTCTCAAACTAGGGCCGCTGCTTGTTCAGGGAAAGCCCCTGGTGGGCCGTCTCGGTTTGTTTACTTGCCTCGTCCGCAGGTTCGCCCGATCGCGGCTCCCACTGACCGCGGTTCACCGTTGCAGGCCAATGGGGGCTGCAGGAAGGACGGCCAGCACGTCCCTCGACCCATGCCGCTTCCTGCAGCCCATTGGCTTGGCGCGGCAAACCGCGGCCAGTGGGAGCCGCAATCGGCCGAACCTGCGGACGCGGCAGGTAAATAAACCGGCCGGCCCACAGGGGCTTTCCCTGAACAAATGGCGGCCCTAGTTTGAGAACCACTGCTGTAGAAGACAGGCTTGAATAAATACTTTGTGTTTCAGGACACATTACGAATGATGAAAAGTTGAAAACATCTGAATGGGAATATTTAAACATTCAGAACACATTTGGAAGTAAAATATGTAACCGGAATGATGTATAAAAGCAAAGCTTCAAAAACATTTTCTAAGAAAAAGCTCTAATTCAGGATATCTGTGAAATTTACTATTATGTAAATGTATATGCATAGGACTGGACATTTCTGCATAATACTCATCCGCAGTAAAGTAATGACTTATAATTTATGGTCATTTTGGGTCATTTTGTTGAATATAAAATGAAAACTACACTTTAAACAAGAGACTGTCTTCCTAACTAGGGCAATAAAACAATATCCAATCACTAGATAAGAAAAAGTGATACATTGGCAAAAACTGCTGTTTTCAAATCAAACAGTAAGTGTTATAGTAAGTATGAAAATGATCCTAAATAATATTGAACATCCCCATCCAGTCTTAATGTTTAAATTGCACTGTGTGTAATGTTTTACTACCGTAAGCTATCAGTACTGAAAGTGCTAAAGGCCCTCCCCCTTTTTTTTAAGAAGATTTTGCTTTCATTTCTCTCTAGTAAGAGCTGCAAACCTTAAGGCAATGTTGAGGCTCTAGAGGTGACCCAGCATTCCAGTCAAATCACTGAGACACAAATTACCATTTAAGTTCTTGGTGGTAGAGATTTTTTGAAATGCTATTAGTCCCGATTAAGTCTGAGCAACTGAAGGAGTTGGTATCACATTGCATCCTTTGTAATATCAGACAAATCTGGAATAAAAGCCACAACCCTTACAAGTATTCTCCCTAATATCTTAAATATTTTGTCTGTGGGCATTTTTAGTTGCATATAATGTTGCAGTTGCTGAAAGTTGCAGTTCTTCAATGCATATGCTAGACATAGCCACAGGCCTGCTAGATCTATAATAAGTTCACAATCTGTTTGCATATCAGGAAATTACAAAGCTGATCTTAAAATGAAGGTACTGTAAAGATAGTGGTGTTGTATGTTGCGCATACCACTGTCCTGTCTCTTATTGAAAGGAGCTACTTCTAAGAGTAACTGTAGTTTAGGTTTGTCAACAGTAGAAAGTTTTTGCACTTTAACTATACCATATGGGAATGGGAATAACTATACTGGTATAAATCACGTTTATATCGCTCCATGCTAGGGCAGTGGTCACCGACCCATCGATTGCGATCGACTGGTCGATCCTGGGGATTCTCCCAGTTGATCGTGATCTTTGGTGGTGTAGTGGGGCTGCCGCTAAGGCAGTCTTCCTGCCTGCCGCAGCTCCACGACACTTCTGGAGCCAGCACCCTAACCCCCTGCCCCAACCCTGAGCCCCCTCCCAGAGCCAGCACCCCGTATCTCCTCCTGCAGCCAACTCCCTGCCCCAGCCCTGATCCCCCTCTCAGAGCCAGAACCCCATTCCTCCTCCTGCACCCCAACCCCCTGCTCCAGCCCTGACCCCCCTGCCAAAGCCAGCATCCCGCTCCCCCTCCTGCACCCCAACACTCTGCCCCAGCCCAGAGCCCCCTCCTGCATCCAAACACCTTCCCAGAGCCTGCACCCCATCCCCCTGCCCCAGGCTCAGCCCAGAGCCTCCTCTCACACTGTGAACCCCTTGGCCCCAGCCTAGAGCCCGCACCCCCTCCCAAACCCGAACCGCAGCCCGGTGAAAGTGAGTGTGGGGGGGTAATATATCTCCATATTAAAGACACTCAATTCCGTATTTCCTAGTAAGTTTATTGCAGAGCTGTGTAGCTAGTTCAGGGGCATTACACTATAATGTTGTTTATTCCATTCTCCAAGCAAAGTGTGGTAGCATCTGTGAACATCTTATATCCACGGGCAGATTTAGTTTTTCTTTGATTCAAATTGAGTTTGTCACTGCTGGCAGGAAAGAAATCAATTGCCAGAAGATGTGATGAGGTTTAGTTTGAAGATAATTGAAGGCAGACTGTGACAAGTAAATCCTTCATATTAATTAATAGAAACAATCTGATGTGACAAGATACTCCTAATTACTCTAGCTTTTAGAACTGTAGCAGAACAGAGATGACTTCCTGAAAAATTTAAACATTTCAGCAAATGAAGTTAAGATAGTTAAAATAAATAAGAGAGACATCCAGTGCTCTGCAGTTTAAACCGAGACAATATATCTGCACATCAGTTTATGGTCATTACTGTACATCAGTTCAGTTTTTGAAGTATAGGAAAGTGGTGTTCAGCGAAACTTATTTTCATTCCCAAAACTTTCAGGAATAAATTGAAATTTAACAAAGTATAAGGCTTGATGCATAGTTCTACCATTTCCTTACCTGGATTTAATTGACAAAACTTGTAGAAAGCTAAAGGCATGTATTTAGAATTTAGGTTTTGTCTGAGAAATAAAATACACACATTTATATGAAGATTTTCAGTAATATTATTAAATTAATTACAATTACTCTCTTAAATTTACACTGTCAACTTAAAAAAAAAATAACTCTGAAGCCCTGAGACCACCACCCCCCTCGGGCAGAGGTCAGAGGTGATGCATGCGGGGGGCATGTGGAGTCATGTTTTCCCCCCCACCCCATTTTTGCTAGTGTTTGCTGACCCCACTCAGTCACATGATGCTGCTGGGTCCCCTCCCTGCACAGCAACTGCTGGAGCTGGCAAGCTGGGAGCTGCAGGAGAACACCTGCTTTTGCTGCTGCCTCTCCCCATGGAGCTAAAGCTCCTCCATGCTGTTTGCTGTTGCTTCTCAACATGGAACTAACACCTGGGAGCTTCAGGGAGGAGCCGCTGAAGGTAAAGGGGGAGGTGTTCTTGAGTCATGCCCCCACAAGCAGTTGGGGGGGGAGTGGCGAACCCCCCCCCCCCCACACACACACACACTCTGAGCAGGCACCAGTCATCTCTGGGAGAAGCTCTTAGACCCCCACCACAGGGCAGAAGCCCTGAGCTCTCCAGCCCCCAAGACTGGTAGGTGGAGAATGGGGGAGCGTCTCCGCGAGCTGCATTTTAACTGTAAAATTGCCACATGCAGCTCACGAGCCATGGTTTGGCCACCCCTGTACTATATCTGTAAACATTTATTTAATCAATTATATAGCTCAATATACATTTATTCAGATTAATTTGTACACTTTTTAATATATAATAAAATAACATATAATGCATTTTTTATTTACTAGATATTTTTTTTTTTTTTTACCTGTGATTTGTCACAAGCTGTATTTGTGTGGAACTGGAATTAAATTAAAAATACACAAAAACATTGATTTTTTTTTTAAAGAAAACTACCTTATGTGCTGGATACATAAGGGGGGAAAGGTTAATCAAAATATATTTTGTATTTAAAAACATCAGTTTTAAACAAAGGAAGTATTATCTGTAATTTAGTGAATTGAACTGAGTATTTCTGATCACCATGTCCTTCAAGGCTTTAGAAGTAGTAGATCTCATCCTCTCACACCTAGTGTTTATGGATAGATTGGAAGAGGGGAAAAAACAAGCTTTCCTGCTTTTTCAGCTGCCAGTTGTTTTCTCAACTTTAAATGAACTAGTCATTGAACTGAACTAGTTGGATAAACTGAAATGAAGAAAATATTTTCTCTGCACCTGCAAAAGACTGTCAAAAGCTGGTTTACAGCAAATTCTGGTTCTAGTGCTTAGCTAGTGATGTCCAGGAGTTAATTGGTTTAACTTTAAAACTTTGGCAGCAAACGTACAGTTTACTATTAATTGAATTTAAATGCTTGTAATAGATTATAATAACTGTAGGCCTTAACATGACTTGTTATAATTTCATATTAATTTTAAATGCATGCATTTTTAAAAGATGTTTGTTTGATTGTTACATTAAACAAAAATAACATTTATATTGATTTCAAGATGAAAAATAGCAGTCTTATTTGATGAAGCTGTAACTTAGTTTTGATAATAAGTTCAGCAGAAATCGCCATTTCAAAATGTTTTGATATACACTTCCCTCCGATCTTGTAACTATGTTGCATGATTGTTTTGGGGTTAAAGCTGGAAGTTTTGTCAGCTGATTCAAGTTTGACAACAGCCAGTTTTCCCATTGCTTGTCCAACATCAGCTACTGCATCTAACAGCAGTGGTAAGGTGTGTTAGCTGAATGCTACTGCTAAAATAATCAGTGAAAAAACTGCTGATGTTTACATTATTAGGCTTTACGAGTCAGTGTTTCAGCTGAGATGAATGGTGCAATTTATACATCATAGCAATTGTCATGTTGTTCGAAGACTTGGGATGTCTACATTGTAGAGGTTTTTGTGTTTGGCAGAGATTATCTTCGTAACCATGAAGACCAGAAAAGTAATTCACTTTCTTTTTAAAAGTTGAGGTTCTTGATCAAAATTGTGTGGAGAGAGATGGAGAGTGTAGCTGTAGAATTGCAGAAAGCGCAAAGCCCTCACTGTCAGGTTGGTTGTACATACTGAGAATACAACAAAACTGCACTGATGTTTGCACTGTTATAATTTTCATTAACCATAGATAACTTCTCTTTCTTTTCAGATAATGTAGCTGCAAAGTATCTGCTGAACTAATTGTTATCTCTTGCTTATAGGCTGCTGAATCAGGAATAATAAAAGTTAAAACGATAGCTGCAAGAAACACCGATATTTTGGCAGGTAATTATATACAGTAACAATACAATTGGGAAATGGATTTGAGTCACTGAAAGCAAAACATTTTTAAAGATGTTTCAGATATGTGCAATCATCTTTCAGGTTTTTAACACATGGCATCAAGTAATATGCTACTGTTTGGGGCATAGCAAAAGAAACAACACAATAATGTTGGAATATCTTGTAGAATATTTGCATTTCCTTCTGTTACTCTATTTATGTTAGTGAAGGGCTCAAAATTTTCTACTCTTGGGTTTCTGCGCCAAAAAAATTAAAATTCTGCAAAATTCTGCATATTTTGTTAAAATGATGCAATGCAATCACACTGGTTTCAGTTGTTTTGGTAATTTCTTTATACTGCAATACAGTAAAAAGTCAAACTGTTCAGCATTTCCTAAACACATGAAAGTTAAGTTACAAACATTTGGTAACTAATACCCTGTGTTCCAGTTATAATTCTGGATTTTCATTTAAATTACATTACAGAACACCAAACAGGAGGAGGAGAAGAAGTGGGGGGAAAAAAGTAGAATGTCATTTAAAATTGCTCAGACTTCTACACATGAAAGTCATACAGTTTTGCTAATCATTGTCTTGGACCTGGCTGGGAACTTTGGGAAGTGCTTGCATCTGATTATCCTGACATTTTATTGACTGTTTGGTAAATGTTTCATTTGCCCTCAGTCTTTTTTTTTTTTTTTTTTTCTTTTTTAAATGGGTGGGTAAAATAAATCCTGAGATGTAATTTAACCCCATTGTGCCACTTTGGCACAGGAAAAAAGTGAGAAAGCACATAGATCTTCCTAGATGATTCCCTTACTGTCATTTATAAGGCTATACCTGACTCTGGCAATGTAGGGGCCTTAAAACGTTTTATGGTCCTAGAGCAACTGACTGAGAATGGGAACAGTTATCTAACAATAGGAATATTAACAATGTTACTAGGCAGGCAGGCTGCTACATTTCTGCCTCAGAGAATGAGATCAATTAAGTAGCAGGAAGCTGCTACATTTCTGCCTCCAGCATAGTTAAAAGCCCTATCACTCCACGCCCAGCGAGCCACAGTAGCAAGTGAGAGGGACAGAGTCTCTCTTGCTTGTTGGCACACATGCACACCCAGCCCTTCCCCCGACTGTGATCAGTGTCTCCTACGCCTAGTCCCCTTCCTCCCCCTTTCCCTCCCGGGCAGCGATCTGAGTCTCTGAGGCTGCTCCAGGCATGCTGAAACAGAGTTAATTAATAAGTTAAAAAGTGATTTTATTAAATACAGAAAGTAGGATTTAAGTGGTTCCAAGTGGTAACAGACAGAACAAAGTAAGTCACCAAGCAAAAATAAAATAAAATGCGCCCATCTATGTCTAATCAAACACTGAATACAGATAAGATCCTCACCAGTTCCAGAATGCTCCCTTTTACAGGCTAATCTCCTTTTAGCCTGGGTCCAGCAATCACTCACACCCCCTGTAGTTACTGTCCTTTGTTCCAGTTTCCTTCCAGTATTCTGGGGGGTGGAGAGGCTCCTTCTTTAGCCAGCTGAAGACAAAATGGAGGTGTCTCCCACGGGTTTAAATAGACTTTCTCTTGTGAGTGGAGACCCCCCTCCTCACTCCTATGCAAAGTCCAGCTCCAAGATGGAATTCTGGAGTCACTTGGGCAAGTCACATGTCCATGACTCAGTCTTTACAGGCAGACGCCATTGTCCACATGGTATCTTGTATGTCTCCAGGAAGACTTCTTATGTGGATTGGAGCCTTCCAAACTCTTTTGTCTGTTAAGTGCTTCCTGATTGAGCATCTAATTTGCACATTCCTTTCCCAAGAAGTGATCAAGTGTTCTAACTAAGGCTACTTAGAAATCAAGCAATGTTCATAACTTTGAACACACAAATGGTACCTGCATACAACTAGGATGAACGTAACCAGTAGATCATAACCTTTACATAAATATGTTACATGGCATATGTAGCAAAACCCTATTCCAGTTATATCATACATACATTTATAAGCACCCTCCCCCATAAAGCCTTATGGGGTACACTGTCACAGTGCATGTCCCCCACAGATTTCTTTTGCATTTTTCTGCATGAGGGGCACAGAAATATGCGGACCATCTGGGGGCGCAGAATTCTGTCAGGAATAATTTTCAGTGGTTCTTCTACTGAACTGTTGATTGAGCAGAGAAAAGTAACAAAAATATTATCTCTTGTCAGGACTCTCAATATCTCTTGCTCACTGTGCGCATTCATCTGACCAGTTGCTGCCCAGGGTTTTGTACAATATGCCCATCTATCTAATGAGTCTTGCCTGTGGAAACTTGCCAGTGCTTCGTCTTAATATGAGTAGAGGTTGCTCAGATTGAGATGCAGTATAGCCTTTTGGGACTGGAAATCCCTGTGGCCTGCAACTGTGCAATCTTAAAATGATCTGCCCAGCTTTCTGCAACTTTATTAAATTGCATGTAATTTGTTGGTTTCTTGCATGTTCCCATTAGAGCCCTCAGAAGGGCAGAACTTTGGATTTCCCTGCGTTAATACACCAGTGTTTAGCACAGCAGTACTTAAACAAAATTCCCACAACAGAATAATTTGAAAGATTAAGAAAAGACTGTGCAATGTAAGGGCACTTCTATATTAAGAGATGTAAAAAAATTTGCTGAGGAGATTCCTAGAAGTGTTTGAAGTAGCAATCCCTCCCCTCTATTTTACTTTAATGTCTTTCTTTTATTTGTTTGTTTTTTCTTTGTTTTCACTGCTGTCATGAATGCTGACATAAGTGGGAAAACTATGCCAGGTAATGTCAGCTATGCATCAAAAGACAAACTTAAGACAGATAGACAAAAGAGAGATCTCCATTTACTCATTAGGAAAGCTAGCAACGTTCTGCAGAGTACACCTCTACCCCGATATAACGCGACCCAATATAACATGAATTCAGATATAACATGGTAAAGCAGCGCTTGGGGGGGTGGGACTGTGCGCTCCGGTGGATCAAAGCAAGTTCGATATAACGTGGTTTCACCTATAACACGGTAAGATTTTTTGGCTCCCAAGGACAGCGTTATATCCGGGTAGAGGTGTGTAGTAGTCACATAAACACTTTACATTTTAAAAAAACTAGTTCATGGTGTAAAATTTTTCATCTTCATTCCAAGACTGAAGAATTGTGAAAGGTCATGGCATTCTGAGTATACCTGGACAGACTTTTTTTTTTTTTTAAAGGAACACTCTTAAAGTATCTTTCATATTTCATAAATTCTTTTTTTTTAATTTAAGTTTAAAATGAAATGCGTTTACTATAATTTGTTTCCCTCACCAATAATGACACAGATTTGTTGTTATAGGGCTACTCGTAAGCAGATACAATAAAAATATATTTGAATTTTTGACAAAAATCTTTAAGGTTTTCTGAATAGAGACTTATTTTTATTTTCTTTCATTTGCCCTACTTTGTCATATCTGTGTTATGACATGATGGTCCCTTGACTGTTTGTGTCTTTGTAGATGGGATTAAATATGTCAGTACATTATCTGGGAATCTTGTTATAAAATGCAAGTGTTATATGTAGTTATGCTGCAGTTTAGTCCTGTCTTCACAGACAAGACTGAACCATATTATGACAAGTTTGGAGCTGCACCTTTCATCAGGAAACTGTTGTGCTAAAGCCAAGCAAGGTTCAATTTGTAGTGTAGATGAGTCTCCAAATATTGGTAACTAAACCTTGAAGGTAGTGTTCCATTGAGATGAGTGGAGGTTGCACTTCAGTTCTATGGTCTGGCTGCAGACTTAACCCAGTATTATTGTATAGTTTATATTCTGAACATTCTTTGCAGCCTCTTAAACTATAGCCCTTACAGACAACAGGTTTTATCTCTACTGAGATTTAATATGTTCTTAGTGTTCTTAGCATCTTTCTAGATACGTTCAGGGTTGATGGAGCTTTAAAATGTAGTCTGAGATGTTTTCATTTCACTGTCCCTTGAAGCCAGAGCATAGGTTAATGCATCAAGCACCAAACTTTTCTGGATAGGTGAAATGGTCAGAATTCTCTTAAGATGAAGGAATTTTATTCCCTCTGTGGCCCATTCTGGTTTCAAATAACTGTTTTCTTGTATCATTTGAAAGTGGGATTTTAAAGGGATATTGATATTATAACAAGTATACTTGTGTCTGGTATATTTTTGCTTGTAAGTGACAATAGGTAGATGACTTCAACTGAAAGAGAGATTTTTGCCATCTTTTCAGTTGGCTTGCTTGTTCATTTGTCAGCGCTTTCAACTTTTGCCCTGTATAATCAGTCATTTTCATGTGTGTCGTTATATCTGTCACTCGGCAACAAAAGTTAGAAACTTCATTTTTTTAAAAGCCCTAAAATTAAGATTCTGAGTATGTGAATAAATTTCAGGAAACGTGGATATTCCACATGTGGGGATTTTGTTGACCCTGCTCATGAGCGTTGACTAGGGCTGTGTCTACACTACCCGCCTGAATCGGCGGGTAGAAATTGACCTCTCGGGGATCGATTTATCGTGTCCCGTCGGGACGCGACAATTGATCCCCGAATCGACGCTCTTACTCCACCAGCGGAGGTGGGAGTAAGCGCCGTCGACGGGAAGCCGCAGAGGTCGATTTTGCTGCCGTCCTCACAGCGGGGTAAGTCGGCTGCGATACGTCGAATTCAGCTACGCTATTCACACAGCTGAATTTGCGTATCTTAAATCGACATCCCTCTCCCCCCCCCCCGTAGTGTAGATGTAGCCTAGCTGAGCTTTGCTATTATGTCAGTACTACTTCTCAAAAAGAGATTACTTGAGGGGAAGAGAGGAAACACAGCTATAAAGAATGACATGGAGTTTACTATGCCTGTATCTTTTGCTAATGCTTGATAGTGTCCCTTTAAAGATTCTGCCAGTCTTTTCTGTTTTTCAAGATGTCAACATTTTCTGGTTTTGCTTTAGCTCAGTGTTTGCACATTTAAATTTAGGCAGTGCCAGTCTGATTTCCCAAATATCCTATTTAAAACCCCAACCTTTTATGGAGACTGTGTACATATATGTGTACTGTTAAAGCTGAAGAATATTTTAGTTGAGAAATTGATGAGGCAAAAATTACTATTGCTACAGGATTAAGGAAAATTTGCAAGACAGTTCATTGATCCATCATTAGTATTTTTTTATTTTTTGATGCCAACTCGGTTGTTTTTCTCGAACAGATTACAAAATATTTTTAGCTACTCTACAGGTTTAAAAATTTAAATTTAAAGGTGGACTGAAATGTTTCTTTTAAAATAACGAATGGACTGTTTAAGATCATAATCTCTCTCTCTCTCTCTCTATAAATACAGGTAGATGCATTTCAAAAGTAAACTAAGGGTTTTTTTAATGTCAGGACCTGAGTTCTTTGTTAAGCCTTCTCCTGGAAGAGTTTTGACATTGCTATAAATTGACATAATCTTCCTTCTGCAGACTAATTAGGGGTATAAAAGGGAAGTGAAACTTGATGCAACTGAATTTCTCTCTGTCACTTTTAAAATGGGAGTTAATCTCCCAGATTCTGGTTTTGGTAATAACCTGGAGAAAACACTTTTAAATTATATATCTGTATCCATCTACAAAAGTTAGGTACAGATGGACCACTGAAATCGAGATCGATTGGGCTTTGTAGTAGGATAAAATACTTCCTTAGACCCTGTCTACACTTGCAGTGACATGTAGGGTACATGTAGTATATGTTGCTGTGAAAGTCTGGCTTCGTTCACACTCACTGTGGTGCGTAGCTACACGTGGCAGGGAAAGACTCTGGCAGCGTGGAGGCAGCAGGATGTTATGCAACTAAAAGTAGCGGTGAAAGGCACTGCTTGGGTGTGTAGAGAGCTGTATAGGGTATATATTGTAGAGATTCAGGCATGTAGGGCTCGTTATTCGCCTAAGCTGTGCCTCACTGTCAATGTTGTTGTTTATACCTGTGCTAACTGGGTATGCAGAGTCTGCAGTCTACAGGCTGACGTAAGCATAGACCTACCCTTTTTTTATATAAATGTACGACACGTGTGATATTGTATTAAAGTTGTCCACCACCTTTTCCGCTTTTTATCCTTGTCTCCTACTGATCATCTCTTGACTCCTTTTCAGGACTCTACTGGGAGTTGTGTGTGTGTGGGATAAATTTACAATATTTTTCTTCTCTAATTGTCATTTGGAGTTCAGTGACAATTGTGGGAAAAAAATTATAAATAAAAGCACTTCAGTTCACTGTTCAATAATTTATAACTCATGTTAGAGAACTGTGGAATATTTAGCAGAAGAGCACTAGTGCTGGATGCAAATTTGTGTTCCTGTGACTTAAAAAGCAGATTGTTTTGCTTAAAACAGAGTTTTATAGCTGATTTTCAATTCTGATGTTTATTTTTTTTATAGCCACAATCTTGAGGATTAAAAAGTGGCTTGTGCTCGTACACATTCAGGGCTTCCTGTCTGATTTTTAAATAAGCTTTTGATGTTGGATCTATAATATCCAGATCTATAATATCCACATCTGTCAATAAATTGTTTGTTCTTCTTCGAGTGCTTGCTCATATCGATTCCAATTAGGTGTGCGCGCGCCGCGTGCACGATCGTCGGAGAATTTTCTACCCTAGCAACACCGGCGGGTCGGCTGTGGAGCCCCCTAGAGTGGCGCCTTCATGGCGCTGGATATATACCCCAGCCGACCCGGCGCCCCCTCAGTTCCTTCGTACCGCCCCTGACGGTCGTTGGAACTGTGGAGCGCGGCATAGCTGTTCTCCACTCTCCCTAGCTTATTCCGTTTATAGATAGTTATAGTTCTAGTTGTATATAGTTAGATAGTTGTTTAAATTACTTTATTAACAGTTGTTGTATAGTTAAAGGGGATTAAGGGGGTTGTTCTCCCCCCTTTTTCCCCCCGGCGCGTAGCCGGGCTCATGCCCAAGGCTCCCGGCTTTAAGCAGTGCGCGTCCTGCGCTAAGCCTATGCCCACAAGTGACCCGCACGACTCGTGTCTGAAGTGCCTGGGAGAGTCCCATCAAACAGATAAGTGTAAGATCTGTAAGGCCTTCAGACCGAGAACCAAAAAGGAGCGGGACTTTCGGCTTCAGCAACTCCTTATGGAGGCAGCACTTAGCCCGGACGCTCCATCGGCGCGTCAAGCCCCAGCGCCAAGCGCCTCGGTGCGCAGTGCCCCGGCGGCACCGACTACCCCGGCACCGCGAGTGGCGTCGGACAAGCCTCCACGGCACCGGACCCCTTCGGCACCGCACCCACCGCAAGTGCCTCGGCGCCGATGGTTATCACCGGGACATAAGAAATCCCGTAAGGTGCAGGAGACTGCCATCCTGAAGACGCCGGCCCCCCCGGTGCCGGGGGTAGAGCCGCGTCCACCGGCGGAGCACCAAAAACAGGTGCCTCCGGCACCGTCGACTCTGGCTCCGAGGCCATTGAGTCCGGTGCAGACAGGATCACCACCACGACCAGCGGTGGTACCGTGCCTCCCGTCGACCCTAGAGACCTTTGCGACGGCGAGAGACTTGATTGCTCTCACGGAGCCGGCACCGCCTCAACCACCGGCACCGTTAGCACCGTTGGGCCCTCGTCCGGTGCAATCCAGGGGGAAACCTGCCTTGATGCGCCCTCCATCGCAAGGGTTGGAACCACGGCACCGTTCCAGGTCCCGAAGCAGGTCCCCACGCCGCTCGCAGTCCCGGCGCCGAATATCACCTCGGCACCGGTCGTACTCGCGGCTAAGATCATCGTCGCGGCACAGTTCTACGTCCCGGCACCGTTATGATCGTCGGTACCGTTCGACATCGAGACGTAGTTCCCGGCACCGTTACGAGCGACACTCGACGTCGAGGGGCCGCTCTCGGCACCGGGCCTACTCGAGATCGCCGTCCAGGTCCGACTCTCGGCACCGACGTGGTCATCGGCACCGATCCCAATCTCGGCACCGCTCACCGGCACCGCATAGAGACAGAACGTCTCCAGACCGGCACCGTGCGGCACCGTATCTCCCAGAGCTCATCTCGGCGCGGTTGGCACCGCCATGGCCTTCGAGATCGGTGTCTCGCTCCTCCGATGGGGCATCGAGATCAGCATACCCCCCTCAGGGGCAGGCCGAGGAACCGGACATGGGCCACTGGCAGGAGATAGCGGAGGACCCTGCTCACGGTCCTTCTCACTGGTCATTCTGGACCCCATGGGCGTACCACCAGTCTCAAGGGGCTCCACCACCTTCAGCCTCTCGCTCGGGGCACTCTGAGAGAAGGGCCCCAGAGTCCACCATTTCTCGCCCTCCTCCAGGGGCAGGTGATGCTCCGCTCCAGGGACCAGTGGACCAGGACCCGCCCTTGGATCCCTTACCACCTGAGGCATCTTCCTCATCCTCCCCGGATGAGGCAGTGGCGGGCACGTCAAGCACAGGTCCACCCCCGATAGATCTTCGTGCGCACCAGGACCTATTACGTAGGGTGGCGCGTAATATGGACCTACAAGCGGAGGAGATAGTGGAGGTGCAGGACCCCATTGTAAACATCCTCTCGGCGGATGCCCCATCCAGAGTGGCGTTACCCCTGATCCGTACGATCCAGGCTAACGCCAATACCATATGGCAAACTCCTGCCTCTATTCCACCCACTGCCAGAGGTGTGGAAAGAAAATACTTTGTCCCCTCAAAGGATTATGAGTACTTGTATACTCATCCCCAGCCATGTTCACTGGTGGCGTCATCGGTGAATGCAAGGGAGCGCCACGGTCAACAGGCCGCAGCGCCTAAATCGAAGGAAGCTAAGCGCCTCGATTTGTTTGGCCGTAAAGTTTACTCAGCCGGAGGGTTACAACTCAGAGCAGCTAACCAGCAGGCGCTCCTGAGCCGCTATAACTTTAATTCCTGGATCTCTTTGGGGAAGTTCAAGGAATTGGTTCCCCAAGACTCTAGGGAAGAGTTCGGGGCCTTGGTCGAGGAGGGTAAGAAGGTGGCTCGGACCTCCTTACAGGCCTCCTTGGACATAGCAGACTCGGCTGCGAGAACCCTGGCTTCAGGTATCGCTATGCGGAGGATCTCCTGGCTCCAGGTTTCGGGTTTGCCTCCGGAACTGCAGCAAACCCTGCAGGATTTGCCCTTTGAGGGACATGGATTGTTCTCCGATAAGACGGACTCTCGTCTGCAGAGCCTCAAGGACTCCAGAACAATCATGCGCTCCCTGGGGATGCATGTTGCGGGTCCCCAGCGCAGACCATTTAGGCCCCAGCCTCAGCGTTTCTTACTCCCCCCCCCCCACCTCGTCAGAGACAGGACTCTGCCAGAAGGCAGGGACGAGGTGGTAGAAGAAGGTGGACCGGCCCTCAACCCGGTCAAAACCAGGGGCCACCAAGGCCGCCTTCAGGCCCCAGGCAGAACTTTTGAAGGTGCGGTCGAGGACGGCGCACCAGTCATCCCCCAGGATCTAGCCCCCTCCTTTCGGGATCGCCTCTCCCATTTCCACCGTGCTTGGTCCCTTATAACCTCGGACCGTTGGGTCCTTCGCACGGTGGAGAGGGGATACGCTATCCAGTTTTCTTCATCCCACCCTCCCACCCCCCCTCCCCGTCCCTCTTCAGGGACCCTTCTCACGAGCAACTTCTTATACAGGAGGTTTCTACGCTCCTCTCTGGGGGCCATAGAGGAGGTTCCATTAGAGTTAAGGGGCAGGGGATTTTATTCCCGCTACTTCCTGATCCCCAAGTCCAAAGGGGGTCTGCGACCCATCTTAGACTTGCGCGGACTCAACAAATTCGTAGTAAAGTTGAAGTTCCGCATGGTCTCTTTGGGGGCCATTATCCCTTCCCTCGATCCTGGAGACTGGTTCGCCGCCCTCGACATGAAAGACGCATACTTTCATATTGCAATTTACCCGCCTCACAGACGCTTCCTGCGATTCGTGGTAAGCAAGGTGCACTATCAATTTGCAGTCCTTCCCTTCGGCCTATCCTCCGCCCCAAGAGTGTTCACGAAATGTATGGCTGTCGTGGCAGCATACCTTCGTCGGCAAGGGATACAGGTGTTCCCGTACCTAGATGACTGGCTGGTACGCGGTCGCACCAAAGAGCAAGTTCGGGCTCACGTCCACATAATAGTGCACACATTCAACGAGTTGGGCATCCTACTCAACAAGGAGAAATCCACTCTAGAACCTACCCAGAGAATAGAATTTATCGGCGCGGTCCTGGACTCCGGACGTGCACAAGCTATCCTACCAGACAACCGCTTTCATACCATCACGAACCTCATTCAAGGGCTCAGGGCCTTCCCAACTACCACGGTGAGGTCGTGCCTTACCCTGCTGGGTCACATGGCTTCTTGCACGTACGTAACCAGGCATGCCAGACTTCGGCTTCGCCCACTCCAGACCTGGGTGTCATCGGTATACCGCCCATATCGGGACAGCCTGAACATGGTGATCACGGTCCCGAGCTCGGTCCTGACCTCCCTCACCTGGTGGCTAGATCACAGAGTGGTCTGCGAGGGGATGCCGTTTCACGCCCCACAACCCTCTCTGCATCTAGTCACAGACGCATCATCTCTGGGTTGGGGTGCCCATCTCAACGAGCACCATACCCAGGGCCTGTGGACTGCACCCCAGCTATCCCTGCATATCAATGTTCGGGAACTGATGGCGGTGCGTTTGGTGTGCCAAGCTTTTCTCAACCTCCTACATGGCCGCTCTGTGTTAGTTCTCATCGACAACACCACGGCCGTGTTTTACATCAACAGGCAAGGAGGAGCACGTTCGTCGACTCTATGCCAAGAGGCGATTCGCCTATGGTACTTCTGCATCACCCATTCAATCCATCTCACGGCATCGTTCCTCCCTGGAGTCCAGAACACTTTAGCGGACCGACTCAGCAGGTCCTTTCAGACGCACGAGTGGTCTATCCGTCCGGACATCATCTATTCCGTTTTCCAGAGGTGGGGGTTTCCCCAGATAGACCTGTTTGCATCCCGAGACAACAGGAAGTGCCACGTGTTCTGCTCCCTACAAGGGCGAGCTCCGGGCTCTCTCTCGGATGCGTTTCTCCTCCCCTGGAAAGACCACCTGTTTTACGCCTTCCCTCCGTTTCCCCTGGTCCACAAGGTACTGCTCAAATTGCTCAGAGACCAGGCACAGGTAATTCTGGTCGCTCCAGCGTGGCCGAGACAACATTGGTACACCACACTGTTAGAGCTCTCGGTTCAGACACCGATCACGCTCCCATTGTGTCCAGATCTCATCTCGCAGGACCACGGCCGACTACGTCACCCCGACCTGCAATCGCTCCACCTCACGGCGTGGTTGCTCCATGGTTCACCCAGGCAGAGCAGCAATGCTCGCACTCTGTCCAACAGATTCTGCTGAGCAGTAGGAAGCCTTCAACGCGGACCACGTACTTGGCCAAGTGGAAGAGGTTCTCCTGTTGGTGCGAACAACGAGCCACGCCCCCATTACACGCACCTATCCCTCTCATATTGGAATATCTCCTCTCCCTAAAACAGCAGGGTTTGGCGATATCTTCAATTAGAGTTCACCTGGCCGCTATATCGGCTTTTCACCCAGGGGAACTCGCGTCCTCGGTATTCTCTAACCCGATGGTCGTTAGATTCCTCAAGGGCTTAGACCGGATGTACCCACAACAGCGTCAGCCCGTTCCGACGTGGGATCTCAACCTGGTTCTCTCCAAGCTCACAGGTCCTCCATTTGAGCCACTGGCCACCTGTTCACTTCTGTACCTATCCTGGAAGACAGCCTTCCTCGTAGCCATCACCTCAGCAAGGCGCGTTTCTGAACTCAGGGCGCTTACATCCGAGCCCCCTTACACAGTTTTCCATAAGGATAAAGTGCAGCTTCGTCCACACCCTGCCTTTCTTCCTAAGGTGGTCTCTCCATTTCATATGAATCAAGATATATTTCTCCCAGTCTTCCATCCCAAACCACATGCTACTCGCCATGACCAGCGTTTGCATTCTCTGGACGTACGCAGGGCCCTGGCTTTCTATATTGATCGCACAAGACACTTTAGGAAGACGACGCAACTCTTTGTTGCAGTGGCCGACCGGATGAAAGGCTTACCGGTCTCCTCACAGCGCCTATCCTCCTGGATCACGTCTTGCATCCGGACTTGCTATGACCTGGCAGGTGTCTCAACCGCACCTCACCGCTCACTCCACGAGGGCCCAAGCTTCCTCGACTGCTTTCCTAGCTCAAGTTCCAATCCAGGACATTTGTAGGGCTGCAGTTTGGTCATCAGTCCACACATTTACAGCTCACTACGCACTAGTGCAACAGTCCAGGGACGATGCCGCATTCGGATCAGCGGTTTTACACACAGCAATGTCTCACTCCGACCCCACCACCTAGGTAAGGCTTCGGAGTCACCTAATTGGAATCGATATGAGCAAGCACTCGAAGAAGAAAGGACGGTTACTCACCGTTGTAACCGTTGTTCTTCGAGATGTGTTGCTCATATCCATTCCAAACCCGCCCCCCTTCCCCACTGTCGGAGTAGCCGGCAAGAAGGAACTGAGGGGGCGCCGGGTCGGCTGGGGTATATATCCAGCGCCATGAAGGCGCCACTTTAGGGGGCTCCACAGCCGACCCGCCGGTGTTGCTAGGGTAGAAAATTCTCCGACGATCGTGCACGCGGCGCGCGCACACCTAATTGGAATGGATATGAACAACACATCTCGAAGAACAACAGTTACAACGGTGAGTAACCGTCTTTTACCCTGTAGTGTCTCTGAAGAAACTGCCATTATAGAATGCAATTTGTTTAATACATTCACTTTGTCTGATCCTTTATAAGTCCACAGATATAACATCCTTACAGGAAGCAGACGCTTTTAACAATCCTCTAGCTCTTTTTTTGAGTTGTTTTAGTCAAGAGGCCTCAGTTTTAAACACTTTTTTGATGCTCTTAACTTGATGTTGGTTTTCAAATCAGTTGTTGGAACATTGAGTAAAAAAACCAAACTCACATATACTCCAAATTTCTTTGTTTTGCATAAATAAAAAGCTGTTTATGTCTGCTATTTGCCATCATAGCACAAGCATAAGTTTTACTTATAAGAGCTATGGTACAAAAATGACTAACTTTTGTTTTTCTTAAACTCATCGTATCCTTATGTGAATAGGGCTCTAAATGACCAGTCATTCTCACTACACTATACAGGGCCATGTGGTTGGTGATGAGTATTGCTTTGATTTTTTTCCCCCCACCTGCTCTGTCTGCACTGGTATACATCTCTTTGTGCTACACATGTAGCACCTTCTTGATGCACTGCTCCATACGTGGATATCCAATAGATTGAAGAGAGCACAAGTTTGAAACTCCTTGCAGAGCCCAAAGGGGAAGAAAGGTCTTCGTGAAGATTGGAAGAGGCTTATGACCATGGACAAACCAAAGTCACTCTGGAAGGAAGTTTGAGGGTTAGGGAGAAAGAGAGACAAAGATGAGGAGATGCACTAAGATGGGGCAAAGTGAGGAGGATGAGGGGATGTGAGGATCAGAGCACTGTGGAAAAGATTGAGAGGATAGGACAAGAAGCTCAATGGCAGGTCAAGTATTCAGGAGAGTACTGGCATTTCTCTCACCCTTAATCCAATTGCTTCTCCCCAGTGCAAAAATATCTGCCATAAATTTCAAGATTGGAGATTCTTTCTGAGTTTTGTTATTGTTTAGGGTTTGAATAACTTAACAATTATTCATCAAGTGTTTTATGACTAACAAGTATTTGCTTTACATCATTCAAATTAGCAAACTGTTAAAAGTTGACCAACTTTCCTTATCTCTGTTCAAAAGCATTGAAAGAGAACAGCTCAGAGGTAGTTCAGCCGTTTCTAATGGGATGTGGAACAAAGGAACCAAAGATTACTCAGCTGTGTCTAGCAGCCATACAGAGACTTATGTCACATGAAGTTGTTTCAGAGGTAAGATGGATGTTATATGAAAATATTGTCTTGTATTGAAATATTTGAAGTATTCAGTACTTTAGCAAAGATAAAAACACTTATGAGACTGCTTTCTAAAGCTGAAACACATTTATGTATATTAAAATGGATATAATCGGGTGGAAAATGTTTTTTTGGAGTTTAAAATATCATTGTCAAAATCCAGTCCACCCCGTTGGAGCCAAAGGAAAAGTACATAAAATAATTGTTTTTTTTAAAAGATATTCTTTTGTAGAATCCATTACAATAGTTGGATTCCTTAGCTGGCTCAGCAGCAGTTAGCTAGGAAACACTATTGCCAAACTTGTATTGACATAGTCCAAGAAATCAATGCCACAAACCAGGAAGACCTCTTTTACATGATAAAAATGGCTGATTTGAAAAACTGTTTTGGCTAATGTGGTTGTAGTGCTGTATGAAAAGGGCACAGTTAAGCATTCAAAAGTTGGTACGTACCACACTTAAGATTACACTTCTATTCTTTACTCTGCCTGTCTCTGTGCATGAATAGTATATTATTATATTAAAGATTCAATGGCATAGCTCTTGAATTCAGTATAATAAGTAACAACAATAATATGCTTAGACAGCGGAGGTTTGTAGCGCCAAGTGTCCGTGACCACACTGCACAGCTTTATTCGCAGCATTTAAGAACTCCCCAGGTTTATTATTGATCTGGTACAGGTTAATTGTGGGCAATGGCGTGACTGCCACCAGTCTGTGACTGGGCAGTGTCCTTTACTGACCTCAAGTCCAATCTTCAGGGCTTGATATGAGGAGACTTTGTCTCCAAGACAAACATCGTGACCAAAAAGAGCCAGCTGTCAGTGGCCAATGATGACTCTAGTCATCTTGAGGCCAATTTTCAATTATGCATCTCTATTATTGATAAAGTCAAACCATCTTGTACCCAGTAGTCACTGCTGGCAAGGCATATGAAATGCCTCCAACCTCCCAATGTCTTGTTTAAGCAGTATCCATGTTTCAAATGCATATAAGAGGATTGGACTTACGCAGGTTTGATAAATCTGTACTTCTGTATATAGTTTTACCTTCTTTTGGGTCCAGACCCTATGCAGGGTGTTTGCATCCGTTTGATAATATAGCATACAACTATTACCGTAGTCTTAAGTACACATGTAACATCTAATAGTACTGCATTTTATGTGTGTCAAACAGTCCATGAAAGTAATACGTATTAAAAAGATATACGAAGCTGTGTTTAGACAGAGTAATAGGCATATTTTTCTGGCATATATAGGTCACTGAAGTTTGTAGTCAAATTAGCTTTGTAGTGAATTGTAGAGAACTTGTGCTTCTGGTTGAAAAATGAAGTGTGCACACAGGTTGACAAAATGATTAAAATATATGCCTTAAATAGAAGAGAACTAATCGCGTAAGTCTCTTGATATCCAGGACCATTGTGACAAAGAAATTAGTATTGTATTCCCTGTGTGTTTATATGGTTGTAGGAAAAAAATGAATTTACTATAGTATATATGAATGATGTATTTTAAATGTATGTGTAATCGTGGTATTAAATACAAAGTATATAAAATTTAATTGTATATATCAAATGATTTCTTCATAGGCTGCAGCTGGAAATATTATTAACATGCTTTGGCAACTGATGGAAAATAGTCTTGAAGAACTCAAATTACTTCAGACGGTTCTTGTACTTTTAACAACTAATACAGTTGTCCATGATGATGCACTCTCCAAGGTAGGAATTTGTTTATGCAACTGTGATATTTATTTTAACATGCTAACTTGCTTATCTAAATCCATTCCACTGAAGTTATGTACCTGCTTCCGAAACATAGGTCCTGATCCTGCAAACACTTGTTGAAATATTTAGTCCTTTAGTAAAGATAAAAATACTTTTTATGTAAGAGTGAATACAAAAGGATGCTTTGTCCTTATAAAGAATCTTTCATTCAAACATCGTAAAGTACTTTACCAAGGAGGAGGGTAGTATTATTTCATAAAAGAGAAAACTCGAGTATGGAAAAGTAAAGTGAGTTGCTCAAGATGAAATATTCCGCTACTGTCTGGTTGTGTATTGTTACTAACAGGCTTAACTGATCAGGAACTACCACTTGCTGTGATTACCCTAGTGTAAACTCTGCTGGTGAGAGTACTAGAAATTGAAATCTGTTGCATATTTTAAATATTCTTATTTTATAATATGTAGGATATCAAGTAACAAGTATTTTTTAATATTTTAAAAGAAAAATATTTAAAAAAAAATAATATTGGGAGAAATGTGACTTGCCTTAATCTAGTAAGCATGGTCCACTATCAGTTATTCTTCTTTGGTAGTTGTAACATCAGTGGCAAAGTTCAGAAGAATAGAAGCTAGCAGAATTTTGATAGTTGGGCAGGAGTGTACACATGCTTGAAATAAGGAAATCCAAAATAAATGCTAAGAGAACAGGTAGGTGAGGTAATATCTTTTATTGGACCAGTTTCTGTTGGAGAGAGAGAAGCTTTTGAACTTGCACAGAGCTGCTCTTTAGGTCTGGGAGAGGTACTCTCACTGTCACAGTTAAATAGAAGGGTAGAACAGATGAGGTGTAAACACATGTTGCAAGAGAGACCATTCATGGTGAAGCGGACAGTTAGCACCTGTACCAAGGACCAAGAAAGGTTAGTGGGTTACACATTGTTATGAGACAAAGACACTGGATTTATATTAAGTCCATGATTTTTTAGTATCTAACTAAGTTATGAATTTAAGCTCCTAGACTCATATTTTGAAGTTGGTGTTCTACTTTCCTTTGAGGATGAGGACTGAGAGGTCAAATATGGAGTGGTTGCTTTGTGAAAATGTTCGCCCAGGGTGATATGGCATTTGTCTTTTATCATTTTTCTGTGAGAGTTCATTTGACAGCATTTCAAAGTGCTTGTCTCATTTCACCCACATAGTTGTTACTGGGGCATGGATGAGGTACACCACATGTGATAGGCATATGTAGGACCCATGCATTTTGAAAGGTGTGTTGTGGGTAGTATTGATCATCAATACTATGGGGGGTATAAAGAGGAAAAACTAGAAATACTAGTGAATAAACACAGCTGTTATATAGTTGGTATCATAGAGACTAGGTGGGATAATGGTGACTGGAATATTGGTATAGAAGGGTACAGCTTGCTCAGCTAACTGGTGATCCACTGGATCATGGCGTACGTGTAAAAGGTCTAGTCAGGTGCCTGATGAATCTGCTTATGGTTGACATGCCCAATTTCAAAGCAACATAGCGTGTTACAAGTTTCACAGATCCATGTGTTGTCTGAGTTGGAGTCCAAAATTACAGCATGCTGCTTTCTTCTTTCTCACTTTGCTTCCATCCTCTGGATCAAAGCCACTTCATGTTGACCTGAACCCAGAGCCAGATGTTCCCTCCAGATTGAACGGAATACTGCATGCTCCTCCTTGTTGTCTACTTTAATGTTGAATGATTTCATATAATTTTTGCACACATTGTGGTACAGTCATAAAGGGCAACTCTGCTTTCTAGAGCTGTCTTGAATCTTGCTGTACAAAATATTCTTGAGGATATAGTCACCTCCCATTCTCCTGACGTGACTGAGCCATTGCCAACCTCTTCTTCTCGATAGTAGTTTCTAAGTGTATCAATCCTGCATGCTTCAGCACCTCTGTGTTTGGTATTTTGTCTTCCCACTTTATTTCCAGAATATTACACGGGCATCTCATGTGGAAGTTGTTCAGTCTCCTGATGTGTTTAGTATATGTTGTCCATGTTTCTGAAACATAGAGCAGGAATGACAGCACTCAAGTCTCATAGATCCGCATCTTCACCTTAATTAAAATTTGCTGTTATTCCATACACGGTTCTGTAATAGCCTGAAATTCTTAGCTGTTTTTCCAGCTCTGTTAGTTCAATCAGAGGGTCAAGATTCCTGCTGATCATAGAACCCAAGTAGCAAAAGCTGTCAACGATGCAGAGATTTATGCTTCGGAGTAATGTCGGACACTGGTTCTTCCATCCCTTGGTATATGATCACAGTTTTCTTGAAACTGATTGTCAACCCAAAGCTCTTGCATGGTGCAGAAAATCTGCTCAAGAGATTTTGCAGAGAAGAAAGTCAGGAAGGACAGTCGGGGGAAAAAAGGGAAGGATCAAAGATAAATACACTTGCACTGAGGTTCAGATGGAAATAGGAGACAGACTTGTTGAAAATCTTTGGGTAAGGATAAAAGGGGTAAAAGACAAGGGTGATGTCATGGTTGGGGTCTACTGTAGACCATATAACCAGGAAGAAGAGGTAGATAAGGCTTTTTTTAAACAACTAAGAAAATCATCCAAAGCACAGGACTTGGGGGTGATAGGGGACTTCAACTACCCAGACATCCTTTGGGAAAATAATACAGCAGGGCACAGAAAGCCAGTAGGGGAGAGGCTGTTCTAGATTTGATTTGGACAAATAGGGAGGAACTGGTTGAGCATTTGAAACTGGAAGGCAGCTTAGATGAAAATGACCATGAAATGGTAGTTCATGATTCTAAGGAATGGTAGGAGGGAAAACAGCAGAATAAAATGGATGGAAAATAATGGATTTCAGGAAGGCAGTCTTTAGTAAACTCAGGGAGTTGGTAGGTAAGATCCCATGGGAAGCAAGTCTAAGGGGAAAAAAATAGTTTGGCAGTTTTTCAGAGAGACATTATTAAGAGCAAAATATCTTACTCTGTAGGAAAGATGGGAAATATGGCAAGAGACCAATCTGGCTTAACCAGGAGGTCTTCAGTGATCTGAAACTCAAAAAAGAGGCCTACAAAAAGTGGAAACTAGGTCAAATTAGGAAGGCTGAATATTTAAAAAAGCACAAGCTTGTAGGGACAAAATCAGAAAGGCCAATGCACAAAATAAGATTAAACTAGCTAGAGCGGGGTGGGCAAACTTCAGCCCGCGGTCAGATCTGGCCTGCCAGCCGTTTGAATCCATCTATCGAGCTCCCATTTGGGAGCGGGGTCTGGGGCTTGCCCCGCTCCAGCCTCGGAGAAGGGTCGGGGGCTGCTCTGTGTGGTTCCCGGAAGCAGCATTGTGTCTCCCTTCCTGCTCCTACGTGTAGGGGCAGCCAGGGGGCTCTGCTCTCCACGCTGCCCCCGCCCCAAGTGCCGCCCCTGCAGCTCCCATTGGTCGGGAACCATGGCCAATGGGAGCTGCAAGGGCAGCGCCTGCGGATGGGGCAGCACGCAGCAGAGCCACCTGGCCGTGCCTCCACGTAGGAGCTGGAGGGGAGACAAACCGCTGCTTTCGGGAGTCGCTTGAGGTAAGTGCCACCTGGAGCCTGCACCCTTGAGCCATCACCCCCCGCCTCCCCCATGCCCCAACCCTGATCCACCTCCCGCCCTCCGAACCCTTTGGTCTCAACCTGGAGCACCCTTCTACACCCCAAACCCCTCATCCCCAGCACCACTCCAGAGCCTGTACTCCCGCCCGGAGCCCCCTCCTGCACCCTGAACTCATCATTTCTGGCTCTACTCCGGAGCCCTCACCTCATCCTGCACTCCAACCCCAATTGCGTGAGCATTCATGGCCCGCCATACAATTTCTATACTCAGATGTTGCCCTTGGGCCAAAAAGTTTGCCCATTTCTGAGCTAGAGATATGAAGGGTAACAAGAACACATTCTACAAATACATTAGAAGCAAGCGGAAGACCCAAGGACAGGGTAGGCTGTTAGTGAGCGGGGGAAAGACAATAACAGAAAATGTGGAAATGACAGAAGTGCTAAATGACTTTTTTGTTTAGTTTTCACCAAAAAGGTTAGTAGAGATAGCACATCTAAGAGAGTGAACACCTGTGAAAATGAGGTAGTATCTAAGGCTAAAATAGTGAAAGATCAAGTTAAAAATTACTTCAAGTTGGCATGGCTTGATGAAATATGTAGAACACTCAGGAAGCTGACTGAGGAGATATATGAACCATTAGCGATTATCTTTGAAAACTCATAGCAGACAGGAGAGATTCCAGAGGACTGGAAGAGGGCAAATATAATGTCAATCTATAAAAAGGGAAATAAGGACAACGTGGGGAACTACAGATCACTTCATCTTAACTCATCTTACTCATCTCAAGTAACCGGAGAGATAATGGAACAAATAAGCAAGCAATCCTTTTGCAAACACCTAGGAGATAATAAGATAAGTAATAGTCAACATGGATTTGTCCAGAACATCGTGTCAGACCAACAGGGTAACAAGCCTTGTGAGTATGGGGGAAGTGGTATATGTGGTATATCTTGACTTTAGTAAGGGTTTTGATACTGTCTCAAACTAGGGAAATATAGCCTAGATGGAGCTACTGTAAGGTGGGTGCACAACTAGCTGGAAACCCACTCCCAGAAAGTAGTTATCAATGGTTCACAGTCAAGCTGGAAGGACATATTGAGTGGGGTCTCTCAGGGATCAGTCCTGGGTATGGTTTTGTTCAATATCTTCATAAATGATTTAGATAATGGCATAGAGAGTACACTTATAAAGTTTGTGGATGATACCAAGCTAAGGGAAGTTGCAAGTGCTCTGGAGGATAGGATTCAAATACAAAATGATCTGGACAAACTGGAGAAATGGTCTGACGTAAATAGGATGAAATTCAGTAAAGACAAATGCAAAGTATTCCACGTAGGAAGGAACAATCAGTTGCACACATACAAAATGGGAAATGACTTCCTAGGAAGGAATACTGCAGAAAGGGATCATAGTGCATCACAAGCAGGGATGTAAGAGTTTAACAAGTTAACTGATAAGCTTGATGCTTATTGGTTTCTGTTAACGATTACACTCTGCCCAGGGTTCCAGCTGCCGATCCTGGGGTCCTAAGTTCCCTCTAAGCTGTGAGGCTGCGCAGCAGCCTATTAAGCGCCACGCAGGCACTCAGGGCTGCAGCGGAGAGAGCTGCCTCTCCCCCGGCCTGGACCTGCTGCTGCCGGGGAAGAGGAGCCCCAACCCAGGCTCTCTCTGGGCTGCCGGCTCCACAACCGGGCTCCATCGTGCCTGCCAGCCCTGCGCCCAGGGTCCCAGCTGCTGCCCAGGGTCCCTCCAGGTGGGCGGGCGGCCCTGTGGCCGAGGTCCCTCCGGGCGTGCAGGTGGCCCTGCGGCAGGGGTCTGTTGCGGTAGCTGCACTGCTGCTGCTCAGCATCCCGGTGCGGCCTGGATCTGTTGCAGCGCCTGGGGTCTGCCACAGTGCCCACCCTGCTGCTGGCCCCACGGACGGGGTCCCTTTGAGCTGCCGGCCCCGGGGCCGGCAGCCAGGACTCTGGGCGCGCCGGGATGCTGGCGTGGGGGCAACAACGGGGATCCACGCATCCCTAGTTCCCCTGGTAAACGTTTAACCCTGTAAGCAATAGAATTTTAATCAGTTACATGGTTACTGTTTTTACACGTTATTTACATCCCTAATCACAAGCTAAATATGAGACAACAGTGTAACACTGTTGCAAAAAAAGCGAACATCATTCTTGGGTGTATTAGCAGGTGTGTTGTAAGAAAGACACGAGAAGTAATTCTTCCACTCTACTCCTCACTGATAAGGCCTCAGTGTTAGTATTGTGTCCAGTTCTAGGTGCCACATTTCAGGAAAGATGTGGGGAAATTAGGGAAAGCCCAGAGGAGAACAACAGAAATGATTGAATTTTAGAAAATATTACCTATAAGAGAAGATTGGGAAAAAAATGGATGTGTTTAGTCTAGAGAAGAAAAGACTGAGGGGGGGGGACAAAACAGTTTTCAAATACATAAAAGGTTGTTACAAGCAGGAGGGTGAAAAATTCTTCTCCTTCTGAGGATAGGACAAGAAGCAATGGTCTTAAATTGCAGCAAGGGTGATTTAGGTTGGATATTAGGAAAAACTTCTTTATTGTCAGGATAGTTAAGCACTGGAACAAATTGCCTAGGGAGGTTGTGGAATCTCCCTCATTGTAGATTAATTAAGAACAGATTAGATGAACACCTGTCAGGAATGGTTCAGTTATTACTGAATCCTGCCTTGGGTGCTAGGGACTGGACTAGATGACCTATTGAGGAGCCTTCCAATCCTGCACTTCTATGATCATAGAGGTTGAGATATGTCTGCACATTTTGCATCTGTTGGTCTGACAGAGTCTGGTACCACTTTGAGTTGGCGGATCCTGGTCATTGGAGATCTGGCTTCCGATGAGGACCTTGGCAACAAGGTTGGGCGGGGGGTTGCTTCAAGACCAGAAGAGAGGGTTCTTCTTCGAGTGCTTGCTCATATCCATTCCATTAGGTGTGTGCGCGCCGCGTGCACGATCGTCGGAAGATTTTCTACCCTAGCAACACCGGCGGGTCGGCTGTGGAGCCCCCTAGAGTGGCGCCTTCATGGCGCTGAATATATACCCCAGCCGACCCGGCGCCCCCTCAGTTCCTTCTTACCGCCCCTGACGGTCGTTGGAACTGTGGAGAGTGGCATAGCTGTTCTCCACTCTCCCTAGCTTCGTTCGTTAGCAGTTATAGTTACAGTTCTAGTGTTAAATAGTTAAATAGTTAAAATAGTTTGTAAAAGTTGTTTAGTTGTTATACTAGTTCAGGGGATTAAGGGGGTCGTCTCCCCCTTTCTCCCCCGGCCGCGGGTCCGGGCTCATGCCCAAAGCTCCCGGCTTCAAGCAGTGCGCCTCCTGCGCTAAACATATGCCCACGAGCGACCCGCACGACTCCTGTCTGAAGTGCCTGGGAGAGTCCCATCAAACAGATAAGTGCAAGATCTGTAAGGCCTTCAGACCAAGGACCAAGAAGGAGCGGGACTTTCGGCTCCGGCAACTTCTGATGGAGGCGGCACTTAGTCCTGACGCTCCATCTACAAGTCAGGCCCCGGCACCTAGCGCCTCGGTGCGCAGTGCCCCGGCGGCACCGGCCACGACGACCACGCGAGTGGCGTCGGACAAGCCTCCCCGGCACCGGACCTTGTCGGCACCGCAAGCACAGCAAGTGCCTAGGCGCCGTTCATTATCCCCAGGGCATAAAAAAGCCCATAAGACGGGGGCCTCCGTGCCAAAGACGCCGGCTCCCCCAGTGCCGGGGGTAGAGCCGCGTCCGCCGGTGGAGCACCGGAAACAGGTGCCTCCAGCACCGTCGACTCCGGCGCCGAAGCCGTTGAGTCCGGTGCAGATAGCGTCTCCACCGAGACCGGCGGTTATACAGTGCCTCCCGTCGACTCCAGAGACCTTCGAGGCGGCAAGAGACTTAATAGCTCTCACAGAGCCGGCACCGCCCCAACCACCGGCACCGAAGGCACCGTTGACTCGCCCGGTACAGTCGAGGGGGAAACCTGCCTTGATGCGCCCTCCATCGCAAGGGCTGGAACCTCGGCACCGATCCAGGTCCCGAAGCAGGTCCCCACGCCGCTCGCAGTCCCGGCACCGAATATCGCCTCGGCACCGGTCGTACTCGCGGCCAAGATCTTCTTCGCGGCACCGCTCTACGTCTCGACACCGCTATGATCGTCGGCACCGATCAACGTCGAGACGTAGTTCTCGGCACCGCTACGGTCGACGCTCGACGTCGAGAGGCCGCTCCCGGCACCGGGCATACTCCAGGTCCTCGTCGAGGTCCAGATCTGACTCCCGGCACCGACGAGGTCACGGTCCCGGCACCGATCGCCGGCACCGCGTAGAGATAGATCATCTCCGGACCGGCACCGTGCGGCACCGCAGCCCACGGGAATCGTCTCGACGCTCTCGGCACCGCCGTGGCCATCGAGATCGGTGTCCCACTCCTCGGAGGACCTCTCGAGATCGGCATATCCCCCTCAAGGGCAAGCCGAGGAACAGGACTTGGGCCATTGGCAGGAGATGACAGAGGACCATTCTCATGGCCCATCTCACTGGTCGTTCTGGACCCCGTGGGCGTACCATCAGGAGCAAGGGGCTCCAATACCCTCGACCTCTCGCTCGAGTCACTCTGTCAGAAGGGCCCCGGAGTCCACCATCTCTCGGCCTCCACCAGGGGACATGGAGGCTTCCGTGTCCGCACCGCCTGACGCCCTGGACCCAGGCGCAGGTGATGCTCCGGCCCAGGAACAGGGAGACCAGGACCAGCCCTTGGATCCTGTTCCACCGGAGGCATCTTCCTCTTCTTCGCCGGACGAGGCAGTGGCGGGCACATCGTGCACGGGCCCACCTCCAATAGATCTCCCTAAGGTGGTTTCTACATTTCATATCAACCAGGACATATTTCTCCCGGTCTTTTATCCCAAACCACATGCCACTCGCCAGGATCAACGTTTGCATTCCCTGGACGTACGAAGGGCCCTGGCCTTCTATGTTGACCGCACAAAGCACTTTAGAAAGACGACGCAACTCTTCGTTGCAGTGGCTGACCGAATGAAAGGCTCACCGGTCTCCTCGCAACGCTTATCCTCCTGGATTACGTCTTGCATCCGGACTTGCTATGACCTGGCAGGTGTCTCAGCACCGCACCTCACCGCCCACTCCACGAGGGCCCAAGCCTCCTCGACTGCTTTCCTGGCGCAAGTTCCGATCCAGGACATTTGTAGAGCGGCAGTTTGGTCATCAGTCCACACGTTTACAGCCCACTATGCACTAGTGCAACAGTCCAGGGACGATGCTGCTTTCGGATCAGCGGTTTTGCACACAGCAATGTCTCACTCCGACCCCACCACCTAAGTTGGGCTTGGGAGTCACCTAATGGAATGGATATGAGCAAGCACTCGAAGAAGAAAAGACGGTTACTCACCGTTGTAACTGTTGTTCTTCGAGATGTGTTGCTCATATCCATTCCAAACCCGCCCCCCGTCCCCACTGTCGGAGTAGCCGGCAAGAAGGAACTGAGGGGGCGCCGGGTCGGCTGGGGTATATATTCAGCGCCATGAAGGCGCCACTCTAGGGGGCTCCACAGCCGACCCGCCGGTGTTGCTAGGGTAGAAAATCTTCCGACGATCGTGCACGCGGCGCGCACACACCTAATGGAATGGATATGAGCAACACATCTCGAAGAACAACAGTTACAACGGTGAGTAACCGTCTTTTCAGGAAAGATTTCTTTCAGGATGTAGTCGCAATTGTTTAATGTTAACCCGTATGGGTTCTGGTGGGGTAGGAGACAGCTAGGTGTGTGTGGATGGAGGGTTTTTTCCCACATTGAAAAAGGTTCTCTTGGGTTATTTGAGTGACTTGTTCCATGATATGATCTACTTCTCTGGTGGAGTGTCCTTGTTTAGTGAAGTTTGTTTTAAGAGCTCTTCCTCATCTCTCTGGCTTGAAAGCTTCTCCAAGCAACAGAAGTTGATCTAGTAAAAGATATTTCCTCACCCATCTTGTTTCTCCATTACTCTAGTCATTTGAACAATTTAATGCAGATCCTAAAAGCTGTAACTCTCTAAACATATTTTCAGATCACCTATAAATATGTGAAGTAATATGTATTGCTAATTAATACTGTGCATACTAAAACATGACCTAGTACAGCAAAGCAGCAAGATTCCATGGCTTAATTTGAGAGATTTTAGTCGATTGTATATGCTGACAGTGCAAGGCCACGGATATTGAATACAAATATATAAGTGAAATATGTATCAACTAAATATTTAAAATGAAATGATTGTAGTTTCCTATTTTTTATTTAAAATGTTTGAACAATTTTGCCAGTTCACTTTTAGTGACTTTCAGACAGTTGAGAGAACCTAATTCCTGGTGTCACAGAAAAATACTTTTAAATCCATGGCACATCCACACTTTAGATAGCTACATGCAAAGCCCCAAAGCAGTGGGAACAAGCTGGTGACTGCAAGAGCCAGGAATTGCCACTTTAGTGTGAATATGTTTTGCATGTTGGGTCTGGATGTCAACTCCAGCAACAAAAAGTTAGTATGTGAGAGTGAAATTCCTTTTGGCATTATTATTTCATTGGTTTACAGCCTTTTAGTAAGGGCTAACCTTGCAGTGACAAATATCTGTAAGACAGCAAAGGTAGCTTATGTAGCAATCACTGGAAAGGCTTAAGTCTCCTCCTGCAAAACTAATTTATACAAAGCTAGTATTGACAAATATTGTTGATGCCGAAGGCAATGGTTACTTTTTAAATACCACTCTAGACTTGGAGGAAAGGTAGGCTATGTAAAATTACTAGCAGATCAAATTCTGGCTTCTTGCCACATGTGCAAGCACACACAAAAAAACATTTTTTTAAATATTGGTATTTAGAATAAGAATTTTGTTTCTTAGAGTCTAAGTTCTACTATTAGAATATTTTTTCCTAACAAAATGCTGTTTAGCACATTTATCATGACAGGTGACTTCATCCAGAAATGTTTACCTACAAAATGAAAGGGTATGGTGTTTTTTTGTTTGCCAATCAGTACAATGCAATGGATGGAAGGGAAACAAAAAATCTCGGTTCTGCTGTTTTAGTCTTTCCATCTTCCTCTGGACTTTAATAACTGGTTTTATTTTAGCTTCAACCCTTTTTCATCTGTTTTTACTGTTCCTCCATAATAAGAAATTCCTCTCTATAAGATTACAGAAGTGATTTTTTTTTTAAAAGGACTATTCCGTTGAGTAATAACCTAGTGCTTTAAATCCATTAATCTTGTGCACGTGTGCATGTTTTATGGCAAAGAAATCTGGACCCCACAACACCTTGAGCTCTGAAATCCTAGCCAATACGCCGAGGGTTTATTCCGACTAGTATTTTAAAGGAGGCGTCCCCCCAAAAACCTATTTCCTAAATAGCCCTTGTGTTGGTGGCACACTTTTGAGTTAGAACTGAAATAACATTACAATATAATTTAAAGATGCATTGTGTTGATGCCACCTTTCAACTGAGACATAAAAACGAGGGTCTTGATCCACTTTTATCTTAATTACATGGTACTTTTTTCAAGAATAGGTCTGTTGACCCATGTCTTGGCAAAATTTGGTTGAGGAATTCTGTGTACCAAAATTCCCCTTACAGGGTAATTTTTTTTGGGAGGTTCTTTCTTTTCCCTTAGTGTTTGTTTTATGTTTGGATGATTACAGTCCAAATGTACACAGGAGGGAACAAATAAGTGTTATCAGGGGCTTCTAGTGACCGCAGCAGCTGTGGCAGGGTAGCCCATTAAGGCAACTGGAAATTGGATAAATGGTATAAAGAACAGAGCAGAGAGTAATTCAGCATCTGGGGGGCTAGGTAGTAGGTACTTTCTTGGACTTGGCTATTCAAATTGTTAACGTTAACAACAAACCCTGGGATGTAATTTTAGGATGTGTTGGTTTGATATTCTGGCCCCCCTCCTTTTCCCCCTTCCCCCTCCCCACAAGCCGGGGAAGGGCAAAATCACTAAAGAAACTGCCATCTTTACCTGGCTGCCTAGATGGCCAGTCTTAGGAGCAGTTTCAATATTGACATGGTGACTTGGGAAAATGTAAGATTTGAAGCTACTTTCAATTTATTTTAATAAAATTTGAAGTAGTGTTTTCTGTTTTAAGTCTATGCTATTATTGATTTTTTTGACAATCCCTTGTTTAAGATTTTCCTTATAAGCAATTCAAAAGGTGATATATCTCAATCAGTGCTTTTTAACTTTAGAGTTAATATATTTAACCTTCTTTCTAGTTAGTAATTGTTAGTAATATGAAAATCTATAGCAACGTAGTCTTTCCATCTTGTAAAAGATTAAACAATTCATATAAGAATTTTATATTGGAACAATTGGTTTCCTGTGGGAAAAGGTGTGTAAACTCCAAGATATTGATATCAGACGGCTCACAAATTGTAGCTTGAAAATATAGTAGAAACTATACTCTGGCTGCCTCTAGCAAGTTAATTTCCTAGATGATTATTTAAAGGCTTCCAAATACTTACATGCAGAAAGGTTTAGTTAGCCTGTCCCAGATAACATAGATCATCAAGTGTTTGGTCAGTTTTAGGAGGTTATTAAAATATAAAACTCTCTCATGCTTTCATTTCTGCAATCCAAGTGACAGATATTGGCACAGAGCAAGGCTGATCAAGGTCATTCAAATAGTTTATAAATATTTTTTATATATAGAGAAAATGAAATATATTATTTTCCGTTCTTTAGGTAATAACTTCACCAAAGTTACTCCAAAGACCTCTTCAGCACTCTTTCACAATTTCATTTTTTCCAGACATACATTTAAAAAAATGATAATCTATGTTGAGAGGTAAAGAAGCCATTGTTGAAAGTGACAATAGAGTTATTTGAACAGAAACCTTTCAGGTAGAGTTTTATTCTTGGTACTTCACACCCTAATCTGTATCCTAAAGAACAGCAAATCTGGTTGGCTTTAAGCAAATTCTGGAGTTTCACAAATAATCTCTACTTTAAATAGATGGACCTCTTGCTTTTTTTTTTTATTTTTATTAACACTACAAAATGTCATGTTTTCAGCAAGAACAATGGAAATCTGGCACGAATCCATATTCCCCTAAAACAGTCACATACAGTGTAGTTCAGAAGCAGTCGTACTACGAGAGAGTCACTACTGTTGGAGCTAAACTGTGCTCTTAGCATCTTCACTAAATATATGGATGTTATTTTTTTGGTTGACATTGAATGCAACAGCATAGTAATCCCTGCACGAATACTTTATATTGAATCATTCTCCTAGTCTGAGCCAGCCTTTGGGGGGAATTTACTAATAACTCTTTGTGGAGCATGTCACTCTTGCCTCACTTAACATCAGTATGTCTAATGTTACTTAGTTATTCCTTTCTCTGCTATTGCGTTTGTAGTTTTTTCATTCTCTGTTGAAGAAGTAAGAGAGACAAAAGATACCAGGTCTTAGGAGTTCCTTTTCTGATTTCTAACTCTCGCATCCTTGTCTTTCCTTGTGGAAGCTAAGATTCAATCTCCGAAGTTCTCCTGTTTTTACAAAATGGGCTTTATCCTATATTAGGGTTACCATATTAGAGCCCCTGAAAAAGAGGACTCTCCAAGGGGCCCAGGCCCTGCCCCAACTCCGCCCCTTCCCCAGAGTCCCTACCCCCTCCCCTGAATGCTCCGCCTCCTGCTCCTCCCCCTCCCCTGCTGCCCGCGAATCAAATGTTTGTGGGAAGCCTGAAACAGGCAGGCAGCAGGTAAGCTGGGGCTAGGGCTGGGGCGGGGCACGAGGAGAAGAGGCCCAGTCCGGCCCCCCCGGCCGAGCGGCTCCCTCCAGCGGCCGGTCAAGAGGCTCTGGCCCCGGCGGCTCCGGCCCGGCTTGGGCCCTGGGGCGCTAGCCGAGCACCTTCAGCCCCAGTCGCTCCAGCTTGGCTTGGGCCCCGGTTCCAGCTGCTGTCCAGCAGCCAAGCGGCGCCAGCCGGCAGCTGAGCAGCCCCAGCCCCGGTGCCAGCGGCTCCGGCTTAGCTCGGGCCCCGGTTCCGGCCGAGCGGCTCTGGCCCGGCCCCAGTTCCGGCCCTGGCCGAGCGGCGCCAGCCGGCGGCATCCCAGCTCGCAACTGCCTCCTCCCGGGCTCCAGCTGCTGCTGCGCTGGGGAGAGCGGGGGGAGCCGGGAAAGTTGAACCCCGGGGAGGAGGCGGTCCCCTTACCATGCCTCCCTATTTTCCCGGACATGTTCGGCTTCTTGGAAATTCCTCCCGGACGGCTGGACATGTCTGGGAAAATCCGGACGTATGGTAACCCTACCCTATATTATTATCCGTTTGTCAGAGATAAGTGTTTTGAGCAGAAGCAGCATCATTGGTAGGGAAAATGGAAATCCCTTAAGAGGAGAGATTGTTAAATGCTGCATCAGGAACACAATAGTTGGACATTCTGTATTTTCCACCAACTGAAATTTAAACTGCTGTGTGAATTTTTTAAACAAGAAAAGTTATATGCAGTGAGAGGCAACGTGTGTGTGTGTGTGTGGCGGGGGGTGGGGGGGACATGTTGGTTCACGTGTTTCCCCTCAGATTTTTGCCAGTATTTGCTGGCCCCACTCATCACATGGTGTGGCTGGGCTTCCCCCACGTCAACTGCAGGAGCCGGCAAGCTGGGAGCTGTGGCCACTGGGAGAGGCAGCAGCAAACAGCTGGAAGCTGGAGGGAGGGGCTGCTGAGGGTGGAGGGAGGTCGTAGGGGGTTGTCACTTAAGCTGTTGGGGGGCAAACGTTTAAATTGTGTCCCCTTACTATCTGCAGGCCCTAGTCATCTCTGTATGCAGTAGTTACTACACAGTATTTTCTGTTATAACCCACTGTTTTCAGCCTCTCAGATTTATCGGACTAACATTCCCGGTTGACATTTTTCGTGCTTGGTCTCTACTGGAAGGTGATATTTTTATATCTATGAACAGAAATGGTTCAGCCATCCTTAAGTGAAAGGAAAGCATATGTGGGTAAGAGGTAGGCACTCATATTATGATGGATGCAAATATAAGAACAAATGGAAAATATTTAACCATTATATTTTTAACAAAAAAGAGTTGACTGAATTGATTAAGTTTTGAAAGTTGCAATTTAGCATTGAAATAGTCCTCATTGAGGAGTTAAGTATTGCCTGTTCCAGGGAAAAATGGTTTTGATTTGCTCAAATTATGAGCCTTTGAAAAATCATATCCCAAGCATGTGAATCTTTCTTCATGAAGTTCAAGTAAGTGTGCACACAAGGATGTATCAGTGGTGCATATGTATTCATGTAGCTAAGTTAATTGTGGGGAGGGATAGCTCAGTAGTTTGAGTATTGGCCTGCCAAACCCAGAGTTGAGTTCAGTCCTTGAGGGGGCCATTTAGGGAACTGGGGTAAAAATCTGTCTGGGGATTGGTCTTGCTTTGAGCAGGGGGGTTGGACTAGATGGCCTCCTGAGGTCCCTTCCTGTGATTCTCAGAGTTCCCAAATAGATAGGATTCATGTTTCAAATTGATATCTGGCATTGTGGAAGGCTTAGGATCTGGTAGAAGATCTTCCACCTGCTGATTGCTTCCAAAATGTTCCCCAGGCCTAGGGAGATGCCCCAGGGGCTGGGAGCCAGAGAGCCAGTGTTCCGTTCTTGCTTCTTTCTCTGACTGACTTTCAAAGTTTCAAACGTCATCGTATTTTTGATTTAAAATAAAGCCTGAGAAGGCCAGTGGCAGAAATCTGAAAATTGCAATTTGGTGTGCAGTAGTCCCCACAGAGTAAGGGCATGGGCTTTTTCTGAAGAAAAATAATT
Source organism: Trachemys scripta elegans (assembly GCF_013100865.1). Taxonomy (NCBI): domain Eukaryota; kingdom Metazoa; phylum Chordata; order Testudines; family Emydidae; genus Trachemys; species Trachemys scripta. The sequence continues at coordinate 59,071,999 of NC_048298.1, forward strand.
GTTGTGTGACCTAGTTAAGAGTGTTTGAAAATCATGTTGCAACTATGCACAGTAGATATTTTTGACTCCTTAGTCCTCTTAAGTGCATACTTTTGAATAAATACTGAAGAGCATCACTCATGCAGGCTTAGAAGGGTGAATGGGGTTTTGTTGAGTGTGGTTAGCACTGAAATATTTGATGTATTTTTAGTCTCAAAGTTGAATGAGACTTACATTGACGTGACTAGTGAAGGGTCAGAGACTGCTAGCTGTTTTGGTGTATTTACAGTATTTTTTTTCTTTGATTTGTACAAGTATTACCTTTTTTCTAATTACTGGTATCTTGCACATGTATAGTTGGGATAACTTTCTGATATTTGTGTATTCCAATTTCTATTAGTTAAACTATATGGTCAAATCTTTGTTTTCTTCAAAGCAAAAAACACCCTAGGTAATTCCTCGCAAAAATCTGTGAACATTACATTAAAATAGCAAAGTTAAATATTCAAAAGTTAAGGTTGAATGCATAACCTTAACTCTGTTCCTTGAATCTGTGTATTACAGTGCAATCTTACGTTGCATAAGCACATGGTATTTTCTAAAATTACACACACAGAAAAGCTATGTTAAAAGAACACTAAGGACACAAAGTCAAGTGCTCAAAAGTTAGGAAGTGCAAGTATTAAGGTTGCCCATGCAACTTTAATTTATCCCCCTTGTGCGTTATGATAGTATTTAATTACAGTAACTCCTCGCTTAACGTTGTAGTTATGTTCCTGAAAAATGCTGCTTTAAACAAAATGTTAAACGAATCGAATTTCCCCATAAGAATTAATGTAAAGGGGGGGTTGGGGTTAGGTTCCAGGGAAAAAAATTTCGCCAGACAAAAGACTGTATTGGTATTTATTTTTATATATACACACACAGTATAAATTTTAAACAATTTACTGAACACAGCAATGATGATTGTGAAGCTTGGTTGAGGTGGTGGAGTCAGAGGGTAGAAGAGGGTGGGATATTTCCCAGGGAATGCTTCACTGCTAAATAATGAACTAGCACTCAGCTGAGCCCTCAAGGATTAACACATTGTTGTTAATGTAGCCTCACACTTTACAAGGCAGCACGAATGGAGGGAGGGGAGACAGCATGGCAGAGAGAGACAGACAGACAGACACACCATGTGCGAGAGATGCACATTGCCCCTTTAAGTACACTGACCCCACTCTAAATACACTGCCTTTTTAAGATCAGCAAGTTGAGACAGCAGCTGCTGCCAGCAAGCTCCCTCAGTCCTGAGCCCTGTCCTGTCCCGCTCTGCTCTGTGGAGATGAGGTATAGGAGCGGTGGGGAGAGGTACACCCTGACATTAGCACCCCTCTTCTCACCCACCTCCCCAGCACAGCAAGCAGGCGGCCCCCAGGAGCAGCTCCAAGGCAGAGGGAAGGAGCAGCACATGGCAGTGTGGGGAGGGACAGCTGAACTGCCCGGCAATTGATAGCCTGCTGGGTGGCTGCTGCACGGGGAACTTAGGGGAGTTGATGAGGGGGCTGCCAGTCCACCCTGGTTCCAAGCCCCCACCAGCCAGCTGCAACGGGCTGCTCTTTCTGCAAGCAGTGAACAAAGTAGGTGGCTGCCAAACAATGTATAAGGGATCATTGCACAACTTTAAACAAGCATGTTCTCTAATTGATCAGCAACGTAATAACGTTAACTGGAACAATGTCAAGTGAGGTGTTACTGTATATAATTACATACTATGCTTTCCACAGGACCCCAACCTCATGCAGTGTACAGGATGGATGGTGCTCAGAAAATGAATGTTGTGCAGTACATGAAGCTGTTTCTGTATAACCTGTGCCTCATTTGTTGCTGAGTTTGGAAGAATGGTGTTGAAGTATGGGCAGTTGAATGCCATCCTGGAAAACTGATTTCTGTCCTGGTCTCTGCCACTGAAAATTAGTGGACATTCTTGACATTTTTGGCTTTAATCTCTCTTTGCCTATTTCTCATCTATAAAATAGGGATAATATTATTTCCCTACCTCTGAGGGGTGTTGTGAAGAGAAGTTCATTAAAGTTTGTGAAGCAGTGAGATATTACTGTGGTGGGCACCACAGAAAAGTCTGTGAGGAAATTAGGAATTCTGTACTCAATGTAGAATTTGGAAGACATGCAGTAAATATACCATGTCATGTGTTGAATATTGAACATCCTCCATCCTGTGCACTGAGTGAGGCAGGGTCAGTGGAAAAAAATAGTTTCTTATTAAATAACTATATACTATCACAACAATGCATATGCACAAGAGAGCCGAATTAAGGTTGTGTGGGTAACATTTATTCTGGCATTTCTTAACTTTCTAGTGCTTTACTTTACAAGCTTAAGTTTTATTGTGTAATTTCCTAGTCTTAAAAATCAACAAACAAACAAAAACAAACAAACAAACAAAAAAAAGCGTGCATGCACGCGGGTGCACACGCTGAAAAAACAGAACTTCTATCATGTGGAGACATACTGACCATCCACGTGGTTCACTGGCAGAATTGGAATCTTTAGATGCACAGACATGTACCACTAGAGCTAATGGAGTGGAGTAACTGATAGCAGTAGCTGGCTGTCTTTTGTGGATGAGACACTAAATGGGGTGGATGGTTGGGGTAGGGAAGGCACTTTGCCATTGGATTTCATGCTGTTTTCTAGGTAGCAGAGGAATGTTGAGACTCAGGAACCCTGGGTTCTATTCCAGGTTCTGGGAGGGAGCATGGTGTAGTAGTTATAGAAGTTTCTTTCTCTGTCTAACCCATCTGTCCCCTCTGCCACTAAAATGTATTCCAGTAGCCTTTCTCTACCCCATCCACCCCTCCCCACCCTGCAGTCTATCTGTCTTGATCCCTCACACTTCATCCTGCCTACATCCTGTTTCTTCTCTTTCTGCATTTCTCTCTTCTCTCAGCGTTTTCTCTCTGCATCCCCCCACCTCCTCACCTCTTTTCATTCCAGACAAGTGGCTTCCTCCTCCTTTTTGGTGCCAGCAGCTGAAGCATGCGAGCAGAGGCAAGAGAGTCTCCCTCCTTTGTTTCATTATATGGCATTGCAGCAATCCCTGGTAGTTAAGAAGAGCAATTGCAGGGAAGAGCTTGCTCAGCCTTCGGCTGGAGCATGCTCAATACAGACAGAATATAGCTGTCAAATTCTTAACAAGTCTCTAGGCAGCCTTAACTATAGGCATTAGCATCAGTGGTATCTATAATTTTAAAAATATATATTTAGTATCAGGTAGTATTTTCTGGAAACTTGTGTGTGTGGTATCTTCTGGTACTGTGTACTAATCTGTGTGTGCCATGTAAACAGACTCTGTAAGTCAATTACAGAAAGAGAAAGCCGAACAAGGTTTTTAAATATTTGTGCAACTCACAACACATTGCAATGTTACTATGGTTGAAGTGCAACATAAGTGTAAAAACATAAAAAGAACAACAGGAGTACTTGTGGCACCTTAGAGACTAACAAATTTATTAGAGCATAAACTTTCATGGACTACAGCCCACTTCTTCGGATGCATAAAACATAGAATAGTAAATACTATTCTATGTAAAAACATAGAATAGTAAATTTAATTATAAAATGAATTATTTCAGGAGAAAACAACTTATGTCATACAAATGAGAACTTTTATATAAAATACACAGTAAAAATAAATTATTAAAATGTGTACTATTAATGCAACTCAGTGTATTTCTGTGAGAAACATCTTGTGAATTACTATGATAATTACTGTGTGAGGTGTTACCACCTTGAAGAGGAACCAACTTCTGACCGTATAGTGTGGTTATAACATCACTTCTCCCTATAGTTCGTATTTTAATTACTTGCCTTAGAGGAATATGTGATCATGTAATTAGACCATGTCCTAATTCAAGAGGGGCAGAGTTAAGGTTGTGTATACCTCTTTAGCTTTGGCATTTCCTTTGTGTGACTAACCATATAACCTTAATGTCCTCTTAACATAGTTATTTTAATGGAATAAATGTTAAATTATATTTTACATGGTCACTTGGTCACTTATCGTATTTGAATTGCCTGTAAAATTATTAGTTTTCATTGGCACATCTCTAAATCAGAATTTAGATATTACTGTGTCTAATTTCCATGAGATCATGGGAACAATGAAAATACATTTTTTCACAGCACGATTCAAAAATCTTTTTTGTATCAAACTTTAGTTCAGCTTTTCAGATACACAGAAGAATAAATAAAAATGTCATCTTTAGGTATCTTGATAAATTTGAAGAAAAAATATGGTTAACTATTAGTTTTAGCTAAAAAATATATACTTTGTATTAACTGGAAATTGTTTATGGCAGGCAATTGTTCTTTGCTTTCGACTTCACTTCACGAAAGATAATATCACAAATAACACTGCTGCAGCTACAGTGCGACAAGTAGTTACTGTTGTTTTTGAGAGAGTGGTTTTTGAAGACGAACGATACAAAGGTAGATGTTTTTCTTTTGGTTTTTGTATGTTTTTTAACCTGTTTTCTAGCGCTGTATTTAAAAACACAGGAATAGTTACCTTGTTTAGATTCTGAAATATATAAATATATTGAAGAACAGAAAGTTTCTAAATGCTGCAAAAATCGTAGGCATAGCTCATTCAGTTTTGTTGGGTGGGATGCACTTTTACCCCTGTGTTTGTACAGAATCTAATATAATGGATCCTTGATCCTGATTCATGATGAGATCCTCATCCCCTCTCCAGTTCCGTTATATTGCATAAACAGGCCAGAGTGGTGTAAAGCTCTAAAAGCCAGGGCAGAATTTCCCCAATGCAGGGACTACAGACAACAGCCTTAAGGCTAGGGTTTGCAAGGCAGTCCTTGGGTGGGGGCCAGGGTAGGATGGTCATGTTGTGACAAGGACACAGCATGTAGAACTGTGGAGATTGAGTAGTTCTGTGACTCATAGGCAGCTAGGGACGGGCTGCTGTAACTTAAGTAAAACCCTAAAATTGTATTATGTTGGAAGGCTGTGTAGTGGCCCAGTATTGGGTGAGCACAAAGGTGGCTTGAAGTTACCATGTCTTTCTTCTTCGGGCTGTGAGTTCGGTGTTTCACAGCACAGAGTCTCACCATGGGTCTCTTAGCGCTGCTGTAATACAAAAAAATTACTCTAGTGTTCCTGTTACTCTTGTTACTCCAAAAGAAAATGTCCCCACCAGTTGCTGTCCCAGCCCGTCAGGGTAAGCAGCTGGTGTGCCAGGCCACTTTTTGTTTACTTAGGTTTACCTCCGTGCCTGCGAATGCTTGAGGTAAACAAACTATCTCTGCCTGCCAGCAGCTTATCCTCATGGCCCGGGAGCCAAAGTTTGCTGACCCCTGAATGGGTCGGCTTATGAATGGTCGGCTTATGAATCGGTCATAAAAATTTTCCATTTTTACTTATCCATCTTTGGGGGGGGGGGGGGGTGTCAGCTCATAAACGAACCGGCTTATGATTGAGTATATACGGTATTTTAAAGGAATACTCATTAATAAAAAGGAGTAAAAATCTGACCTTTATTTTTGAAACTTATTAGTGGAACAATTACCTGTTTGTGCCACTCTTTGTCTTATAGGCGTAGATACTTGATTGTAAACATCTTTTGTTCAAACTTTTTTTTTTATACAGATGTTATTGAACAACCAGTACCAGTTCCAGGAAACAGTAACAGAAGATCTGTCAGTACTCTGAAACCATGTGCTAAAGATGCATATATGCTTTTTCAGGTATTGGTAGATGTTTTTTAGGATTTGTGCTTAATAACTCTGCAGTTCTGAACTTTTATTTCTGAAAAGCAGATGAAGTTTCATAACTGAAGAAGTTTTAATTTTTTTATAGTAGAGATGTGGGTCATGTGTTTACCAACAGATATCAAGGAATATTGTACACCTCTACCCCAATATAACGCGATCCGATATCGTCAAGGCTGGATCCCCACTTTGAACTTTAGGGTACAAATGTAGGGGCCTGCATGAAAACTTCTAAGCTTAACTACCAGCTTAGCTCTGGTTCCGCTGCCACCATTTCAATTTTTCCCTCCCTGGGAAGCCTTGAAAAACCTTCACCAATTCCCTGATGAATACAGATCCAAACCCCTTGGATTTTAAAACAAGGAGAAATTAACCATTCCCCTCCTTCCTCCCACCAACTCCTGGTGAATACAGTTCCAACCCCCCTGGGATCTACAACAGGGAGAAATTAACCATTCCCCTCCTTCCTCCCACCAACTCCTGGTGAATACAGTTCCAACCCCCCTGGGATCTACAACAGGGAGAAATTAACCATCCCCCCTCCTTCCTCCCACCAACTCCTGGTGAATCAAGATCCAAACCCCTTGGATCTTAAAACAAGGAAAAATCAATCAGGTTCTAAAAAGAAAGCTTTTAATTAAAGAAAAAAAGGTAAAAATCATCTCTGTAAAATCAGTATGGAAATTAACCTTACAGGGTAATCAAACTTAAAGAGCTTAGAGGACTCCCCTCTAGTCTCAGGTTCAAAGTACAGCAAACAAAGATAAACACTCTAGTAAAAAGTACATTTACAAGTTGAGAAAACAAAGGAAAACTAACACGCCTTGCCTGGCTATTTACTTACAAGTTTGAAATAGGAGAGACTTGTTTAGAAAGAGGTGGAGAACCTGGATTGATGACTGGTCCCTCTCAGTCCCGAGAACGAACACACTCCCAAACAAAGAACACAAACAAAAGCCTTCCCCCCCCCCTCCCCCAAGATTTGAAAGTATCTTGTCCCCTTATTGGTCCTTTAGGTCAGATGCCAGCCAGGTTACCTGAGCTTCTTAACCCTTTACAGGGAAAAGGATTTTGGAGTCTCTGGCCAGGAGGGATTTTATAGTACTGTACACAGGACAGCTGTTACCCTTCCCTTTATAGTTATGACAGATATAACATGAATTTGGATATAACACGGTAAAGCAGTGCTCCGGGGGGTGGGAGGGGCTGCGCACTCTGGCGGATCAAAGAAAGTTCGATATAATGCGGTAAGATTTTTTGGCTCCCGAGGACAGCGTTATATCGGGGTAGAGGTGTATTAGTAAAATTCAGGTATTTGGTAATTTTCCATTGTATAACTAAATTGTTGAAGAGATTATAGTAACGAAGCACTTGTGTGACCAAAAGGATTTTACCAATATAGTATCGTATTTTCTTAATTCAGTTTGATATTCTCTTAATAGATTATAATCATATTTGTCTATAATCATATTTGTCTATTACACTAACACATTCCTTATTTTTAAACATTTCCTTTTGGATTCTGTTTTTTGAGCATGCAAATTGTCTTTATAATAAAAGTGCACCTCGCTAGAAATCATGTGGACATCATGCCTATTATTTAGAGCCCAGAGTTTTCAATCCTCCTTTTGTATGATTATCATCAACAATGATGTATTCTTTCCCAGAGAATGATGGGAAACTGAAGATAGGGTGAATGTTCGGAGACACTTTTAAAATAAGATATGTGGAACTGGTTTATGCATATTGACATGGAGTCATTAGTGTAGTATAATAATTTCAGGAGCTTGCTTTTTTAATTTGTTTTAACCAAATACTAAAAGCCAGATAAAACTAGAGTACATTGCATTACCAATTACAATAACACTATGAAGTATACAATGAAAATGGTCAATATAGTATTTGTTACAGCAGTCAGAAGCTTGCTGATTTATCTAATCTGTTGATTAAGATGTTCTGTTTACTCCTGCTTTCAAAAGACTTATTTATATGCAGTATTTTTTTGTTCCTACCGTCATATTATTCTTGTTCCGTATTTAGTATGTGTACAGATGTATTCATATATTTAAGGGGAAAAGTTAACTTTGAGTTGGAAAAGAATAGTTAATTACTGAAGGAAGAGAACTTATGTGATATATTTGTTTCTCAGGATCTTTGCCAGTTGGTTAATGCTGATGCTCCTTACTGGCTGGTGGGTATGACAGAAATGACCCGGACATTTGGTCTTGAACTTCTTGAGTCAGTCCTCAATGATTTTCCGCAAGTGTTTTTACAAGTAAGTTATTTCAAAAGGAGGTGATAGTTAACAGACTTTTACATCAGAGTTTTAGTAAGGTAAACTTTGACTATATGAAAGTAGCTACAATTTTTAGTTTGTGCTTGTTGGCATTCTATTATTCCTTTCCTAAAAGGTACAGTTGTTGCCCTTTTTCTTTTTTCTGTGTAGAGCACACATTTCTAATTTTGTTCATTTGGGGGTATCTCTTTTTATGATTGTTTGTGTAAGTACATGCAACGTGTAATTCTGTATAAACCATAAATATCTTCTTAAGTTTCCTGTGTCAAGGTGTGTGCCAAGCAATGACATTTTTTGTCCTTCAGCATTATCATTTATTATACTTTTGAAGCTGTTCTTTCAAAATATGGAACATATATTGTGGCATCACTGTTCCCACAGCAACCCTAACTTGGTCCCTCTTGCACAAAATTGTAGGAACCAACATTTTTTAATTTGCATGACTTTGGTGCATGGAAACACTCAATCATAACCTTGCAGTAATCCATTTAATAGAGACTGGCCAAATTTAGGAGCAAGGTATATAAGTCATGTATTGGTAGATTAGTTTAACTTACAAACCACAATGAGAAGGAATGTAGCGTGAAAAGAAACACTGTTTTATCATGCTTTCCTTGCTGCATGCCTCCCTTCTATTCCCTCAGCACATAACTTACATCAACATTTATATCACTTCTGAATTAGGCCACATGTATATTCGTAGTACTAAGATGCATTCTAAATATGAAGAGTATATTTTTTCTATACAATTAATCAAAGAATTAGCAAGAGTTGGACAGAAATTAATCACTGACATCTTTCCATGTAACATCTCCGGTGTTTTAATTTCCATTTTCTTAACTACTGGATTAACTAAATAAAAATGGTTATGGCTATAGCCATAGGTACTGATAGCTACTAAAGAGTGTCTACTTTTAAATCCTGGAATTGATGATGATTTTAATTTATATAACTCATTGTTAACATTTACTTTTTTTTCTTTACAGCATCAAGAATTTAGTTTCCTCCTTAAAGAGAGGGTTTGCCCTCTTGTGATAAAGCTATTCTCCCCAAATATCAAGTTCAGACAAGGTTCCAGCACATCATCTTCACCTGCACCAGTGGAAAAACCATATTTTCCTATCTGCATGCGCTTGCTGAGAGTAGTCTCTGTTTTGATCAAGCAGTTTTACAGTTTGCTGGTAAGAATATATTCAAGTATTCCTTTCACAGATCTACACTCGTGGGTGTGTGCATGCATTCTGCACCATGGTGTGCTAGCGGCTTATAAATGTCAACTTTCTAATGTATACAGCTGTATACACTGTGTATAGTTTTCAGTATTTACATGTTCATAAACTGTTTTGTGTTTGTGGGCAATACAACCATCCTTAATCAAATGGAATAGACTCAGAAACTTTAAGGTCAGAAGGGACCATCATGATCATCTAGTCTGACCTCCTGCACACAACCTCTCCCACCCATTCCTGTAGTGGGCCCATAAACTCTGGTTGAGTTACGGAAGCCCTCAAATCTTGATTTGAAGACTTCAAGTTACAGAGAATCTACCATTTACTCTAGTACAAGCCAGCAAGTGACCTGTGTCCCACGTTGCTGAGGAAGGTGACCCTCACCCTCCCAAGGTCTTTGCCAATCTGATGTGGGGAAAAATTCCTTCCCATCCCCAAATATGGCCATCAGTTAGACCCTTAGCATGTGGGCAAGACCCACCAGCTAAACACCTGGGAAAGAATTCTCTGTAGTAACTCAGAACCTTCCCCCTCTAATGTCCCATCTCCAGCTCTTGCATATATTTGCTAATAGCAATCACAGAAGGGCCATGTGCCATTCTAGGCAAGCTCATCATACCATTCCCTCCATAATCTTATCAAGCTCAGTCTTAAAAACAAGTTAGTTTTTTGCCTAGTACATATGGAATTCCTTCTGATAAATAAGGATTTACACACTTACACAGTCAGGTATGGAAAGTACTGCTGGCTTTTCCTGGATCCAGAACAAACTCAGAATAGTAAAAAGAACAGGAGTACTTGTGGCACCTTAGAGACTAACAAATTTATTAGAGCATAAGCTTTCGTGGATTACAGCCCACTTCTTCGGATGCATACAGAGTGGAATAAATATTGAGGAGATATATATATACATACATACAGAGAGCATAAACAGGTGGGAGTTGTCTTACTAACTCAGAGGCCAATTAAGTAAGAGGAGGAAAAAAAAAAAAAAACTTTTGAAGTGATAATCAAGATAGCCCAGTACAGACAGTTTGATAAGAAGTGTGAGAATACTTACAAGGGGAGATAGATTCAATGTTTGTAATGGCTCAGCCATTCCCAGTCCTTATTCAATCCTGAGTTGATTGTGTCTAGTTTGCATATCAATTCCAGCTCAGCAGTCTCTCGTTGGAGTCTGTTTTTGAAGTTTTTCTGTTGTAATATAGCCACCCGCAGGTCTGTCATTGAATGACCAGACAGGTTAAAGTGTTCTCCCACTGATTTTTGAGTATTATGATTCCTGATGTCAGATTTGTGTCCATTAATTCTTTTGCGGAGAGACTGTCCGGTTTGGCCAATGTACATGGCAGAGGGGCATTGCTGGCACATGATGGCATATATCACATTGGTAGATGTGCAGGTGAACGAGCCCCTGATGGTATGGCTGATGTGATTAGGTCCTATGATGATGTCACTTCAATAGATATGTGGACAGAGTTGGCATCGGGGTTTGTTACAAGGATAGGTTCCTGGGTCAGTGGTTTTGTTCAGTGATGTGTGGTTGCTGGTGAGTATTTGCTTTAGGTTGGGGGGTTGTCTGTAAGCGAGGACAGGTCTGTTTCCCAAGATCTGTGAGAGTAAAGGATCATCTTTCAGGATAGGTTGTAGATCTCTGATGATGCGCTGGAGAGGTTTTAGTTGGGGGCTGAAGGTGACAGCTAGTGGTGTTCTGTTATTTTCTTTGTTGGGCCTGTCTTGTAGGAGGTGACTTCTGGGTACTCGTCTGGCTCTGTCAATCTGTTTTTTCACTTCAGCAGGTGGGTATTGTAGTTTTAAGAATGCTTGATAGAGATCTTGTAGGTGCTTGTCTCTATCCGAGGGATTGGAGCAAATGCGGTTATATCTTAGAGCTTGGCTGTAGACAATGGATCGTGTGGTGTGTCCTGGATGGAAGCTGGAGGCATGTAGGTAAGTGTAGCGATCAGTAGGTTTCCGGTATAGGGTGGTATTTATGTGACCATCGCTTATTAGCACAGTAGTGTCCAGGAAATGGACCGCTGTGTGGATTGATCTAGGCTGAGGTTGATGGTGGGATGGAAATTATTGAAATCATGGTGAAATTCCTCAAGGGCTTCTTTTCCATGGGTCCAGATGATGAAGATGTCATCAATGTAGCGCAAGTAGAGTAGGGGCGTTAGGGGACGAGAGCTAAGGAAGCGTTGTTCTAAGTCAGCCATAAAAATGTTGGCATATTGTGGGGCCATGCGGGTACCCATAGCAGTGCCGCTGACTTGAAGGAATATATTGTCCCCAAATGTGAAATAGTTGTGGGTGAGGACAAAATCACAAAGTTCAGGCACCAGGTTAGCTGTGACATTATCGGGGATACTGTTCCTGATAGCTTGTAGTCCATCTTTGTGTGGAATATTGGTGTAGAGGGCTTCTACGTCCATAGTGGCCAGGATGGTGTTTTCTGGAAGATCACCGATGGATTGTAAAAAGAAGAACAGGAGTACTTGTGGCACCTTAGAGACTAACAAATTTATTAGAGCATAAGCTTTCGTGGACTACAGCCCACTTCTTCGGAAAGCTTATGCTCTAATAAATTTGTTAGTCTCTAAGGTGCCACAAGTACTCCTGTTCTTCTTTTTGCGGATACAGACTAACACGGCTGTTACTCTGAAACCGATGGATTGTAGTTTCCTCAGGAAGTCAGTGGTGTCTCGAAGATAGCTGGGAGCGCTGGTAGCATAGGGTCTGAGGAGAGAGTCTACATAACCAGACAAGCCTGATGTTAGGGTGCCAATGCCTGAGATGATGGGGCGTCCAGGATTTCCAGGTTTATGGATCTTGGGTAGCAAATAGAATACCCCTGGTCGGGGTTCTAGGCATGTGTCTGTACAGATTTGTTCCTGTGCTTTGTCAGGGAGGTTTTTTAGCAGATGGTGTAGTTTCTTTAGGTAATCCTCAGTGGGATCAGAGGATAATGGCCTGTAGAATGTGGTGTTAGAGAGCTGTCTAGCAGCCTCTGGGTCATATTCCAATTTATTCATGATGACGACAGCACCTCCTTTGTCAGCCTTTTTGATTATGATGGCAGGATTGTTTCTGAGGCTGTAGATGGCGTTGAGGTTCAGCATTGCTGAGGTTATGTGGCAAGTGATGTTGCTTTTCCACAATTTCAGCCTTTGCACGTTGACGGAAGCACGTTGTCAGAATAGTAAAAGTAAAATAAAATACTCCCTCAGGTAAGAGTGTTTAAGCATCTAAATGTTGTAATGTATGGGCAGGAAGAAAGAAGGAATCAGTTCTGCAGTGTTCTGAGTTGTCCACTCTTTCAATTTTAGTTGTGCATTTAAAATTTCTCATGATCTCCTGATGTCATACAACGCTCTCTCAAACTTTTATTCAAAATGACTGCCATCTCCCATTACTTTTAATGTGACTGAAACTTTGTTGCTCTCAGTAAAGAAAACAGCTCTTTCCTTAAAGCCCTAAAGAAATGAGGGTGCCTCAAATAAAGATGGCAGCAGTTTTTCAATGGGATATGAGCCATGCTGGTATCAGTGAATTTGGCTGATCTCTGTTCTCAAAATGTGAGTAAGTTGGAAGCATTAAGAGGTTAGAGGGAAACTGTGTAAGAAGATGTGGGAGACAGGAGAAAAGATTGAGGAGGAGTGAGGAGAACAGAACATTGGGTGCTGCAAGGGAGAGATTAATGAATAATCACTCCATCCTATTGAGACTCCTCGCCCCCCCCCCCCCCCCCACACCATCACACACACATCCCTTTCCAAGAGGATATCGGGAACAGGAGAACTAAACCACTCTGTGATGGGTGCGACTTACCACTCTGACGCCTCCTGCTGGCTGTCAGGGGAATGAGCTCTGCTTGCCAGGGCACCCGCCTCTGGTGGTGCCTCGCCACTGTCACTTGTGTTCCAAGACCTGCGCCACTCCCAGGACTGCAGTATCCTCTTCAGTGACATTTCCTTCTGGCTGTGCCACACTCTGTGTTCCCCCCTTTCAGGGGACCTGAAACCTGTCCAGCCACTCCCTATGTGGCAACTGCAGTCCATTGTCCTCGGGCCACTTTCCAGGCAGCTCCAGCACCCTCTTCTGCCCTTACCTCAGGGCCTCAGCCTGCAGACCCTAACAGTCAGCCAGGAGCACTCTCTAGCTCTCCTGGTCCCAGCTGCACTGCTCTGTCTCCGGTGCTGGCACTCCTTCTTCCTGCTAGGAGCCTGGTCTTCTCCCTTCAAGCTCCAGTCAGTTACTGAACTCTGCTCTGCCCTGCAGCCCTTCTTATATGAACCTGTCAGGCCATGATTGGCTGCTCCTGTTAGCCCCTTTCTTATTGGCTGCCTCTGGCGCAGTCTCCCTAGGGCTGCCTTTAACCCCTTTTCTGCAAGTGAGGGGCAGCCACCCCGTCACACACCCTTAAAGAAGCTGCCTTCTCTTTGGGCAACTGCTTCACCCTTGCCCATTTCCCAACCAGAGGATGTCAGAAGAAGGTGGAATTTAAACCACCTGAAGAACTTGTATTAGTAAGTTAGGCTGTCAGGGGTCGGTCTCCTATAGTTGCTGTTTTTGACGGAGTTGTATTCTATCCTTAAACTATTTCCCTGTAAAGTCCTTGTGACATTTATGTATTTTTTTTTAAATAAAAGATGTTTCCAAATAGACATCAATAGAACAAACAGATGTATGATATAGAGAAGTGTGTTACTTCAAATACTACAGAGATTTCTTTGTTGCTCTTCCCCCACCCAATCCCCATTAACCTCAGCTAATACTGTTTGTTCAGCAGCAAATACTTTTCCCTTATCAGACCTCCATGAAGAGAATCACAACTCTTGATGAGTTTCTTTTTGCAGTTCTGACACTTGACTCATGCTTCAGTTTATTTAAATCCTTTGATTTATTAGAATCTTATGTTGAAGATTTTGCAAAAAATTGGATAAGAAAAAGATTAACTCTTGAAATGTGAGGCTGACTGCTAGGACTACCAGAAAACATTGAAGAACCTAACTCCTGTGGTATTTTTCCTTTTAATATTTTTTTTGGGGAAAAGGATAGTTCAGACGTTTGAATCACCTGTACCTGAAGTTTGAAACATCTCAGGTGTTTTGAATGCCTCTTAAAATGGTCTTAGGCCGTTCATCTGACTATCAATCTGTGGATCCTTTACTGTTTTGTTCTGTGGTGAATAAGGTAAGGATCATGAAGTTAACCTAGCGTTGTAAAATTTAAAAAAAGTTGCAGTATATTGATAATACACATTTTTTCCTAATCTTTCAAAATATGCTTTAATCTGTTACAAGAATTTAAAAAAAAATTATCATTAAAATTTTTGTTTTAGGAATAAAGATATCACTGAAGATCAGTGATACTTAGGCTCCCAAGTCAGTTGAGGGTTTTGAAAATTTTACCTAGTACTTGAATTATTTTAGTGTTTGGTGATCTGATTTATTTTTTTAATTGTTTGGTCTCATTTCTCATTTGAAAATATAAAGTAAAATCAATGTACGAGGGCTCAGAGATAAAAAGAGAGAATCGGGAATCATTTATAAACAGTTAATTGAAATATGTATGTTTTTACAAAGGTCTTTAACTAATTTAAGAGATGGGATAAAATAGCCACTTAAGAAGTTAATGGTGAGGAAAAAATTTACTTAAAAAATCGGACACAAATGTAATACATACATGTAGCTGAGTCAGTTTATGTTGTATACTTTTGAATTTGTAGTTCTTTATTAAAGAAAAGTGCAAAGAATAAAGATATTCAGTGAGAGCTCTGAAGCTGTATGCAGAGATCTAAATGAAAATACAGGTATTCGAGTAGAAGGGAGAGAGGAATCCCTTTCTGATGGCACTTGGATAGATGGTACAGCCATCTTTCTTCATTATTCATGGCAGGTGCACAAGTGGTGTAAAAGCACACAAATCTAAAACCCTTGTTAACTCTTAGAAATTTCATTAATTTAATTTCCATGGAAATGGAGTTATCATCTAATGGCTAGTAGATGGGTCGGATTTTAAAGCATGTTGATGGAGCAATGAAAGGAAGCTGATTCTGGTATTGCCATTGCCTAGGCTAAACCTGTTAATCTCGCACATTTCATAAACATTAAATTCCCTTTTTAAAAAAAAACACATATTTTCACTTCTGTATATAATGTAGGGGGTAAAGCAGGTCAGGCAAACGTGGCCTGCTTTGGGTACCACATAACCCAATACAATCTGCCATGGACTGAGTTCCCGGTGTCTAAACCAGGAATTCCACTTCTCACTGAGTAGTGGGGATATGCCAGATAACCACTGGAATGAAAAACTGTGTCCATAAAGTAGTAATATCCATCTGGTTCTGCTGCCTTGCAGCCAGTTCTTGGTTGAACAAAAGCTAGAGGAGAAAACTCTGAACACAATATGCAGTGGAGAAAACAGGCAGGTGTTACTGTAACTCAGCTTTGTCTTCTGGCATCTCCCCTGCATCTGTGCTGGCTTCTAGACATTTTGGTCCCCAAGGCTTTTGGTTGAGTCCTTACTGCTGAGAGGATGAGCTTTGGTTCTAAAGCAAGCATCTGCCTCCCTATTTTTGATGCTTAGGCCTACACGCCAAAGGTTTGGGTGTGATGGTCGCCCTCTTCAAACTATCTTGTTGGAGTGTCAGGACAATGTGCACTGATATGTCAAATGGCCTAGAGGAGGTCAATGACCTTAGAAAGTCTGCAGTCATGGATTGAAAGCTAAAGAAGTTTGACTTTTATGTGGCCACTCTCTTCGGCACAGACTCTCTACACGACATGCGTTACTCCTTTTTTTTGGCAAAGAAAAGGCAAACAAGACTGCCATGAACACGGGGTGGGTTTTGCAGTCAAAAACTCACTAGCATCCAAGTTCTAATGTTTTGTTGCAACATCTTAACATTCTTAAACACAGATGTCTTCATAGGCTTTGTCCTCTGTACTGGATGGATGATGGATGCATTCCAAAGGACCTTCTGTATGGAGAACTTGTGGATGCTCCAAGACCGCTGGGATGACCTAGGCTTGGAGTCAAGGACATTTGCAAGCGGGATTTGAAAACTTTCAACATTGACACTGCAAACTGGGAAGAGGTAGCTAGTAACAGGTTACACTGGAGTGCTGCACTGCATCATGGAGTCAGAGGTTGATGGGAGGTGGTTGAGAGGGAAAGTGAAGAAAGCAAAGAGGAAAGTGCAGCAGGTCTCAAGCACCAAGCACGCTGGTTTCATTTGTTGGTCCTGCGCCTTATACCTGCACCATCAGTGGCAGGGACTGTCATTCAAGAACTGGCGTTTTTAGCCACTCGCAATGCTGCAGCATGACACATAGCAACTGAACTGCTTTGGTGCTTACACCACATTCATCTTTTGAGACTGACAGTTATCTTAATAAACGGGAAAAGATTCTGTTCACTGGTCTGTGGACAGTTAGGAACCATTGGTCCACTTCAGCATGAAATTGCTTGTCTAGCACTGGCATATACCTGAGGGTTCAGAGGAAGGTGAAAGTCCCCTATGAATGTTTCCTAATATTTTTTTCCTAAGATTTATCATGGGAGAGCAAGAAGTACTGTGCAGTCACAGTAGGTTTCGTTAGCTTATACCCTGAAGTATGAAGCTTGTTATCAATTACTTATTTTATTACTCTAGCACACAAAGGCACTAATGGGGATCAGCAAGGCCCTGTTCTGCTAGATGCTATATAAGGCCATGGGTAGATTTGGTCCCTGCCTCCCAAAGAATTTACTGATTTAAAGCAAGATGTAGGAAGATGTGCATATTGCAGAAGGGGGGATAATGGTAATACATGTACACAGTTACATAGGCTTTCAGTGTGCACAATTTGATGGTTCAAAGTCATCTGAACGCTTCAAAATTATTTTTCAACCAAACCATTCTTCCATCCTACAAGAAAATGACCCTGGGATCACTGCCTAGTATGATATTTTATCATATTTGTTTTTCCCCTTCTAAATAGATTATTCCCAAATTCCTCTTTCCTTACAATTATTAGTGTATTTTTGTTTGTTTTTTGTTTTAAATCTTCACAGTTCCCTCAGATGAAGGGCCTTCTTCTACATAAGCCTTGCCTCATGGGGTGCCTGTTTCTTATGAGGCTAGAAGGCTGCAGGACTGAAAGAATTCTTACTGTTTCAGCTATTGTCCAAGGAGCATTGAAGGATCTTGTCAGGTGTTTGGTGGAAAGTCCAATGCTCAGTTACAGAGCTGTATGCTCTGATTATTACTAAGTCCAGGGCTGTGAAGGTGCTATGGAGTCTGCCCATTACTGCAGAGTCTGTTCATTACTGAGCTACCCCCTGTTCCCACCCTCTCCCACCTAACAGTGAGTCACCCAACCCCACCAAACAGCTAGGAGTCGAGAACTGCCATGTAGTCAGGACTTCTGGGACTAAGCAGACAGACTTGTGCTAGCTCTGCTTGAGCTAGTGCACTGAAAATAGTTGTGTGATGCTGCGGCTTGGGTGGCTAACCTCAGCTGCTGCCCATCCTGCAACATCAACGTTGCTATGTTTAGTGCACTAGAATCATAGAATATCAGAGTTGGAAGGGACCTCAAGAGGTCATCTAGTCCAACCCCCTGCTCAAAGCAGGACCAATTCCCAGCTAAATCATCCCAGCCAGGGCTTTGTCAAGCCGGGCCTTAAAAACCTCCAAGGAAGGAGACTCCACCACCTCCCTAGGTAACGCATTCCAGTGTTTCACCACCCTCCTAGTGAAATAGTTTTTCCTGATATCCAACCTGGACCTCCCCCACTGCAACTTGAGACCATTGCTCCTTGTTCTGTCATCTGCCACCACTGAGAACAGCCGAGCTCCATCCTCTTTGGAACCCCCCTTCAGGTAGTTGAAGGCTGCTATCAAATCCCCCCTCATTCTTCTCTTCTGGAGACTAAACAATCCCAGTTCTCTCAGCCTCTCCTCATAAGTCATGTGCTCCAGACCCCTAATCATTTTTGTTGCCCTCCGCTGGACTCTTTCCAATTTTTCCACATCCTTCTTGTAGTGTGGGGCCCAAAACTGGACACAGTATTCCAGATGAGGCCTCACCAATGTCGAATAAAGGGGAACGATCACGTTCCTCGATCTGCTGGCAATGCCCCTACTTATACAGCCCAAAATGCCGTTAGCCTTCTTGGCAACAAGAGCACACTGTTGACTCATATCCAGCTTCTCGTCCACTGTGACCCCTAGGTCCTTTTCAGCAGAACTGCTACCTAGCCATTCGGTCCCTAGTCTGTAGCAGTGCATGGGATTCTTCCGTCCTAAGTGCAGGACTCTGCACTTGTCCTTGTTGAACCTCATCAGGTTTTTTTCTGCCCAATCCTCTAATTTGTCTAGGTCCCTCTGTATCCGATCCCTACCCTCTAGTGTATCTACCACGCCTCCTAGTTTAGTGTCATCTGCAAACTTGCTGAGAGTGCAGTCCACACCATCCTCCAGATCATTAATAAAGATATTAAACAAAACCGGCCCCAGGACCGACCCTTGGGGCACTCCACTTGAAACCGGCTGCCAACTAGACATGGAGCCATTGATCACTACCCGTTGAGCCCGACGATCTAGCCAGCTTTCTATCCACCTTACAGTCTATTCATCCAGCCCATACTTCTTTAACTTGGTGGCAAGAATACTGTGGGAGACCGTATCAAAAGCTTTGCTAAAGTCAAGAAATAACACATCCACTGCTTTCCCCTCATCCACAGAGCCAGTTATCTCATCATAGAAGGCAATTAGGTTAGTCAGGCACGACTTCCCCTTCGTGAATCCATGCTGACTGTTCCTGATCACTTTCCTCTCCTCTAAATGTTTCATAATTGATTCCTTGAGGACCTGCTCCATGATTTTTCCAGGGACTGAGGTGAGACTGACTGGCCTGTAGTTCCCCGGATCCTCCTTCTTCCCTTTTTTAAAGATGGGCACTACATTAGCCTTTTTCCAGTCATCTGGGACCTCCCCCGATCGCCATGAGTTTTCAAAAATAATGGCTAATGGCTCTGCAATCTCACCCGCCAACTCTTTTAGCACCCTCGGATGCAGCGCATCCGGCCCCATGGACTTGTGCACGTCCAGTTTTTCTAAATAGTCCTGAACCACTTCTTTCTCCACAGAGGGTTGGTCACCTTATCCCCATGCTGTACTGCCCAGTGCAGCAATCTGGGAGCTGACCTTGTGCGTGAAGACAGAGGCAAAAAAATCATTGAGTACATTAGCTTTTTCCACATCCTCTGTCACTAGGTTGCCTCCCTCATTCAGTAAGGGGCCCACACTTTCCTTGATTTTCTTCTTGTTGCTAACATACCTGAAGAAACCCTTCTTGTTACTCTTAACATCTCTTGCTAACTGCAGCTCCAAGTGTGATTTGGCCTTCCTGATTTCACTCCTGCACGCCTGAGCAATATTTTTATACTCCTCCCTGGTCATTTGTCCAATCTTCCACTTCTTATAAGCCTCTTTTTTGCATTTAAGATCAGCAAGGATTTCACTGTTTAGCCAAGCTGGTCACCTGCCATATTTACTATTCTTTCTACACATCGGGATGGTTTGTTCCTGCAACCTCAATAAGGATTCTTTAAAATACAGCCAGCTCTCCTGGACCCCTTTGCCCTTCATGTTATTCTCCCAGGGGATCCTGCCCATCTGTTCCCTGAGGGAGTCAAAGTCTGCTTTTCTGAAGTCCAGGGTCCATATTCTGCTGCTCTCCTTTCTTCCTTGTGTCAGGATCCTGAACTCGACCATCTCATGGTCACTGCCTCCCAGGTTCCCATCCACTTTTGCTTCCCCTACTAGTTCTTCCCTGTTTGTGAGCAGCAGGTCAAGAAAAGCTTTGCCCCTAGTTGGTTCCTCCAGCACTTGCACCAGGAAATTGTCCCCTACACTTTCCAAAAATTTCCTGGATTGCCTGTGCACCGCTGTATTGCTCTCCCAGCAGATATCAGGGTGATTAAAGTCTCCCATGAGAACCAGGGCCTGTGATCTAGCAGTTTCTGCTAGTTGCCAGAAGAAAGCCTCGTCCACCTCATCCCCCTGGTCTGGTGGTCTATAGCAGACTCCAACCGCAACATCACCCTTGTTGCTCCCACTTCTCAACTTTATCCAGAGACTCTCAGGTTTTTCTGCAGTATCATACCGGAGCTCTGAGCAGTCATACTCCTCTCTTACATACAACGCAACTCCCCCACCTTTTCTGCCCTGCCTGTCTTCCTGAACAGTTTATATCCATCCATGACAGTACTCCAGTCATGTGAGTTGTCCCACCAAGTCTCTGTTATTCCAATCACATCATAGTTCCCTGACTGTGCCAGGACTTCCAGTTCTCCCTGCTTGTTTCCCAGGCTTCTTGCATTTGTGTATAGGCACTTAAGATAACTCAATGATCGTCCCTCTTTCTCAGCATGAGACAGGAGTCCTCCCCTCTTGCGCCCTCCTGCTTGTGCTTCCTCCCAGGATCCCATTTCCCCACTTACCTCAGGGCTTTGGTCTCCTTCCCCCGGTGAACCTAGTTTAAAGCCCTCCTCACTAGGTTAGCCAGCCTGCTGGCGAAGATGCTCTTCCCTCTCTTCGTTAGGTGGAGCCCATCTCTGCCTAGCACTCCTTCTTCTTGGAACACCATCCCATGGTCGAAGAATCCAAAGCCTTCTCTCCGACACCACCTGCGTAGCCATTCGTTGACTTCCACGATTCGACGGTCTCTACCCCGGCCTTTTCCTTGCACAGGGAGGATGGACGAGAACACCACTTGCGCCTCAAACTCCTTTATCCTTCTTCCCAGAGCCACGTAGTCTGCAGTGATCCGCTCAAGGTCATTCTTGGCAGTATCATTGGTGCCCACGTGGAGAAGCAGGAAGGGGTAGCGATCCGAGGGCTTGATGAGTCTCGGCAGTCTCTCCATCACATCGTGTATCCTAGCTCCTGGCAAGCAGCAGACCTCTCGGTTTTCCCGGTCAGGGCGGCAGATAGATGACTCAGTCCCCCTGAGGAGGGAGTCCCCGACCACCACCACCCTCCTCCTCCTCTTGGGAGTGGTGGTCGTGGAACCCCCATCCCTAGGACAGTGCATCTTTTGCCTTCCAATCGGTGGAGTCTCCTTCTGCTCCCTTCCCTCAGATGGGCCATCTAGTCCACTCTCCGCATTAGCACCTGTAGAGAGAACATGGAAACGATTCCTCACCTGTATCTCCATTGCTGGTGCATGGACGCTCCTCTTTCTTCTTCTGGAGGTCACATGCTGCCAAACCTCCTCACAATCCTTCTGTCCCTGCTCCGCCTGCTCTGAATCTTCAGAACATTGTGGCCGTAGAAGCATCTAGCTTGAGTCTGTCTATTCAGGCTGGAAGGCAGGTTTTCAGCCGCAACGTATATATACCCCCCAGGTCCTTCCTCTTGGTGCTGCTAACATTGATTGCTGCTGCTGACTCTCTTTTTCTGGAGGATGTTGGGGATGATCTTAAAGATCTCCTGTGCCTTGAAAATTCCATGAAAGGTTTCAGCCCATATGGTCTCTCAAGGAGAGAGGGTAGGCTGCTGGGAGTTGTGTTGCCAAACTCCTGGTTTGTAAAGGGCTATAGGGTGAGCTTGGTTAGTGCCCTTACCTCTTACCCCTTGAAGCTTCTGCTGTGGTGCTGCTGGTTTACACTTTTCATATATGTGTCTCTATCCTTTTTAAATTCCACTAAACTATTTGTCTGGATATTTTCCTGTGACATTTAATTTCAGAGATGAAGTGTACATTGTGTAAAATATTTCCTGCCATTCAGCATCTGACCTATCTAATGAGAGATAAGTAACTTAATTTGCAGATATGATATATAGGAACAGGGCTTCAGATTGGGAGGAAAAAGATGGTGTGCTCCAGTTTGTTCTCACTTGTTTGTTCCTTTTATTTTTAACCAATAGTTGTGAGACATGAGGTAACCATAACCATCTCTTCCCCACCTACATTTTTCAAGCATAGGTTGAAATGAAAAATCAGAGTTTGGATTATTAATCATTTTCCCATGCATCTTTTTTTCCTCACCGTAAAGGTCTTGGGTAGCTATTTTATCTTGATTCTTAATTCAGTTAAGATTCTTCTTGCATCAATTTCACACATTTTGGTTTGAGAGCAGTTGTTTCTTACTTCAATGTTAATAGTTCAGTAAGAGGCTTTCTGACTTGAACTTTTCAAGCTGGCTAGAAGCAAAAGAACTCAGATGCCTGTTAAAGCTATTTGTACTATAAAACTCTGTTCTTTCACTAAAGTGATTAACTTTCAGTTGCTGCTGACCTCTCCAGCCTTTAAATAAGCCAAACTAACAGGGACTTGTTCTATAGCATTCTTTAAAACTTTGTTTAGAAATGGCTATAAGGAATTTAACTCGTTTTAACCCCTTTGGATGTACAGTATGTGCTTGACACGCCAACATTCCCATGATCATTGGGTATATATTTTTTTGCGGGGAAAGTATTTTTTTTAAACCCTATGCCAAGCAGAATGACCCTGTATGTGCCAGGGATACTGGTACTTGCTGATCTGATATATGCTTAGGGCTGAGATGACACATTGTTTTTTTTCTTTTTATGACTATAGCCTGTTTCTTTTAGGTAACAGAATGTGAGATCTTTCTGTCACTACTAGTGAAGTTTCTGGATGCAGACAAACCACAATGGCTAAGAGCTGTTGCAGTGGAATCTATCCACAGGCTTTGCGTGCAGCCCCAGCTATTAAGGTAATATGCCATATTTCACTTTATGTATTAAATGAAGAGGTTGTATTTATCTGTAGCAAAAAAACCAATTTCTTTGTGCTAAGCATTTAGGGACTTGAAAGCAATAGAATCTGCAGGATGGAGTGTTTGTTGAAGTGCAGGGGCATATTTATTGTCCATTGAGTACTGAGCCATTATTAACAAACTTGTTTGGTTTAATGCCTTGAAACTTAAATATTTGTTCCAGAATGTAAAGACTTTATCAGCTCAGCCTATAAATAGTCCAGCCAGAATAAGGAAGCATTGACGATACTATACATGCATATTCATTTAAATAGCTGGCTTTAAAAATGTAGTTTTTACTCTTTAATTTGTTGACTAAGTTCTCAAAAATGTTTTAAACCACTTTGCAGGTCCTTTTGTCAATCCTATGATATGAAACCGCATTCTACCAAGGTTTTCCGTGACATTGTAAATGCACTGGGATCATTCATCCAGTCGCTTTTTCTTGTACCAAGCACAGGAAACACATCAACGACAGTAAACCAAACTGGTAAAGGCTTTTTTGTATTTTTTATTTCAAGTAATTTCCTAATAATTTCTTATAATAGTAAACAATATATTTGTGAAAATCTGAGGTTTGCTTATTTGATACAATTCTCGGTATAAATTTAGCGCTCGTGAAAGTGAGAAACTAGCTTAAACCAAGAGAAATGTAGTGCAAACTTGTCCAGACTGTATTGTCAATATGCCTTTATTCTTCATAGTGCTAACGTCTGATGGTCTGTTGCAATGGGTACTTCAGCCTGCTTGCAGCTTGGCGGCAGAACCAGACCTGTCAGTCTCTGGCAGCAGGGGGATGCCCTGTCACCTGAAGTTCACTGCAGTTTTAGCTGCTTCCCCTGTGTCAGTGAGACCCCACCCTGCTGTAGAGCTTTTCTAAGGGAAATTGCAAACTGCAGTTCAAATTTCTGACTGTCAGAAATTTGGTCCAATAATGTGATTGTCAGATTCCCAGTTTGCCCCAGGGAGACATTTTCCTTTGGGGAGACTTTTTCCTCTCTGCTTTGCTTCTCCTTCTGAGGTGTTTGCAGCAGCTGATGCCTCTGTAGCCTTTAGGGAGAGAGCTGGGCCGAGAAAGGCAAAAGGGAAAGGTCTCGTTGATGAGCTTGGCCTTCTCTGTGGGCAGAGTGCAGTTCCTTCCCCCTCCTCACCCCCCCCCCCTTGGCTCAGTCCAGGCAGGGTTGTCTCTGCCTCCCTCTCTCAGGCAGGAAAGGAGGCAGACAGGCAGGCTTTGGAATAGGTTGCTTCGGGGGCAAGTAACTGCCCCACTTCCATCTCCAAGAGGGGAGTGGCATTGGATGAGTGGGATACCAGATGGTAAATCACACTTAAGTCCCTGGAGCCTGCACCAGCAGCTATGCCTCTGACTGTGGAGCTCAGTCACTTCTTCCCCTTCAGCCCCCCCTTGGGTTTTGGGTGGAAAGCAGTGGGCATAGTATGGACACTGCTACCACCAGAGAGTTCAATAAGGGGCCTTTGGGTCCTACTCCCTCTCCTTGCTGTGACCTTTATAATAGGATCCTCCTCCCCGTCGGGATCCTTACTCAGCACCTACGCTGAGACCTTCAGGGGAAACATAAGCCTATCTGACACATGTGGCAGAGAGTCTCTGAGAAATAACTTATCTAAGAAACCCAATAAGGGAGGGCCTCTGCTGGGGAGAGAAGACAGTAAATCCCGCCTCTTTGAGAGCAGAGAGATTGCTAGCCAATTTAAGCAATGTCTAAACTCAATTTCACTCCCCCCTCTGAAGGAGGATTATAGGGAACAAACTTCCAAAGGGGATATGCATAAACAAAAATAGCTCCCAGTTCACCTGCTCACCTTCACAGAGTACAACAAGGTGGATAATCCTCAGTGCCCAGGTGACCTGCTCAATTTTACACTGCAGTAGGATTGAATAATCCACAGTACCTGGTTCACTTTCTCACCTTCATGGAGGTTCAGCATTGCAGATCTATGCAGAAAAGACCAAGCCAAACATCTGTGCTGGTTCCTCTGGGTGTCCACACTCCTACCCGATCCTACCCCACCCCACTTCCTATTCAGGAAAGGGGAAAGCCAGCTGTGCAAATCAGAGTTGGGGGATCAGATAAAATGTACATATTTAAAAAAAAAAAAAAAAAAAAACCTTTCAAGCAGATTACTGAGTCTGGGCATGCATCACCTCCACCCCTTCTCCTGGGCATGAAAGCTCTCAGGTGGCATCAACCCGCAACAACAAAAGTAACTAAAAATAAAACAAAATTAAGAAGTCACTTGATGCCCTCCACATGCTTTCATGAGCAGTATTAACCTGAGTGGACAGTGTTGCAGGTATGGTCTCTCTCAACCTAAAAATCCCATGACCAAAGGTCTTGTCCCTGAAAAAGATAGTGGGACATGCATCTATTTCATCAGGTATATTATGGGGCTTTTGTCACTGAGATCAGTTGCTCAGGTAAATAAGTTCTTATTCAAGTAGTGTCCCTATGGGTGCGCCACTGTAGGTGTATCTGCGCCCCTTCGCCTCTAATCTGAGATTTTCAGTAGCAGTGTCCATTCAGCAAGCACATTCGCTGTCCCTCCCTGGTGGTCTACACTGAGGGACAAAAGAAAGGATACAGCTCTCAACCACAGCACAGGTCACAACCTCCTCAGTACCCGCATCACGACCCTATTACAAAGCACAGCCCAAAAGGCCCAGAGTACAAAAGCGGAAGCAGTCAGCACCCCAATCCGCATTCTCTCATGTCCCCTCCGCTAAACACTTTTGACAGCTATTCCTTGCAACATCAGCTGCCTTCTACACACCGGTCACGTCCCTTTGGGAGTCGCCTGGCCCTCTTTCACAGCAGCTGGGAGAATATCACCTCTGACAGATGGGTCTTAGAAATTATTTCAAAGGGTTACACCATTCAATTCATGTCCCACCCCCATTCTCTGTCCCTCTTCAGGGACCCTTCTCAAGAGAACCTACTTCACCAGGAAGTAGAGACTCTATTATGCTATGCCACTGAACCAGTTCCAATGCAATTCAGAGGCAAGGGGTTTTACTCCTGTTATTTCCTGATTCCCAAGGTGAGTGGAGATTGGAGGCCCATTCTAGATCTAAGGGCACTAAACAAATACCTGAAGGCACAGAAGTTCAACATGGTCACCCTAGCAGCCATTATTCTAGTTCCTAGAGCAAGGAGATTGGTTTTCGGCTCTTGACTTACAAGATGCCTACTTCCACATCTCAGTATGCGTCTTGCACAGGAACTTCCTATGGTTTACTGTTAGGCAGGACCATTATCAGTACAGAGTGCTCCCCTTTGGCCTCTCGTCTGCACCCAGGGTATTCTCCACAGTTCTCTCCATCATACTGCCTCTTTTGTGAACACTGGGTATTGTTATCTACCTGCATCGGGATGGCTGCCTCTTCAGGGCTCCCTTATTTGAGGATGCAGTATGAGCCACTCATACGACCATGCATGCATTTGCACAGCTAGGCCTGCAACTCAACCTACAGAAATCAATAGTGACCCCTGTACAGCAACTGTAGTTTATTGCCACCAAACTCGACACAGCACAGACTTACCACCCTTATGTGGGTCAGGAACTGCCTGCATCTATCTGTTGGGTCATATGACAGAATGCACCTTCATCACTCCTGACTATTTGTGAGGTGTCTTCAGATGTGGCCCAGTTCTGTCTTTCCCTGAACAGAGACAGACTAACCAAACTGTGATCAATGCCCTCCACAGTAAGGATCTTAACCTAGTTCTCAGAGCTTTGACTAGACCTCCCTTTGAGCCCATTGCAACTTGCTCTTTCTTACAGCTATCCATGAAGACAGTATTTCTAATTGCCATCACCTCAGCTAGGCACATAGGAGAAGTAGTGTCACTGATGGCACACCCACCATTCATGGTCTTTTTTTAAAGACAAAGTAACGCTAAGGCTGCATGCCAAGTTTCTCCCTAAAGTTGCCTCCGCTTTCCATATAAATCAACCGATCTATCTTCCTGGGGTTTTTTTCCCCTCCAAAACCACATAATAGCAGGGAGGCGATTCTGCCTATGTAGACGTTAGAAGAACACTAGCATTCTTCTTGGACAGGACTAAGGACTTTAGGAAATCCCCTAAGCTCTTCCTTTCATTTGCAGAAAGATCCAAAGGCTCCGCAGTACCGACTCAAAGACTATCCAAATGGGTCTCGGGTTGCATTAATCTCTGTTTGCAAGGACGCAACCTATTGCCTCTGTCTGGAATCCGTACACACCTCATGAGGTCAATTTCTACTTAGGCACATCTTTAAGGAATGAGACCAGTCTCGGAAATCTGTAGAGCAGCAACTTGGGCATCTGCCCACACTTTCACAGAACATTATGTGAAACCTGGAGATTTGGCCTCCAACGCCATCTTCGGCTCCTCAGTACTCTCTGTAATAACAGACTCCACTTCAAAGCCCCAGCCCTCCATGGGGGATATTGCTGTGAAGTCACCTACAGTGGAGCACCCATAGGGACACTACTCAAAGAAAAAGAGAAAGTTACTCACCTTGTGCAGTAACAATGGTTCTTTCAGATGCATGTCCCTATGCATGCTCCACAACATGCCCTCCTCCCCTCTACTTGGGAGTTCTCAATATAGGGCTCTATCGTAGAGAAGGAACTGGGGGGGGGCACCTGCACAGTGCTAGATAGCCTCGAGACAGACCACAAGGGGGGGAGAGCACATGTGCGGGCTGAACAGACACTGCTGCCTAAAATCTCTGATTAGAGGAGCACCCATAGAGGACATATTTCAAAGAACCATCGGTACTGCACAAGGTGAGTAGCTTCTTCTCAGCTCTCTTAATTCTACAGTGGGAAACTTTATGGAAAGCTAAGGCTAATCAGAGTAATCAGAAAAGTAGATTTACAATCCTCACTCCTGCCAGACACTATAGAAAGAAATGTATAGATTATATGGCAAGTGAAGCAGGCTTTGAAGTACAAGAGAGAATACTACTTTGAATGTGTTATCTTGAACATACTAGAGTGCTGAGATGAGGCACAGATGCCCTCAGTTGCGGCAGAGCAATCTGCATGACTCCCAGGCAGCCCTATCTGGAATTGGTGTCCTGATGGGTAACAGACTCTTTCAGCTAGGGAGCAGATGGCTACCAATAGCTTTGGCCAAAATAAGATCACTGGGCATTGTCCAGAGCTGATACTCTATGGATTTGTGCAGAAATCGTAGGCACAGTTTTTTTTCCTATTTCCACTCTCAAGAAGTCCATGGAAATGCCAGAAAGTGAGTGAAAGCATACATAAACTACTTCAGATCAGAGTGATATGAAAGATAGGGAGGCACCAGTGATGCCTTAAATGCTCAATTACTGAGGGACAATCTACACTCATTCCTATATTTGCTTTGTACTCTGTATAACTTTTCCTGAGTGATGTACCCAAGTATTCGGATCCTAGTATCTAAACTGTATTGTTAAATGTAGTCACCCTAATTTGGGTTATTGCTGATTATGCACTTTGTGTCTTATGACTTTTAAAATAAAATTTGTATTGTGGATAATCTAAGCACTATGCCCAGATGTACAGACACTCTTTTCTTAACCTGTGTATTATATAATTTTTTAACATTCGCTTTAATAAAAAAATTTAATTAGCTTTTTCAGTGCCCAGAAAGACAATCAATCTCAGGCCTAGATTGACCTAGCATTAGATCTTCTGATATGTCTACCTCACAAAGGAGGTCTGCTTTTGCAAAAAACAATTCTCCATCTAGCACCAGAAAGGTTCAAAATGGATATTTGGACGAAGCATTTATCACTCTTGTGGATCCTAGAAGTCAACCAATAGGTTTTTTTTCTGCTGGTTGATGCAAAGTCCATGGTTTAGCTACCATACTAAGCAAGTGAAATTTGGGGATTGTCTGTATGAACGCTGTATAAATCTACCCCACACTAGGTGTCCATTGGGACTAGAGTGACCAGATGTCCCGATTTTATAGGGACAGTCCCAATATTTGAAGCTTTTTCTATATGGGCTCCTATTACCCCCTCACCCCCTGTCCTGATTTGTCACACTTGCTATCTGGTCACACTAATTGGGACCCTGCTGCTGCACACCAAAAGTTCCCTAGTGATCTGTGATCTCCTACTTTTTCAAAGTGGGATAGATCAAAGTGCATTAGGTAACTTGGCTCACTAGTGTGGAGTAGATTTACACCCAGTTTGCCATGAATGAAGTGTTCATTTAGACGAGGCCGTAGCTTGAATTCCCCCTCTTTTGTGGATGTGTCCAAGCAAAAAGGATAACTCTCTGAACTATAATGTTCTCAACATATTCAAGAAAAGCAAATCTTGTACAAATACAGCCCAAGGTTATAGAACCTAATTCCAGTTCTTACAGCACTATTCCAATCGAACCTCTGCGGTAAGGGTCATACTTAACAGGAAGTTTATTTTAATGGCTAACTACTAACTCCAATCAGACAAATTTATGAAGTTGGGAGCTTTCTCAGATGAGACCCGTTATTGTACCTTGAATTCAGGCAAATAGTCCTCCCAACTGTAAATTCAGTAAATTGTTCCTCCTCCTGTCAAGCAACAAAGTCCAATCCGTAGAAACACTGCTAAACTCAGAGCAGAGAAGTTTCTTTCCTGTAATGAGGTCTGCTAGGTTGCCATGTGGCCCTTAATAAATAAATTCATCATATTCTACATATTAGTGGTGCAGTCTTTAGCCAATGATATTTTTGGCAGAAGTCTTCTCTACATCTCACTGCCCAAAGGAAGATAGAAGATATATAATGTACCTCTTTTTGGATATCCATATTTAAAGGACACTCCTAATTCCCACCCAGGTAGGAGGCACATTGCTCTCAAAATCCAATTGTAAGAAATCTGTGGACCATAGTGTGATGAAGAATAGGAAAATTTACTTGTGTTTACTGAAAAACTTCCGTTCTTCAAGAAATAAGGTCCACAGATCCAGCCCACCTGGAGACAAATAGATCATCCACGATAGAGATGTAAATTGACATCCAAAATTCAGGTTTATTTTGTTGTGCTTTTTCTTCAAAACATAATTATCAATCCGTAAGTTAGGCAAGTGCAGGGGAATCATCTTGACTGTGGAATTTGTCTCAACCGGAGGGAACTGCAGGAGGCAGGGTATTCCGCTGCTGCCAATGATTGGTTAGGCTCACAGGCTGTAAGCCAGCTGAAGGACCCATTGCAACAGAGGGACTTATTACTCAAAGGAAAATTTCAGGTAAGCACAGATACTATTCCTGATATGCAAACATCTTTTTTTATTCTAGGGTGATTCTGAACCTTTCTTGAGAGGTTAATAATAATTATTTGTAATTAAGCTAAATTATGTGAGGTTTGATGTATCTACAAGTGAGGAATAGAATGAGACAACATTTTCATATGTGACCAAAATGAGATTTGGACCTAAATTTCAGTAGCTGAAATGATAGTACCACTTTTCCTCCTATCTGTACATTTCTTAATATCTAGAGAACACAGACAGTGCAAGAAAATATCTAAGATATGAGGACATTCTTCCTGTTCCCTGGAAATTAAATTTAATCTAAAATTTAGTTTTTCCCACATCCACATGTTCCTTATTCAATTAGTTAACAGCGATGTTAAAAATTAAAAAAATGTTTTTACCTGGCGTTTGTTAGACATGTTTTGGTAGCTCAGTTATAAATGTTGGGGTCTCCTTAATTCCCAGTGGAAAATTTTTGGGGGCTTGTCTACATAGGGAAATTAACTAGAATAGCTATTTTGGAATAACTCCCCATGTAGACACTTTTTTTCTGGAATAAGTATGTCTACACGGGGGAGCTATTTTGGAATAGCTATAGTTAAATTCACACCCTACCTTAATCCAAAATAACTTTGAAGTGCAGACAAGCCCTTGGATCCAGCACTATTATCTTTGCCTTATATTCCTGTCATGTTTTCTTTCTTTCATTTCACCCATTCTTCTTCCTTGCTATGTCTGTCTGTCTCTCTCTCTCTCTCTTTCTCTCCCCCCCCTTTGCATGAGTCTTTCCTTATTCTCTCTCTCTCTCTCCTTCTTCAAGCTCATGTTAGAAGCACAGATCCAGAGCAGCTCTGTGCAGCTGGCTTAGTAACTGAATCTGTTGCTGGCAATGATTAATCAACCGTGCATATTGCCTTGTCAGCGTCTACCATAGGCAATGGCCTACAGTTTTTAAACAAATAGTCAGGTGAGGAGCTTGTGCATAGCAGGAAATTAAGGCCTTCTCTGCACAGAAAGGGTATGGCTACACTGGTAAGTGAAGGTGTGATTGTACCATGGGCAGCTGTACCCCTGCTAACTTTAACTTTAGCATAGGTAACAATAGGAGTATATACATGGTGGCATGGGCTTCAGCACAGGCTAGCAGCCCAAATACAAATGCAAGGTCCCTGGAGGGCTTGTAGTCTGGTTACTAGCTGTGTTACTACATTTGATACATATGTAAACCTAAAATGAAAGAACTATTTTCCATTTATTTATATCTTTATCCAATTTAATGGTAACTCAGTAATCTCCTTCTTACTCCAACATGTATCACAGGGCTTTTTAGGTTTAATTTGCTAATGTTTGTTAAATGTTTTGAGCTCTTTGTTGGACGGTGTTACAGAAGTACAAAATATTTTATATTCTCAAATGTGTGTGTGTGTATAAAAACTGAATCATTTATATTAACGATGCCCCTTTAACTAAGAGAACCATACAAAATATACCTCATTTTAGCCAGCAGGGGGCACTCAGAAGTTGAGAAATTTTTATCAGACATGTGTTCTTGCATTATTATATGCATATCTCTGCACACAGTGAAATACAGAAAAAGAATACTTTCTTCTAATTTAAAATAAAACTATTTTATTCTTTCTGTTTTTCTTTAATTTATAGGAAGCAATACATCTGGGGGTACAGCATCATCACAAACCAACCCAGGAATGCTGGGAATGGGTGGAGGTGTGACTGTTTTACCTGCATTTGAATATCGAGGCACCTGGATACCTATACTCACTGTAACAATACAAGGCAGTGCTAAAGCTACCTAGTAAGTAGTAAAATTACTAATGTCTCTCTAAAAATGAAATTTTGGGAATAAAAACATTTACATGTTAATTATGTCGTTATTCTTGCCTTGATGCACAGTGATATTCAGCACATTGCTGACGTTAGTCCTACTGTGGGTTCTCTTCCTGTTGATGCCTATGCGGTGATCTGACTTTCTCTGTGTACTTGGGATACAGATCCAAATATTCCTCATCATTTGTTCTTTGCCATGCCATTGCTGTGTTAATTCTGCACCTTTAGGCATCACTGTAATGCAATAAATAAAAATTCTTTAATGTTAATAGGAAAAATAGTAACCCTTGTACTTGGTTGTTATAGCACCAAACAATGTGAAGGGAAAGGCATTAGAGGCAGTGGGAAATAGTTTTCTTGCAATATCCTAACTTTATTTCAGTTGAAATAAAATACTGGCTATATTGATGAAATACTGGTCTAGTTGCCACGCTAACCTATATTGTATTGTATGAATCCATATACAAAGGATGAATTAGAAATGGTACTTGACACGACTGGCCATTAAATCTCTACTAGAGACATTATGTATCAGTAGTTTGCATATTTCAAATCAAGGATTCATATCTTAGTTACATCATACAGCGGGTTATTGGAACAATGCCAGTTTACTGTGGCTGTAACATTCAGGGCAGGTCTACACTTAAAATGCTGCAATGGCGCAGCTGTGCTGCTGTAGCGCTTCAGTGAAGACACCACTACGCCAACAGGAGAGCTTCTTCCATTGGCGTAGTTAATCCATCTCCATGAGAGGCGGCAGCTATGTCAACAGGAGAAGCCCTCATTTTAACATAGCGCTGTCTACCCCCTGGGTTAAGTCAGTAGAACTGCGTCACTCAGAGGTGTGGATTTTTCACACCCCTGAGCAACATAGTTATATTGATGTAAGTTTGTAGTGTAAACTTGGCCTTAGTGCCATCTCTTTAAAACTGTGATTTAGTTTCAGAACCCATAAAATTGCACCACACTGCTAACATACCTGAAATGGGTATTTTTAAAGCAAATGGTCTGAATCTTCAAAAGTGAGTGCAGAGGTTCTCTTCTCAAGCTACCATTGTAGATTTTGAATGTTTTTGAAGAATAAATTTCAGCCACTATTGAAGGTGTAATAGCAGTTTGTGCTAGACAATGTCTAGTTGAACAAGGAGACTAAGACTGAGTGTGCAAATACTGTCTAACTTACCCTGCTGTTCTTAGGTTAAGTATGAAACCTGGTTTATGCTTTGGCCAACAGTTATAGCCTCCTGCTTTCTCCCTTTTTCTCCTCTCTCTTGTTTCTCTAGAAATCTTCAGCTAAAATCCTTCTCATCTTTTGGTTCTCCAACCATATCCCACCCCTCACCTTTTGATCTGTTCATTGACTCCAGCTCCTTCTGAATTACGTTCATATTTATTTCCTTATTTGAAAGACGCTATAAAAATTGTCCCCAGCCTATGATCAGCTGTGATCTTCTATTTCCCTGCTTATACTCTAGAACCAGATTAAGGAAATCCAGGATTGTAGAGAGAGACTCGTATGGGAATGTGGGCCCTAGTCCTTTCTCTTTGCTGCAGCTACGCTCCCAAACTATGGCTGTGCTCAACTTCGGGGTGAGAGTGATAAGGATCACCTACATAAGCCATCGTTTCGGTTAATGGAAGTCTCTAGTGTCTCTCCCCACATATTCCTCGTCTTCAAGTGTATGAAGTCTGTCTAGGGGGTGGGAGGACTCAGCTACCATTCATCCTTGTCTGTGTGTACTTCTGTAAACACCCCAGCAGAGCCATGATAGTGTGATCGCAGGGAGGGCCAGGGCCCCAGCCACATGGCAGATATCCCTGTCGGGATGGAGTCAAGGGCCCTCCAGAGCAGTGGGTTTGAGTTGACACCCCATTTAAGATAATAGTTCTCGGCAGGTTCAGGCAAACTTCATTTACATGTAATTTGCATTTTCAGAATATTATTTATTTGCAGTCATGAAATAGGAAGTATGTTTAGTGGCTAGTGTATAGAACTGTGACTCAGGAGAGTTGAGTCCAAGTCCTGGCTCAGCCACAAACCTCCAGTGTGATCTTGGGCAAGTCACTTAATCTACCCTGTGCTTCAGTTACCTATCTGTAAAAGGAGGATATGTCTTCCTTACCTCACAGGTGTGTTGAGGATAAAATTAATGACTGTGAGGCACTCAGATACTACTATAATGAGTCACATAAGTGTCTAGATAGATGAGGGCTCAAAATAGAATTGTAAAAAAAAAAAAAAAAAAATTTGTTTTCATCATGTGAGTTTAGGAGATGGGGTCACAGGTATATTCCTGTGCCTTAATCTGACTTGCTGCCTAGTCTCCTAGCCTGATCCCACTCATTTTGTCTCCTCCTACATGAGATTGTACCTCCTTTTACACTGTCCTCTACTTTAACATCAATCTCATCTTTCCTTTTTTCCAGGTACCCTTTTCTCTCCTTTTTCAAATCCTTCAAAACTTACCTTTCTCTGCTCATCTTCCATCCTTAAACCCCTCTCCAGAGCATTCTGGTCCATCTCATACCTAATTTTATATTTTATTAATTAAAACAAAATTAACAGTTTTACCCCAGAAAATAAACCCATCATCAAAACGTTGCAAAAATTCAGACTAATGTAAGTAATGTTTCCTCTAGAGCAGTTCATCCTTTTTTCTTTTTTCCCCTCTTGTTATCTCTCACATCCACTGTCTAATTCTCTGTGTGATTATCATTCAGACTTAAATTTTTAAACTCTTCGAAGCAGGGACTTTCTTTCCTATAAAGTTCCATGTACACCGCTTGTGCTGTATATAACAAGGCAGGCAGAGTGATTTAAATCAAGATGATTAAATTATTTAAATCACTGAATTTAAAAAAAAACATTGAATTAAGTTAGGTTGAGGCATTGTTTAACTAATTTGAAAGTTCGTGATATTCCAACTTTAGATTAAGATT
This sequence comes from Trachemys scripta elegans, assembly GCF_013100865.1. Classification (NCBI taxonomy): domain Eukaryota; kingdom Metazoa; phylum Chordata; order Testudines; family Emydidae; genus Trachemys; species Trachemys scripta. The sequence goes on from NC_048298.1 coordinate 59,107,102, forward strand.
TATAATGAACTAAATTATAAATGCTGTGTTCTAAATGTCACTACGGATAGGGGATCTTATTTGAAAACTACTATAGGCAAAACACAAAATATTGAAAATTAAGGCCCAAATTCTACAAACATTTCAACAGGTATAACTTCACTCTCATGAATATTCCCTTTGACTTCAGTGGAACTATTTATTGTGTTAAACTGATGTGCACATAAATATTTTCAGCATAAGGGGCTAAACCTGTATTTTTATTAGACTTTTCTTAGTTGCATAAAATCTTTGTCACTTCAAAACAAAACTGCTTTAGTGTTAACATGAAAAGTTATTCAGACTTTAAATACATTAACAAAGTCATTGTGACCTTTTTTATACAACACAGGTCAAAATTTCCAAAAACAGGAGCCTGTGATTTAGGTGCACAAGTTTCATTGACTTCATACTGAAACCCCTGATAGATGAATGTAGCCTGGTCAGAGCATTTCACTATTTTAAGTGTGACATTTCTTAAACAAAAAACACACCTCTTTGTAAAATCTGAAAGTCTACTGACAATTAGGAAATTAATAAAATGAGTACAAAATATCAATGCTAGGAGTTTATCTCTAAAGTGGAGAGAGAAATAAAAATCATGATTTAAACTTTTAAAAAATTGATTTTTAATTTTAAAAATTACATTTTATCAACCCTATTATATAAAGATACATCTGCTGTAGTACCAAGGTGTAATATGATAAATCTGAGTGTCCTTGTTCTTGAGTATTGAAGTTCAACCATTCATATTTTAATCTGCAACCCATGCTCTTCTATGTAAAGCCACAGAAAAGTTATTTTGTATATTAGACATGGAATGTGTTACTTTAAAAAAAAAATTGCTCTTTCATTTAAAATGTCCGTGGATAATTAACAATACTAGTACAAATATTATTTTCATTCTGTTTGCTGTATTTTTTTATTGACTTATACTAGTTGACTTGTAAACTTTCTTATAAACAGCTAAGTGATTAGAAAATTTATTTAAAAAAAAGGCTTGTAAGGTGAAATTATTTTTCTGTTTGAATACATTGTGATTTAAAGACATTTCCCCCCCCCCCGCCCCCGAGTTACAGCCTTCTACAGATTAGTGTTTTGCCATCTGATCAGCTGCTAATGACGAAGCAAATATTTATAATAGAAGAGAAGGCCATAACTTTATTAAACCAGCCTGTAGAAATGTAGAACTGGAAGGGACCTTGATAGGTCATCTAGTTCAGTTCTCTGGACTGAGGCAGGATTAAGTATTATCTAGACTAGGGGTGGACAAAGTTACTAGCCCTCTGAGCCACATATGACAATCTTCAGAAGTTGGAGAGCCGGGGCACACCTGCTGGGAGCTGGGGGTTGGGGCTTCAACCCCACTCCTGCTGAAGCCCCAAGACCCCATCATCCCGCTGGGCAGCAGCCCCAAGACCCCGCCTCACCCTGCTGGGGAGAAGCCCCTACTGCACCACCCCGCTTGCATGCCAGTTGGGCCACCCCTCTTCTAGACCATTCCTGACCGGTCCTTGTCTAACATGTTACTGAAAACCTCCTATGATGGAGATTCCTTAACTTTCTTAGGTAATTTGTTTCAGTGCTTAACTACCCTTACAATTAAGAAGTTTTTCCTAATGTCTAAACTGAATCTCCCTTGGTACAATTTAAGCCCATTGTTTCTTGTCCTGTCCTCAGTGGTCAACCTTTTATGTGACTGTTATGTTCCCAGTCAGTTTTCTCTTCTCCAGACTAAACAAACCAGGTTTTTTTTTTAATCGTTTCTTATAGGTCATGTTTTCTAGACCTTTAATCATTTTTGTTGCTCTCCTCTGGACTTTCTTGAATTTGTCCACATCTTTCCCGAAGTGTGGTGCCCAGAACTGGACACAGTACTGCAGTTGAGGCCTTATCAGAGCTGAGGAGAATGGAAGAATTACTACTTGTGTTTTGCTTACAACACTCGTGCTAATACATCTTTACCCCGGTATAACGCTGTCCTCGGGAGCCAAAAAATCTTACCGCGTTATAGGTGAAACCGTGTTATATTGAACTTGCTTTGATCCACCGGAGTGTGCAGCCCTGCCCCTCCCGGAGCACTGCTTTATCGCGCTATATCCGAATTCATGTTATATCGGGTCGCGTTATATTGGGGTAGAGGTGTACATCCCAGAATGATGTTCAGTTCGTTTTCCCAACAGTATTACATTGTTGCCTCATTTAATTTGTGTCCACTATAACTTCCAGATCCTTTTCTACAGTATTCTTTCCTAGGCAATCATTTCCCATTTTGTATTTGTGCAGTTGATTATTCCTTCCTCAGTGTGTAGTACAGTACTTTGCATTTGTCCTTACTCAGTTTCACCCTATTTATTTCAGACCATTTCTCCAACTTATCAAGATCATTTTGAATTCTAATCCTGTCCTTCAAAAGCTCTTCCAACCCTTCCTAGCTTGGTATCATCCATAGACTTTGAGTGTACACTTTATGCCATTATCCAAACCATTTATGAAGATATTGAGTAGAACCTCACTCCAGGCCAATCCCTTTGGGACCCCACTTGATATGTCTCTCCAGCTGGCTGTGAACCATTGATAACTACTCTGAGTATAATTTTCCATCTAGTTGTGCGCCCATTTATAGTAGGCTTGTCTAGACTGTGTTTCCCTAGTTTGCTTATGAGAATGTTGTGTGAGACAGTATCCTGTTACAGGACTGTTGGTAGGCATGTATTGCTACTGCTAATCAGCCTAATTTTCTGGATAGGCTGCCTAGTTGTTTAAGCCTTGTCATAGGCAGTTCTGGCTAAGCAGGATCCTTAAGCTCTCCACCATAATATCTGACGGCTTTGAGTAGGTCATATCCTCCTGCTGGTCTCTGATGTTGCCCCTGTGATTACTTTGCCAGTCAGCTGTGCTCAACCCATGGCCTCATTAAATGTTTGAATGCCAAACTGGGCCAACATACAAATACACTCTCTCTCCTTTCTTGCTTTTGGGGTAATCAGACCAAGTTTCTATTTTGTTTTCAGCCTCTCAAGTCCCTTCTATAATTTTTCTCATAGATGGAGAACAAGTGACTGATCTGCCTAACCCTGAGCAGTTGAAAGTAGGTGGGGGATGGGAATAGAAGGCAGTCTTTCCCATTTGTGCTTCCCAGAAGCAAGTTATGGGGGATCCCTCTTAGTATGCATACCCAAGTTCCCTATCTTCAGGGAGGGTGCTAAAGGGAATAGCTGGGGCATCTGGGTAAGAGGAGGAGTAGCGGATGGTGCAGGGTGGTGGTATATCTAAATGGTGGGCTAGAGTAATAATGACTTATGTAATGGGGTTGGTGAAGAGGCCTGGTGCAGCTGGATAAATTAGGACAGTTGAGGTATCAGGTGGTGGTTGTTGGGGGCAGCGGGTAGTTTCTGGCGCAGCACTCTCTCTCCTTGTGCTGGCTTTACTACTGCCACCACCCTTTGCTTCCTGCTCTCTTTTCCAACTGTGCTGACCAGCTCTGTGCTGGATTTGAGGCAGCAGGGGAATAGCAAAGGGAAGGAGAGGCAATGAGGCTGCAACTGTCAAATATTGATGTTTTGGTCACATGATATCCAACAGTGAAGAATGTAATCATGAACTTTGTACAGTAAATCCCAAAAGAGGATTTTCTTCACCAACACACAGAGCAGCAAGATTTGCAGTCAGTATCCGACCAAACTGACAAGGAGCTAGGTATACAAAAATGCAGATACTATGTTAAGTACAACACAAGAGAAATAAAATCTCATGATTAAATATCTTGAATTTTTAGATACATTCAATGTACTTTAGAAGCCTTAAATGGAGCTTGTGTGCATGCACTCGCACACTGTTTTATGCTTGCAACATCCAACCAAATTCAATATTATAGTTTAGCCAGAGACCGATTATCTGTTTTGATGGATTGCAGGCACTGGGGTCTAATCCAGATCCCTTGCTTATCAGTCAGTTGCAACCTCTGTAAGTGATTCCTATTCTACCTCTACCTCTTCTTCTATGGCTGCAGCAGCTAGAGTTGTCTGACACAAATGGCTCAGTGGGGGATGAGAAATATTTGGTTACCCTCCAACTGTGGTGGGCCTGGGCAATAACTCTTCATAGGAACAGACAAGCAGTGACGTCCACATGACATAATCTTACTTTTTGTAATTTGTTTATTTTCTGGTGGTTTTCTGAATTAATACTTTTCCCTTGTTTAAATTCCTTAAATCTGTAAGTGATACATTTATGGTACTGTGATTAGTTTTGAGTTAATACAGTAAGAATAAAAATGAAGTGATTCATTCAGAAATTGGTCAAATATTTAAGCAAATTTCACTAACACAAAGATTCATTGACATAGATATAAAATAGTCTCACTATCGTAGTAGCTTTATATTTAGTCATATTTTAATTAGTTTTGGGTGTATTTGGTGTAAGAATCTTTTTTTGTACCTCGTTAATATCCACTTAGGATATTACCACGTCACCGCTTGATAATTTAATAGTGGGTAGTGGGAGTATTGTCAATTTATTTGATCAGATTTTCATTATTGTTCATTCAATTACTTCATCAGTATTGCTGTTAAATATTTTTGTAATGTTTTTAATCTTTCAGCCTAGAAATGCTGGATAAAGTAGAGCCACCTACAATTCCTGAAGGTTATGCCATGTCTGTGGCTTTCCACTGTTTATTGGATCTTGTCCGTGGTATCACTACCATGATTGAAGGAGAGTTGGGACAGGCTGGAACAGACAATCAGACCATGACTGAGGCAACTTCATCACCAACACAGTCTTCGGAGCAGCAAGATTTGCAGTCAGTATCTGACCAAACTGACAAGGAGCTAGGTATACAAAAATGCAGATACTATGTTAAGTACAACACAAGAGAGAAAAAATCTCATGATTAAATGCCTTGAATTTTTAGATACATTCAATTTACTTTAGAAGTCTTAAATGGAGTTTTATAGAAGCATCCTAGCAGCTCCATAATAAAGATTGCTTGCAGATTTACATTTAAAGCAGAGGAGCAAAATCCTCTCTTCCATACTTTATTTTAATTTAGTTTCTAAGTTTTATATACTGACTTTCTCTTGGGACAAATGAATTTAAATTTTGGTCAAATTTTTCATAACTTTGACAGAACACGCTTTTGAAAATCTCTTTTTGAAATTTTTTCCGAGAATATTTGAGTTTCTGTAGCTGAATGGCCAGTCTCTAGAAACTCTTGACTTGTGTGCATTCACTCTCAGACACTGTTTCACGCTTACAACATCTCAGAAATAACCCACTTTTTCAATTTTAAGTTATTTTCCTTTTTTGCTATACACTATTTTATCTGTGCAGGAAAAAGGCAATAGAACAAGTTCTACTAGTTAGTTCTGTTCTCCAGTACTACCTGTTGCCTCCCTGAGTCCTCAACCCGGCATAACACAGAAACCCTGGAAGGTCAGGGAGACATCCTGGTCAATACCGGTATTGGGATGGTAGGATATATGGCTTGGAGAAGGAGGTCTCTGGCTGCAGAGGACAAGATGGAGGTTCTGGAGAAACAAAAGTTAAATGGGGCTATGAGTAGGGAGGTGGAAAGGGAGCCTAATTAGAAACGTAGGGGAAGAGGCAGAAACAGCAATGATGCAGGGAGCTGATTGGTGCAAGGAGTGGTGGTGTGCCCACTCCCTGGACACAGAAAGACTGGGCTCCAATGGTATTCATAGAGTCATAGATTCTAGGACTGGAAGGGACCTCGAGAGGTCATCGAGTCCAGTCCCCTGCTAGCATGGCAGGACCAAATACTGTCTAGACCATCCCTGATAGACATTTATCTAACCTACTCTTAAATATCTCCAGAGATGGAGATTCCACAACCTCCCTAGGTAATTTATTCCAGTGTTTAACCACCCTGACAGTTAGGAACTTTTTCCTAATGTCCAACCTAGACCTCCCTTGCTGCAGTTTAAACCCATTGCTTCTTGTTCTATCCTTAGAGGCTAAGGTGAACAAGTTTTCTCCCTCCTCCTTATGACACCCTTTTAAATATCTGAAAACTGCTATCATGTCCCCTCTCAGTCTTCTCTTTTCCAAACTAAACAAACCCAATTCTTTCAGCCTTCCTTCATAAGTCAAATTCTCAAGACCTTTAATCATTCTTGTTGCTCGTATTGCTGCCTAGTATGCGAGGAAGCTGAGACAGTAATGCTGCAGGGAGCAGAATGCCTCCATGCTAAGGCGTCAACACTCAGTACTGGTTTCCCAGCTATGGGAGTGATGGGCATATCATCAGGATGGGCCAGGGCTTCAACAAATCCAGAGCTCTCCATGGTGCTGCTGCCATGGCTCCACAGGAATACATGACACCTTCGTGACATGCCAAAGGTTGGGGCAGGATGGGGAAAAAAAACAACATGGATAATGTTCAAGTCCATCGACTGGGCAGATGCAGGGGGTCCGCTGGCTGCCCGCTGCGGCTGGGCAGATGCAGGGGGGGCCGCTGACCGTGGCTGGACAGCTGTGCTGGGTCCCCCCGCCACAGCTCGGAGCTCCAGCCCCCACACAAAAAAGTCATGGAGTTCAATGAAAGTCATGGGTTCCATGACCTCCATGACAGAATCCTAGCCTTAGTTATAGATTGAAAATGCAAGGGAATTTGTTAAAAAGGTAAGGAGTCGGAGAGCAATGACTGATGACTTAACTGGCAGTTTTCCTTAATTTTTAATGATTGCATGGTGATATTTTCACTTCAGCAATCTTCTCTCAGATGTAACTACTTTTTTGTTTAGGGGAATATAAAAATAATTTTGGCCTATACATTACTAACCTAAAAAAGATCTAACAGTTATTTAATAAACTTCCAGTATCTATTAGCACTATAAAATCTTTTTCTTTTAAGTTAACAGAGCTGTTTGGGAAGAAATGGTGAATGCGTGCTGGTGTGGTCTTCTTGCTGCACTGTCGCTGCTTCTTGATGCCAGGTACTCACTCTGTGTTAATTTTTTGCTGATCCTTCATAGGTTACGTTCACAATTCTGTCCAAAACTGATTTTTTTTGGAACCTGTCTAGTTGGCTGCTATGGGGGAAGAAGCTGTTCACAGGAAATGGGGAATGAATGATTTGTGATGGTGATTGTGATTTAAGGAAGAACAGTCTGGCCTTGTAGGAATAATCTTCCTGATGTTCCCCAAAAATCTAACATAAGCCCTAGTTCTATTTGGAATGAGAAATCATTTTATCAGAGAAATTATTATTATTTTTTTTTACAACTTTTCATTAAGGCCAAGTTGCAATAAAACTTTAACATACTATATTGTATGTTACTTATAACTTAATCAGGATCAGGTTAATATTCAAAGATACTGGCTGAAGATTCTGGCCTGATGGCTGGAGCACTCTGTTCTCGCTAAAATGAGTGACCAAATTTCTAAATACCTATTCTCTTTTTGGTGCTTCTCTTGTGTACATACTTGGTGTGAAAGCTTTTCCATTACAAGGAAAATTTGGAAAAGTCCAAATTTTACTAGACCACAATTCCATAGGCGTCGGGGATCACTCCTGTAGCTGCTAACAATAAAAAAAAAATTAATTTGTCATTCTGTTTAAAATGTGTATCCTTTACTGGAGCATTAAGTGAGCAAATGAGGGGATCTCTAGGAAGCTGGCATTTTGTCATAAGATGAAACTATTTAAAAGCTTCCTACCCAAACTCAAATTCCTGGACACAACCACCACATGTGCAAGTATGTTCCCCTTTCCCCTCAAACACTCCAAAAGAGTGCTTCCCTAGTAGCAAAAATAAGATGGATTTACCTAGAGTTAAATGCCATCTATAAACTAATTTATATAAAAAAAAAAAAATCATCAGGTGCTAGACAAATTGAAGATGAATATTCCCTTTCAGTTATAGAGACACTCCCATCCTGATCAGTGTCTTTGTACCAATGTGTCTTCCAATTTTTTTTTCTGGGTTGTTTTCTTAACATCTTTTTCAGTAAAAATTTTATACATCTTAAAATTTAAACCTTTTGCTCCCACTATAACTGGGTTATAAAAACAGGTAAGTTCATGGAGGATAGGTCCATCAGTTGCTATTAGTCAAGATGGTTAGGGGTGCAACCCCATGCTCTGGGTATCCTAAGTCTCTAAGTGCCAGAAGCTGGGAGCGGACGACAGGGGATGGATCATTCAATAGTTGCTCTTTTCTGTTCATTCCCTCTGTAGCATCTGGCATTGGCCACTGTTTGAAGACAGGAGACTGGGCTAAATGGATTATTGGTTTGACCTCAAATGGACGTTTTTATGTTCTTAGCTTCCTCTTGGGTCAACTCCTAAAAATGTGGTTAAAAGTCTAGTGAGAACCACCTTGTATCCAGATTTCACAGAAAAATGTTTGACTTGTAAATATTAAAAGGATGGGATCTTTATATTATTTACATTCATACACACCTCTTGGTATGACTTCAAATCGGGACCCAATTAAATTAAATTTTTGAAGATTTACGTTTTAATTACTTAATCATTTTTACACTAGCAGCTGGAATCTTTCAGTATGGTGAAATGATACCACTTAAAGGATAAAAGCCGTGATTGCTTCCATTGAGGGATTTATTTACTAGTAGCTATGGTTCTGCAATATTTTTAATTAGATATTTTTCTTCCAAAAACCCTCTTGACTCCTCATAAACATTCTTTTGATGGTAGAAAGCTAATTTAAAAAAATTACACATCCACTCTACACTCCTTATGCTAAATCATTCAGAATAGAAGAGCTATGTAATAAGAATTAGAGTTCCAAAATGTTTTTTTAATTGGTTAAATTTGCGCTTTGACATTTTCAGTATTGACAGTATTGTATATGAATTATTGCTGGCTTTTACCATCATACTTCTAACCAGCTGCTTATTTCTATATAATGACTATCTGACTTGTCTCTATTAAACGCTTTGTACTTTTTTCAGCACGGATGAAGCTGCCACAGAAAATATTTTAAAAGCAGAATTGACCATGGCTGCACTTTGTGGAAAACTGGGTCTCGTAACTTCAAGAGATGCCTTTATCACTGCCATTTGCAAAGGCTCCTTGCCTCCTCATTATGCCCTCACTGTACTGAACAGCACAACTACAACTCTCTCCAGCAAATGTAAGGGTATAATTAAGGCTAAATTGTATACTCATTTGTTTATTTAATCGTATTTCACACACTACGTTAACCCATGCTTAATGTAAAAAATAACCTCAAGCCACAATGATAAACTTGGAGTACTTTTCTTTTTCATTACATGACTGTAAACATATGTAAGTTTTTAGTATCTGCTGGCATAAAATGTTTGGCAATGTGATATGTAAAACTGAAAAAGCTGATACTTCAAATTGATACTCGTGACTGTGGCCCCACTGTGCACGTGCTGGAGCCTGCCCACGTGCAACACTTTTCATGACTGGGGATTTGCTTTATTTATCCACTATAAACTTTGAAAAAGAAAACTGTTTTTGGTTTAAAAAAAAAAAAAAGATGTGCAACTGACATTTCAGGTATTGATGCATTCTAGATATAATGGCTCTTATGCCTCATCCATTGTATTCTGAGAATATCTATTTTTTTAAAATTACATTTAAAAAAATTACTAAAAGATCTTATTTATTCTTTGCAGAAAAGTTTACAGAGCACAAAAATATGTCCAAAATAACCTGTTATAGTACTCACATTTTTTGTAACTCCATGGGTTGGATTATATTTTCCACATCTGTGAGTGGAAGGGACTCTCTCCTACCTTCATGGAAGTTGGGTTTAGCTGCCACGGCAACACTATTCTCTACTCTCCCCTGCTATCCTTCGATCCCACCAGGGAATGCCTCAAGGTTGAGGGCCCTTGCATGAGCAGGCGATAGGCCAGGGGTAGGAAGAGATACAGGTTGCAAATACAGGTAGTATAATCCCTCCACCTACAATGCAAAATCTACTTGTAAATTGTTAAAGGCTAAAGTTGTTTTAAGCTTTCCTACAGATCCCTGCACTTTGCACTATAGTCTCTCTCCTTACGAAGAGTTTTCTAGACACATTTACAGACTGGGGAGTCCTAACAGCATGTCTTAAATATAGCTCACACCTGTTGGGCAACTAGTGGGGGAAGAAGCCTTCAGAACCAATCTGGAAGTACAGGGTACTTGTGTTGATGGCACTGTGTCTGTGTTAGATCCCATGAGGTGTATGGCTTCTAGGGAAGAAGCCACTGATGTTTCTTGGGGGACAAAAGCAGAAATATACACACCCCCATTTGGAATGATCTGGGAAAACTCTGATTTTTCCTTTCCTCTTTCCTTCGTGAGGTTTTCCATAGGAGAGGATGATCTGGCCTATGTTGCAATTGGGACCATTAGCTGCCTTGTCATGTTATGACTATCATATACTTATAGGTAGGGCTATGTTTTAGTCATGGGAATTTAGTAAAAGTCACGGACAGGTCATGGGCAGTTAACCCATAGCCCATAGTTCTCGGTACAGGTCTCAAAGAAGGAGCTTCTGGGGGTAGCAATCTACAGTTAGAAGGCACCGTACCAATTTTTATAAGAACGTGAACAGTATCATTTATAATTTTTCAGTGTATGAAATATTTTGTAAAATGAAATGGCATTTTATTGCATTAAAATATTTTTAATTTGGCTTAATATTAAATATTCTTTAAAGAAGATTGAAGGTATTGCATTTTGTCTACAGCATGAATTAAATTTAGGAAGTTGCAGAAGCTAAAAACAAAGTGGTGAGGATTTCAATAGTCTTTGCAGAGGTTGGTTGCAGAAAGGGACTAATTATCTTTATAGCTGTAATAGGACAGACTGAGGTGCCCTCCTATGGCAGGCTGCAGCACAATAGGTGCACCTGTCTGTTTCCCCAGGCCAGCTATGAAAAAAAGCTCAGTCTCTTTCACTGTCCAGTCCAGAGTCCTGCCTCTGGGCATAAATTATTCAAATACATGTACAGTAGTTCATATAATCCTCATAGTAAAACCATTCTTCGAATTTCCACAGTAAAACATATCAAGTACAGTGATTTTCCATTTCCTTCTTCAGGGACATCACTTCCAGGTGAGTCACCCACCTGTGAGTCCACCAGCACTTAGTTTCCAGTTCCTTTCTGCCCTTGCACCAAGGCCCCACTCTCCTGGCTGTCCACCTAAAAGTAACCAGTCTTATGATTCTTCTACCCAAAACACAGTCCAATGACTCAACACTTTCCAGCCTCCTGGTACTGGCTATCTGGGTCAGCAGGCTAACAACTCTGTTAGTTTCCTACCAAATCCCTCCCTATTCCCAGGGAGGGCCTGCAGAGCTTTTTGCTCTCTTCAGAGTTCCTGTCTGTGCCAGCTGTCACTTCCACCTTTCCTTTCTCCTTCCAGGCAGCTGTCACCTGTCCCTTTCCTTGCTCTTTCAGTCTGTACTCTTGGGCAGCTCTCACCTGCCCTTCTTTCTCTTCCCCTTATATGGCCCATGTGCCACCTTTTAACCCCAGTTGGGAGGCAGCTAATCAATCATTGGTGCACTGGCCCTGCTTTCTCTTAAAGGGATCAGTCACTCTATGACGCTAGCACTGTACTGGGGAAGCCTAGTGCAGCTTCAGTATTTTCACTTTCAATACACAAGCTACAGTGGTGCAGAACTCAATGCATGGTAACCACAATGAGCCTTACACAGAGAGAATGCAGTTTTGACAGCATTGGCAATGCTTGTGCTCCATTAGAAACATTTTGAGTGTGGGTATGAAGTATATTGCAAGCATGACAAATGGCTTATTATGGTGTTTACAATATCAAAATCCTCCAGTGCAGATAAAACTAAAGGAGGACATGTGGTTTGTCATTCTCACATGAACTGGTAATTAAAAGGAACTATCAACCTGAAGTCCCAGTCAGTTTAAAGAAAAAATTAAAATAATTTCTGGTACTAACCTCCAGAGTCCCTCTCTGAGTTCAGTGGTTTTATAATCCTTTCTTGTTTTTCAAATGTTTCTGGTTTTATGTGTGGAAAAGCCACACATACAAGGGAAGGTGACTAAGAACTATACAGAAGAAATAGAGCAACTGAGTATGCGCAAAGTAAACAAAGTGGAAAAAATAGAGCAAAATCCCTTTTTCTAATCTCTTCCCATTCTAATAATAATTTTGGGTAGTGTTCTTTGAATGGCTTTTGCACATTTCCACTCTTATGAATTTAAACTGTCTAGGCTGCGGTGTTGGCACATCCAAAGAGTAGGAATGTGCAGAGTCCATCTCAAACACTGGTTACTGATGAGTAGCCTTTATTTACTTTTAACAATAGTTAGGTACAGATTGTATAAGGTCCTTTTAAGTTGATGGTTTCCCTTTCAAAATGAGTATCTGTTATGCTGCAAGTCCTATGCAATAATAAATGTAAGTGAGAGACTATTTTTACCTATAAAATAAAGTGACATAATGACACTGCTATAAATATAATCTAGGGGCTCAGTCCTGCAAAGTTCTCAATGGGACCACTCATGTGAGTAAAGTTACTACTTATGTGTTTGCAGCCAAGTTAATAGAATATTTACTGCATTTTACATGAGGATTTTTCTTTGTTCTCTAGCTTATTCTATTCAGGGGCAGAATGTTCAGATGATCAGTCCATCAAGTGAGTCTCACCAGCAAGTTGTAGCAGTAGGGCAACCGCTAGCTCTCCAGCCACAGGGAACAGTAATGGTAAAGTACAATTTCTAAGTAACTTTTTTCTGTTGAATTGCTTTCTTTTTCTGTATCTGATTCTCTCTCAATCCCTTCCTTCCTATGTGATTCCTTACTACTACAATTAAATTAATAATGGAGATATCCCATCTCCTAGAACTGGAAGGGACCTTGAAAGGTCATTGAGTCCAGCCCCCTGCCTTCACAAGTACTGATTTTGCCCCAGATCCCTAAGTGGCCCCCTCAAGGATTGAACTTACAACCCTGGGTTTAGCAGGCCAATGCTCAAACCACTGAGCTATCCCCCCCCCCCCCCCCCTGAACTGAACCTACTCACTATGACTAGCTGGAACTCTCTTGTGTATTTACTTGTAGCAGAGATAATGGATAATCTTTCATTGTAACAAGAGGCCCATTTACTTAAAGTAGCCTCCTAATTTTTTCATAGCTGGGAGAACCTGTGGACATGAAAGATCTGTTATCATGTAAGAGGTGGCCACTGTGGCTCTTTGTGCACTTGAATGACCCATTATCATGACTATGAATGTCAGTAATGGGTGCCCTTTGTCCCCCTCAACTATGGTTTAAAAACGGTTAATGTAGACAGGGTCATATGATTGAACATCCCCCTTTTTTTTTTTTTTTTTTTAAATGTCAGACATCTGGAGAAACAAAGTGTCTAATTTCTGGAAATAAAATTGAAAATCATTTGACTCTGTTTACACTGTCAAGCTATTCCCAACCCTTATTCAATTGGGAATGGGGGACCAGTTGTTGAAAGCTGTTGAGTTACTTCCCTGGTATGGATGCATCTCATAACTGCAGGTTTTTTATTTAATATATCATTAAATATTTTTTAAGATTAGTGATTTTACTAGGAATGCCATTGATTTCTCATAATACATAAATATAACAATGTAACATGTTCTGTCTAGCTGACTTCAAAAAATATCCAATGTATGAGGACATTACTTAACTTGGCCCACTGCCATGGAGCAGTTCTTGGTACATCATGGCAACTTGTCTTGGCTACTCTACAGGTATGGTGTAGGTAATGCATGTATTGCTTTTTGATTTATTTGTTTGTTATAATTCGGGGTAGGTTATGATTTCTAAGATGTGGGCATTGTTGATTTGAACACGGCAACATATGCTTAGATTGTATTTTACTCATTATATGTTCTAATGTCCATAAAGAAGTGCTCTAGCACTGTCCTCTGAACTTCGTTTGTATCTGCCTGAGAGAGCAGGTGCAGGCTGATTGTTCTCTAAGGGTACGTCTATACTTACCCGCTGGTTCGGCGGCAAGCAGTCGATCTTCTGGGATCGACTTATCGCGTCTTGTCTAGACGCGATAAATCTATCCCGGAAGTGCTCGCCGTCGACGCCGGTAATCCTGCTCCGCGAGAGGAGTAGGCGGAGTCGACGGGGGAGCCTGCCTGCCGCGTGTGGACCTGCGGTAAGTACCTTTAAGTTCGAACTAAGGTACTTCGACTTCAGCTTGAAGTTGCGTATCTTAGTTTGAACTGGGGGCTTAGTGTGGACCAGCCCTAAAAGAGTAGACATGTTAGCTTCTTCTCACAAACTGATGAGGCTTTTCTCATGGAACTCAGAAAAATATTTAGAGATCAGATATCTCCAAAAATACAAATATAGTATTTTATATTCATTGATCTGTATAGTTCAGTTAGAAATTCATCCTTTTATATTTCAGCATCTCGTATGGATTCTGGGTTTAAAGCCTGGCGTTGGAGGTGCCTTAAAACCCGGGAGAGCTGTAGAAGGACCCAGCACAGTAAGCATAATTGTTCATTCTGTAATATAATGATTGTGCAATACTTTCTCTTGCAATCTACAAAATACATTTTTCTGTCCCTTAGGTTCTAACTACAGCAGTTATGACTGATTTACCTGTTATATCCAATATACTTTCAAGACTATTTGAAAGCTCACAGTAAGAGACATCTTCTTATGATCTAAGTATTTGTTTGTATCAGCAGTGACAGTGTTTTGATAGCTGGTATTTTTCAGGTACCTTGATGACGTGTCTTTACATCATTTAATAAATGCCCTTTGTTCCTTGTCTCTGGAAGCTATGGAAATGGCCTATGGAAATAACAAGGTATAGAACACTTGGTTATTACTTTTCAGATATGTATTTGTAAGATAGGCATCAGACTCATGTTTGTTGTTAAGCTAGATTAGTGGTTTTTAATATCAAAATAAGCTAATGCTACATATGATATGAGCATAAAATTAGCACATTAAGGAATTTTCTGGTTCTTAATGATTGGCAGTGCTACTAAATCTTCTCTGAACACTTGTGTAGTATTTTTATCATGTTTTCTAACATTAACTAAGCAATGTCGAACATTTCCATTAATAATCAGGTTGTAGATGGATGAGTTTTTAAAAGCTTTGTAGATTTCAGAAAGCTAGGATGTTGTGGAATGACACGGTATGGTCTGGGATATATGGGATATATTAAAATGTTCCATTTCAACCAATATCTTCTAAAATGCTTTAAAACTAGTTTGACAATTTTGGTTTAAAACAAAAAAAGCACATCACTACGTGGGAGTCCTGGGGAGAGAAGTGGAACGACTTTCTGAGCCCGCTACCCCCCAGAGATATTTAAGGAGCTTTAGGGATGAGGATTTCCCTTGATGGGTGTGGTATTGGGTGGTGTGTTGCTTGTTCTCTTGCTTTGGTGGTAGTGTCTTCAGGAGAGAAGTAAATACAAAAATGATTAAATGATTTTTGGTTTATTATGTACTAAAATTATAAAACTGGGAGAGGGGACTTCAAAATGCAAAGAAAGGAAATTGAGTTAAAATAGTTTGAATTTAATATTAACTAAAAATGAGAACAAGGAACCTCACGTTAAGGGGAAATAGTAAAGTGCACTCTGCAGCATAATTATAATGTGGCAGCCATTTTACTATGTGGTGATAATTTTTTTATAGTTGAGCATAAAATGCTGTTGTTTTGTACACAGATCAAATGAATGGGAGATTGATTACATCTCTTCAGGAACTTACAACTTTGATCCTAAATCTAGGATAACAGTAATACGAGCTTTGCTAAATATTTAGATAAAATAATCTCTACTGTTAGCTTTTATATATTTCTAATTTAAGTCTGTTACGATGGAACAGAAATCAGATTCTTTTGGTAGTAAAGTGTGTTCAGATTTTCTGTTTGGAAGGATAGCATTAAAATACATTATTATGCAAGAGAGAGAGCTTTGGGAGGGATTTTAATACTTGTGCTACTCAAGCAAACTCGGTGTATCAAAAAGGGAAAAAACTGTTATCAAAAGGGAGTGTTTGTCTCTTTTCCTATCCTCTTGTGGCTGGTAATAACATAGTGTTGCTGCATCTGTGGAAACCTTCCAGTCCCATTTAGCTGCAGTGTGAGGTCTGTGACTTCCATATGTTGTCAAATACAATTACAGTAATGAATGGAAAAATCTTCCCAGGAAATCTAAAGAAGGGGAACATTTCTAAAATTACACTAGGTATCTTTAGTCATGTGTTTAAAT
Organism: Trachemys scripta elegans; assembly: GCF_013100865.1. Classification (NCBI taxonomy): domain Eukaryota; kingdom Metazoa; phylum Chordata; order Testudines; family Emydidae; genus Trachemys; species Trachemys scripta. The sequence continues at coordinate 59,123,339 of NC_048298.1, forward strand.
TCCATTTTATTTAGGAACCATCTCTTTTTGCTGTTGCTAAACTGTTGGAAACGGGACTGGTTAACATGCATAGGATTGAGATTCTGTGGAGACCTCTGACTGGTCACCTCCTAGAGGTAACTGATTTGTCTTGTCTTATAAATACTACTAAATATAGCTCTTAGTAAAATCTTTCTATTTATCTTTCTGCAAGGACTTAACTAAAAATGTAAAAAGAAGCATCAATATTCTAAATGTAACTTTTGATCAATCTTCTTAGTTTTAGCTTGTCTGACTTCCTATTTCTAGAATGGTGTATATCTCCTTTACCTTTAAAGGTGTTATTGGGATTGTTTATTTTTTTCTCTGCAGTATTAAATATCTGCCTTTATATATTTTAAGCATGTTAAGATAAAGCAAAATGATTATTAGTTTAACATTTTTATATACTGCTTGCACCTCAGAGAAGTATATTCTGGATTCATGTAGCGTATTGGGTAGTTAATGTTCTCAAAATGAAGTTGAGCACATTTCCCTGACATAGTAAAGCAATAATCACTATTCTGGGTTGGCCCTCTTCAGCGTAATCCCTGGGATTCAGCTCATCTCCAGAGCCTCTCATCTTCCCCTGTGAAGAAGAATGAGGGTACCTTAGTCTGCAAAGACTTAAGACAAAAGACCCTTTTTCCTACAGGTCAGCTCAGTGTATCAGCCATCTCCTGGGTCTCTTACTCATGCTTTCTTTCAGCAGCTGATCTATTACAGGCTCTTGCCCATGTGGGACACCAGTCACAACTTGAAATGAAATGACAAATTCCACTTATAAACAAACATTCTTTTAAAGTGCTGCCTTAATCCTTATTAACCTAAAATTGGGCCTCCGTGATGTTATGAGAGAGATGGATAACACATAGTGGACACCCTGCCAGACTTCCACTGAGGGGAAAAAGTCCTTCCTGATCCCCAAAACTGGCAATTTGGTCCGATTTCCCCTTCCACCCAGCATCTGCGAAACATATACTTCAGTGGTATGTGGCAGGGAGATCAGGAGCAATCCTAGCAGTGTGCCTGGGAATAGAGCCCTGAAAATCCGCGGGTATCCGCTTTATATCCATGGATATCCGCGGACCATTTCTGCTGATGTGGAGCCCAGCTGGGGAGCCGTGGCAGACCCTCCACCTGACGGAGTGGGGGGAGCACTGAGAGCAGCCCCCGGCCGTATCCCCGCCCCCTTGGCTCCCCACCTGGCCGAGGGCAGGTGGAGGGTCCACGACTCCCAACCAAGCTCCGGCAAGGGGGATGCCTGGGAGCCTCAACCTGGCCTCCAGTGTAGAGCCCTACAAATCCACAGATCCGCAGATAATGTCTGTGGATCGGCTGCGGATACACATTTGTGTATCTGCGCCAGGCTCTTCCTGGGATGTTTTACAGATAGCTGGGGGTAAAGGGCATGAGAGCCACCCTTCAAGCTTTACTAGTGAGTGGTAGATGGGGTGGTGGCGACACTTCTCCACTCCCCACTATCCCATCCCCAGAACAGCTGAATCTGCCCTTCCCTTTCTCCATCTTCCTTTGACACAGGCATTACCTGTCTCATACATCCCCATGCCCACTGAGAAGGGGTTGGTGCAGCATTGTCTTTACAAGTCACTGAAAGCTCAAAACAGTTTTTTCTTGAGATTGACAAGAAAAAACAGATATATCAAGTATGAAAGCATAGAGAACTGCTCATGGTATGTTTGCACAGCTTTGCAGAAGATGGTATGCATTTGTAGTGTTTTAATTTCTCTGCACTACAAATAGTGATTTATGAAAATTTAGAATTGGGCAATCTTGATGTGAGCTACATCAAGAAACAAAGGCAAGTCAATTTTGAGAGGCCAGTGAAAATTTAGTGTCTCTTCGATTTATGGCATTATACCTATCTTTTTCTCAAGGGTTTGAAAGAAGAATGGAGTGTCGTCTTCACATTATATTTCTTAACATTTGTACAATAATTTTAGGTTTATTTAAATGTGTATTTCTATGTACGACAAACCAAACACAGACATACGTATACACATACACACTGGCTTTTGTTGGTCACTTCCGTACTGTTACATTAAGGAAATTTTTTGCTGTACTAAAAAAATAGATAGTGAACCTGGATATGTTTCACAACAGTTCAAGGCCAAGTTAAATGAAAATGAGTTACAGGCACACCTTCTAGAGCAGAATTTGGTTCTTTGTGTCAAACCATTTTTAAGCTACCAATATCTAAATTAGCAATGATATGTATTGCCTTTTCATTTAATTTGTGAAACTATATTTTGTTGAACTGACTTGATTTTCACATTGTTTACTTCTGCCTCTCTCCCTGTTGCTTCCTCTTGTTTCCTTATTCAGAAGGTAAGCTTTTCCTACAGATGTGTTTTCCTTAATCATTATTAAACTTAGGCCTTGGCTACACTTACCAGCTAGTTCGACGGCTGGAAATCGAAGTTCTGGGTTCGACTTATCGCGTCTAGTCTGGACGCGATAAGTCGAACCCGGAAGTGCTTGCCGTCGACTGCGGTACTCCAGCTCGGCGAGAGGAGTACCGCGGAGTCGACGGGGGAGCCTGCCTGCCGCGTGTGGACCAAGGTAAGTTCGAACTAAGGTACTTCGACTTCAGCTAAGTTATTCACGTAGCTGAAGTTGCGTACCTTAGTTCGAATTGGGGGGGGTAGTGTAGACCAAGCCTTAGTCTTAACGTTTGAGGATCTTACCACCTAATTGATTGACAGAAGCAGGTTCTTTTGAGAAATACAGGAAAAATAGTGAAATACAAAATTTCAGCTGTTTGTCTTATTCTTGTAAATTAATATTTGATTATCATCATTATTTTAAAAACACTACGTAGTTTATATATCCAGTTTGAATTGTGACAGTTTACAACTCTTCTTGGTTTAAATGAATGTAGCTTTAAATAAGGCTATGCTGTATCTTCAGGTCTGCCAGCATCCAAACTCCAGAATGAGAGAATGGGGTGCAGAAGCGTTAACCTCTCTCATTAAAGCCGGGCTTACATTTAACCATGACCCTCCATTATCACAAAATCAGGTAAAGTAAGTTTTGTGAAATGATTCTTTCCTTTTCTGGAATTCATAATGAACATGAAATCAGAGTAATTCCCTACAGGTAATTCAACAAACAGGTGGCATTCATAAAGCAGTTTTACTATTGAGTTTATAAATACTGTAGATGGAACTTTGTGTGTTAGGTACAGAGATCATGCATTCTGATCAGCTACAACCTCCTTCCCTTCACACATGGAGAACAAAGAATGATGTTGCTAACTCACTGGTTCATGTAGTAGAACAAAATGTGGGCCACTGTCATCAGTACAAAACAATTCTAAAATGGTTAGAGGAATATAGAAAATTTTAACAGAAGGAACAGGATTACAAGATACAGTTTATACACCAAAAGAATCTATCTTTATCCTGTCTCTCTATATAAAGCCATTATATGAGAGAGAGAGGAGGTTAGCTGATTTTTCCTATACATACTTTGGCTTTCTCTTCAGCTGTTTAAATTTTTTCTGTCTCCTATTCATTTCTCGGCGTTTAATTAAAAAAAATTAGCCCTTTTCTGTTATCTTACTCTGTCCCTATAATTTTGTTTATTCTTTGGCAATATATATTTTTATTTTCTGACTTAAAATGTATGTCTCTTTTTTTAGAAGTGTAATAAAACTAGGTTCTTTAGGGGTAGTGTTTCAAATACTACCTTTTATTTAATAAATTTTACTTCATGCAGGTTTCTTTTCCGACTGCTAATTAATCTTTTGGGCCAGATTTTCTATTTAAATCTGGTCCCTAGGCACTACTCAGTTTAGGAACCAGATTCTTAAAGTGACTGACCAGCTGAGAAAAAACACCATCGGGAGGAAACTTTCAGCTGGCAGCGCTGGTTTCATTCACCCTAACATAGGGAAATTGCCAAAGGCAGGATGCAGCCGTGTTATATCGATCCTTCATTGGTGTATGCTAGAGCTAGCACAGACTAGTCCACAGAATCAGAGGGCTGAGTGCTCCTAGACAGTGGTTGGATGCACTGAGGGAATCAAGTCCTTCACGTGGAGTCAAACCAGCAAGGCCTGAGATAAAAGTTCAGAGTTTTTGACTGAGGACTAAGGTCTGGTGAGACCTGCAATCTTCCGGTCATTTGACATTTGGAATGGAAAATTATATCACCAGAACAAAGCAACTGTTAAAAGGAGAAATTTTAAGTTCACTCAATGTATATGTATATTTGTCTAAAAATTAAAGTAATGCATACGTTGGGCATAGATGGCTGTGACATACCAAATGAAACATAGAGGAACATAAAAGTATTGTTTTTTGTTTTAATGTGATATGGCCTGTTCCATTTAGGGTAAAATGTTTTGGAGGGGGTTTTTTTGTTTATTTGTTTTTTGTTTTTTTTTGTTTTGTTTTGATAGTTTGTTATTGAGAAATAAAAGCCTTTAGAACTTTGGCATGGAATGTCCCTTTCTGATCCTCCGCCCTTCTCTTTTAAGTCCTCCTTTCTCCTTCCCATTGCATTTGAAGTTGACTCAGTAGTCAATGTTAGTTACTGCTCATCTGTATCACTTCCCTTTTCATTTGAAAAACTGCACTGTGGAAAAACCTGTTAATTATGATTTTGTGGTAAAAAATTAAAGATCTGTCAACCATGAAAAATAAATGAAATCCGGTATCATCTCATGCCTCTTAATATTATAATAATAATAATAATACTCATAAAATAATAATGCTTAGCACTTTTTTATAAAGATTCATAAGCCCTGCACAAAATAATAGTTCATCTTCAAAACACTTCTGTGAAAGATTACAGTTTAAAGATTCCATCCTCTCAGCATCCATTACATGATTACAAGATTGCCTGGTAACTCCCACAGCTAAAGAGTTATAGTGAGGTGCATCGATCCCCACATGGCGAATTTTCCAATCCTGTAGTGCAAGTGGTACAGTCCACTGGTATTATCAGCTGTCAGTTCCTTCTGATGTAAAAGGATGAAACATTGACTTATGTACTTTCATATAGGCAAAAATGCATGACCTCAAAAGCAAAAACCTCCAAACTTTGAAAAGAGGCAGGTGTGGTGGTCTATGTGGAGAATAACAGTTCTGCAAGAGAACTTCAAAGGACCAGAATTACAAAGTAACTAATTTTCCCTACTCTGAAGATACCATCATCACTCTGACAGTTGAGGGGAGCAGTGGCTGAACCATTAACACAAGTAGAATTTGAATGTACCACCTGTTCTGTGGGATGTAAGAATGCATGTATAGAATCATAGAACTGGAAGGGACCTCGAGAGGTCATCTAGTCCCGTCCCCTGCACTCAAGGCAGGACTAAGTATTATCTAGACCATTCCTGACAGGTGTTCGTCCAACCAGCTCTTAAAAATCCCCAATGTTGGAGATCCCACAACCTCCCTAGGCAATTTATTCCAGTGTTTAACCACTCTGACAGGAAGTTTTTCCTAATGTCTAACCTAAACCACCCTTGCTGCAATTTAAGCCCATTGCTTCTTGTCCTGTCCTCAGAGGTTAAGAAGAATTTTTCTCTCTCCCTCCTGTAACAATCTTTTATGTACTTGAAAACTGTTATCATGTCCCCTCTGTCTTCTCTTCTCCAGACTAAACAAACCCAATTTTTTTCAATCTTCCCTCATAGATCATGTTTTCTAGACTTTTAATCATTTTTGTTGCTCTTCTCTGGACTTTCTCCAATTTGTCCAGATCTTTACCGAAATGTGGTGCCCAGAACTGGACACAATATTCCATTTGAGGCCTAATTAGCGCAGAGTAGAGTGGAAGAATTACTTCTCGTGTCTTGCTTACAACACTCTTGCTTATACATCCCAGAATGATGTTCGCTTTTTTTGCAACAGTGTTACACCGTTGACTCATATTTAGCTTATGGTCCACTATGACCCCCAGATCCCTTTCCGCAGTACTCCTTCCTAGGCAGTCATTTCCAATGTTGTATGTGTACAACTGGATTGTTCCTTCCTCAATGGAGTACTTTGCATTTGTCCTTATTGAATTTCATCCTATTTACTTCAGACCATTTCTCCAGTTTGTCCAGATCATTTTGAATTTTAATCTTATTCTCCAAAGCACTTGCATCCCCTCCCACCTTGGTCTCATCTGCAAACTTTAAGTGTTGTGACAAAGTTCCTCCTCTACCTTGGTGGGTCCTGTGCTTATTGGCGGATTTTCTTGCCTCAGAGATTCACTATGTGGGTTGGGGAACAGCCCAGAGATCTTCCCCTCTGGAAGAACCCACAGTGCAGGTTAATTGGGAGATTTGGGGGGAACCCGGGCCCGCCCTCTACTCCGGGTTCCAGCCCAGGGCCCTGTGGACTGCAGCTGTCTATAGTACCTCCTGTAACAGCTGCATGACAGCTACAACTCCCTGGGCTACTTCCCCATGGCCTCCTCCAAACACCTTCCTTATTCTCACCACAGGACCTTCCTCCTGGTGTCTGATAACGCTTGTGCTCCTCAGTCCTCCAGCAGCGCACCCTCTCACTCTCAGCTCCTCACACTTGCACCACAAACTGAACTGAGCTTCTTTTTAAAACCCAGGTGCCCTGATTAGCCTGCCTTAATTGATTCTAGCAGCTGCTTCTTAATTCGCTCCAGGTGTCCTAATTAGCCTGCCTGCCTTAATTGGTTCTAGCAGGTTCCTGATTACTCTAAAAAGCAACAGAGGGTCCTGTAGCACCTTTGAGACTAACAGAAGTATTGGGAGCATAAGCTTTCGTGGGTAAGAACCTCACTTCTTCAGATGCAAGTAATGGAAATCTCCAGAGGCAGGTATAAATCAGTATGGAGATAACGAAGTTAGTTCAATCAGGGAGGGTGAGGTGCTCTGCTAGCAGTTGAGGTGTGAACACCAAGGGAGGAGAAACTGTTTCTTGTAGTTGGATAGCCATTCACAGTGTTTGTTTAATCCTGATCTGATGGTGTCAAATTTGCAAATGAACTGGAGCTCAGCAGTTTCTCTTTGGAGTCTGGTCCTGAAGTTTTTTTGCTGTAAGATGGCTACCTTTACATCTGCTATTGTGTGGCCAGGTAGGTTGAAGTGTTCTCCTACAGGTTTTTGTATATTGCCATTCCTGATATCTGACTTGTGTCCATTTATCCTCTTGCGTAGTGACTGTCCAGTTTGGCCAATGTACCCACGAAAGCTTATGCTCCCAATACTTCTGTTAGTCTCAAAGGTGCCACAGGACCCTCTGTTGCTTTTTACAGATTCAGACTAACACGGCTACCCCTCTGATACCCGATTACTCTAGTGCATCCCCTGCTCTGGTCGCTCAGGGAACAGAAAACTATTCATCCAGTGACCAGTATATTTGCCCTCTACCAGACTCCTGTACCCCCCTGTTCTGGGTCTGTCACAGTGTACTCTTTACGCCATTATATAAATAATTGATGAAGATATTGAACAGAAATGGACCCAGAACTGATCCCTGCGGGACCTCACTTGTTATGCCCTTCCAGCATGACTGTGAACCACTGATAACTACTTTCTGGGAACGATTATGAGTGCTTATGAGTGCTTGCATGGAGGGATATTGCCCTCCAAGGATCTTTGGTCATGGAAGTTCCCAACCAGTCTCACACTGGTGGCGTGAAACTCATGAATGAGACTCTTGTGAAATCGTCGTCCAAGAAGCAAAATTACAAGGAATGTGATTTTTCTTAATCCCAGTTTATAGATGAGTAAACTGAGATAGTGGTTAAATGAGTTGCTCAGGGTCACACAATAAGTCATTGCAAGAGCTTGAGGGAGAATGTAAGAGTTCCTGATTCTTGGCCATGAGCTCCCAAAACTTGCCAAAGCCCAAGTGTTTGATACTATGTGAAACAAAGACCCAAAAAGGAGGGATAGATGGTATAAAGGTGGAAAGAATCTGGAAATAAATCTTCAGCTGTATCTTCAGTTTAATTATCTAGCACAGGGATGGCCAACCTGAGTCTGAGAAGGAGCCAGAATTTACCAGTGTACATTGCCAAAGAGCCACAGTAATACGTCAGCAGCCCCCCATCAGCTTCCCCCACCCCCGTTCCCAGCACCTCCCGCCCACCAGCTGCCCTGCCGATCAGCGCCTCCCCCTCCCTCCCTCCCTCCCTGCACCTCCAGATCAGCTGTTTCATGGCATGCAGGAGGCGGGGGGGGGGGGGCGAGGGCATGGCAGGCTCAGGGGAGGGAGTGGGGGCAGGGCCTGTGGCAGAGCCAGAGGTTGAGCAGTGAGCAACCCCTGCCCCCTCCCCGGGCTGGAAAGTTGGTGCCTGTAGCTCCAGCCCCGGAGTTGGTGCCTATACAAGGAGCCGCATATTAACTTCTGAAGAGCCGCATGTGGCTCCGGAGCCACAGGTTGGCCATCCTGATCTAGCATGTCTTTGCAGTTATCAAGATGACAATTCCATTTACACTGCACAAAGTTTCAATGTGGCTGAAATACATTTGGGTCTAAAAGAGTAACCCTCATACTGGGGAATAGTTGAGAGAGATGCATCTTGATCAATCTTTGTTCATGTTTGGTGCTTATTTTTAAATAATACATTGCAATCTTTTAATATATTGTTACATTTTCTAAGCTTAAACTTCACCTGCAAGATTCAAAAGTATCTCCAAATTTGTTGGGAAATATAATACTTTAAGGAGGGAGAAAAAAACCTATACCTTAAAATTATTTTCAAAAGTACGTAAAGAAGTTAGGTGCCCAGCCTCCTACTGATGGTTTGTAGGCACTTTTGAAAAGCCCACTCTAAAAAATGCAGATTTGTACTGTGTGGCTTCATAAGGATGCATTATAATCTGTTAGTTATTACTCTGCTTGCTGTTTCTCTATTTATTTCTAGAGGCTGCAGTTGCTTTTGTTAAATCCATTGAAGGAACTGTCAAACATTATTCATCCCGATATCAGGCTCAAACAATTGGAGTGTGTATTACAGATTTTGCAGAGTCAAGGTGACAGTCTAGGACCTGGCTGGCCATTAGTCCTTGGTGTCATGGGAGCAATCAGAAGTGATCAAGGGTAAGTGGTTGATATAAACCTGATATAGCTAAGAAGAGCAGAGAACTCACCATTTACTAATATTCATAATTGTTTTTAGTTATTTCTATGTTCTAAATAGCTGGACTCCACAGAAAAGAAGTTTTGTTTAAAGGCACAGATTGTCAGCTTTCTACTGAATTACTCTTTCAAAAGACTGAAAAAATTCACTTGAAAATCTGCAGATCTGTACTGATAATGCCATTAGTATAAATGTTATGGAAAGGTTGGTGCTTTGAAAGATGTGTTTGTTAGAGAGAGACTTATGCAGGGTTTATTACCGCTTTATATTACTGTGGAATTAAATACATTTTGATAGTAATAGTGAATTTTGACAGTAAAAATACTGATGAATGACTAGTAACTTTACAGATAAATTTTACATTAAACCTGACAGATTATTAGAGGCAGAATTAAACCCATGGTCTCCTAAAAATTACAAACAAAACCATGCCAATTCCCACAAAATAACTAAGGGATTTACAAGAGAAATTTGTAGGCCTTTTCCACTAGCTTATGAAAATACATGCAACAATAGAGAAAAAGGCCAGAGGTGATTTCCGTTCCTAAGTACCTTCATTACAGATGTCCTTCCTTTTATTCTCTTAATCAAGATAGAACTTACTTTATAATATCCCGGCTCTGTATATGCACCCTGTTGGAAGATTAGAAATATTAACAACTAAACTCAGAAAATGTTTAATGGTTTCTCCCTCTGGGCCATAGAGCAATCGCTACATAGTGTTCATCTTAAATTATTTTAATAATCTCTGTTTAGAAGCCTAAAAAACAAGTAGAGAGGGCAAGAAATGAGCCACAATTTTGATACAGAGAAGTTAAGTAAGGTGCTTATTTACTCTCTCATAACACAAGAACAAGAGGCTAAACATTTAAAATTATTAAAAGGAAATACTCTTACAGAACTCATTTCTTCATAATATCATTCAGATCAAGAACTTAATAGTAATAGAAAAATATTAGATGTTTAGATATTCTCATTATTCTTATAAGATAAACTACATAGGAGAAAACATTTGCAAAGGATATAAACCCTCATGTTGTAAGTGTAAGGGGACTGTTGCCCCCTTACTAACATTCAGTGGGGTGTTTTGGTTGGCTAGCTCCCAGCACTGAAAGGGGAAGGGTCGATGGCAAATCAGGAGCCTGAGACTGACAGTCCCCAGGGGCAATGGGGAGAGGCCAATGCTCCAGATCAGCCTGATTGACAGGGCGGGCAGGCTAATCAGAGAGTCAGGAGGCCAGGGTGGGTCCCGTCCTCCGTGGAAACTGGAATGGCCTGAGTCAGACAGAGTGGGGCCGAGCTAAGGAGAGGGCAGGGGCCCGAGCTAAGCTGCTGGAAGCAGAGTTGCAGCCCCAAAAGCCAGAGCACAGCCCGGAGAGAGCAGACCTGCCCTGGGACCAGAGCTGTAGCAACCAGAGCCAGAGGGGCCAGACAAGCAGCCAGGAAGCAGGTCAGAGCTGGGAGCAGAGTCACAGAAGCAGCCTGCAGAGCAGAGCTGTCCTGGGAGCAGAGCTGCAGCAACCAGAGCCAGAGAGGCCAGAGAAGCAGCCCAGGGAGCTGAAGGCAGAGCAGCAGCAGCAGCCGTGCTGAGGCAGAGTGGAGCTGGAGCTGGGGCTGGAGCAGTCCGGAGCTGGAGCTGAGGCTGGAGCAGTCCAGAGCTGGGGCTGGGGCAGTCTGGAGCTGGAGCTGAGGCTGGAGCAGTCCGGAGCTGGGGCTGGGGCAGTCCGGAGCCGTGTGCAGTCCGAGTGCGGTGAGCAGCTGGGGAGAGTGAGGGGGACCCTGGGCAGTGGGCCCAGCACAGGGAGACGCCTCAGCCAAGAGGCCTTGCAGGCCAGACTTGCAGGGGGATCATAACCCCGACTGGGCAGGGGCGACGCTGGGAAAAAGGGTCCTGCCACCTAGAGCCTGAGAGCGTGTGGCCACCGCCAGAGCAAGTGTCCAATCCACAGCGTCTCTGCAGCACAGACAGGGCCTGAGAAGCAGGCCTGGGACCTACAAGGAACAGATTGAACTGCCCTGACGTTCCAGAGACACTGGTTGTAATGTTCCCTGCCACAGAGCAGGATGATGTGTTTTCCTCTAACCTTTCCCATTTTTCCTTATTCTTTTTTTAAAATTAATTGTTAATTAAACAACTTGTATTTGCTTTAAATTGTATGAAATGATCAGTGGGTCAGGGAGGTGCCCAGTGCAGAGAGAGTACCCCGGAGTGGGGACACCCTAGCCCCTGTCCTGGGTGACCACCGCAGGGTTGGGGGTCGAGCCCCCCAGGAATCCTGGGCCCAGCCTTGTCGGGGTTTATGAGGACTCTGCCAGACAGGAGAGTGGAAGGGAAGTCCTCAAGAGCAGGGAGGCCTCTGGGTAAAGGAAGTGGGAGCGAGGACTCGGATCCTTTCGCTAGCCCTCTTCACCGGGGTAGTGCAGAAGCCAGGAAAGTTCCCCACAATAGCGGGACCATTCCCCCGCTTACATAAGGCATAAACCAACCGCTGACTGACAGGGTTTAGGGGGAAAACCTTCCTTTATAGACAAGTTATCCCATAATTGTCCATGATGGGGTTTCTTGTGCATTCTTTTGAAGCATTTGGTACGGGAGCATTGCCGTTGCGGGAGACACGAAAATATGGTTCGGTAATTTGATCCAATATTGAAATTACAAAAGAAAATTAGTTCTTCAAGTGCTTACTCTTGTCCATTCCATTCTAGGTGTGTGCATGCCCATGTGCACAGTCATTAGAGATTTTTGCCTTAGCGGTATCCAGATGGTCGTGCCGTGCTTATGCGTTGTTATATTAGGCGCTGCCGACCCTATGCCCTCTCAGTTCCTCCTTACCACCTGGGACAGTTGGTCAGAGCTCCTTGTCTTGCATCACAAGAGCATTAGCGGTTCTTCATAGCCCATTGTCTGTCTTCTTTGTTTTTAGTTTGTAGGTACTTAGTGTGACAAAGTTCCGAGCCTGTATTGGTGGGTCCTGCGCTTCTGGGCGGATTCAGTGGCCTCAGAAACTCGATAAGGCCCCAGTGTGACCTCCCTTTCTCAGTGTAGTGGCAAGAGTCACAGCCTATTGAGTTACTTTCATCACCGGCCAGTATGGGAGATGGGAAGGGGGAATACCCCACTGTCTCTGTTGCTCCGTAGAGCTCAGTAGGCGCAGTTCAGTCCCCTGCCTGGACCGAGTCCTGCTTCCCTTTTCCAGGGGATCTCTCTAGAGTATGGTGGGGGAGAGAACCAAGGCCCGCCCTCTACTCCAGGCTCCAGCCCAGGGACCCTAATGGTAGCAGCTGTTGGCGACTTTCCTTTCATCACTGATGCTGCTTTGATTCCCTGGGCCACTTCCCCCGTGATCCCCTTTCCCTAGCTTCACCCTTACCTCAGGATTCAGCAATGCTTCCTCTCCTCCAGCTCCTTTCACCTTGGCTCCCCGGAGGCTACTGGAAGGAGAGCTTTTAAACAGTAGAAGTGGGACCTTGATTGGTTCTAGCTGTCTCCATTAGCCTACCGGCCTTAACTGGTTAATTGGCGTCAGGTGTCTTAATCGGTCTGGAATAGTCTTTGTTTCCCTATCCAGAGAACAGGGACCTGCTCATTCTGAAGGCTGATATCCCTGCCTTCAACCACTTATGTTCTTCTGGTCTGAATCTGTCACATTAGTTAGCCATTAAGTTAAGTGTTAGGTTAGTTTGTAGTTAGAACCGGCTGGGACTTTGCCCTTGAGCGGGACATGCCCCTTTCTCCTGGCTTCAAACCATACTCATCATGCAACAGGTTGATGCTTATTAGTGACCCCCATGCCAGCTGTTTGAAGTGCTTCGGGAAGTCCCATAGAAAGGACAAGTGCAGAATCTGTAAGAGCTTTTGCCCCAGAATCCAGAAGGAGCAGGATATCCACTAGAGGGCCTTCCTCATGGAAGCTGCACTTTGTCCTGTGTTGGAGCCATCCCATTCGGATCCCACACCGCACACCTCAGCATTGGTGTGGAGCGCACCGTTGGCACCGTTCCCTCTCGCCGGTACCGAAGAAGAGGCAAAAGAAGAGCCCCCTGGCACTGGAGAGGAAAGGGACCTCAGGCAAAGGACCCATGTCAGGCCATGTGCCCGTCACGGGGGTGCCACTGAGGTCAGACCCCCGGGAGCCTAGCCAGGGATCTGACTCCCGGGAGTGGCAGGGGACCCCAGCTTCTCCTCAGGTCCTCGTTGCCCGAAGCGGCTCCAGCGGCTAAAGGGCAAGTAGGGCTGACCGGTACTGCAGACACTGCGCCAGGCGCCGGACTTGATAAGGCCCCAGCACCTAAGAGCAAGCCAATCTTGGGACCACCCCATAGGGCAGTGGAGCATCCTTGGACCCCAGACCGCAGATGTAGATCACCATCTCCGTGGTCTAGGATCCTGGCACCGCATCTCCAGTCCCCGACACCACACTCTCCCACTACAAGACATGGGACGCCAGAGTCTAGGCACCGGTCCTCCTACCACCGATACCAGCAAGCTTCCCATGAAAGATCACTATAGTGCAGGTCACCCTCGCTCAGATGGTCTCTCAGGTGTCAGTCCCCACCAGGGTGGGATCACTCCCTGTCATGGCACCAGTCTCCATCCCGCCCCCCAAGTACCGCTTGTTGGGCAGTCACTGATCCTCACCTCACCGGTCGCTGACCAGTGTCAGTCGGCAGACTCAGGCCTTGATGGCTCTGCTCTGGTCGCCAGAAGGGTAATGGTCGGACTTGGACCAGGAGTTCAGCCTCTCTCCAAGGAGGGGTGATTTACCGCTAAGCCGGCGTGGCATCTGCAGAGATGGCATGGCAGCAGGGAAAGTGGCCCGCTCAATGGCCATACTGGAACCCGTGGGGCATGTCTGTGATGCTGGTCCCATATTCCCACCAGTCCTCCCTGGCGGACTCGGACAAATCACCCCCAGCACAGCTGGCACCAGAGTTGGAGTACGGTACCGAATCGGACGCGGAGGCAGCGCATCAAACTCCAGCACCTAAGGAGCCATCCCCAGAGAAGGGGAAGGGGAACCTGCCCCTCCCCCAGCAGTGCACTTGTCGTCATCCTCTCCGGACAAAGCGGTGGCGGGTCCCTCTCAAACGGACAGCCCCTCCCACCCACCATGGCCTGGGTCATGCTGCCTGTCCACTCAGGGGTCCTTAAGATTGCCAAATTACTGTGGCAGACCTCCTCTTCGATTCTGTCTGCTTCTAAGAAGGTGGAAAAGAAGTGTTACCTTCCTGTGAAAGGGTTTAAATATCTGTATATGCACCCTCCAGTGGCGTCACTGGTCTATCTGCCATTAATGAAACGGACAGGCAGGGCAAAGTCAGTGGCATGCCAAAAAACAAAGACACCAAGAGACTAGACAAAGCCCTGTCTGGGATGATTTAGTTGGTGTTAGTCCAGCCCCCTGCTCAAAGCAGGGCCAGGTGACCTCCTGAGGTCTCTTCCAACCCTGGTATTCTATGATTCTATGGACTTACTTGACAGAAAGATTTATTTGATGGCAAGCCTGCAATTTTGGATATCTAACCACTAGGCCCTGTTAGGCAGGTACAGTTTTAACCTGTGGGACTCCCTTAACAAATTCAAGGAGGCCCTCCCACAGGACCGAGCTCAGGAGTTCACCACTTGAGTGGATGAAGGCACAGTGGTGGCAAGGGGAGTCCTTCAAATGGCCGGGGACACTGCTGACTCAGCGGCCAGTGTGGTCACCTCTGTGTTGGTCATAAGGTACAGCTCCTGGTGGCAGTCCTCTGGGTTATCCCATGAGATGCAGGCCACTATACAGGACCTCCTGTTTGAGGGGGATGGGCTCTTCTCCAAGCTCATGGACTTGAGACTCCATGGCCGTAAAGACTCCCATGCACCCTCCACTCGTTGGGCCTTCATACTCCTTAGCAGGCCAGGAAGTCGTTCTGCCCTCCGCCTCCACAGTCTAGGTCCTCGGGTACTCCCCAGCTGAGGACCTGCATGGTCTTTCCATTTGTCTTCTGAGCCTGGCCCTTCCAGGAACCAAGGAGGCCAGAAGCAGTCATGTTGAGGTTGCACTCGAGGACGACACCCCAGTCACCTCCCAGGATCCACACTCCCACGCTTTCCTCTACTGCCTCTGCCCCTTCTGGTCGGCCTGGTCTCAGCTGACCTTGGACTGTTGAGTGCTCAAAGTAATATCCTCAGGTTACACCAGGGGTCTCAAACTCAAATGACCACGAGGGCCACATGAGGACTAGTGCATTGGCCCGAGGGCCGCATCACTGACATTCCCCCTCGCTGTCCCTGGCCCTGCCTCCACTCCACCCCTTCCATAAGGCCCCGTCCCTGCCCTGTCTTTTCTCCACCTCCTCCCCTGAGCGCGTGGCTCCCCGCTCCTCCCCCCTCCCTCCTGTAAAGTGCTAAGCGCCTGCAACAGCTGTTTGGCGGCTTGGCGGTGGGAAGCGCCTGGAGGTAGGCAGGAAAAAAAAAAGAGTAGTATAGTATTAAAATATAGTATGCTATTAAAAGTCAATTTATTAACTTTTTTATTAACTTCTTTAACTGTAATGTGAAAAGTCAATGCAAATTTTGACAATCATTTCATTTTTGGCCACTTAGCTGGCAGTGTTTGGCATCAACCAAAGCATCAATATTAGGTTTGATATCCTGAGACGAAACCAATCTCAATGTTGCTTTCAAATGTTCATCAGTGAGCCTTGACCTTAACACAGATTTGTTAATCTTCATGGAAGAGAAAAACTATTCACATATATATGTACTTCCAAACATTACCATTATCCTTGCGGAAGCAGAGAATAACATGGGAAATCTTTCTTGTGAAAGAAACCTGTAGAATTCTGGAATTCCAGCATCAGTATACTTCTGCTTCAAAATGGTGTCACACTGAAGCTCCACTAACTTGGTCTGCATTTTCTCTGCAACATAGTCAATTTCAACAGCAAATGGTGTGGAAAAAAGTTGAAAATGTGGTTCAAGTGCCTTGAAATCTTTAAACCGCACTGTTTGTGTCAGTTAGAAATGATCTCTGCATATTCTTTCAAGAATTTGGGTTCAACTTTTTTCCTAAGGAATTCAGAGTCGAGAAATGAACCAAATTGCCAGCAGTCAGCTGTTTCCCCCACAAAGTAAGTTTGACTTTGAATGACTTAACACTATCATACATCTGTGTTATCACCTGTTTTCTATCTTGAAGTTTCAAGTTCAGTGCATTCAGGTGATCAGTTACATCTGTTAAAAAAGCAAGGTTGCAGATAAAAGTGAAATCAGCAAGCTGTGGAACCTCCTTGTTTTTCATTTTCATGAAGGAATCAATCTCCTCTCTATGTGCAAAAAAAAAAAAAGCTTCAGAACATTTCCACGACTCAGCCATTTAACTTGAGTGTGATACAGAAGTACCCCATATTCGCTGTCCATACTTGCTAGAAAAGAAGTGAACTGTCTGTTGTTCAGCTCTCGTGCACGTATAAAATTAACAGTTTTAACAACTACATCCATAACTGCCTTCATTTGTAGACTTTTACTACACAGGGCTTCTTGGTGCAAAATACAATGTATACGGGTGAAGCTAATGATATATTGAGGCTGTTCAGTTTGGTCTTCAATAATCCAACCACACCAACATTTTCAGAGCACATTGATGGCGCGCCGTCCATAGCCAAAGATACGAGTTTGTTCCATGGCAGCACAGCTTTTTCAATGCACTCTTCCAGTCCTTGAAATATGTCAGGTCCCGTTGTGGCACCCTTCAGTGTTGTTAAGTCTAGCAGTTCTTCAGTTATATTCAAATTGCAATCCACACCTCTAATGAACACTGCACATTGTGCGGTATCTGATACATCTGTACTCTCATCGAGCAATTGAAAATGCTTCGATGTCTTTTGCCATTTGAATCAATTGTTTTTGCACATTATCAGCTAAATCCGTTATCCTGCAGGCAACTGTCCTGGCAGACAAGCTTATGCCTTCAAAAACTTTCTTCCTATCAGGACATAAAATTTTGCTGTCCTTCATAAGACATTCTTTTACAAATTAGCTTTCTGTAAAAGGTTGCGATGATTTAGCTATCATTTCGCTTATCACAAAATTTGCTCTTACTGAATTTTTGCTAGACTTAGATATCAGAGGGGTAGCCGTGTTAGTCTGAATCTGTAAAAAGCAACAGAGGGTCCTGTGGCACCTTTAAGACTAACAGAAATACTTCTGTTCGTCTCAAAGGTGCCACAGGACCCTCTGTTGCTTTTTGCTAGACTTGTTAATCCCCAAAAAGAAATTTCTTTGCTTGGCAAATGCTGCTTTAAGTTGCTGAAGTTTTTCCTCTCGGATTTTTCCAGTGAACGCATCATATTTTTCACGATGCTTCGTGCCATAGTGCCGACGCACGTTATACTCCTTGGGAACAGCAATCACTTGCTGACAAATAAGCCATTGAATTTTATCTTTTACCTCTGTGAAAAAATAAAAATTCTCCCATTTGTCTTGAAAAACCCTTTCCTTTCATGAGTGTTTTTTTTTTTTTTTGACAAAGTCATTTGCAAGCGGTTTTAATAAAATATATACACACAGTAAAGCCTCCCCACTGGACTGGGTGCACCACCACTCCACTCCTGCTCTGCCTCTTCCAGGGGTGGCAGGTTTGTAGAAATTTTGGTGGTGCCCAGAACCTGCCCTCCCCCAAACTCCGCCCCCACCTGCCTAAGGCTCTGGGAGGGAGTTTGCGTGGGGGAGGGGGTTTGGTGTGCAGACTCTGGGATGGAGTTTGGGTGCTGGCTCCAGGCTGGGGCAGGGGGTGGGGGGGCAGGCTCTGGGATGGAGTTTGGGGGTAGGAGGGGGTGCAGGGGTGAGGGCTGTGGGGCTGGGGATGAGGGATTTGGGGAATTAGAGAGGCTCGGGGCATTGGAGAGGCTTGACTAGGGCAGCCTGCCCTGGCCCTAGTGGAGGGGGGCACTAGGACCCCGCGGCAGCAGGTGATGCTGGAAGCCGGCAGAGCCGGTGGAGTCAGCATGAGTTGCAGGCTCCGGGTCGGTGAGGGGGCAGCAAGTGAGGCCAGGGGATACTCGGGGGAGGTGCGTGGGGGCAGCGGGCAGGGCTGGAGGAGAGACCTGGCCCCAAACATTGGGGAGCAGCGCGTGGGGAGCTTAGCTGCCATATAAAATAACTTGGGAGTGGGGTTAGGGGAGTTGAGGGGAGACAGGCAATAACTGGGGGGGGAGGGCATGCAGGGAGCTTGGCGGGCCGCAGGGAAGAGCTCCGCATGTTTGAGACCCCTGGGTTACACCTTGCAGATTATGGCCGACCTTCCCTTCCACCCCCCTTCCCCATCCCTCTTCATGGACCCTTCTCACGAACAACTCCTAGTCCAAGAAGTTGAGAACCTCCTGCGCTTGGGGGAGGTGGAGGAGGTCCCTCAAGACATGAAAGGAAAAGAGGTTCTATTCCCGCTACTTCCTAATCCCAAAAGCAATAGGGGGCCTCAGACCCATTTTGGACTTGCGTCGTCTCAACAAGTCTCTCAAAAAGTTGAAGTTTCGCATGGTCTCCCTGGCCTCTATCATCCCCTACCTGGATCCGGAAGACTGGTACGCTTCCATCCATCCTCGATCTGAAGGATGCATATTTCCATTTTCCCAGGGCACAGGTGCTTCCTTCGTTTTACTCTGGGCCAGTGCCATTTCCAATTCACAGCATTGCCATTCGGTCTCCCATCAGCCCCAAGAGTGTTCAAGAAGTGCATAGGACTAGTGGCTGCTTACCTGAGGCGCTGGGGTGTTCAAATTTACCCATATCTTGATGATTGGCTAATAAAGGGTTGGTCTCGGGTTCCAGTGCGACAGTATCTCGATCTTGTTTGTTCCACCTGTCATGACCTGGAGTGATTGTTAAATGAGAAAAGGTCAACCTTAATTCTAGTACAAAACATAGAGTTCATTGGAGCAGTCATCAACTCTACTCAGGCCAGAGCCTTCCTCTCCGAGGCGCATTTCCAAGACATGGTGGACCTCATCTCATGCATGCAAGCAAGCACATCCTCTTACTACCGCTCACATCTGCCTGCACTTGTTGAGCCACATGGTGGCCTGCACTTAAGTGGTTTGCCATATGAGGCTCCGCCTCAGACCCCTGCAGACGTGGCTGGCGTTGGTCTACATCCCCAACAGACACAGCATGGACCATGTGGTCAGGGTCCTAGACCACGTACTGTCGTCACTCACCTGGTGGCAGAGTCCTGTATTGGTGTTGGAGAGAGTTCCCTTTGCGGCTCTATCCCCATCGGTGACCCTCATCTCTGATGCTTCAGATCTGGGCTGGGGAGCCCACCTGGCCAATGTCAGCACGCAGTATCGTTGGTCGAGTCACGATTGCTCCCTAACATCAACATCAAGGAGCTCAGAGCAGTTCGCCTGGCCTGCCAAGCCTTCTTACCTCACTTAAAAACAGGTCCAGGTCCAGGTCCTGATGGACAATACAGCGGCTATGTTCTATATCAAGCAGGGTGGAGCCACACCATCTGCCCTTTATGATGAAGCCTTCAAGCTCTGGAACTACTGTGTACAACATGGCGTCATAGCCGCTCACCTCCCTGGGGCCAGGAATGCTTTGGCAGATCACCTCAGTAGGACCTTCTTGTCTCGCTACGAGTGGTCCCTCCACCCAGAAGTATTCAGCTCCATCTTCCAGAGGTTGGGGGATTCCCCAGGTGGACCTGTTCACATCCACGCAGAACAGGAAATGACACGTTTTCGGCTCAATTCGGGGAATCAACAGAGGCTCCGTGTTGGACGTTTTTCTGCTCCAGTGGTTGGGGGCTCTGTTGTACGCCTTCCCTTCACTGCTGCTGATTCACATAGTCCTCATGAAAATCAAGCAGAGCAAAAGTGATCATCATAGTGCCGCTTGGCCATGCCAGCACTGGTTCAGCACGCTTCTGGACCTATTGGTGGCTGCTCCATTACAGCTGCTACTCAGGCCCGACCTGCTGTCTCAGAACCGCAGCAGTCTTTTGCATCTGAACCTGGCAGCGCTGCACCTGACTGCTTGGCTGCTGCATGGTTAAATGCAGAGGAGCAGGAATGCTCAGCCACTGTCCAGTAGGTCCTGTTGGGAAGCAGAAAGCCCTCCACCGGAATGACCTACTTGGCCTAATGGAAGTGGTTTGCTTGTTGGACCTCCGATAAAGGTATTCGGCATGAGTGGGCCTTGCTGCAGTTGATCCTGGACTACCTCCTGCATCTGAAGCTCCAAGGCCTCTCCCTTTCAACTATCAAAGTCCACGTGGCCGCTATTTCGGCTTTCCATCCACTGCTCGAGGATTGGTCAGTTTTTGCCCAGGACATAACTGCCAGGTTCCTCAAGGGCCTCGAGCGCCTCTACCCGCACATCAGGGACCCTGTTCCACAATGGGATCTGAATCTTGTGCTGTCATGGCTCACGGGACCCTCCCTTCGAGCCTCTGGCTTCCTACTCTCTCCTCCTGTCCCGGAAAGTCATGTTCCTAGTTGCGATAACATCCGCCCACTGGGTCTCTGAGATTAGGGTGCTTACCTCAGAACCACCCTACATAGTCTTCTACAAGGACAAGATCCAGCTGCAGCTGCACCTGGCTTTTCTGTCCAAGGTGGTCTTGCAGTTTCATACGGGCCACGACATTTACTTACCTCTCTTTTTTCCAAAGACGGACGAGGAGTGTAGGTTGCATTCCCTAGACATCAGGAGAGCGCTAGCCTTCTACATTGAAAGGACCAAGTCAATTCGCAAGTCGCTGTGACCGACAGGATGAAAGATCGTTCAGTGTCCATTTAAAGAATTTCTTCTTAGATCACTGCCTGCATTCACTGCTGCTATGATCAGGCAAAGGTGCCACCTCCAGCAATTGTAACCACCCATTCAACCAGGGCATAAGCCTCCTCAGCCTGTCCAGGACATCTGTATAGCGGCCACCTGGTCGTTCGTCCACACATTCTCGTCCCGTTATGCACTTACCCAGCAGGCCCGGGACGATGCTGGCTTCTGTAGAGCAGTGTTACAAGCCACAAGACCCTGAACTCTGAATCCATCTCCGAGGATACTGCTTGTGAGTCACCTAGAATGGAATTGACATGAGCAAGCACTCGAAGAAGAAAAAACAGTTACCTACCTTTTGTAACTTGTTCTTTGGGACGTATTGCTCATGACTGTTCCATTACCCGCCCTCCTACCCCTCTGTTGGAGTTGCCGGCAAGAAGGAACTGAGAGGACATAGGGTTGTCAGCACCTAATATACCAACGCATGAATGCAGCACTCAAGGGAATGGTACAGACGACCCTACAGATACCGATAAGGCAAAAATCTCCGATGGCTGTGCATGTGGGCACACACATACCTAGAATGGAGTGGACATGAGCAACACATCTCAAAAAGCAACAGTTACAAAAGACAGGTAACTGTTTTTTCTCTTACTTGTAGAGCTTGGTAACTGAAAACAAACATTTATTCACAGGGCTCAGCCAGTATAGAACTGATGCACCTCTGTTCAGACTACACTCTGGACCTTTTCTGTATTTATGTTCTGGATTGAGCCATGCTTCTGTAATCCAAGCATGGTGAACTCTAGATCAAATACTAGGGAAGCTCCAGAGTGAAGCTTGAATACAACTGTATATAACCTACACATAGCCTATGTTGATTTACAGTATTTGCACAGATGAATGGATGAATTTCCAAAGGAACCCTCTGAATATTAAAAGTGGAAATTATAATATGATTCACTTTCCTTTTCTTAGGAATTCTGTACCCGTCTCTACCATAATACAGTTATACACACACACAATTAGCTATTTCAAATGTCTCTTTACTGAATAACACTCCAAAGATAAACTATTACAGCACAGCAGTTACAGCGCACCCTTGCTAGACTAACATCACTAATTAGAGAGTTATTTTCCTTTAAAATGAAGCATATAACCCTGGCCTAAACCCTAAAATATATTTATATTTAAACCTCACAGAAAATAGTCATCGGCACTTCTGACAATCAGAGGTAATCTTCTTTCTTATAGTCTCACCGTAGGTATTATATTGACAATTAGATAAAACAGTTGTACCACATAATCAATTGTTTCAGCATCCACAATACAGAGCGTGCACACAACTTGAAATAAGGAAAAAAACTGACAATTTCTGTAGCTGTTAGGCTCAAATGGTGTCTTTGATTCAGTGATGTAGTACAGCTCATAAAGGAGTTGACTCCAGTCTGCGATTCCTCTTTTATGGGGTTTTCTAATCTTAATCCCACTGATTTCTGTAAAATTACAGGAACCTTTATTTAGAGCCAATCCATAGATTGTCTGGGTTACCCCTGCCAGCTCCATTTTCTCCCTGCAAGGCTGAGCTGGATCTGACTGGACTGGATCTTCCAGCTTCTAACTAAGGGCATATGTGTGTATGTGCAGGAATGTCTGCCCTTAACAAAGACTTCCACATCAGCTTCAAAACAGCTACTGTGCATGGATAACTTCTGTACACTTTCTAGTGTGCTGAAATAGCATCTACTTGTTTGAAGCCACTCAAGTTTCTGTACGACCACTTCGTCTTTGACTGTTTCCATGACGACTCAGAGCAAGTAGAAACAGCAGCTTTAATTATAGCAATAATGTTTTTGGTGTAACCCCGTAAAATGAAAAGAAAAGAGAAGAAAGGGGGTTACATGTTAGACACTCTCTCCTGCTACATCCAGTTGCTTAGCTGCATCCTGTCATTCCTCCTTGGTTTCTTCCTTTCCTGCCACTTTCTGCAGGCCAGTTCGGTCTTGCCACCTAATTTAGGGTTTATATTGCCAAGGATAAAGATTTATTATAGAATGTTAGCTAACAAGTTCTAAAACTCCAGTTAGACAAGCAAATTGTATCTCAGCATATGAAAGCTGGCAGCGTTGGGGGAGCCTGTGCTTCAGCTGTCTAGCCAACGTGCTAAAGTATAACTTGCCTTCTCTGCCTTAGAATTTAGAATGTGCTAGCTAACTCATTCTTAAGAATAACAAAACAAAAAAAGTCCACACCAAACACAAAATCCACAAACATCTTTTTTCCCCAGTTGGGACAAATCCTAAATGTATTTCAAATTTTGCTTGACTCTAGAGCAAGTGTGTAAATCCGATTATCCTTCTGTAGTAATGTTGCATCCTGGTGCATAATAATAGAATGATTTGTACCCTCTTAAAAAAAATAACATGTACCTTATTTCAATTTCCTCAAGAGAGTCCTTAATACGGACTGCATTCCAGTGTCTTCAGTTGGTTGTGACAGACTTCCTACCAACAATGCCATGCACTTGCCTACAAATAGTTGTTGAAGTTGCAGGAAGCTTTGGACTTCACAATCAAGAACTAAACATTAGCCTAACATCAATTGGTTTGCTGGTGAGTTTAATTTGCATTCAAAATGAGGATTAGTGTGGCTTTTATTTAATTAATTTTGTTAATGCTAGTTAATGTCTCGACTGTTATCCCGATAAAGGCCGGAAACTGCATGTCATTCTCTCATAAAACTCCCACTGAAGTCAATGTAAATGTAGTGATAAGAATTTGTCTTTAAGTAAATTATTATTGAAACAAACATGATTATGTAAAATGACTGGAGTTGCAGAGATATGACGATTATCAACATTTTTAGTAGAAACATTATAGATTTTAATAATCCTTTTCTGATGCTTCAGTTTGTATATATCTGTGTCTTGAGAGCCTAAAAACTGAAGCCTGGAAATAAATACAGTTCTTGATATTCTGTTTGTAAGAATAATTAAATGTAATCCTTCTCTAATCAGTAGAACTAAGAGTTGCTTAGGACCTATTTTGCAGTACACCTTAAAATGGGCAAATTAGAAAAACTGCTCCTTCACAATCAGAGCAATTATCAATATGTATTTAAATATTTATTTTTCCATACATAAAATGTGTTCCTACATTTTTTTTGTTTGTAGTGGAATATTTCAGATTATTTCTTCCAAAGAGGTGAAACCATTGAAAAAGAGCTGAACAAAGAGGAAGCAGTATTGCAGAAGCAGGCAGAAGAGAAGGGAGTGTTGTTAAACCGTCCTTTCCACCCAGCACCGCCATTTGACTGCCTTTGGCTCTGTCTCTATGCCAAGCTGGGGGAACTCTGTGTAGATCCACGACCTGCAGTTAGAAAGAGTGCTGGACAGACATTGTTTTCTACAATTGGTGCCCATGGAACTTTACTTCAACATTCAACATGGCACACAGTTATATGGAAGGTACTAAGTAAAAAGCTGCTGTAGAATACAGCATCCACATTTTGGTAGCCTCCGTCTCTTACACATGTTTATTGTAATACCAGTTTTAATTTGTATAGGATTTTTAAAGATAATATATAATTTACACACACAAAGTAGCTAGGAACTATTTTATCTTAAACTTTCTTAAAGCTTCCAGATGGTTTCTTTTCCCTTCTGTGCTGCCCTTAAGCCAACTTATCACCATTTTTACATCATCTTGATTTCCCCACCCTACACAAAAGTTCTCATGAAATTGACACCAGTATTTCAGTTTGTATTCTCTGGTCTTGGACTGTTGTATTGGTCATTCTTACACTGTCCACACAGATAGATGCATGATTCCTTTGCATAAAATTTTAGTGCCCTTTGTGAGAGCAGCATGGCCAACAAAGACCCAGTCTTCCTTCTACCTCAGCTAGAAAGGGAAGACATGGATCTTGTTTCTACTTGAAAAAATTAAAGCAACTTCCTTTTCCCGGGGAAGAGCACATGGAAAAAAGTAATTCCTTACCCATGTGACTGGGATGATCTAATAGGAGGCTTAGCTTTTCTGCCACTTCTGTTTCTGACCCTCTCCAGCCAATCAAGCCTATGTGTAAAAATCCCTTTGCCTAGAACCTGGGCAGACTCCTTGTTCCTTGTGGGACTCATGTTCCACTATGATCATACCTAGCTTGATTCTGCTGTCACACATGCCATCTGCTTGGCACTTCAGACCTATTGATCTCTTGACATCAGCCAATCTAAAAGAGAGACAAATGCACATACCTACTACAGAGGCACTTCATAGGTTTCTCAGATTTTCTCTGGGAATGGAGCATTGTCAGTGTGTTGGTCTTTTATTAGCATTAAGGATATTCTCAAAGTTTCTGATCATGGTGATAGTGGCCCTTCATCTCAAGATCCATGTGTCAGCCTATCCGATCAGCTGGCTGATTCAGGTACCCTCACCTCCACAGGTGCTGGGAAGGTTGTGTGAAATAGAGGAATCCTTCGGGTGCCTTCTGGGACTTAACAGGGAAAGGGAGAAAATGTGCGCGATTTTATTATTTCCTTGTTACATTTACATGAGTTAAAATATGTGACTGAAATAATCAATGCATCCTTTTTCTGAATATCGTAGGTTCTGTTTCACCTGTTGGATAGGGTTAGAGAGTCTTCCACGACAGCTGACAAAGAGAAGATTGAGTCAGGAGGAGGCAATATTCTCATTCATCATTCAAGGGATACAGCAGAGAAACAATGGGCTGAGACATGGGTATTAACATTGGCCGGAGTAGCGAGAATATTCAACACTAGGAGATACTTACTACAACCTTTAGGTAGGCTCTCTTAATGTTTGAGAAGTGGGGTTTTTTTGTTTTTTTTAAACTAATAAAACTTGCTCGGACAATTTCAGTGCTGGCAATTGGCTCACTAGATCCCAGTTCTGTCAAATTTAGCAATTCAGATATTTAATATTATTGCCAGATGTTGTAATGTAACTTTTAATTTGTTTTGTGATAAGGTTTTTTTTTTTTTCAATTAGATCACTGGCAAAGTATTTAATCTTATAGCTATGTATTCTATAGTATGCTTTGAAACGTGATAACTCATAGACTCATAGACTTTAAGGTCAGAAGGGACCATTATGATCATCTGGTCTGACCCCCTGCATGCTGCAGGCCATAAAACCGTCCCTACCCCTTCCCTGGACTCTGCTGCTGAAGTCCCCAATCCTGTTTTAGGTGACTTCAATTGGCAGAAACCCTCCTGCTAGAGATCCCTGCCCCATGCTGCGGAGGAAGGCGAAAAACCTCCAGAGGCTCAGCCAATCTGCCCTGGAGGAAAATTCCTTCCCGACCCCAAATATGGCGATCAGTAAGACCCCGAGCATATAGGCAAGAGTCACCAGCCTGACCCCTGTCAGCCATTATACAATTTACCTACCATTTCTTGGTTTTCCTTGACTACTATGTTTTACCATTAAACCATTCCCTCCATAAATTTATCTAACTTAATCTTAAAACCAGACAGGTCCGTCGCCCCCACCGTTTCCCTCGGAAGGCCGTTCCAATATTTCACCCCTCTGACGGTCAGAAACCTTCGTCTAATTTCAAGCCTGAACCTCCCCACGGCCAGTTTATATCCATTCGTTCTCGTATCCACATTAGTACTAAGCTGGAATAATTCTTCTCCCTCCCTCGTATTAATCCCTCTAATATAGTTAAAGATAGCAATCATATCCCCCCTCAGCCTTCGCTTTGTCAGACTAAACAACCCAAGCTCCTCTAGTCTCTTTTCATACGACAGGTTTTCCATTCCTCTGATCATCCTAGTGGCCCTTCTCTGCACCCGTTCCAGTTTAAGTTCATCTTTTTTAAACATGGGAGACCAGAACTGCACACAGTACTCCAAATGAGGTCTCACCAGCGCCTTATACAACGGAAGCAGGACCTCCTTATCCCTACTAGATATACCTCGCCTAATGCATCCCAAGACAGCATTGGCTTTTTTCACCGCCACGTCGCATTGTCGACTCATAGTCATCCTGCGGTCTACCAGGACCCCTAGGTCCTTCTCCTCTTCCGTTACTTCTAACCAATGCGTCCCCATCTTGTAACTAAAATTTTTATTAGTCATCCCCAAATGCATTATCTTACACTTTTTACTATTAAATTTCATCCTATTCCTGATACTCCAATTCACAAGCTCATTCAAGTCTCCCTGCAGGATATCCCTATCCTCCTCCGAATTTACAACGCCTCCCACCTTCGTATCATCCGCAAACTTTATCAGCCCACTCCTGCAATCGGTCCCGAGGTCAGTTATAAATAAATTAAATAAAATGGGTCCCAAAACCGAACCTTGAGGCACTCCACTAGTAACCTCCCTCCAACCCGACAGTTCACCCTTTAATACGACCCACTGCATTCTCCCCATTAACCAATTCCTTATCCACCTCTGGATTTTCATATCGATCCTCATGTTTTTCAGTTTAACCAATAATTCCTCATGGGGTACAGTATCAAACGCTTTACTGAAATCCAGGTATATTAGGTCCACCGCATTTCCCTTATCTAATAAATCCGTTACTTTCTCAAAGAAGGAGATCAGATTCGTTTGGCACGATCTGCCCTTCGTAAAACCATGTTGTAATTTATCGCAATTGCCACTAACCTCCAGGTCCTCAACTAGTTTCTCTTTCAGAATTTTCTCTAACACCTTGCACACTACAGATGTTAAACTAACAGGCCTGTAGTTACCCGGATCACTTTTTTTCCCTTTCTTGAAAATAGGAACCACATTAGCTATTCTCCAGTCTAACGGGACCACCCCCGAGTTTACAGATTCATTAAATATTATCGCTAACGGGCCTGCTATAACTGTTGTGGAGCCTGTAATCCCAGGTGCTCAGAATTAGAATTCTTAAATACCAAGTGCAGCTACATTTAATATTAATTCTATTATTCCTGACTCCAGGTGTCAAATATTTGTTAAAATCATAATTTTGTAAGCATTTCTTGAATCATTGCCAAAAATGCTGGTTTTTCCCCTCATTTGCTGAGAGAGAATTCCTAACACAAAAAAAACATGTTCTGTAGTCTCAAACTATTAATAGGCCCTGATATTTTAACATTTATATGTAGCTTGACTTTTAAGCTGTATTCTTGTAAAGTTTCCTAAATCCTTCACGTGAGCATCTGAGTGAACTAATTAATGGAGGGGGGGAAATTGGGTGTCTGGGGCGTCCACTAGCACATTCAATGATGTACATAATTTTAAAAAAGGAACAAGGGAAATTTATTAAGGAAAAAAATTGAGACTCATTATGAAGTGGAAGAAATTGAAGATTACACTCTTTCAAGTGATTCCTCTTCCTCTTTATCCATCCACTTTCCCTCTAATAAGGACATGTTATTTTAGGTCAAATTATTTGATTGGCATCTCTTCACTAGCTGAAATTAATAGTGCTAAGTCCATCAGTTCTTTTTCCTTCTAAATCTTTCCTTTTCTCTCCCCTCACCATTCTTTTTGTTTCTTCTCTTATGTTTGCTATTCTTCCCCCCCCCCCTTTTTTTTTTTTACGCTCCCTTCTCTTCTCTTTTGCTTTTTTCACCCTTTCTTTTCACTCTGCTTCTTCACCCTCCTTGTAGCTCTCTCTGGCATTCCTTACTTATTCTCCTCTCCCTTTTTATAACAACTCACCATTTTGGAATTTGCAAAGTTATTAGCTATATAAAATAGGATTAATTAGCAAGTGCTGACACTGCTTGAACTGTACAACCATGTGTAACATACATAAGCTTACAGTCTAACATAGACAAAATGTTTCAGTTGAGTTAGGCTTGTACTCATAGAGGGGTTCTAAGTTAATGAATTGCAAAAGGAACTTCATTTTCTAAGTACTGTAAAGTGTGAAATGGTATTTCATAAATACATGGAAAAATGATAGATTTAAGAAAGTATATAGGTGGTGAAAGGTAATTTCAAGCTGTGTTGATGAATTTTTGCCATCTACGTGGTCACATTGCCATGACAGACTATGAGAAAAGGTAAAAGAAAAGAAAAACAAAATTAATATTTGATCTGCTTGTTTCCTTTTAATTAATTTTAATTGAATGTACCAGGCTTTGACTACATGTGATATCCTGCAAATTCTGATATAGTAGAAATAGTCATTTGAATAAATGTGGTGAAATATGTGTACTATGAGGTGTGAAGTTTTCATGATTATTTTCTAGTCGTGTATTTAAACTGCCTAAAACCAGATTTAAGATTGCCTACATACTAGTGATTTATGAGTAAAAACATTGCAGGGATATTGTAATTAAAACAACCCCAAACATTGTAAACACTGAAAATTCAGAGTTAAGGTTAAATTTAATAGAAATCCATACATGTTAAGCAGTGGAAAGGTACAGTTAAGGCACCCAAACAACCTTCACTTCCTCCTGTAATGACAAAAATTGAAAATCTTAATGTGTCCTTAAAAGTCAGTTTAATCTGTGACTACAAATAGTATTATGCGCTACCAGATCCCTAGCCATTCAATATGCTCCTACGGTTCTCTTGATGATACAAAATTCCATGATAATTATACCTTCAGGGAGTCATGGGCATGTTGTATAGTAGCCAGATATTGAGGGAGTTACTTAAGAGAGATAGGCACTACTCTCTAACTTAATTATGTCAACTAGAAGCACAATCACTAAATTGGAAATGAATGGAAATACCTAAAATGGTTTCTTGGATTAACAAAACTTTGAATATATTAGTTACACAAAACTTAATTTAGTAAATGAAATGGGAACTATGGAAAGATTAGGGGGGTTGCTAATGAATATACTGAGAGAATAATTCTGCTGTTAAACACGGCATTTGGTCTTCCATTTTCAGTTTTCCATGGTAACTCGCTTGTTCCAATTCTTTATGTATACTGTAGCAGGGAAATGAGGCCAGAATGCTCTAGACCAGGGGTCCCCAACTCGGTGCCTGCCGGGGGTCTAAGTGCGCCCGCGTACTGGCTGGCGGACGAGCATCTGCCGAAATGCTGCCAAGAAGCAGCAGCATCCAGAGGTGTCGCCGCCAAAATGCTGACATCATTCAGTAACCCAATAAGATAATTCTGACCCTGCGTCCTTTATATACATTTAACTCCTGTTGAAATCAACGGACATCTGGGCTTCAGCTTGTTTCCTGCAGGGATCAGAAAGGAATTTTTTCCCCTGATGTACAATGGCCAGACACATTGTGTGTGGGAAGAGGGGAAGGTTCTGGCTTTCTCTGAAGCATCAGAGATTGGCCACAGCTGGAGACAGGACACTGAGTGGGGTGGATCAGTACTCTGAGATAGTACAAAGAATCCTATTTCATAGATGCCTGGCTGGTATATCTTGCTCACATTTTCAGGGCCAAACTGATCACCAGTTTTTGAGTTGGGATGGAATTTTCCTTCAGATTGATAGGGACCTTGGAGTTTATTCAGCTTTCCTCTGCAGCATGGGGCGTGTATCGCCTGCTGCAATATGTACATATCTCAACTAATCAGTTCCCTGCCATTGTAGGGGCCTTGCATGTTCCCTGCAACAAGTTTAGGGCTTATCTACACTACAAATGCTTTGCTGGTATAGTTACGGTAGCAGAGCCCCTTAGCGAGATGCATCTTGCAGAAGGAGTTTTTCTGCTGGCATAGCTAAACCATCTCCCCAAACAACATGAGCTATACCAACTGAAGCCCTCTTCTGCAAGCATGACTACGTCTACACTGTGGGGTTTTCTGGCATAGCTGTGTTGGCTATGGGTAAGGCTATGATTTGGTCACGGAAGTCACGGAACCCGTGACTTCCAAAGACCTCCCTGACTTCAGCCCTGTTGGCTGGTAGCTGCAGGGTCCCGCAGGAAGCTGTGCAGTGCCCCCAAGCTCCAAGCCGCCGCGGGCAGGGCAGGTACCCTTAAGCTCACCAGCTGCAGGTGTGTGTGTGGGTGGGGGACGACGACACTGAAATGCTTTAATCTAACTAAAATAATTGGGCGCAGTATAGGATTATCGGGGTGAAATTTAATGGTCTGAGATGTGCAGAAGGTCAGACTAGATGATCTATTCAAATGGTCCCTTCTGGCCTTTGACCCTATGAAAACGATGGTATGTATAATGCTAACAGGATCAGTTCCACTATTCAGGATAAAGAAAATGCATTTCCAATCATGTAGTGCAACATGTAGGTAGCAGATTTGGTATAAACCAGTGATATTCAGACTGAGGCTCACGAGCCACAAGTAACTCTTTAATGTGTCTCCTGCAGCTCTTTGCAGCACATGATATTAAACATTGTGTGATTTAATTATTAACTAATAAGGATGCTTTTACTATGTTGTTAACCAATTAATTTATCAACTTGCACTAAGATATTAACTTAATTGCTGTGAGAATACCACCTTCCTTTGAAAGGTAAACCTTATATACCTTGAAAGGTTTACCTTTCAAAGGAAGGTATTATTCTCACAGCAAAAAAATATATATATATTTTTTTCTGTGAGAATAATACCTTCCTTTGAAAGGTATATATAATAGCTAGTACTATAGCAAATTAAACAATGAACTCACATTACTGTGACCCTTTTGGGTAATATTGATTGCTAATTTGGCTCTAGAACCACTGAAGTCTGAGTGTCACTGGTATAAACAATGATATAATTCTCCTTTATGTGTGTGCATCATTTTTGTTCACAAGCTGATTCTTTCTTTCAGAAAGCAGTTAAAGGCAGGTACCTTTCCCCTCCTCCAACTCCTATGAAATGAAGGAGCAAAAAAAAAAAAAGCCTCAAACTGATTTAACCTTTTTGTTTGTTTATAGGAGATTTTTCCAAAGCCTGGGATGTTCTTCTTGATCACATCCAGTCTGCAGCACTCAGCAAAAACAATGAAGTTTCCTTGGCTGCTCTTAAAAGTTTTCAGGAAATTTTACAAATTGTCTCTCCTGTCCGAGACTCAGAGAAACCTGATACACCACCTGCTATTAATGTGCCTGCCCTCCTAGGGGCAATGACTGCTACTGGTCTGGGCAGATCATTCATGAGAACTGACTCTATAGGAGAAAGAATTGGAAGATATAATGAATCTGAGCCACCTATAATAACAGATGAGATTGAAGATTTAAATCTTTGGTGGGCTGCCTGGAACACCTGGTATAGGATTGGCTCAGAAAGTACAAAGCCTCCAATTACTTGTGAGAAATTGACTTTCATACCCAGCCAACCTTTTCTCACAGCTTTAATTCAGATATTCCCAGCTCTCTACCAACACATCAAAACTGGTTTCAGCATGGATGATCTCCAAAAGCTTGGTGTCATTTTACATGGTGCTGTTTCAGTTCCAATCAGTTCTGATGCCTCCCCTTTCATCCTGCCATCTTATACTGAAGCAGTTTTGACAAGTTTGCAGGAAGCAGTGCTTACCGCTTTAGATGTCTTACAAAAGGTAATAATACAGCTTTAGATGTGCTTTGAAAGGTAAACCGTACTATGTATTGGTTCTTTTGCTTTGCCACCTGCACTATGTTAAGTTAAATTAACCTTAGTTGCCTAGTTATTTCTGGGTTTGTAATGTACTATTCTTATGTAAAAGATAATTTTGCTCATTTTGAAGAACAAACAGAACCAGAAGCATAGAATATCAGGGTTGGAAGGGACCTCAGGAGGTCATGCAGTCCAACCCCCTGCTCAAAGCAGGACCAATCCCCAGACAGATTTTTTGCCCCAGATCCCTAAATGGCCACCTCAAGGATTGAACTCACAAAGCTCACCTTGTCTCCTGTCCTTACTACACTAGGCTTCTTGCCATTCAGCAGCTCTATATTGACATGAATGGTGTAATCTTTAATAAAATCTCTTCTGTATCACTATGAAAATACTTAATATTCAGTGCTGTATGTTCAATAATTTGCTTTCTTGACTTAAGTTTTAGCATTGTTGTTAATGGGATGAAAATGGAGTGGAGGCAATACACTCAGCCTCTGCGGGGGCAGCTTTTCTTACATTATTCACTCCAGCAAAGTCTGGAGGGATGGTGATCCTAATTTAAGGACTTGCAGTTGTGTAAAGTGGAGGGAAAAAAGCATCAGTTCTCTCTTCCTCTTTTCCTCTCTTCACAAATCTACTCTGTAACAAAAATACTAGTGCTTTGCTGCAGAAATTCTTATCAAAGACCTGGTCCCTGAAGAGCCCCGTTCATTTAAGTGAAGAGTTTCTGTAATAGAGCTAAAACACAAGGCAACAGATAAGGGTGATCTGTATGTTCAGATCATACAACTATTATGTGAAGGAAACAATCTATTGATTAAATTAGTTATATCCAGTAGCCTTGATTTTCTTTTAAAATTTATCACTGATTAGATCTTGTTGCTCATACCTTTTAAATTGAAACCACCTGTCAGCACTTTTTCTTAATGTGCTGCAAAATGAGAGCTATGCTTAAAAAGTAGAAGGTATGGGCAGAAATGAAATAATCCTCCAGGAACTTTCCTGCATTTAAAAGAAATATTCTGGGTGGAGGAAAACAGCAAACTACTGTACTTCATCCTACCAATGCACCTTTTTTTCTTTTTAGAACTGAAAAAATATTCCTTTGCAAAAGTAACTGTCCACATATTCATTCATATTTCCTTTCATTCATATTTTGTCTCTGTCTCTCCTTACACACACACACACACACACACACACACACACACACACACACACACACACACACACACTCTTTCTAGGTTTTAAAAAACCAAACTGAAAAAACATGGTATATAGACACGCACGTGTTTCGTCAGCAGAGTTGAAACCTTTACACCCATCAAACAGACCTCCGCTACTTTGATCTAAGAAAGTAGGTAATAGCAATAGTTAGGTTATCATCCTGTATGTGGACCAGCACTGAAAGGGGAAAGGAGACTTTGGCAGAGGGTTTCACAGACATTTGCTGTCAGTAGAGGAATGAGTACACTCAGGAATCTTGGGTTCCATTCCAAGTTCTGGAGGGGAGTGTTCTCTAGTGGGCATAGACACATATCCCCCCAACCTTGAATTTTTCCGCTCAATCTCCTCCAGCTTGTCTCTGTCGAAGTCCTGTCTCTTCCTCAACCCTGGTTTCTCATCCAAACCCCATTCTCTTCACTTATCCAGTCAGTCTCCGGTCCTCAGACTTCTCACTCCAGATCCAGACTCCTAGCTCAGCAAATCCTAGTCTCATCCGTCTCCCTCCCCCGCCCCCCCCCCCCGTCTGCTCCCCCAATCAGTCCCAGTCTCCTGCTCACATCCTGATCCCTCATTCAATCTGTATTTCTCCCTTATGCTGTCTTATGAATGAATATGTGGACATTTCTGCCCATACCTTCTGCCCAAACCCTCCCTGTTTCTCTCCCCGAATTCAAGTCCCAGTTTGCTGCCCAGCCAGTCCCAGTCTCATCTCCACAATTCCCAGTCCCAGTTTCCCTCTCCTGCCCCCCCCCTCAAGTTCCTAGTCCCAATCTATTCTCACAGCCCCCCTTACAGATACAGCTCTTGTCCCTTTTGCATCAGATAAGGCAGTGTTCTCCAGCAGTCAGGGCATAGCAGGGGGTCATTCAGAGCAAAGGAGAAACAGGCTTTCTGTTCTCAGTTTAACTGTTTGGACCTGGATTAGGCATGGTCCAGAGCATCGCAGAGCTGCAACTACAGGTAAAGTCCTGTTGAGCTCCAGGCTGGAGCATGTTCATTCTGAACAGAATGTTCCAAGGAATTTAGCTGCTAAAATCTATGTCTCTACTGAGCATGTGCAAATTCCAATTTTTCAGAGACTTATAACTTGGCTAAAACTGGGCAAATTTTCACAGGGATAGCAAAAGTCACACCGTGGTCACACAGTTCCTCCCATGCCCTGGTTAGATTTCAAGACCGTGCTCTAGAGCATGGGGGTGCTAGACCATTTCAAACAAGAGGTCAGTAGAATTTTTTAACATGGGCAAAACAATAAATTTTTCCCTACCCTGGTTCTCAGAAACAGCCATACCGTTTTGGATGAAATTCCTCTACACACCACTCCCCCCAGTCCTCTCCCCCCCCCAAATAACAATAAACACTGTTTTCAGTTACTTATAACTTTGTCAGACTTTAACCTTTTGGCCTAAAATTTTCCATGCTGGATGTCTTTCTCAAGCTGATTATTTGATTATTATTTATTGTTAGAAAGTAGTAGAAGCTGGGGACACTGCATCATATATGTTCTCACACGAGCCACACCACTCAAAAGCAGTTCATGAAAACATAGGAATGACCGTGGAAAAAACTATAAATGTAATCCTTGGATATATAAAAAGGGAAATATCAAATAGAAATAGGGAAGTGAGAGTGGCTCTATATCCAATATTGATTAAAAACACTACTAGAATACCGTGTCCAGTTCTGATGTCCGTACTTCAAGAAGGATGTGGAAAAGCTGGAGAGAGTTCAAAGGAGGGCCACAAAAATGATCCAAGGGCTGAGGAACAAGCTTTAAGATGTGAGGCTTAAGGAGCTTAACCTATTCAGCTTATTGAAGAGAAGAGATGACTTGATCACTGGGTATAAGGACTTGTAAATGGAAAATGTGGGCTTTTCAACCTGGCTGACAGGCATAACAAGATCCTATGGCTAGAAGTTGAAGTTAGATAAACTCAACCTTAAAATAAGACAAATTGCCTAACTCTGAGCGTTGTTAAACATTTGATTAGCTTATCAGAGTAGGTGATGGACTCACCATTGCCTGAAGTCTTTAAAACAAGATTAAATGTATTTTTAAAAGGTATGCTTTAATACAGTTTTTGGAAGAAGTTCTGTGACCTGTGTGGTTTTGGAATCTGACTTCCCTACGGGGATATCTTTCCTTCCTGGGCCATGGGGAGAACAGGATGGCCTTAAGATAATGACTATAATCAAATCTTATACTTCAGAGCTTCAGACAGTCTCCTGCAGGGGTAAGAGAGAATTTTTTTTCGTGATGCACAATTGACCAGATGTATTCTGTTTGTTTGTTTTGCCTTTCTCTGAAGCATCAGAGATTGGTCACAGCTGGAGGTGGGACAACCGATGTGGAGGACCAGTGTTCTGAGATGGTACAGGGCATTCTTTTTCTAGATACCTGGCTGGTGTGTCTTGCTCACATGTTCATGGGCATACTAATCACCATTTTTGGCGTTGGGAAAGAATTTTCCCCTGGTTAGATTGGCAGGGACTTTGGAGGTTGTTCACCTTCATCTGCAGTATGGGTCATGGTTCACTTCCTGGGATCATCTGGGCGTATCTCACCTAATCAATTCCCTGCCATAGAAGAGGCCTTGGGTATTGATGGCACTGTGGTCTTGTCTGTTCTCTGTCTGTGATGCACAACAGTTTAGTTTCCTGAGGATTGACATGTTGTAGTCTTAACTACAGTAATGGACTTAATATAGGGGTGTCTGGGGAAAATATAATGGCTTGTGATGTACAAGTTATTTCTTATATGGAAATTTAAAAACGCTGCAGATCACTTACATACTTGGGGCTTGTCTTCACTACCCGCCTGGATCGGCGGGTAGAAATCGATCTCTCAGGGATTGATTTATCGCATCTCGTCGGATGCGATAATCAATCTCTGAATCAACGCGTGTACTCTACCAGCCCAGGTAGGAGTAAGCGCCATCGACGAGGGAGCCGCAGCGGTCAATTTGCCGCCGTCCTCACAGCACGGTAAGTAGGATCAGATACGTCGAATTCAGCTACGCTATTCCCATAGCTGAATTTGCGTATCTGAAATCGATTCCCCACCCACCCACCCCCGGAGTGTAGACGTAGCCTCAGTCATACTCTGCAAGACTACTTTGTAGTTTCTAATGTCTTTGATGGTATCTGTTTTGGATTATTTTCAAATACAGTTCCCCACTGGAGAACCTTTGATAGTTTTTGGACATTGACCCAAAATATATTGATTTTTTTAAATATTGTGTACATTCTCTCATGATAGATGCTTTGGAAAATTTAACCCAGTGTGCCCAAATGACTTTGCCTTCTCATTCAAAGTCTGTTTCATAGAGTATTTTTCACTTCTTCCTTTCTAGATTCCCGTGACTGATCAATGTGTGTGTATATATGATTTGTTTTTAAAACCTAATAATCCTATTTTTTATTCTTATGCATTGTCTTCTTTTAACTTATCAAAATACAGTGAAGGACTGTCACTCCAGTGCACCAACGTCCATCAGACTAAATTATTAAATCTACAGGATATCAAACATTTTTGTTTAGACTAGTGGTTTAGTGCCACACCGATCAGAATTCAGTGTTTGAGCTTTATCTCATGTCCTGAGGTTATTAGGTGTTTGAGAACTGTGATGGCTGCACAATCCATTTGTGTTGGGAGAGGGAGTGTTTCATTATTTAGATGCTCCTTTGATTGCCTGCAAGAGCGTTACAGTCATCCCCGGAGATAGAATTAATGTGACACAGGGCCTTTTGTGGAGTAATAAAATGGAAGGAGTCTTCTAACATGGAGAAGGGCTTGGAAAACCCCAAGGAGGAAGGGGCAAGACATTTGATGTTAAAGAAAATTAATGGAATAACTTTATGGGATCATTGGCTTCTGCTTTGAAAATAAATGTCTTGGCTTTGCCTCAGAATTTATATAGCAGCAGGAAGTCGTCATCCTGTTCTGTTCCATTGACATCTTCTAAGTATATCTTAACTAGAAAGCCCTGTATTATAAAGCTGTATTATGGTTCTTAGTTCTGTTTAAATCTTCCATATAGTCCTCATTTGATGTACATTCCTTCTTAAAATGTATCATTTTTGAACTACCAATTAAAGCCTTGTGATGATGACTTCTTGCAGTGTTAATTGTTCCTCAGAGTAGGACTTCAAAACACTATGGCACAGGTCAACAGACAAGAAAACTTACACAAAGACACAAATTTTATTACTATGGCATCATGCTTGTTGAGTCCAGTTTCAGCTTAATCCTGCAGCAGCCATCTTGCATTTATGCCACCAATCTGTTGTCACAGCATTTACTGTATTGTCTCAAAAAATTAACATTATGATAACATAGCAAGAGCAAACATGGATTAAACAAAAATAAACATAGCAAATATGGCCAAGAAATTGCTGATAAATCTGCATTTATATTTTTGTAAAGTATATTCCGAGAGTATATTGCACCAATATTAAGAGCCTCTTTAAAAGCTCTTAATATTGGTGCAATTCTTAAATGCTGAAATTTCATGGGGTAAATATTGTATTATAATGTTTGGCTTTTGGTTTTTATAGGCCATATGTGTAGGTTCAGAAAACATGCAGATAATGTATCCAGCAATCTTTGATCAGCTTTTGGCATTTGTAGAATTCTCCTGTAAACCGCCACAATATGGACAGCTGGAAATGAAACACATTGCAAATGCAAAATATAATCAGGTAATTTCTTAGGTATCATATCTGTTCTGTTTTGAATATATCATCTTGTGAACAGTCCTTTCAGCTTCAGATGGATGTGGCTTACCAAGACACATTCATTTTCCCCCATCTGGAAAAACTTTCTGTACATCTTGTGCTATCAATTAATTTATTATTATTTAGTTTTTGCAGGCATTTTCATCCTCTACAGAAATTTTCTTTCCTATTCAAACTTTCCATTCCTCCCTAAAGGAAAAGCTTTTAACAAACATCAGACACAATAAATCTGAATCTTCCCAGGGAATCCAACATAACTATCTTGCTTTGTTTTATATTAAAAATTTAATTGGACTTAAAGTAACCTTATTTTGAAAAATTCTTCC
Organism: Trachemys scripta elegans; assembly: GCF_013100865.1. Classification (NCBI taxonomy): domain Eukaryota; kingdom Metazoa; phylum Chordata; order Testudines; family Emydidae; genus Trachemys; species Trachemys scripta. The sequence goes on from NC_048298.1 coordinate 59,161,986, forward strand.
ACGGTAGTGGACAATTTTTGAATCTTGTATGCTGTGGAGAAATAGAACACAATAAAATTTCTTTAAATCCATGCCCATACTGATGGTTTTCAGTAAGCATGAAAATATAATTTAATATAATTTGAGGTAATTGTTATATATGTATTAATTTTTCTTATTCTGTTTGTTCTGGTACACAATGGAATCCCACTAGATACAACTATTTGCACCGGTGAGTTAAATTTCCTTAAGATTGTCCTAATATAGTAGTTTTGCATAAAATACAACACTTGACCTACTAAAAGTTACCTTACCCAAATCTATTTCAAGCTCTCTTACTCAGAATGTTATGTTTTTTTCTTCATAAACTATTTTTTGCTTGGATCAAAACTGTTACATTATGAAATATACAGTATTCTTGAGAATCTTGCATGCGTTAAAACAGGTAAATGTAAAATGTAAGTTTTCTATTACGTAACTAGTGTTTTTTCATGTTTTCTTCAGTAGTGTACTAATTGTATTTTTCTAGGCAGAATGGGTAGCATTGAATTACGTACCATTTGCTGAGAGATCTTTGGAAGTTGTGGTGGATTTATACCAAAAGACTGCTTGCCACAAAGCTGTAGTTAATGAGAAAGTTCTTCAGAACATTATTAAGGTAAAAAGTTTTCATTCTGTTTATGAACTAAAGTAGTGACTTTTATTTGGAGCCATTAGGGAACAGTGTAGATAGTACTGTCATGGGTTTCCCCCGGGGTGCCACATGAAACTGGGGTACCACTGAGTCCTCTGACCCACCAGCCTAGGCTCCCTCTCACTCTGTGCTGCTTTGACAAGCTGCAGAGCCATTCCTGGTCCTATACTTCCACCAGCATTCACACAGGTAGGGACACATCCAGCTGCAGTTACATGCAGGCTCTCTGACCAGCCTCTGCATGAATCAACAATGAAAAGGCTACAGCCAAAATAACCACAAACCTTCCGCCTAGGACCCCCTTTCCCCCATGGGAGTATAAACCCAGAATTATACCATCCTGTGCTGCACAGGGAACTGTACAACGTAAGGTCATAGAGGGTCTCCTCCCTCCCACCCCACCCCCAAAAAAATGTGGAGAGGAATATGCAACAGCCTTTGCCCCTTGAGCTACAATTTCCCATGCATTTTGCTCAGTCACTGGTTTAGATACAGCAAAAACAAGTTTATTAACTACAAAAGATACATTTCAAAAAAGAAATAGATACATTTGTGGAGGATAGGTCCATCAATGGCTATTAGCCAGAATGGGCAGGGATGTTGCCCCTAACCTCTGTTTGCCAGAAGCTGGGAATGGGTGACAGGGGATGGATCACTTGATGATTACCTGTTCTGTTCATTCCCTCTGGGGCACCTGGCATTGGCCATTGTCGGAAGACAAGATACTGGACTAGATGGACCTTTGTTCTTACCCAGTATGGCCATTCTTATGCTCTTATTTAAGAGAGAGCACACAGATCCAAGCAGATTGCCTAGTAAATAAACAAAAATGCAAACTAAGCCTAAGATACTAGAAACATAGGATACGAATTAGCAAATTTTCACCCAGGCTGATGATACACACTGGCTTCAGATTCTTAAGGCACAGGCTATACTTGCTTTGCAGCTTGGAATCCCCAGGTTTTCATACACAGGCTAGAAATCCTTTTAGTCTAGGTCCAGCACTTCCCACAGTTCAGTTCTTGTTCCTTGGATGGTTCCAGGAATCGTCTTGTGTGGTTAATGAAGAACAACCGATGATGTCACTCCCTGCCTTATATAGCTTTAGCATATGGTGGGAACCCTTTGTTCCAAAACCAGTTCCCAGACAGTTTGTCGAAAAATACAGACATCCCGAGATGGAGTCCAGATTCATGTGGTCTGGTTACCTGCCCTTGTAGAGTCATAGCAGCCATTACTTAGAGCAGTCTGGAACGTTCCCAGGAAGACTTCTCCTAAGGCCTACTGTTTTTCCTAATGGCTCATTACCATAGAGTCATAGACTTAAAGGTCAGAAGGGACCATTATGGTCATCTAGTCTGACCTCCTGCACAATGCAAGCCACAGAATCTCACCCACCCACTCCTGTAATAAACCCCTAATCTATATCTGAGCTATTGAAGTCCTCAAATCATGGTTTAAAGACTTCAAAGTGCATAGAATCCTCCAGCAAGTGACCTGTGCCTCACGCTGCATAGGAAGGCGAAAAACCCCCAGGGCCTCTGCCAATCTACCCTGGAGGAAAACTCCTTCCCGACTCCAAATATGGCGATCAGCTAAACCCTGAGCATGTGGGCAAGACTCACCAGCCAGATACCCAGAAAAGAATTCCCTGTAGTAACTCAGATCCCACCCCATCTAACATCCCATCACAGGCCATTGGGCATATTTACCACTAATAGTCAAAGATCAATTAATTGCCAAAATTAGGCTATCCGATCATAGCATCCCCTCCATAAATTTGACAAGCTTAGTCTTAAAGTCAGATGTGTCTTTTGCCCCCACTGCTCCCCTTGGTTGGCTGTTCCAGAACTTCACTCCTCTGATGGTTAGAAACCTTCATCTAATTTCAAGTCTAAACTTCCTGATGGCCAGTTTATATCCATTTGTTCTTGTGTCCACATTGGTACTGAGCTGAAATAGTTCCTTTCTCTCCCTGATATTTATCCCTCTGATATATTTATAGAGAGCAATCCTAATCCTTTCAGCCTTCTTTTGCTTAGGCTAAACAAGCCAAGCTCTTTGAGTCTCCTTTCATAAAACAGTTTTTCCATTCCTCGGATCATCCTAGTAGCCCTTTTCTGTACTTGTTCCAGTTTGAATTCATCCTTCTTAAACATGGGAGACCAGAACTGCACACAGTATTCCAGATGAGGTCTCACCAGTGCTTTGTATAATGGTACTAACACCTCCTTATCTCTACTGGAAATACCTTGCCTAATTCATCCCAAGACCGCATTAGCTTTTTTCACGGCCCTATCACATTGGCGGCTCAAAGTCATCCTGTGATCAACCAATAGTCCGAGGTCCTTCTCCTCTGTTACTTCCCAGTGATGAATCCCCACTTTATAGCCAAAATTCTTGTTATTAATCCCTAAATGGATGACCTTGCACTTTTCACTATTAAATTTCATCCTATTACTATTACTCAGTTTACAAAGTCATCCAGATCTTCCTGTATGATATCCCGGTCCTTCTCTGTATTGGCAAAACCTCCCAGCTTTGTGTCATCCGCAAACTTTATTAGTATATTCCCACTTTTTGTGCCAAGGTCAGTAATAAAAAGATTGGTCCCAAAACCGATCCCTAATAACCTCCCTCCAGCTTGACAGTTTACCTTTCAGTATGACCCGTTGTAGTCTCCCCTTTAACCAGTTCCTTATCCACCTTTCAATTTTTATATTGATCCCCATCTTTTCCAATTTAACTAATAATTCCTCATGTGGAACCATACAAATGCCTTACTGAAATCAAGGTAAATTAGATCCACTGCGTTTCCTTTGTCTAAAAAAATCTGTTACCTTCTGAAAGAAGGAGATCAGGTTGGTTTGGCATGATCTATCTTTTGTAAAACCATGTTGTATTTTGTCCCAATTACCATTGACCTCAATGTCCTTAACTACTTTCTCCTTCAAAATTTTTCCAAGACCTTGCATACTACAAATGTCAAACTAACAGGCCTGTAGTTACCCAGGTCACTTTTTTCCCCTTTCTTAAAAATAGGAACTATGTTAGCAATTCTCCAGTCATACGATACAACCCCTGAGTTTACAGATTCATTAAAAATTCTTGCTAATGGACTTGCAATTTCATGCGCCAGTTCCTTTAATATTCTTGGATGAAGATTATCTGGGCCCCCCGATTTAGTCCCATATAAGATGTTCGAGTTTGGCTTCTACCTCAGATGTGGTAATATCTACCTCCATATCATCATTCCCATTTGTCATCCTACCATTATCCCTAAGCTCATCATTAGCCTCATTAAAGACTGAAGCAAAGTATTTGTTTAGATATTGGGCCGTGCCTAGATTATCCTTAACCTCCACTCCATCCTCAGTGCTTATTGGTCCCACTTCTTCTTTCTTTGTTTTCTTCTTCTTTATATGGCTATAGAACCTTTTATTATTGGTTTTAATTCCCTTTGCAAGGTCCAACTCTAAATGGTTTTTGGCCTTTGTCTCACTTCATCCCTACATGTTCAAGAAGGTAGCTTTCCTTGCTGATCCCTCCCATCTTCCACTCCTTGTAGGCTTTCTGCTTTTTCTTAATCACCTCTCTGGTTGTAGATGCTTGGTCTAAAACTCCTGCCTATAAATTTTTTCCCCTTTCTTGAGGTGCAGGCTTCTGATAGTTTCTGCAACTTTGACTTGAAGTAATTCCAGGCCTCTGCCTCTAGATCCACAAGTTCTTCAGTCCAATACACTTCCCTAACTAATTTCCTTAATTTTTTAAAGTTAGCCCTTTTGAAATAAAAAAAACCCTAGTCACAGATCTATTTTTGTTTATCCTTCCATTTAGTTTGAACTGAATTAGCTCATGATCACTTGAACCAAGGTTGTCCCCTACAACTATTTCTTCTATGAGGTCTTCACTACTCACCAAAACCAAATCTAAAATGGCATCCCCTCTTGTTGGTTCAGCAACTACTTGGTGAAGGAATCCATCAGCTATCTCATCCAGGAAAATCTGAGCCCTATTATTATTACTAGCATTTGTCCTCCAGTCTATATCTGGGAAGTTAGTCTCCCATGATCACACAATTACCATTAGTATTTACTTCATTAAAAACATTAAAGAGGTCTCTATCCATATCCCAATCAGATCCCAGTGGTCTATAGCACACCCCAAGCACTATCCCAGGGGAGGCTCTAATAGTTTTCTTCCCCAATGTGATTTTTGCCCAGACAGACTGTCTTATCCATTCCATCACTACTTCTTATTTCTTTACAGTCTACCTCATCATTGATATACAATGCTACTCCACCACCTTTGCCTTTATTTCTGTCTTTCCTAAACAGCACATACCCTTCAATACCTGTACTGCAGTCATGACTACTATTCCCCCGTGTTTCTGTTATCCCTATAATATTTAGTTTCACTTCCTGCATCAGTAACTCTAGTTCCTCCACTTTGTTACCTAGGCTCCTCGCACTGATGTACAAACATCTTAATTTTTACTGTTTGGCTTCACTCACATTCTTTACCTGATTAGGCACAGACATTCTACCGCCAGTATCACCTATTAGACTGGTATCTACACTACCCTTCCTCATTATGTCCATTCTCCTACCCACGGCTGTTACTTTGTTTTCTTCCCTCTCAATGTTAAAATCCAGCGTGGAGATTACCAGGACATCTCCCAACCATCTCCCCCCAGATTCTTAGTTTAAAGCTCTCTTAATCAGTTGTGCCAGCCTCCATCCTAAAAGTCTATTTCCCTCCCTACTCAGGTGAAGTCCATCCTGAAAGAATAGTCCTCTGTCCATGAATGCCTCCCAGTGGCCATGCATCCCAAAGTCCTCCTTATAGCCATCTGTTGATCATCATCTTGTCACACCTTTGTTGCCCTTCTCTAGGAACAGGCAGAATCCCACTGAAGATCACCTAAGCCTCAATTTCCTTAAGCATCTTCCCCAGCCTGGCATAGTCTCCCTTGATACGTTCCAGCGAGAATCTAGCTGTATCATTTGTTCCCACCTGAAGGACAATCAGTGGATTCTTTCCCGCTCTTGTTAGGATCCTCTTCGGCCTCAGGTCCACATCCCGTATCTTAGCACGCGGCAGGCAGCACACCCTTCTGTTCTCTGGATCAGCTCTGGTTACAGGCCTGTCTATTCTTCTCAGTAAGGAGTCCCCAGTCATGTAGACCTACCCTTTCCTGGTGATGGTGCAATTCTCCGGTCTATCCCCTGTTCCCTCTGGCTGCAAGTCCTCTCGATTCCTATTCTCCCTTGCAATCCTCTGTAACCCATCCTGTATCTTCCTGGGGCTCATCTTTGGTGGTATTATCTCCATTGACTCTTTCCCTCTTCCTATAGAACTAGCTGCTCTTCTCTTTTTCCTTGCCCTTCCACCTTCAGTGACCACCTGCTGTGCCCCTTCTTCATTTTCCAACTCTGCAAACCTGTTCCTGATCTCTATTTCTCCTTCACTAGCCTGTCTTTTCCTCTGCCTGGTTCTCTTAGTCACATGCTTCCATTGTCCACTTTCCTCACCCAGCAGTCTCCCCTCAGAGTTCTTTGGTCCTGCTTCTATCTACAAGTCTGAGCTTTTCCCTTCAGCCTCCTTATGTCATTGCTCCATCATCTGCTCTAACCCCCTTCTAAACTCAACCAGAGTTTCCACCTGCATCTCCAGTCCTCGGATCTTTTCTTCCATCAGCTCTATCAGGCGACACTTCATGCAGATAAAACTCTTTTCAGGTACCCGCTCCAGGATCATGTACATACTGCAGCTTCCACATCCAGTCATCTTCATTGTGTCTTTCACTGCTTGGGTCACTACCACTGCTGCCTCTGTATCTGTCATAGTCTTCCCACCTAAGTCCTGTTAGTCCAGGAAACACAAACCAAACCAAAACACCACCACCTACCGCAAAACAAATCCCCAATGAGCACCACAACACTGCCAGAACACCACACACTCTCTTTGCTAGCCTGTCTGTTCCTCTGCCTAGTTCTAGTCTCCCCCCCGAACTCCCACTCAAACTCCCCTGTTTACAGCTCTCTTTGCTGGCTCCTGTGCCGCTGCAGCTGTCTGTAACCTATGAATAGGTCCTTCCTAGCCAGCTATCTAGTCTGAAAGTGGGCATTGCCCCAGGTGTGACTACATGTGAAATACAGATGCATAGTCAATATTCATAACTTTCGATACAAAAATGATACATGCATATAAATGGGATAATCCTATTCAGCAAACCATAATTTTTCTAATGACTCCTTACATGACCCATCTTGTCCAAAAAGCATCATAATTATGTCATAATCATATAATATATAATAATATCACTATGAAGAATATGGGGTGCAGTGTCACAAATACTACTTAAACTCTTTCTGCAGAGTTTAAGCTATAGACAATCAAATTGGTGTTTTAAGAACCTGTGGTGGAGATTAAGGGGGAAGGTGTATGTCACAGCCCTGGTAAAGCTCTCCCTGCTGTATACTCAGAGGCCACTAGTTTGGGTACACATGCTGGGGCTGTTTTTTTTTTTTTTAAGCTTCCTGATTCTGAACAGAGCCCTGGCACTGCCATTGTCTTTGAATCTCTGGGCACACATTCGCGGTGCAGATCCTTCATCTAGCACCACCTTCTGAGAGTGGAGATTCCACAGTGCAATTGCCTAGGCCCTGTGACCAGTGCCAGACTCCCCCACACTCCCAGATTCCCCACTGGCTTAAACACACACTTTCTTAAAACTTGTGGGAACTCTGGCTTACTGGTTTCCCCTTCAGGAACTTGTGATGGGGAAGCACCTAACATACAGAATTTGCCGAGGTTCCAAAACCAATCACGCTTTGCTTTAGACAGCATGAGAAATATACATGTAGTAAAAAAAATAAAACATTTGTACACCATCCCCTGCCTCACTTTCCTCACTACTCTGGCATGTTCCTCACAAACTGGAGATCACTTTTTGAGGTTCTAGGTCTCCTCTTTTGGATTCCATCCCTACATTCAGGCTTCTCTTCCAAATCATGAAGTCTTTGTCCTCCAGCCAGCTTCCTTTTATCTTGGCTGATCCTCCTGTCAAAGATGTCTCCTCTTTCTCCAAAAATCTGTTCCTTTGTTCTTCCTGTGAGTACTTTCTCTGAGTCCTCTTCCCCACCCCCAAGTCTCTCAGGCTATGTGGTTTTAAAACTTGATCTCTCAGTTTTGCTTCTGTTGAAATTCCATTCCTTCAAATGCTAGCCCTTGGAGTTGGAAGAAGACCGGGTCACCTAGATTCAGCCAACCCTTTACCAGAAGTTACTCACATATGAATGGACAACCATCAAGGTTTAGCAACCCTCCATTGTCCCTTGTCTGGATGATCAACCTAAATTCATAAACCGTTCAAAGACAGATTTTCCAAATCATCACATTATGGGTTCTTTAACCTTAGTAAACTGAAGTAAGATCATTTGTTTAAATTTATACAGTAGAACCTCAGAGTTATGAACACCTCGGGAATGGAGGTTGTCCATCACTCTGAAATGTTCGTAATTCTGAACAAAACATGGCATAACTGCTTCCACTGAAATCAATGGGAATTTAACCATTGATTTAATTAGAGCAGATAGCACAACCCTGGGCACTTCTGAAAATCATACCCTAAATGTTGTATCATTGAAACGTACAAAGCCTTGGGAATACATTCTTGACCCTTCCACCAGATGTGTGAGTACATTCTGGGCACAGAGAGAACTTCAGCATCTGCAGAAGAAATCTTTAAAGCAGCAATATCCCCTCCCTCTCTCTCTCTCTCTCTCTCTGTTTGCAAGGCACTGCGACTTCAGGATTCCACATCTGCATTCTGTGGCAGAATGGTGCTCCAGCTGATGGTCTCTAAAACAACTTCCCGTTTACTTGGCAGCACTACTCTCACCTTTCAGTCTTCCTTCCAACTCCTCTCTATCTGTTCCTTTTTAAATTATTTAATTACTTGCTATATTCCCACTCATTGGGATTAGCAAAAGTCATATGACAGAGAATGGAAAATCTTATCCCTGCTAATTTTGTTTCTCAGGATGACATCTCTGTTACTCCGTTCCACCTTTAACAGTTTGTTGGCCTTTTTAAGCTGTCTCCTCTTATTTTTAATAATGACCAGATGCTTCACATGAATGATGTATATAGTTCATTTTTTTACATTTTGCAAGAAGTTTGAATTCCTTATGGCCTTTTCTTCAAATTCATGTAATCACAACAGTTCTTCCAAAGTAGACAGGGCTAACTTCTTCAGAGCCCCCTCATAGTGATGAACTACCCCCAATTTATTTGCAGAGGGAACAGGAACCAATTTGTCAGGATTAGCAGAGACAATAGATGTAGTCTAGAAAAGAAAATTAGCAGGTAATTTTCCAATGTAATTGCTAATAGATTAACTCTTAACACTTCTAACCTTGAATTTGGTTAATCAGATCTGTGCTTTAGCCAGCTGGCATACAATCAGTAATCTAATAATCATATTTAGAAGAGAGCATCCCAAGTCCCACCAGAAAATGGAGGGAAATGTACTTTTTTTGTGTGTAACATATCTTTAGAGATCTCCTGCGGAGATTTTCTTTACCATAGATGTATCTCGCTCTTACGTTTCTTCAAGGAAGTATAAAGCTTATTTGAACTTTCTCTTCACAGACACAGAGGATACCTCTGAGCTTGAAGTATGCCTGCCCCTCTGAAAGCACTTGGAAACTAGCAGTGTCTTCTCTTCTTAAAGTTCTTTCTATTGGACTGCCAGTTGCAAGGCAGCATGCCTCTTCTGGAAAATTTGACAGTATGTGGCCAGAACTAGCCAGCACATTTGAAGACTTTTTATTCACCAAAAGGTAAATGCAACTTTAAAAATAAAGTTGTGGAAAAATGTTTATAAATGTCTTACTATTTTACTAAACTGGTCTTTATGGTAGATAATATATAATTTGGTGTGTGCGCACGCAAAACATGGACTCCAGTGAAAAGTCTTATATTTAATCATATTTTTGCTAGGTGGAAGTGTTTTAAAGAACGAATATACAAATTAAAAAATTGGTTATTTTTTAATGTCCTCATGCAGAATTATTAACGGGTATTCAGACCTGTTGGATTTTTCCATTTTATTAGAACTCAATGATTTTTTTGTTGTTAATGTGAACATCATGTTACTGTGTGATTTTTTTTGGTAGGAGTTCCATTGTGATGCTTTACTTCTACACTCTTCATGAGTTATGAATATTAAAATTTGTACTACGCACTTTTCACTTGAAAACCTTTAGTGTTCATGGTTTTTTCTTTAGATCTGAAATTAATAAAATAGCTGCAAAGTATACTTAATTTTGTTCATGATTTGTTGACAATCTAGAATAGAATATTTATAATCCAGAATAGAATATTTTATATCTGTATAATTATCTGTCAAAAGCAAGCGTTGCAAAGGTGATTTTAGCAGCAGATTTACTGATAAGAGTAGAATAGTCCTATATAAAATGACAGCTCATGAAAAGCATGACACTTCCTCCTTCCTTCTGCAGCCATCTTTAATGATGATAATCAACAGCAGTTAGCCATAAGTAGAGTTAGAGGGACAAATTCCATGTTTGACACTCATCCTCTAGTGAAAATCTTTGCCTTAATGGGTGATTTTGGGCTTCCATTAATAGGGTCACAAGATAATTATCTTGCTACTATGCTTCCTAGGTCTACATGTCCATTTCAGAGAAATTTTGTTAAATAAGATGGACTTGAAACATTCTTTTAATGTTTTTCCAGAAAGATTAAAGGTACTTATATTGTAAATTAAGATTTTAATTTGTTTTGACACTAAATTATTGGGTTGTCTCTTGTTGAGAAAACATAGTTTAGATAACTTGTATGGTTGCATCTCCTTTTGCTATCTCTGGTGGGACTCATTCTTGGTATAAATAATTTGAGTCAGCCTTAAACAATCAGTTTATTTTGGCTTACTATAAACCTAACAAAAACTCCCTCTTAATAAACTGAATCCAGTGAGATTATGGGAGAGGACTGGGTGAAGGAAAGTACATTTACGTGGAATGCTACCTTGGGGAATACATATTAATTGTAAAAAATTAGAGCCAGGTTAAAACAAACTTGATAAATTACTCAAAAACTCAAAGCAGAAATGATGACCAATTCAAGATAGGTACTGGAAGATCACACTTTTAATTTGTGTGTCCCTGAGTGCATAAACAGATAAGTCCAAAACTTACTGTGTAAATCCATTTTGATCAGCGCTATGAACATAATCAACCCTTCTTAAAATTCCTTTCCTGTCAGCATATTGCTCTGTGAATCAAATACAGGCAATTCTTTCTCACCTTCAGGGCCCTCCATGATTTAGCTCCTTCTGTCTCTGATCTTGTCTCTTTTTATGCTCTTATAAATGGAAGATAGAAATCATTCCAAGACTTAAGGCATCCTCAGTTACCCTAAGAACTTCCTTAGTTACTACATGTTTTGCTAGAGCCTCAGTATTGTGCTTAATTTACCTCAAAATCCTTGATTCTTGCAACCCTACAGTTCACAGGAGATCTATTCTTCAGCAATAGACAGGTAACACTGCCAAAAAGAAAAAATTAAAAAAATCCAAGTGTTCCTTGCTCACAACAGTCAAGACAGAGAATGAATTTAAATTTTACTTAAACAGATATATCTTTCATACTTCCTCGCAGTATTGTTAGAAAATACTCTTCCTAGAGTCCATTTCTAGAGATTAATCTTGAAACTGTAATATCATCCTCCTGTAAATCAAAATGTACAGCATAAATTCATAAGGATCTGTTTTGCAACCAGAAATCCTCTGGGAGACAGTGACTCTTATTTTTTGGAAAATTGATACCATTTGTTGTCAGCATGAGTACTGGAGCTAGTGAACAAGAGAGATACATCTTGATGTTACATTCTCCACCTCATCTACTCTTTATCCTCTGACATCCACAGGCGTCATTAAATGGGTCACGGTAGAAGGAATTTCTGTTAGAAACAGTACCAGAAGCAGAAATAGTCTTTGGTGGATAGTCCATATTATTTATCGTGTAAAGTAAAGTATGAAGGTCTAGCTGTGTTAGATGTCAAGAAGTTAATCAGATCAATGAATATGATGAAGTTCCAGATGGGTCCTGGTCACCAGGTCATATATATCACATTGGAAAACAGTTTCTGAGTATACTGTGTGTACATCCCCATAGTTGCATGTCAGTATCGTCTTCTCAGGTTTGCTTTTGGAATATATCACTACCAATAGAAGACTTGACAGGTAAGCCTCTTTTCAACCTCCTAAATACTTTCCTAAAACCTGGTACTGGAGCTTAATTTACATAGCTGTATTCTGTAAGGGCAAGTTCTCCATCCTCCCCAAATTCTGCTCTGAAGCAGTGGTGTGGGGTGCCATGAGAGAGCTGATTTCAGCTCCCTGATCCAAAACCCTAACACAAGTTAGAACTGCAGGGGAGCATGTCTGACTTATGCCATTATCCAGCAGAGGATCAAGCATTGCAGAGGTCTTCTCTCAATCTGTCTCCCTCTCACTCCCCTTCCCCCCCCCCCCCCCCATGCTGCTGACATCTACCTCTCCTCTTGTACCAAGTGAGGGAGATGACTGGCCAGGGAGGTAGAAGAGCTGCCTTCACTGGTGGAGAGTTCCCACACACGAGGGATTCTCCACTGATTATCTTTGGCCACTTTAAGTCATCTTTGCATTACTGTGAGAGAAGTGCAAAAATAAACTTGGCAGACCAGAGAATCTTGCTCCTATAGTACTATGCATTTTTTTAAATTTTAACTTTATGCAGATTCTATTTGTGTTATATTAAATTGTCCTATTTAAAATAATGGTTAATTATAGTATTCAGTTCTTTGAACGTTTTATTTCATGGTCTTGCCAGTTTTTTCTTAGCTTTGTCATTCTTTCAACAAAGAAAGATATATTTAGTGGAAAATGTATACGTCAAACACACTGGCATATGGAACAAGCGTATTTTCGGAAAACAGTCTAGTCAGCGTTGCAGTAGTTGGCTACTATCAATTATTTTTTGACTCTTAAGGCATGTGTGAATCTTTAAGCTTCGGGGAGAAATAGCAAAAAGATGCTTTTTTAGAGATAATTAATGTTTAGGCCTTATCATTTTTGCGCAAGCTAGTCATCTTAGTGACTGTTAGTGAAATGTCTTTATTGTGTTATTGGTTGACAGTGGGTTCTTTTTCATGGACGTTGATAATTATTTGATGCAATCAGAGTTAAGTAGGAGTAGTTTTGATTTAGTTTTCTGAGCTATGATAGCAGATGCCTTTGGGAATCAGAAAAGATACTCTTCTGCTGAGTCTAATAAGTCATAACATCTGCTTCTGGTATGCTGCAGTAGCCAGATGATCTCTGGAATGCTTTTGAACCCCAAGGACACACTCCAGATCTCTAACCCCCGCAGAGTGACAACAAAACTATAGTGTACATGCTCCATGAATGCCTCTTCTACCTTACTCACTGATTTAGGTGGTGATGTATAGTAGAACCTCAGAGTTACAAACACCTTGGGAATGGAGGTTATTCGTAACTCTGAACAAAACATTATGATGGTTCTTTCAAAAGTTTATAATTGAACATTGACTTAATACAGCTTTGAAACTTTACTATGCAGAAGAAAAATCTTGCTTTTAACCATCTTAATTTAAATGAAACAAGCACAGAAAGTTTATTTTTTTTAGTAGTGTACGTTTTAGTACTGTACTGTATTTTTTTGTTTCTGCTGCTGCCTAATTGCATACTTCCAGTTCCAAATGAGGTGTGTGGTTGACCAGTCAGATTTTAATTCTAGTGTTTGTAACTCTGACGTTGTGCTGTGTATCTCTCATTCATTTCACATAGGGTTGGTTTTTTTGCTGTTCATTCCTCCATATTTCTGTGTATGTATTTTTGGTATGCCAGGCTACTCTGCCTTCTTTTTTTCCTTCTTAGTATTTGCAATAGAAATTGTATTCTTCTATATTGATCAAGTTGTGTCACATCCCATATCTTTGTAAAGCCAACTAAATCATAATTTTGTTCAATAATGAAAACCTCTAGCTCAGCCTGCTTACTACTTATTCTTCTAGCATTAGAGTATACACACATGTAAGATTTTGTTGTTGTTGTTGCTCATTTCCTCCTTAATACTTTTGTCAGCATTATCTTTTATTATATATTTTCCTTTTCACATTCTCAAATAAGCCCATAGAGACCCAATTTGGTGTTTCAGATTCCCCTTCCCTCCTCCAACTGCTTCATGTATAGTTCTCACAAGCAGTTTTGTTAACCTAAAATTCAAGAGATGGATTTATTTATTGTTCAAGAGAAGTTTCTCCAATTCATATACTCCTTTTAGTAAACTCAGAGGGCCAATGTGTAAACCTTAATTCCCTTATCTGTACACTTTCTATGCTCCCCCCCCTTCTTTCTTCATCAGCTGTCAGTATAACCTAATATAGCACAATTTTCCCTCAAAGATGAGTGGCAATTGGGAATACTGTTTTTAAGAAAAGAAAAGAAAATTAAAAGAAAACCATACCACAGTTGGTTGAATCATATTTTGCTTACATTGCTATGTGTTGTGTGAAGAACTCTGACAGTGATTTTTGTATCCTTTTAGAAATAGGGATTCATAGGTGGGAATTTTTTACAAAGTCAAAGCAGCAGGTTTGAAGGCATTTTGTGATTTAGTTTAGTTTTCTATTTGTGATGCCCAGCATGGCGATCCATTTGATGTAGCATCACCAATCAGCTCCTTTCAGTGCTAGCGTTTGCTAAGGCAAGTCATACACAGCAAAGAGGAATTGATCACATTTTCGACACTGTGATATTAAAACTGTTCAGTTCACCTGTAGCCAAGAAAATGTGCCCCCATACTTCAGGATGTATTAAAGTTAATCTTTTCTTTTTTGTTAGGGGTTAAAGTTTACATAATGTGTCATTCAGAAGGAAACTTTCCAGAGATTTGCAATAAAATCCTTAGATTTCCTATTAGATTTTACCTTTGACTTTGATGGAGTGCCAGTTAGATATTCTTAGTACTAATTTCTTGAACACATACCTCAATGGGTATGATATACTATAGAGGTAAATGCTTCATTCATTGTGCATATGACTGACAGTATTAAAGGGAAGTAGGTGATAAAGCCACCTGTGCAGCTATAGAATATTTTTATTGCAAAGACTAGGAAAAGTTTTACTTATACAGTATAAGATTTGAACTGGCTGTTGCAACAAGTCGTGTACTGAAAGATGTGATCTTTTCTGAAGAGTTTGGGGTTTAAAAGTTGTCTTATCCATTTAATAAAAAAATTGATTCATCTTGCAGTTCTTACTGCAGCAAATTTATAAACTCCCAGTTCAGAAGTTTATAAGGAATGAGTATCTATAACAGTGATGCTTTTGGCACAGTGCAAGCAGGAAGAAGTTTATTTGAATCTATCCTGTAACAGCTGCCATTCTATTATTTATTATAGTGGCGCTCTAGTATCAGCAGTTGAGAAGCCCTTTGTGTTTAAAGGACAATTCTTGTTAGTACTCTAAAAAATCTACCTGGTTACTCAGGTTATCTTGAAATTTGATGTGTCGCATGGGATATGGGTAGTGATCCAAATTTGGGGTCTTTTGGTCAATGGGTTCCCGTGAGACATCCCCTTGAAATAAATAGCTTTTTAAAAACTTTTTATTAATGCAAAGTTACAATAAAATGTTAACATACTACAGCGTCCATTTCTGATTCAGGATCCAGTCAATATTTAAAGATTCCGGCTTTTTGGATGGGAAGTCCTCTTCTGAGTATACTCGAAATGGTGACCAAATTTCTAAATACCTGTCCTCTTTTGACGCTTCTCTTGTGTATGTACTTATCTAGAGATCAAATCATGACTCTGATCCTGGCACCCTAGAGAGTGCGTGGGGACCCTCTAGCCCCGAGGGGGTAACAAAATTCAGAACATTACTAGCAAAAGAGTTTGGTTTTCTGCTTAGGCTCTTGAATAAGGATCTAGCACAGTAGTTCTTAAACTTTTGTACTGGTGACCCCTTTCACATAGCAAGCCTCTGAGTGCAATCCCCCTTATAAATTAAAAACACTTTTTAATATATTTAAGGCCATTATAAATGCTGGAGGCAAAGCAGGGTTTGGGGTCGAGGCTGACAGCTCACGACCCCCCCATGTAATAACCTCGCGACCCCCCTGAGGGATCCCGACCCCCAGTTTAAGAGCCCCTGATCTAGCACCAAGCAGATCACACTGAGCATGTGCAGAGAGCAAGGTTGAGAGGATTTGTAGCTGGAAAGCTATCACAGCAGCTGGATTATAGCTCAGGGGGATAAGCAGTAAGACTTGGATCCTGAACTCACCCAGCCAGTGACAGTTTAAATCCTACTTTAGGCTGAAATCCGGGAAAGTCTGGAAGACCTATTCCTAAAATCCGTCTCTGTGAGGGGGTTTTATTTGGGGGGAATGTAATCAAAAATAAAATAAAGATGTGAATGCTTGCTGGCAAGGGAGGGGCATTTTAGGATGTGAAGGGAATAGAGGTGAGAGGGGTTTGTTGTTGCATTGAGGGAAGGCTTTGGGGAGAGGGATTGAGGGGATTGGAGGCAGGACACTGAGAAGGGGACATGGGGCTGAGTAACAGGTCTTGGGGAGAACAGGGACAGGGGCACCTGTAAGCCAGACATTCTCCCTTTCTGTGTATGTGCTGGGATCTGGAGCCCCCTTGCCCCTCTAGAGGAGTCTGAGCCCCTCTTCCTGACCCCCATTATGAGAGCTGGGAAATGGGGGGCCTTGCCTGACTGTGGATATCTAGCCCCCGTCATGTGAGCCAGGTTCTGCGGTGGTCCCTGCTCCCTGTGGGGTCTGAGCCCCTGCTCACCCATTCCTGTGTGTGTGCACGCGATGATCTGGGGGGGGGCTTGTTAGGGTTGCCAACCCTTCAAGATTGGCCTGGAGTCTCCAGGAATTAAAGATTAATCTTTCATTAAAGATTACCGTATATACTCGTTCATAAGCTGAATTTTTTTAGTAAAAAAGGGAAGCACCATAGATGGGGGGCAGCTTATGAATGGGTATAGAGAGGGAGAGGTGGGACACAGCCAGAAGGGAAGAGGCGGGGCCAGAGTCTCTCCACTTCTGGCCATGCTTCTCTCCCCCCAGCCTCCGAAGCAGCTGCAGCTCCGGGGCTGGCAGGCTGCAGCCGTGCCGCTCGGCCCTGCCCCCCAGAGCAGGCTGTGGCCACGCCGCCCGGCCCAGCCCGCTGGAACATGCTGCGGCTGCACCACCCGGTCTGGCCCGCTGGAGCAGACTGCGGCCGCGCCGCCTAGCCTGCCGGAGCAGCTCCAGCCAAGTCAGAGACCTTCTCCCCTGGCCCTCCCCAGATAAGGTGGGAAGGGATGGGATGGGGGAGAGCGTGGGGGTCCCCAGGCTAGGGGTGGGGTCATGTGGGGAGTGGTCACAGGGATTACTCCCCTGATCCCCAGCTTCCCCCTCTCCCCCCCAAAAAAAATATTTCCCCACCAGTTGCTGTCCCGGCTCGTCAGGGTAAGCAGCTGGTGCGCCGCCGGGACACTTTGTTTACTTAGCTTTACCTCCGTGCCTGCGGATGCTCAAGGTAAACAAACCATCTCGGCCCACCAGCGGCTTATCCTGATGGCCCAGGAGCCAAAGTTTGCTGACCCCTGAATTATAGGGTCGGCTTATAAACAAACCGGCTTATGATCGAGTATATACGATCTGTCCTGTGATGAAATCTCCAGGAATACATCCAACCAAAATTGGCAACCCTAGGGCTTGTGCTCACCTATGGAAGACAGACACAGACAGACACACACACCATGAGAGGTAGGTTCTGGAGTGGGTTTGCCTTTCTGGGTGGCCGTACTCCTCCCATCACATGAGATGGGATCTGGAGTACCTTTCCCTCTAAAGGGGCCTGAGCCCTTCTCCCTACCGTTTTCCATGTGAGCCAGGATCTGGATGGGGAACTTGCAACAGGCATGCTCGGAGCATGCACCAAGAACCAACTGCTGTGAGATGACTGGGATGAGGAGTTGAGAATGGGTATACTTGACACATATCAGAAACTCTCTCTAACACTGGAGAGGAGGAATGGGAACACCCACTGTCATGAATGGAGCAGTTCACGCATCTCAGAGCTATTATTTCAGGCTGCATTCATCTGCACTGGGTATTTTCTTTCAGCTGCAAACATCTCATTGAGATGAATGGGCCACTTCACACCACTCTGACCCTGCTGTGCTGCTGATGTAGAGTCTGTTCTCCCTGTTCTCCTAATTTCATATAATATTATAGTGGAGCGCCAGCTCTGCTCTAGGTAAGGTCGGGAAGCTATTCCTGCTTAAAGATTGACTCTTCTTAGTATTCTAAAATCCATATGCTTACATGGATTAACTTGAAATTTGCTATATCTTGTGAGAGTGTAGTGTAGGATTAGTAAAATATCCCAGAGTGCATTGTCCCACATGGTGCTCTGTGCATGGCCTCTGGGCCTCTATGCCCTCCTGAGGTGTTATAACCTTATCTATATTAAGACAGCTTTTTGAAAAGTTTCCATTGTAGTTAATACTGTTTGAGCTTCACTAGTGTTAGTAATAGTGGGAGCCAACATTTTAAACATTGTTTCCTCTGAGCCTGCTTATAGTACTTCTAATCAACATGGTACGTCAAATGCTGGTTTATAAACATGTAGGGTTTCTTTTGTTGCTAACACCACTAAAACTGAACTAATACTGGCAGTGGTGGGAGGCTTTCTTTCTTTCTTTGGAAAATTGCAATAGCATAGAACAGATAGTTGCCCAGATTTTCCCAGAGTCCACTGATATTAGAACATCTAAGTAGGGTAGTAGGTGTTACCATGTAAAGCACAGTTGTGATGGTAGAAAAGTTGCTGTGTGGATGCAAATTGAACTGTTTTCTTTTAACCAGTTAAGGTGATCTTTCCCCTTAATCATGATTTTGTAATCAGTTAGGCTGTGTCTACACTAAAACTAAGTCTGCTCCCTGGTTCACTACCTTATTTCTCAGCCTTGAATCAAGCATCCGGGATTCCTTTTTGTGCTCCTTCAATTGCTCTTTCTCTTCTTGTCAAACAGCTGGATTGGCTGCCATGATTTGTCTTCCCCCTTTCTATAACGAAGATGCAAAAGCACAAAAAGAAATCTCTGGCCAGCACAGTTAAGGACAATAAGGTTAAGTATAACAGGAATAAAAGGAACCCCAACAATGGTATTATCCATTAATGGAACAACTGTCAATAATGCAAAAGCATAAGCATTCAATAAACATTTCTGTTCTGTATTTCGGAAAAAGTCAGATGATATATTCATATCAGAAGATGATGAGGTCTAGATATTGACTTGTGACACATACAAAAGAAGAGAAGAGACACAAGAATGATCAAAAGATTGGACAATGTGCCTTTCAATGAAAGACTCAAGGAGTTCAGTCTATTTAGTTTACCAAAAATAAGGTGAAGGAGTGATTTGATCACAATCTGTAAATTCCTACAAGGGGAACATAAATTTGATAATTGAGGTGTCTTCAGTTTATCAAAAAAAGGTGCAACAAGATCCAATGGCTAGAAGTTGAAGCTAGACAAATTCCTACTAGAAAGAAGGTGCAATAGTATAAACATTGGAACAACTTAACACACACCGTGGTGGATTTTCCATCACTGGAAATTAAGTCAAGTTTGAATGTTTTTCTGAAAGATATACTCTACTTCAACCACAACCATTGGACTTGAAGCAGGAATTAATTCAGACAAGTCTTCTGGTCTGTGTCATTCATGAAATCAAACTAGATGATCACAATGGTCTGGCCTTGGGGTCTTTGACTTTACCTGAATAGCCCTTTGTCTCTTGAGTTGGGGTAGATTTGCAAGCTACCTAAGGGCCTGGATGTGGGTAGATTTTTTTTTTTTTTTTTTTTAAATGAAACCTAGGTAGGAGAGGAGAAACTAAAGTATGTGCAAGGTTGTATGCTAAGCAGTTGGTGTTGCCTGAAGAGCCCAGGCCAATGGAAAAAAAAACCATTAATTTCTCCATCATAGAACATAACATCCTCCACGCAATAAGTATTGCTTTCTTTACAATGGAAATTTAGAGAGAGAACTACATTGTTTTTTGTAATAAGCCAAAATCATTCTGAACTTTTAGGAGTCAATATATTATTCTTTCAAGTTAAACTTTAATTTGCACCAACAGAGCTGTGAGTAGCATGCTGGTGTATTACTTCATAATAATAATTCTTAGAGACTTTTTTGAAAGCAGCTCAAACCATTATATGAAGTAATATTCAAAACCAGAAAAAGTGTGTGCATGTGTACATAGAATATAACAACATACAAAAAACTACATCAAAAGAACACTGAGGTTGAAAAGTCAAGCTCTCAAAAGTGGGGAAATGCCAGAATTAAGGTTGCCTATGCAACTTTTAATTCAGCCTCCCCTATATGTATGCATTGTGATACAACCTTTAATTACATCATTGCTACAGTTCTTGCATAGACGCCTTCCCCATTCAGTGTACACAAAGAGAGTGCTCACTGAACAGGTGGCTAATCAATATCTTTATACCCTCAGCATTCAGTGTTTGTGGGTCCTGGGCTGGCTTACTGCACGGCACCCAACACTTGCAGCAAATACAGAATTTTACATTTTCTTATTCCTTTTTTATGGCACCCATTACCGCAGTATCTGAGTGTTTCACAAACATTATTTAATTTATCTTCACACTATTCCTGTAAGGCAGAGAGAGATTGTTTGTTGTATCTAGATCAGTGGTCCCCTAACTTTTCATGGTCGGCCCCCCCCCCCACCATGGGAGCCAGGCCCGGGAGCAGACAGGGTAAAGGGACCAAAACTGGGGCCACAGCTGGGGGTGGGACTGGGAACGGAAGCCATAGCAGGGCTGCAACTGGGGGCAAGTCTGGGACTGGGAGCGGAGCCGGAGCAGAGCTGGGGCAGATCAGGACCTCCTCTCTCTCCATGGGGGCTGGCCAGGGCCCCACTGCGCGCCCCCCCCCCAAATGTTCGTCTGCACCCCTCTTGGGGGGTGCCCCACAGTTTGGGGATCTGTGGTCTAAATTGTTTTTAAAAACAAGCCAGGAAAAGAGAATTTCTATCTGCGTCATTGTGAATCTTTATATCCATAGCACAGACCTTTACCGCTTGAGCTAATGGAGTAACTGGTAGCAGTAGTAGGCTTTTATCCTCCATTTAGACCAGTCACTAGCTGGGGATAGGATACACAGTTTGCAGTGGGTTCGACAAGAATTTTCTAGACCGCGAATGAATGTTAGGACTTGGGCGTTCTGGAGGGGAGTATAGTGGTTACAGACCCTTCTGTTGTTTTCCTTCCTCAAGCCTATCCCCTTTTGGACCTGGGCCCCCTTTCTCTACTTTTATCCACCTTCAACCTACACCTGTCCATTCTGCTCCTCATCCCTCTGCATTCAAGTAAGGTGCCTTTCTCCTCCTCCTCCATGCTGCTTGGCTGCTAGCCTGGGAAGCACTGAAAGCAAAGGAGAGAAAGTCTCCTTCCTTTCAGTTTTAGTGTTAGGCATCACAGTGGCCCCCAGCAGACAGGATGAACAATTGCAGGGAAAGTCCTGAAGCCTTGGAATTGAGTATGAACAATGTGGCTGGCATAAAGGAGGTATGTGGGACTGGAACATGTTCAGTGCAGACAGAATGTTTGGAGAATCTAGCTGCCAAATTCTGAGAGGCTTCCACTGAGCATGTGCAAATAGCCATTTGCATAGGGTTATAAATTGGCCATATTTGGGTGAGTTTTCACGGGAGAAGCAAAGTACATGACGGCTGACCCCAAAGGGAACTCTGTGCCCATCTTCAAGTCTCTACTCTAAAGCATGGAGGTGCTAGAATTTCTCAGTGAAAATGGTTGTAAGAATTTTTTTAACACTGGCAAAAAAACATATTTTTCCCTAACTTTGTCCTCAGAAATTGTTGAATCATTTTTACTGAATGGTTAAAGCTTGGCAAAGTTATAAGCAACTAAAACCAGTTTCTTAGAATGTACAGTATTAGGCAAACTTAACTATAGGAGTCCCTAGACAATAAATTACATATAAAATGTAAACTCAAATATAAGGATTGGGTGCTGTCTACTTACAGGACAAAAAGACTGTGCCAACTATTTTGAAACTTACAGATGCTCTCAGCCTCATAAATGAAGGGCACATACATTTAAAAAAGTGATGTTACATTGTAGAGGAGAAAACTAATTCTGAACAATTTTATGCTGTTTGTGAAACACCCACAATACTTCAGTTTCATGTCAGCATCATGATTTAAAATATGGAACAAGCCCAAATATTTTTATGGAGTAGAATTCAGTGATGGATGCACTCTTGTTAAACAGGAATGACAGAAAATGAACATTTGGTAGTTCAAATTGTGTGGGTTTTTTTATTTTTTTTTAAAAAGAGGGAGAGTATTGTACCAAAAACAAAAACCGGGTATCTGGTAGACGTGGGAAAATCATGTAAAATTCAAATGAAGTGCTTTTTAAGGCAAGCTTAAAAATAAAAATGACAAAAATCGTATAACCTTGTGACCAGAGATGATAAGCAACAATGGTAAAATATGTTTGATCCACTGCGGTGTCTCTGTGGAATCTTTGTAAAGGGTTTACAGTGACAATTTTAAAGTTGCTATTATGATATGAACAGAGAGGAACCTGTTGATACTCTGGTAAACTACTCCTGTACCACAGTCTTTATCTTTGCAAATTTCTGGTTTTTTTTTTTAATTGAAGTGCTGTTTTTTAAAACACTAATATAGATGATTACAAACACACACACAATAGCTAATGAAACAGCACATATCAAAATAATACTGTGAGTGACAAATGATTACTATTTAAAGTCAATAATCAACTGTTTTTGTAACACTTTATTATGGTTTCTTACATTTTTTAATATGACGTTTTTTCCTCAGTCCTTTTTAGATTGTTTTATTTATTCATACGCTGTAAGGTTTGTATTCTAAAATATTAATTAGTCTCAGGCATAATACAGTACTAGCTTTATGTATATACATATTTTTTATTTTAACACCGTGCATGCTTGTCTCTCTATCTTTACAATTTCCAGAAGATTCTACGCACTTTAAAAGTATAACATAATATTTTCATGTTTCTTTTTAGTATACCTCCAGATAATCTTTCTATTCAAGAGTTTCAGAGAAATGAGAGTATTGATGTTGAGGTGAGGAGACTAGAGTGTTTTTGTATTACCTTATTATAAACTAACTAGGAATGTTCAAACTCATAGGTAACTGTCATAAATTAACATCTGGAGAAAACGATGGTTGATACTGAATTTTACTAACTTGGCTGCAACTTCTTTTTTGCTCAGTAAAAAAGATGATAAAACCAGGGGTCCAGATTGTGGCTGGCTTTTGGGGTGTGCTTAGGGGTGGGAAGACATGCACAAGGAGTTCTTTGTTGGTATCAACTGGGGTGCAAGACAACCCCAAGGAATGGGGGCAAGTGGAACATGTCTCTGCCTCCCACACATTATCTGGTTCTGCATAGAGGGAATGCATGTGGCAGCCTCCTAAGGGATGGCATAATTGCTGCAATTCTCCAGATGTCACTGAAGCCTCCTACTTTCCTGAATTAAAAAGTCTCCTAAGCTTTCTCTGAGAAAGTGCAGCTCGATCCAATCCCATACTCAAGGTCATACTTTCATGGCACAATCTGCCCCATAATTGTTAAATAGAATTATTTCTGTATTCATAAATAGTCCTTATTGAACGTTCATAAAGGACCACACTGTGAACCCCTTACTCCCATTTGTGAACTGTTACTCACACAAGTAACTGCTTACCATTTGAGAGTAAATGTTCACAACCTGATCTAAAGTGAATGCCTCATGTTGCACTTTCTTAAGAGTGAAGCAACACTCTTGATTGGCCAAGAGATGATACGCATTCAGTAATCATGATTATTTAAGCAGTGACTGTGTTCACCTCTTTAAAAAACAAACAGGAAGATATGGTCCTTGCTCCAGGAACTTTAAATCTGAATGAACAGATGAAGTAGGGTTACCATATCTCAAAAATAAAAAAAAGGACCCTCCATGGGCCCTGGCCCCGCCCATTTCCCCACCCACTAGCCCCGCCCCTTCCCCACCCTAACTCCGCCCCCTCCTCCCTTCCACTCCCAGCCAGGGGGAAAGGGCTGCCCCAGTGCTACCGGCTTCAGGGTTTGCCGGGCAGCCCCCAGACCCTGCGCCCCCAGCGCAGCTGGAGCCCGGGAGGGGAAGTGCCAGCCGGGGGCGCAGGGTCTGGAGGCTGCCCAGCAAACCGTGAAGGCGGTAGCGCTAGGGCTTTAGGCAGCCCCTATGCCTCCGGACCTGCGCCCCCAGCCGGGCACTTCCCCTCCCGGGTTCCGGCGGCGCAGGGTCCGGAGGCACGGGGGCTGCCCGAAGCTGGTAGCGCTCGGGCAGCCCGGCTCTTAAACAGAGCCGAAGAGGAGCAGAGCCTCCCGGCGCCGTGGCTCTGTGTAACTGACACTGTGTCAGTTACACAGAGGCGAAGAAGAGCAGAGNGCAGCTCTGCTCCTCCCCGACTCTTCGGCTCTGTTTAAGAGCCAAGCTGCCCGAGCGCTACCGGCTTCAGGCAGCCCCCTTGCCTCCAGACCCCAGCCGCCGGCCGGGCACTTCCCCTCCCGGGCTCCGGCGGCACTGGGTCTGGAGGCACGGAGCTGCCTGAAGCCGGTAGCACTCGGGCAGCCCGGCTCTTAAACAGAGCCGAAGAGTCGGGGAGGAGCAGAGCTGCCATTTTCCCGGACATGTTCGGCTTTTTGGCAATTCCCCCCGGACGGGAGTTTGAGTGCTGAAAAGCCGGACATGTCCGGGAAAAAGAGGACGTATGGTAACACTAGATGAAGCAACTCAGACACACAGTGCCCTTGACGACCTCAGGCAGGTTATCAGACAGCACTGCAGTTTAAATGGGTGTGTTACAGTACTTGGTAGGGTTAACATTGGAAAAGCCTTGGAGAAGGAAGAGAGACTGGTCACTTTTCACACCAGGGCTGAGATAGGAGTTCTAGGTTGAAGGGCAGTGATACTGCAGCCAGGATATACAGAGCTCACGATTTAAAATGGAAGCAGGGTTCCCTGTAGTGGCCTAGATCAGTGGTTCTCAACCTACACAAGTCTTCCAGAGGATACATCAACTCATTTAGATATTTGCTTAGTTTTATAACAGGCTAAATAAAAAGCACTAGCAAAGTCAGTACAAAAATTTCATACAGACAGTGACTGGTTTATACTGCTCTATATACTATACACTGAAATGCAAGTAAAATGCTTCTAATTGATTTATTTTATAATTATATGATAAAAATGAGAAAGTAAGCAATTTTTCAGTAATAGTGTGCTATGATACAAATATATTTTTGTCAGATTTTGTAAGTAAGTAGTTTTTAGGTGAAGTGAAACTCGTGGGTACGCAAGACAAATCAGACTCCTGAAAAGTATCAGAGGGGTAGCCGTGTTAGTCTGGATCTGTAAAAAGCAACAGAGAGTCCTGTGGCACCTTTAAGACTAACAGATGTATTGGAGCATAAGCTTTCGTGGGTGAATGCCCACTTCGTTGGATGCATGAATTTTGTACTCCTTAAAAGGGGTACAGTAGTCAGGAAAGGTTGAGAGCCACTGATGTAGATCTAGTATGCAGTAAAACAGACCTACTGATGGGCATGGGTCCTAATTGTCCCATGTTAGTTCCTCTCAGGATCAAGCCAAAAGAGAACCTTCTCTTATAAACACATTCTTCTGCTTGGTCTTGTTAATACACTGTCTTAATCTTCTAGTTAAGATGGAGTAGGGAGGGGAAGAGAAGGTTTGGTTGTGAAGGTCAGATTGTCCCTTTCCAAAACTCTCTAAATTCAGTTTGAAGTAAACTTTTCAGCAATGATTTTCAAAATTCAGTGGGATCTGTTGAGTGATCTGCCCTTCAGAAGATCAGGCAGATGCCTAAAATATGAATTTAGAAGCCTAATTTTAAGCTCCTATATTTGAAAAGTTTAGCCATCCTGTATTAGCAATTTTACAACAGTAAGCATAATAAATATAAAAGATGTTGCTTCTCAAGTTTCACTGAGCATGACCATTCATACTTTATTTGAACATTATTTTCTTACATTTAATGAATGCATCCAGACTATAACTTTCTGTATCTTCTTCCATTTCTTTAAGTGTATATATGTCTTCTAAGTGTTAGTTATAATTTTAATCACTGAATTTTTCCTAGAAAACAAATTTAAATGTATTTCATTTGTTTTAGGTGGTGCAACTCATCAGCACAGAGATACTGCCGTATGCTAATTTTATTCCCAAGGAATTTGTTGGTCAGATAATGACTATGCTTAATAAAGGTTCAATACATTCTCAGTCATCCTCATTTACGGGTATGTTACCTCAATTATAAACAAAAGATATAAGAACAGTGTACAAATCCTGTGGAAGGCAAATTAAAA
This sequence comes from Trachemys scripta elegans, assembly GCF_013100865.1. Lineage (NCBI taxonomy): Eukaryota > Metazoa > Chordata > Testudines > Emydidae > Trachemys > Trachemys scripta. Next base: position 59,188,218 of record NC_048298.1, read on the forward strand.
TGTGCATATTACAATACCGATTTTACCAAAGATTTTAAACTTCACCAATATCATGAATAAGTTCCCAGCCCACAGTGATGATCTCAAATACTATAATTTCTTAATCTATGGGATAAATTTCATGCTATGAAGAATGCATAGTATTCTGTTTGTTTGCAACTTTCTGGTAATATTTCTGCATTTTGGGGTAAATATCTTGTTTAAGGATGCACTCTTGTCTCTTTGTACTTACCTAGGCTTTGAGTCTTTTTTTTTTTTTTTTTTTTTTTTTTTTAAACTGTCTTCCTCCACTTCCCACTCACTGCATGCAAGTTAAAATAGGTACTGGTAATAATTTCAGGCAATTGCAATGCATAAAAAAAAAATCCTTTTCTTTGAAATTGAGTGACCTTGATAAAACTAAGGGGTGTAACTGACTAGACATCGCTTTTAGATTAAAGTTTTATAGCTAAATTAAACCACTAATTNGTAATAATTTCAGGCAATTGCAATGCATAAAAAAAAAATCCTTTTCTTTGAAATTGAGTGACCTTGATAAAACTAAGGGGTGTAACTGACTAGACATCGCTTTTAGATTAAAGTTTTATAGCTAAATTAAACCACTAATTGAAAATATACAGCTGTTTCTGAATTTTATGTACTAATTAAAAATGGCTATATGGCTATCTTTTTTAGAATGTGTGCTTTACAGTATTTGCAAATGTTACCATTTTAAATACTGTAGGTATGATTAAGGCAGCTATTGAAATAAAAAAATATGGTATGTTTACTATGCTTGTTTCACTATTAAAGATTATTTTACTTTGACAGAAGCAGAAATAGATATTCGAATGAGAGAAGAATTTTCTAAGATGTGCTTTGAAACACTGCTTCAGTTTTCATTCAGTAATAAAGTCACAACTCCTCAGGAAGGATACATCTCTAGAATGGCACTGTCTGTACTCTTGAAAAGATCACAGGATGTACTGCATCGCTACATAGAAGATGAAAGATTAAGTGGCAAATGTCCTCTTCCACGGTATGTACTGTATGTATTTTAAAAAAAAAAAGGCAAGCCAATATTTTATGGTAGAGAAAAAAATGTATTTACAATTAAGAATATAATTTGACCAAAAAAAATCTGTTCTTCTTCAAGTAGTGTCCATATGGGTGCTCCACCCTAGGTGCAATATTTCACCTTTCGGGAACCGCCTTTACCGCTTGCAGTGGTCTTGGGAGTCCATCACTATGGACAAGAGGGTTTGGGAGATAATTTCCTCTTATACCTGACAACCCCCCTTCCCTGTCCCTCTTCAGAGACCCTTCCCATGAGAACCTGCTTTGGCAGGAAATAGACCCCCTTCTACACCTGGATGCTATAGAACTAGTTCCGACACAGCACAGAGGGGAAGGGGTTTTACTCCAGGTGTTTTCTGGTCCCAGAAAAGAGTGGCAGTTGAAGATCCAGCCTAGTTTTAAGACTATTCAGTACCTTTGTGAAGGCACACAAATTCAGAATGGTGACACTTGCAATGATAATCCCATCACTGGACCAAGGAGATTAGTTCTCGGCCCTAGACCTTCAGGATGCATATTTCCACATTGGAATCCACCCATCCCACAAATGATTCCTATGCTTTACAATAGGCCAGTACCAATCAATTGCACACATGCAAAATAGGAAATGACTGCCTAGGAAGGAGTACTGCAGAAAAGGACCTTGGGGGTTATAGTGGATCACAAGCAAAATATGAGTCAACAGTGTTATACTGTTGCAAAAAAGAAAACTTCATTCTGGGATGTATTAGCAGGAGTGTGGTAAGCAAGCCTAGAAATTATTTTCACTCTACTCCTCACTGATAAGGCCACAATTGGAGGATTGTATCCAGTTCTGGGAACTGCATTTCAGGAAAGAAGTGGACACATTGGAGAAAGTCCAGAGGAGAGCAACAAAAATGATTAAAGGTCTAGAAAATATGACCTATGAGGAAAGATTGAAAAAATTGGTTTTGTTTAGTGAAGAAGAAAAGACTGAGGGGGGACATAACAGTTTTCAAGTACATAAAAGGTTGTTACAAGGAGGAGGGGAAAAAAATTTCTCCTTAACCTCAGGATAGGACAAGAAGCAATGGGCTTAAATTGCAGCAAGGGCGGTTTAGGTTGGATATTAGGAAAATTTCTGTCAGAGTAGTTAAGCACCGGAACAAATTGCCGAGGGAGGTTGTGGAATCTCCGTCATTGGAGGTTTAAGAACACATTAGACAAACACCTGTTCAGAATGGTCTAGTTATACATAGTCCTGTCTTGAGCATAAGCGACTGGAATAAAAGACCTATTGAGGTCCCTTCCAGTCCTACACTTCTATGATTTTCAGTACAGGGTGCTCCATTTTGGCCTATCATATGCCTATCATATGGGTCTTCTCAAAGATCATGTCAGTAATAGTGGCTCACCTCTGCAGGAATGCAATTTTGGTGTTGCCTTACCTAGACGATTGGCTTCTGAAAGGACACTCCTGGGAGGTGACTTCTCAGGCAATGTACGAAGCCATAGAACTCTTCCTGAAGCTGAGCCTTCAATTGAGCAATCTGAAGTCCACCTTGACCCCTGTGCAAAAGAGCCTTCCTCCCAGTGCACAGGTTTATGTCCCCTTCAGACTTAATCAATACGATTCTGATCAGCCCTTAGACACTGGTCAGGTACTGTCTCTGGCTACTGGGGCATATGGTGGCTGGCACTTTCATTATAGATCACTAAGCCCTTAACTAATTCACGGTCCCTGTTGGTCAATTTCACAGTCAGAGGATTAAAAAAAAATGTAAATTTCATGATTTCAGCTATTTAAGTCTGAAATTTCATGTTGTAATTGTAGGGGTCCTGACCCAAAAAGGAGTGGGGGGTGGGGGGGAAGTTGTAACGTTATTGTAGCAGGGGTTGCGGTACTGCTACCCTTACTTCTGTGCAGCTGCTAGTGGCGGTGCTGCCTTCAGAGGTGGGCAGCTGGAGAGTGGCGGCTGCTGGCCAATATCCCAGCTCTGAAGTCAGAACCGCCGCCAGCACAGCAGCGCAGAAGTAATGATGGCATGGTATGGTATTGCCACCCTTACTTCTGCGCTTCTGTCTGCAGAGCTGGGCCATCAGTCAACAGCCGCTACTCTCCGGCTGCCAAGCTCTGAAGGCAGCAGCACAGAAGTAAGGATGGCATGGCATGGTATTGCTACCTTTACTTTTGCGCTGCTGCTGGCGGGGCGCTGCCTTCAGACCTGGGCGCCCAGCAAACAGCCGCCACTCTCCAGACCCCCAGCTATGAAGGCAGCACAGAAGTAAGGGTGGCAATACCACAACCTATCTAAAATACCCTTGTTGGACCCCCCCCCCCCCCGCAACTCCCTTTTGGGTCAAGACCCCCAATTTGCGAAACGCTGGTCTCCCCCCATGGAATCTGTACAGTATAGGGTAAAAGCTCACAGAGAGGCCAAATGTCACGGTTTGTGATGCATTTTTCATGGCCGTGAATTTGGTAGGGCCCTATAGATCACACATGACTGCTTATGCAATGCCTTTAAGGGTAGGTCAGGATGGTTTATTCGCTTAGCAGACACAGTCTCAACATGTTGCTTTCCATACCCAGTTCTGTATAGTTGGTGGAAAGACCCTCACAACTTGTGTGTGGGAGTCCCCTTCATCTGTCCTCCCCCCAATGACTGTCATAATGACAGATGCTTCCCTGTTGGGATGGCGTGCGCATCTAGACTCCAAACAGTTCAGGGCAGGTAGATGCCTCAAGAAAATTCTCTGCATATCTTCCTCCTGAAACTCAGTGTTACCCTGGAAACAGAATTTAGGTATCCCTCCAGTAGCTCACCTAGTGACCCCTCCAGGGTTTACCAAAGACTCCCTCAAAACAACCCACCTATTAACCATCAGGTATGAGTCTCCAGGGTGGCTAAAGCAATACCTGGAGGACATGTATACAGACTTCTGATAAATGATTGACCCAGGTAGTATCTTTCCAAAACAAGTCACCCTTTTATTGGTGCAAACACAAATCCCCAATGCAGTAACACAAATCCCCAACACAACAGGCTAAAGCACCCCCCAAAACTACATTACCACACAGTTTGATGTGATGCTAAGTGGCTGCACCCTGCTTATGGTGATCGGTCATTCACAGGCCGCTGACAGTTCCTGGTAACTGTCTTTAGATTATTCCTCTCTGATCTTCTGATCTTCATGTGCTCTCCTGCTCCTAGTCTTTTCCCTCTACTGGACTGAATGGACAGTACTGAACAGGCAAAGCAAATGAACAGAACACTGTCCTCTGTTCCTCTTCTGACAGGCTTGATTGACATGTTGTTTTGCTTGCTTTTGCTAATATCTTTTTGTCAGAACTCTCCAGAGCACATACCACTTGTAACATTTATTTCTAACATACCTGGTTTCATGATCAACAGTTAACTCATTACTTGCCATTTTGCAACATAGTTTATAATGTACCTAGTCTTATGATCAACAACTGCCTCATTTCAGGTTGTCCATGCCACTTTGCAACATTGTCTCTAATGTAGCCAGAAGGTCCCCAGCCTCATGGTCAATGTTATCTTACCACTGTTTTCCCTGTCAACTTCTCCCCTGCCAATATCAGTACTACATGACCTACAGTTTTCATCTAATAGTGAAGTGACTCTTGCTTATTCAAAATGGAGGCCTGGGATACAAGATGGAGTCTGGGGCCTTCAAAAAGGGGTTTCTCTGGTATCAAGGGCAGGCATATGCGTGTGTCTCCAGTTTTCTGCCACTAATTAGAGGCAAAAACATAAAGGTCGTGACTGACATGTCATAAATGTTTTATATAAACCAGCAAGGAAGAGCAAGATCCCCCTTCCTTTTGCTGAGGCTATAAAGCTTTGGAATTGGAGTATATGAAATCAGATCTTTATCACAAAATACCTTCCAGGAGTTCAGCATGTGACCGCAGACAGACTCAACAGGCACTTCTCTCAAGACCATGAGTGGGAGATAGATTCAACCATACTTCACCACATATTCTACCAATGGGGTACTCGTCAGATAGACTTTTTCACTGCAGCAATAAACAGGAAATGCACCCAGTTTTGCTCCAGAACTAGTCTGCGTCATTGATCCCTGGGGGATGCCTTTCACCTCCAGTGGTTGCTGGGTCTTCTGTATACGTTCCCCCCAACTCCTCCAATATCCAAAGTCCTACTCAAAATAAAAAGGGACAAGGCCAGAGTTGACAAACATGGTTTCCTTATCTGATACAGATGACAGTGTTCTCCCCAATTGCTCTTCGTGCCACTCCTCCTATCGTCTTTTAGAAGAGTGGGAAGATCCATCACCCGTCTTAGAATCCTTCACCTCAAAGCATGGGCATAGAAACTGCCTATTCACAGCAAGTAAAAAGGGGGTTACTGCACAGCAAAAAACAGTCTACACCCTGCAGTTACAATAATGGACAATATTTGCTCATTGGTGTGATCTCAAACTCATTGCTGCCAGACATACTGGATTACATTCTAGAACTACAGACCTCAGGATTATCACTGAATTCCATTAGAGTTCATCTGGCAGCCATCCTCCAGTAGAAGGTTATGCTGTATTTGCCCACCCAACGACAATGAGGTTCCTCAAAGGCCTGTGCAACCTTTTTCTAACAATTAAATGCCCTACTACAGTTCAGGACCTCAGTTTGGTTCTTAAATGCTTTACAAGACCACCGTTTGAACCTATAGCCTGCTCACAACTCTGTTTATCAGTGAAATTGGCATTTCTGGTTGCCATCACATTGGCTCGCTGAATGGGGGAAATGGGGCTTTTACGGCATACTCCTCATTTTATGGCACAGTCCCCATATTTTTCAGAGACAACGTTACATTATGACCATACCCCAAGTTTTTGCCAAAAGTACCTTTTGATTTCCATATTAATCAGCCCATTCACCTCCCTGTCTTTTACTATAAACCTCACCAGATAAGAGGGAGGCATTGCTTCACACACTTGATGTCAGGAGATCCCTTGTCTTCTACCTTGATAGGACTAAACATTTCAGGGAGACCTCCAGATTTTTGTCTTGATCTCAGACAGAGCAAAAGGAGGTGCAATCTCTAAAGAGAGGCTCTCTAGCTTGATAACTGACTGTATTAGTAACTGCTACTGAACTTATAATCTTGACGCACCCACTGACATACAAACTCACTCTGAAATCTATTTCCACCTCCACAGCCTTTCTTAAGAATGTTCCTGTCATTGAAATATGTAAAGCCTCAACACAGGCTTCTATGCATACATTTGCTGACTGCTATCCTATAATTCACGACTCTGCTTCTGATACTGTGTTTGGCTCAGCAGTACTTTCTTTCACACTGAATTAGACTCCAAAGCCGCCTCTTCCTTAAAAGGGAACTTCTCTGTAGTCACCTAGAGTGGAGAACTGATAGGGACGCTACTTGAAGAAGAAAAAATGGTTACTCATCCTGTACAGTAATTGCAGTTCTTCGAGATGTATGACCTGATGGTGTTCCAGTACCCACCCTCCTTCTGCTCTGCTTCAATTACCTGTCATGGGGTTTCATGGTAGAGAAGGAACTGATGATGGTTAGCCTGTGCAGTGCTATATAGCAACGCCGTGGAGTAACATGAATTCTCAGGCTGAACAGACACTGCTATGAAAAATCTCCCACGGAAGTACAAGGGGCACAAATGCTCCTAGAGTGGACACATAGAGGGACACATCTTGAAGAACTGCAGTTACTGCACAGGGTGAGTTACTATTTCTTATGGAAGAATGTGTAAGGGCAGGGAGTTTCAGATCAAATGCCAAATTTGGGAAGGCTATTGATTGGAAGGGCCTTTTAAGAAGCAGTTATCCTCAAGACTATTACCCAGAGTTCAGGAGTGCAATATATAGTAGTACAATTGTATTTCATTGTCTCTGAAAAGTTTCTGTAACCATCTCTTCCTTAATTTCTAGCAGAGCTATTGATAGGTTGATGAGAAAATATTAAAGTTCCTAAAAATAAAATAAAATAATAGCAAAGTAATAATATTCTGAAGCATTAGTCATACCATCGTTGTTGTTGAAATAGAAAACTGAACATAAATATATGGTAACATTTTTAAAAACACTTAAATAACTTAGGCATCTCAGTTCCATTTAAAAGCTTTTGAAAATTTTATCCATTGAGTACGTGATTGAATAAATGACTTCTGTGAGACTCCTTATATGCTTGAAGTTAAGCACATATATTAGTGTTTGCATGATTGAGGCCTATGTATTGACATGATTTCAAAAAATTAAATATAAATTGGTCACATGTATGTGGGGAAATGAGATCAGTTAAAGATGAATGTTAATTACAGCATTAGATAACCTTGGTTTCACTGGGTTGCGTGTCAAAGGTTTTATTGTTCAAAATTTGTTTTTGTATTTGCTATATAAGTCGACAGAAAAATCATATTCTGGGAAACATTTTTGAAATTGTACAGTTGATAGTTTATATATTTTCCCCTTGTAGGCAGCAAGTAACAGAAATCATATTCGTTTTAAAAGCTGTCAGTACTCTAATAGATTCCCTTAAGAAAACTCAGCCTGAAAATGGTAAGTTGTTTTAATCAGAAGTCTAAACAAAATTATGTACCTAATATGTTTGTGCAAAAAAATATATCTAAAGCACTATTTCCAAGAAAAGTATCATCCATATGAATCTTAATTTGCCCTTTCATGTTTGTGTAGGTGCCAAGTAGAAATTTTTAAAACATCTCTTTAACGGGTCCATCAGCCTACATAAATAAAATAATATCTAACTCTTATATATTGCTTTTCATCAGTCACTCTCACAGCACTTGACAAAAGAGTATCATTAGAGTATCACTAGAGTAGAAAGCTTCCAGCTGAGGTACCAATGCCCTTTCTTAATCTAAAACATGTTTTGGTAAATATTACTATAAAATATGATAAGATCTTAGAGTGAAATTTTCTTTCTTTGTATCTTTTCTTTATCTCCCATTGTAGTCTACCTCCTTTAATCTTGCTAAATCTTTGTTTATCCAGACCATATTCTATTCAGTCTTAAAGCTCTCATTCACTATTAGGTCCATTAAGATTAAGATAGGGATAAATTTACTTTTCTAAAGATACCATCTGTGTAATATTTTTACTTCTGAGTGTTGGCTCCTTAATGCTGCACAAGCAGAACTCTTGTAGCTTTTAGAACATTTTTGGTCCTTATGGGCAGTGTTCACCAGTAGTCTTAACTGTTGCTCTTGGAAAACTTATATCCAGTTCATTCTTGACCATAGTCAATAAAAGAATGTTCATCAAGAGCTGTGCTTCTCCTGCTACCACTCAGCACCACTCGGCTTCTTTACTTCGCTGCTTCACTGAGTCTTTCTTCTGTTTTTTTTTTCATTTTCCTTCCGTTCAGTTTAGTGTTTTAAATATAATTTTTTACTTCCATGACTCCTCACGCTATCCTCAGACACGGGAGTGTCAGTCACCTCTCAACCTCTGAGCCCCATTAGGTCATTTTCGATGCACTCCCTTAGCTCTTTTGTATTGGTTCAAATCTTTAATTAACTATTGTATTCCAAAATCAAAAGTAAAACTTCATGCTGTTGGAAAAAAACTTTCTGACAGGGAGATAAAAATAGACAGCAAACTAAACAAGGCATATAGTTTAAAACTCCCAGCTGTTGAACTGGATGAGAAGTACTATCATGGATATGTGTTGTGCTGTCCTTTCATGCCCTCTGCTATCTCTGTTCTTGCATTCAAGAAGGGTTCTGAAATTGACAAGAGGTCTGGTTACTGAAAAGCTTCAAAAAGACTGCTGCAGCTATCACTTTGGATGACTAATTGTTTTTATTTTCCTCTCCTACCCCAATCAAAGCACATCTTTAACTATCACTTTTCAAGGAGGCTCACATTTTTTTCAGGCATGACCATGTTTCTTAAAGTGCTGCTTGAAAATCCCTTAAAAACTTCTCTACATTTTTTTTAGCACAAACAGAAGAGAAAAATACAAAACTAAGAAAGCTTTAAATAAGAATAGAATGGAGACTGCTAAAAAGCTGCTTCTTTTTGCCAACTCTGGAAGTCTATAAAATCATACATAAATTTCTTGCAGTACATTTGTCTCTGAAATAACGTGCAAAACAAGAGCAAAATATGGTAGATTCCACTTAATAGCAATCCTGATATTAACAACTTCCCCAGTTAATAGCAACATTTTGCCAGGAACCAGTCCCATCACATTAACTTAGTGGGGTTCAAATAGTGGCAACTGCATGACACTATTGAGAACTTTTTTTGGAAGAAAGGTCCCAGCCACAGGCAGATTTCTGGGATTTCCACAAGGGAAGGAAGCACTGGGACGTACCTTCCCTGGCTGCAGCCCCACAAACCCAACTGCACCCAGAGACCTGCTGCCAGCAAAGGAGGTAACGGACTGGGGTGCTTGTATCTCCTGCCAAAGTCCCAGCACTGTGGGCAGATTAGTAGCAGGATTGGGGGCTGCATCCCCGATGCTGGGGCTTTCCACAGGGAATGGTGGTAACGAGGACACACAGAGCTGCGTGGTATCTCTCCATGCGCTCTCTAGGTTGCACCCACATGTCCCAGCACTTCCTTTCTTGGCCACAGCCCCACAAACCTGCCTTCCACTTGTTGGCAACTTCTGGATAATGGAAACTTTTGCTGGAAACCAAGAGTTTGTTAATAAGCGGAACCCACTGTATCTGAGGTTTTCTATCCAGTTTATGATCCTAAAGGATAGCATGCATTACATTAAACCCTGGAGACCTACTAACCTGAAAATGCTTCATCTTTATATAGTAGATGGTTAACTTGCGCACGAAGCCACAACATAACTTCATTGTCTGTCAGCTCTTCCTTTGTGAGGCAGGTTAGCCATCTTTGTGTATCTACCCCATCCCTGATAAATAGGTGGTTCTTAGAGTAGTTGTCCCTATGGGTGTGCGAGTGTTTGGTAGCAGTGTCTGCCCCTGCGCCTAATACGTCCTTGTGCTCCAGTCTGAAACCTGCTGCCGCTCCAGTTTTCTCCTCAGCTGCCTGTGCTAGAGACAGAGTTTTGCGGTGTCAGTTAACTTCAAATTAGCTAGTTTGCTCATCTGTTTTTTTATTTATTTTATTTAAACGTTTTAATGTAATGTGTGTGGAGATTTAATACACAAATTACAGCCAGGGCCTATCTGCAGCTTGTGGGCCATATGCAGCCTGTACATTTGTAAGACCTCATGCCAGACTGCATTCCCAATGCCTTCAAGCCTACCTCAAGCACAGCTTGTCCAAGAGGGTGTCTATCTCTGAGTTCTCAACTCTCTGTAAGTAGAAGGATCCCTGCAAGGTATGCTTGTATTCACCCCCCACAATGACAATCATCACAGATGCCTCTCTGTTAGGCTGGTGATCTCATGTCACAAAGCAGGTGGACCCATTAGGGGTCTGCTCTTCACATCAATCTATTTGAGCTCAGAGCAGTTCAATATAAGTGCAGTCATTTTTTACCCCAAATCAAGGGTCACTCAGAAGAGACATGATGGACAACAGAGCTACTATATATTATGTAAACTGCTGAGGGGGAGCACAATCCCAATCCTTGTGCACAGAAGCAATGAAATTTGGAACTGGTGCATAACCCACCAAATCAACGTCTTAGTGGCATTTCTATCAGGTTTGCAAAGCATCATAGAAGAAACACTGAACAGACATTTCTGTGAGGACTACAAATGGGAGCTGAGCTATCCTATCCTACAGGTAGTGCTCACCTAGGGCTGTCCAGGGATAAACCTCTTCCTGATGCCATACAACAAGAAATTCCCACAATTTTGCTGGAGGGGAGGGATGCCACCATAACTCGTTAGGAGATGCCTTCTTCACTCCTTGGCCACTAAGGGTATGTCGACAGTGCAATTAAAAACCCGTAGCTGGCCCAGGCCTGCTGACTTGGGTTCACAGGTGTTGGGCTAAGGGGCTGTTTAATTGCGGTGTAGATGTTTGGGCTTGGGCTGGACACTGAGCTCTAGGACACAGTAAGGTGGGAGAGTGCTTCAACATGTTTTAGAAAACAATATTCGTCAGCTACTTTACAATTCAGAATCGCCAACTACCAGACATTAATGGCGAAGTACAACCATACAAATTATACCAGGCTGAACTCCTTTATTGAATATCTACCAGCAGAACACAGAGCAATTTCAGGCGATCATTGCAGAAGGCCAACTGCTTGCCATACCATCTCTGCAGGCCTCTCTTGACATTGCTGATACTGCTGTTCAGTCTATTTCTATGGCAGTAGTTTTGAAGAGGACCTCCTGGTTTTAGCTCTCAGGATTTCTAAAGGAGGTCCAGAATATGGTCGAAGACTTTCCTTTTTTTGATACTAAACTGTTCACTGACAGCACAGGATGAGTGCACCCATTAAAGGACTCCAAAGGCCGCTTTACATTTTTTCTGGGGATCTATACATGTATCCAAAAGAGAGAGTTTAGTAGGTCCCAGTCAGCACAGATATCCTGCCCCATTCAATTCCCAGAGGCCACAGTGCAAGAGACAAAGGTTCCAGAGGAGAAAATCACCCACTTCCCAATCTTCCACCTCACAAATCTTCCACCTCATAGCACCAATTTTGACAGGGTGGTTGAGGTCCTGAGCTGCTGTCCCCTTTTCATACCAACTGCAATGTTTCTCCTTCCTTCCTCCCTTCGGCAATCACCAAGTGATAGATTCCCAAGCCTACCGAAAGTGTTTACGCTTTCTATCTATTACTTGGGAATCTGTCGCTACGGATGAATGGGTTTTGGAAATCATTCACTTCATTTCTCTTCTGCCTTCCAAGTCCCCTTTCCTGTTCCTCTTCAGGGACCTCTCTCACGAGAGCCTGTTATGACAGGAAATAGACTCTCTTTTACTCTTGGGTGCTATAGATTCAGTTCCTATGCATCACAGAGGGAAAGGGTTTTTTTCCAAGTATTTCCTGGTTCCAAAAAAAAAAAAAAAAGGTTGGAGACCCATCCTAAATGTAAGGTTACTCAACACCTTTGTGAAGGCACAAAAATTGAAAATAGCAACATTTTCAAAAATTATTTTGGCACTGGACCAAGAGGATTGGCTCTTAGCCCTCAACCTTCAGGATGCATATTTCCTTGTAACAATCCACTCATCCCACAAAAGATTTCCATGTTTTATTCTCAGTCAGGACCATTTTTAGCACATGGTGCTCCTTTTTGGCTTATCAGCTACCTCAAGGGTCTTTTCAAATATCACATCAGTAGTACATCAGTAGTAGTGGCACACTTTCACAGAAAAGAAATTCTGATGTTCCCTTATGCAGATAATTAGCTTCTGAAAGGTCACTCCCTGGGCCAAACTTCAGACAACTTGCAAAGACATAGACCTCTTTCTCAGATTGGGCCTGCATTTCAACATTCAAAAATCCACCTTGACCCCTTTTCAAAAGTTAGAATTCATAGGAGCTAATCTTGGTCCAGTAGTGGCAAGAGCTTGCTTTCCAATGCACATATTCGTGGCCCTATCCAACATAGTTAACACAATCCAGATTAGCATTCAAACCCCAGTCAAGAGCTGTCATCAGCTGCTGGGGCATATGGCAGCTGGTACTTTAGTTATAGACCACACAAAACTACAAATGTGATGCCTTCAAGAGTGGTTCAAGACTGTTTATGCACTGAACAGATAGTCTAACTACGCTACTTTCCATACCCACCTTCATAAACGAATCTCTCAAGTGGTAGAAATACCCTCATAATGTTTGTGCAGGAGTCTCTTTCACCTGCCTTTCCCCAGCAGTTGTTATAATGACAAATGCATCCCTGTTGGAGTGGAGAGTGCATCTAGACATCCACATGGCCTAGGGCAGGTGGATGCCTTAGGAAACCACTCTGCACATCAACCTCCTGGAACTTAGGGCAGTTAGATATGCCTGGCTCCAGTTTCTATCGCTAATCCGAGGCAAACACATAAAGCTCATGATGGACAATGTGTCATTCATGTTCTGTATCAACCAGCATGGGGAGGTAAAATCCCCCTCCATCTGTCAGACTTTGCAGTTGGTGCGTACGGAATCAGATAGTCATCACAGCAGCGTACTTCCCAGGAGTTGAGAATGTGACAGCACACACACTGAGCAGGCAATTCTCTTAAAACCACCAGTGAGAGAGATCCCATCATACTTACCACGTAATCCAACAATGTGGTAAGTATGATGGGAAGCACCCCTCAAATAGACCTGTTTGCCACAGCGATAAAATAAGAAATGCACCCAGTTCTGCACCAGAGGCGGGCTGGGTCATCAATCCTTGGGGGATGCTTTTCATCTTCAGTGGTTGTGGAGTCTACTGTGCTCATTCTCCTCTGACACCTCTAACATCTAAAGTTCTACTCAAAATAAAAAAGGACAAACCCAGAGCTACTCTAACAGTCCTGACCTGACCCTGACAAACATAGTTTCCTTATGTGATACAGCTGGCTGTTCACTCACTGATCACTCTCCTGGTTGCTCCTCATTTCCTCTCCAAGGAACACAGAAAGATCCTTCATCCCAATCTTGAGGGTTTTCCTGCTCAAAGCACAGTTGGTTGATGATTAATGGGCTTAAAAACAACCTGTAATGGTGTGGCACCTATGTCTTGGGAGCGCCCCCTGGTTGAGTGTGTGTGTTCCTGCAGTTTTTTCAATTTCTCGGCTAATGGTACCTGTCAGGTTGCTACTGCACAGCAGAAAACCATCTATGTGCCACACTTAAAAAAATGGACAAGATTTGCCTGTTGGTGTGACCTCAAAACATATTCCAAAACCTCATTGCTGTCACATACTGGACTACATTCTAGAACTAAAAAACTCAGAGCTGTCATTGTGTTATGTTAGAGTCTAACAGAACTCCTGGCAGCCATCACAGATTTCGATTCTCCAACAGAAGGTTATTCTATATTTGCCCACCCACTGATGATGAGTAAGGCTACATTTTAATCACGGGTATTTTTAGTAAAAGTAGTGGACAGGTCACAGGCAGTAAACAAAAATTCACAGCCCGTGACCTGTCCATCACTTGTACTATGTACCCCTGACTAAAACTTGGCCGGGGGGCTGCGGGTGCTCTGGGGGTGTGGAGGGCAGCAGCGCGGTACACGGGACCCCAGCTGGTGTTTTTTGGCGGGGGCGGGCGGCAGCATGGGGCCAGGGACCCCTGCTGGTGCTAGGGGAGGAGGGGCCAGACAGTGGTGCAGGGCCAGGGACCCCCGCTGGTGCTGGGAGGAGGAGGGTTGGCAGGGCTTGCAGGCTGCCTACCTGGGGGGAAGGAAGGCCAGATCGGTTCCGCGCACTGCCCCCACCCACTCGGCTCTGCAGCTCCCATTGGCCAGGAACCACAGCCAATGAAAGCTGCAGGGGCAGCGCCTGTGGGTGGGGGCAGCATGCAGAGCCCCCTGACCCATCTGCCTAGGAGCTGCAGGAACCTGCCGACCGCTTCAGGGGAGTGCCCCTCCAGGTAAGCACCACCCAGCACCCTGAGCCTCTTCTATCACCCAAACTTCCCCAGCAGCGGCTGGTTCGGCTGGCCCACGAGCTGCCTGATCTGCTTGGGCAGCCCCAGAGCCAGCTGCATCGGCCTCTGCAGAAGTCATGGAGGTCACAGAAGTCACGGATTCCGTGACTTCTGTGATCTCCATAACAGACACGCAGCCTAAACAATGAAGTTCTTCAGGGGACTTGGAAATCTTTTTTCCAGCCAAAGTCCTATTCTGGTTTGGGACGTCAATCTGGTTCTTAAATGTCTTACGAGATCTCCATTTGAACCGATGGACCTGCTCACTCCTCCATTTGTTGATGAAAACAGCATTTCAGGTAGCCATCACGTTGGCTCGATGGGGAAGGAGCCACTTGTTGAATTTCCAGAGGGATCCACACCTCCATTTGTAAATTTTTAGGGGGTTGCAAATGAAAAAAGGTTGAAAACCACTGCTTTAGCATATCATTAATGACACCCTATGTAGAATAGACCAGAGCTATGCCAAAGATTTTTCTTGCTCTGGGTGGCTGAGGCAAAGTTTGCCTCTCTCCCTGCACCTGCCCCCAGGATTGGGGCTGGAGGGATGGGTCATTTTGGTGTCAGATGTTGCAGGGGTACACACACATTCAGTTCTTGTGAGGTAATCAAAGGAGAAACTGACTTAGTTATATTGATTTAAAATGTCTGTACACTTTAAAACTAGATATACATTCTGTTTGTGATTTGGAATTTGAAGCAGTGTATTTTTATAAAGGCTTTTCTGTTCACTTTATTATGAGGCCTACATACCACTTCCCTATTTTGAGGATGAGCATCCCAATAGTTTAGGGTTCTAGGATGCTTTATAATGCAAATTCTTCTTCGAGTGATTGCTCATGTGTATTCCACAATAGGTGTGCATGCTCTCCACATGCACTGGTGCCGGAAGTTTTTCCCCTAGCAGTACCCGTAGGGGAGCACCCTAGCGACCCCTGGAGTGGCGCCTTCATGGCGCGGTATAAGGGGCGCTGCGCACTCCCCCCATCCTCAGTTCCTTCTTGTTGCCAGTGAAGGTGCTTTTGAACTGCTCTGCTCCAGCTTTGCTGTAGCTCATCCCCAAAACTGCTTGTTCGTTCAGTGTATGATACCTCTAGTTAGTTGTTTAGTTAGTTTAGTTTAGCTAGAGTGCCTGGGCCCAGGTTTTAAGTTGCGCAACATGTAGGCGATCTGTGTCAGTGAGTGATCCACACGCGGACTGTTTACGCTGTTTGGGGAAACCCATCTCAGCGATCTCTGCAAGATTTGCAAGTAGTTTAAGCCTCAGACCAAGAGAGAAAGGGACATCAGGCTCCAGGTTATTCTGATGGAGTTGGCATCGGTGCGCGGCAACCCTTCAGAACCATCGATTAGTCGGCACCGCTCCCCGTCCATGGGCATGAGGCCTACATACCACTTCCCTATTTTGAGGATGAGCATCCCAATAGTTTAGGGTTCTAGGATGCTTTGTAATCCATGGGGCACGCCAAGAAGGCTAGGAAGAGGCCGCCTTCGCTGCGGCACTGGAGTAAACCCAGGACAGAGGCTAGACCCATGTTGGGCAGTCCTTGATCCCCACCGGCCTCTAAGCCTCCGACTCAAGTCAAATGGAGTAGCCTGGCCCATTCGGAGCAGGCCTCCCCATATGTCCTCTACCCTGGAGGCCCTGCAGGCAGCCTGGGATGTTATGTCCATGCCAGTACCAGGAGCACTGCCAATGTCAGCCCCGCACTCCAGAGGCAAGCCGCCGCTGGGATCTCCGCAGTCGCCCCCGGCTCAGTACCGGTCTCGGTCGAGGGAACGTTCCTGATGCTGTTCACTGCCCAGCATCCATTCAGGGCAAAGTCTACGTGGATCGCCCTTGACACCCACCAGGCCATCTAGTTGGGTTCCGTCTGACCGAGACTCTCGGCACTGCTCCGCCTCGAAGAGTGAACACCAATAGGACCGAGGCAGACGACGCCAAAGATCCTCATCTCGGAAGCCCGTAGCAGTCGGTCATGGCACGAACGTTGATGTCGTTCCCGTTGGTCGTCCCGCTCCAGGACCCCGCCACGGCACCGCCTCCGCAGCCCCAGGCATTGATTGCCAGCGTCTCGCCATCGCGGATCCGCTCACCGGAGCAGATCACGGAGCCGCTGTTACTGACGGTACCAGTCCTCCACGGTGGGATTGTGGTCCTGTGGTTGGCATTGCTCCTAGCGTCGCTGCTCCTCCTGATCCAGGGACAGCGGCAGGTCTATGTCAGCCCGGCCTCTCTTCGTAGTCGTCCATTGATGGGCCAGGCCATCCAGGCCGAACAGTCTGCCCAGTGGTAGGCTTGCTCGGTGGCCGGAGCCTCAGAAGGACCATCGGCCTCCCTCTCCAGATCTCCGAGGAAGAAGTCGGTAGGATATACATCCTCAGCTCTGTGCCTGGAGACCAACCAGGTGGTGGACCCTCCGGTGCCAGTGGACACACACAGTACCATGCCAGCCGCCTCCACCCTCCCCAGATGAGGCGATTGTGGCCCCTCTTCCCTCCATCCCTCAGGAGGACTTTCGGGCCCATCAAGAGCTCTTAAAAAGGGTGGCATCAAGCCTCCACCTCCAAGCAGAGGAGATGGAGGAGCCCTCGGACTCCCTATTTAATATACTGTCCTCCTCGGCACAGGGCAGGGTGGCCTTGCCTCTCCATGAAGGGGTGGCAAAAATTTCAAATGCCCTGTGGCAAACCCCAGCCTCATTGGCTCCCATCTCTAAGAGAGCAGAACGCAAGTATTTTGTACCTGCCAAGGGGCATGAATACTTATACACCCACCCTGCTCCTAATTCCCTGGTGGTCGAGTCGGTCAACTACAGGGAACGGCAGGGCCAACCAGCCCTTACCCAAAAAAATAAAAATTCGAGGAGGCTGGACTCATTTGGAAGAAAAATGGCCTGGGTCCTCCAAGGGCAAGCAAGTGAGGAAAAGGCGGTTTTGACGGGATGCTCGGGGGCACCCTGCCAGTTCTCATCAGGGATCCACCCTCAATATAGCTTCCCTTTTCCATTTGGTTGTGTGCTTTCCTACCGGAGTGGTCGCAGCTGACCTCGGACCGATGGGTCCTCAACACCATCTCCCGGGGCTACACCCTCCAGTTTATTTTCTCCCCGTCCAACTATCCCCCGCCCCCATCCCTCCTGGAGGACCCCTCACATGAGGCTCTGCTCAAGCAGGAGGTGTGGCGTCTCCTGGGCCTAGGAGCGGTGGAAGTTGTACCGAGGGAGTTCAAAGGCAAGGGGTACCACTCCCGTTATTTCTTTATCCTGAAAGCCAAAAGGGGGCTCAGGCCCATCTTGGACCTGCGAGGCATTAACCGGTACAGGGTGAAGCTCAAGTTCTGCATGGTCTCCCTGGCCTCCATCCATCCCCTCCCTGGATCCCGGGGACTGGTACGCCACCCTTGATCTCGTGGAGTGGTACGCCATCCTCAATCTGCAGGACGCGTACTTCCACATTCGTATATTCGAGGGGCACAGACACTTTCTCTGTTTCATGGTGAGGCAGGAACACTGCCAATTTACACTCCTCCCGTTTGGCCTGTTCACTGCCCCCAGGGTATTCATGAAATGTATGTCAGTGGTGGTGGCCTACCTCAGGTGCCGGGGGAGGTCCAGATCTTCCCCTATCTGGACAACTGGTTGGTCAAGGGCAGCTCCCGGTCGCAGGTGCAGGATCACATGGCACTCCTTCTGTCCACATGCACCACTTCGGGCCTGTTGGTAAACAACACCAAATCCACGTTAGTACAATGCATAGAGTTTATCTGGGCAGTCCTGGACGCCTCGTCGGCCATAGCCTCACTCCCACTGGAGAGGTTCGAGACCCTGAAGGGGCTCATCGACACAGTCACAAGGTTTCCGGTGACAACAGCCAGAGCATGCCTCCAGCTCTTGGGTCACATGTCGGTGTGTACGTATGTGGTCCGTCATGCCAGACTCAGGATGAGGCCCCTCCAGCTCTGATTGGCCTCGGAGTTCTCCCAGGCCAGGGACAGGATGGACAGAGTCCTCACGGTGCCCGAGCCAGTGACCACCTCCCTATGGTGGTAGTCCCCCCGTCAAGGGGGTCCCGCTCAGGGGCAGGGCCCCATCGCTGGAATTGGTGTCTGACGCATCGGACCTGGGATGGGGGGCCCATGTGAGGAATGTTCAGATCCAAGGTCTGTGGTCGGATCAGGATCTGACCCTCCACATAAATGTCAAGGAGCTCAGGGCGGTATGGCAGGCGTGCATGGCCTTCTGCTCGCACCTGGAGGGATGGGTGGTCAGGGTCCTCATGGACAACACGGCCTTGATGTTCTACATCAGGAGACAAGGTGGGGCCCGATCCTCTGCCATGAAGCCCTCAGGCTGTGGGACTTTTGTATAGCCCACGACATCTGCCTACAGACTTCCATCTGCCGGGCGCCCGGAACGTGCGGGCGGATTGCTTGTGCAGGGACTTCTCTTCTCAGCATGAGTGGTCTCTCCACCCAGAGGTGGTGCACAGACTTTTCCAAGTGTGGGGAACTCCCCAGGTGGACTTGTTCGCGACTCGGCAGAACAGTCGCTGTCCCCGGTTCTGCTTCGGGGGGCAGGGGTGGAGCGCTATCTCTGATGTCTTCCTCCTGTCCTGGTCAAGCCAATTTCTCTATGCCTTTCCCCCATCCCACTGATCGGCAAGGTCCTGGAAAAGATAAAGACGGACAAGTCCCAGGTCCTTCTGATGGCCCCAGCCTGGCCCAGGCAGCACTGTTACGGGACCCTCCCGGGCCTGGCGGTCACCCCGTCGTGGCCGTTGCCATCCTGCCTGGACCTGCTCTCCCAGGACCCAGGCCGCCGCCTCCACCCAAACCTAGCAGCACTCTACCTCACGGCATGGCTGCTCAATGGTTAGGTAGGGAGGAAAGGACGTGCTCGGAAAGGGTTCAGCGCATCCTCCTAGAAAGCAGGCGGCCCTCCACGCGCCGAGCCTACTTGGCAAAGTGGTCTCGGTTTTCCAGGTGGGCGGACGAGCGGGGAGTTTCCCCGGTGGCCACCCCAATCCAACTTATTCTGGACTACCCCCTTCATTTTAGAGCCCAGGGCCTGGTGCCCTCGTCAGTCAAGGTGCACCTGGCAGCCATAACGGCCTTTCATCCGCCAATGCAGGGCCACATGGTATGGCTCTCCCATGCTATGACTGGCCGATTCCTTAAGGGGTTGAATCGTCTCTTCCCATATGTTAGGCTCGTCTCATGGGGCCCCTGTTTGAGCCGCTAGCCATGTGCTCCAGGTCACGCCTCTCATGGAAGGTGTCCTTCCTGGTTGCTATCACATCGGCTAGGCGGGTCTCAGAACTCAGGGCCCTGACCTCCAAGTCCCCGTACACGGTGTTTCATAAAGATAAGGTCTGCGCTGCCCCCACCCTTCGTTCCTCCCGAAGGTGGTCTCTGCCTATCACATGGGTCGGGACATTTTTCTGCCGGTCCTCTGCCCCAAACCCCATGCGTCCAGTGAGGAGCGCTGCCTCCACACACTGGATGTGCGACGGGCTCTGGCTTTTTACTTGGAGCGGACTAAGCCATTCAGAAAATCCTCGCAACTGTTCATCGCCTTGGCTGAGTGCATGAAAGGTCAGCCGATCTCCACTCAGCGGCTCTCCAACTGGATCACCTCGTGCATCTGTACCTGTTATGACCTGGCAGGAATCCCTCTGCCACCAATTGTGAAGGGCGCAGGCCTTGTCAGCTGCCTTTTTGGCCCTTGTCCCCATTCAGGACGTTTGTAGGGTTGCCATGTGGTCTTCAGTTCACACATTCACCTTGCATTATGTGATTGTCTCTCAGACCAGGGAGGATGCCAGGTTCGGCAGGGCCGTTCTCCGTCCCAAGAGTTTGTGAACTCCTTCCCACCTCCAACAGATATAGCTTGGAATCACCTATTGTGGAATACACACGAGCAATCACTTGAAGAAGAAAAGACAGTTACCTTTTCCATAACTGGTGTTCTTCGAGATGTGCTGCTCGTGTCTATTCCACATCCCGCCCTCCTTCCCTTTTGTCAAAGTTGTCTGGCAAGAAGGAACTGAGGGTGGGGGGAACGCGCAGTGCCCCTTATACCACGCCATGGAGACGCCACTCCAGAGGTCACTAGGGCGCTCCTCTATGGGTACTGCTAGGGAAAAAACTTCTGGTACCGGTGCACATGGCAAGCATGCACACCTATTGTGGAATAGACATGAGCAACACATCTTGAAGAACACCAGTTTACGGAAAAGGTAACTGTCTTTTCTTTTCTTTTTTCTTTTTTTTTTGACTTTTGGTTTCTAACAATGTCTTCCTGTGCTGAATATACATCTTCACCCCTTATGTCGTAATAAAAAAAAAATACCATTTGGGACTCAATGAGATATTGAGGTAAAAATCTGGTGTCCCATAGCTTTCTTAGTGTTTTTCTTTACATATTAATTAAAAATGCCTTTCTACTGTAAAAATGATGAACAATATTACATTATTTCATTTTGTACTTTTCTATTACAGTTGATGCAAACACATGGGCACAAGTTATTGCATTGTACCCAACTTTAGTTGAATGTATCACTTGCTCATCCTCGGAAGTCTGTTCTGCTCTCAAGGAGGCACTAGTTCCCTTTAAGGACTTTATGCATCCACCAGCACCCAAGGTACAGAATGGAGAGTCTTGAAAAGATAACTTTTTTATTTTTGAAAGAAAAAAAGTATCCCAAAAAAGAATGTTTGTTCCTAACTGAGACTTCTCTGAGGAAATCTCTTGATACTAGTACTTGGCAACCAGCGTTGACCTTACAATTGTACTAACAAGAGCTTTGTAATTCATGCATACAAGCTTACAGCTCAAAGGTTCCAGAGTGAGTAGCAGTGCAAGCCTTTAATAAATTTAACTGACTAGATGGAATCAGTTGCAACCTAATGTACTTGCTACAATATATTGAAGTGGTGATTGAAAAGTGGGCTTATGTACAGCTTGTGGTGTATGTGTTAATGATGTAATTTAAAAAAAAGTATTTCAATTCAGTCAGATTGATTAGGCTGGTGTTTTGCACCATTTTTTCAAGTACAAAATTGTACTAAAATTTTATGCAAGATGGTACTGTAACATTCCATATGATTATCTGTAACCAGCCTTTGTAAACAAAGGGAACTGATGAACTTGTGTGTATAATAAATGGTACAGTTCTGTATAAAATAGTTGCATTTATTATTTAAATTCTTTTTAAAATATTGATAATGTTAAATGCTTGAAAATGTATTTATTATGAATACTAAGTTGTAGGCTTGCATTTTTACGTACAATTTGCCTTCATAATTGGCAGATATGGTTATTCATATCTGATCATCCGGTTAATTTTTTTTGCTTATTTGAATGTATCTTATCTCAACAAAGAGGTCATATGATGAAAGACAGCAAACAGCCAATGATCTGCTGATTTCAGACTTTAAAGTAGGTGATTTGAAATGAGTTTGAATATATGGAAATATACTGTAGCACTCCACCTCTACCATACCTCACATCACAAAATATTTGTTTCAACATACTCATTTACGTAAGTCTTTCCATTTTTATGTTTGTTTTTGGTAGTTGTCCTGCTTTACAAGAATGTTTCATATTTGGGATTTATATCTCTTTTTTGTCCATAATGGTAGTTGTCATTGTCTTTGAATTATGATCCAAGAAAGATTTCAAATATTTGATATATTTGGCTGTAATTTTTTTTGTTTGTTTGTTTCAGTAATCTTAAGCGCTCTGTTTTGTACTGTCTTTTCAGCCCAAACAATAATTGTTCTAACCTTCAAGTATAAAATGTGCGCGTGATATAAACCATGAGAAGTGTATTTTTGAAGATTGTTATTCATTTAGAAGTGCAGTAAACTTTCTGTCATGAAGTAAAATGTGAATTTTGTTTCCCTTTCATGTACTACATAGTTGAAGCAGAATACTTTTAAGTACTACTCTTTATAAAGTTGAATTGTGACATAGCATATTATATTCCTATTCAATGAATTGTTTCAGTAATATTTCACCTGTATTTAGGTATTTATTATCATCCATGTGAAGAGCTTTAAAATATAGCTTTAAAAACGTAAGTCTAAAGTTAGACTCCTACGTCCACAGCTAGGCACCTGCCTGTTTTTTTCCAAAGTGCTGAATTCTTAATAGCTGCTATTGTCCTGGCCCAGTGCAGAGGACTGAACTAGATGACCTACCGAGGTTCCTTGCAGGCCTACATTTCTATGATTTTATGAAATCAGACGAGGTCCTTGGGAGGAGTTGGGTACTCAGTGCTTTTAAAAATTGGGCAGACAACTTCCTATGGATTATATAGATTAACTTTAGGTTCTGGACTTTTAAAATATTGCGCAGATATTAAAAACCAGGATCATGCATACACTTTTGTAGGTTAAAAGATATCCATTGGTTTATGTGAATAGATTAGGGTTGCTAACCCTCCAGGATTGTCCTGAAGTCTCCAGGAATTAAATATTAATCTTTAATTAACAATAATGTCATGTGATGAAACCTCCAGAAATACGTCCAACCAAAATTGGCAATCGTAGAATTGATGTAAAGTTGAAGGAGTTGCTAGTAGAGTGTTTCATTATGAATTGGTCAGAATTAGAGAGTCTGTTAGTGCATAGTACTAGGCAACCACAGTTTTTAAATGCTTGCTCCTTTTATGCTCCATATTATATTATTATTCTCACTTAAAAAATAGAAAACTAGGAGAGAGACAGAGAACTTTCCTTTATGTTTCATTTTCCATCATTGGGGATTTTTAAGAGCAGGTTGTACAAACACCTGTCAGGGATGGTCTAGATAATACTTAGTCCTGCCTTGAGTGCAGGGGACTGGATTAGATGACCTCCCAGGTCCCTTTCAGTTCTATGATTCTATGATTGTAAACTGTAATAAATGCACAACAAGCTTTAAGATCTTGTGTATTTCTCAGTGAACAAAGTTGTATGGATTCTGTCTTCAAGCTTGGATAAACTAGTTTCTTCCCTAGCTTTAGAGAACACGAATTTTGTATTAGGAAACCAAATATTTTCCCTAACAGCTGAGTTTGGGTAGGTCTTGAAATGTTTTAGTTCATTTTGAGTGTAAAAATAGCTAATTTTGAGAAGCAGTTCCAAAATGCCACAATATGGAAACCTGTACACCAAACGAATATCAATTTTTAGATTTCCTCTAAATCTGAAAATAACTGCAGTACTGATGAAAGCAACATATTTTTAGGGCCAGGTCATGCTGACTTCAGTAGAAGGATGGTCAGGGCCCATAGTGTTACTTTAATTAAAAAAAAAAAAAAAGCACAATAATTGTATTTAGAAGTCTCTATTTTAGCTAGCTATGTCAGAGCTTATTGTTTTTAATTCCTGTTTATTTTATTTGGGAAATCAGGCTAAAGATACATCAGACCCAATAAAGGATAACAGTATATGCTCAGTACAGTGAACTTCCTTTGGCTTGATATGTATAAAACATTTTCTGTTTTATTTGTCTATATTCTTTGCTTCTAGAACCTAGTATTCTTTATCGCCTGGGGGTGGGAGGCACACCTTCTAAGAGACATTTAAAACCAACATTCTTCTACTTATTAGCTTGTTTTTCCTCCCCTTAGTCACCAAATTATTCTTAGGGCATTGTACATCTAGAACTCACCGTAAAGCTGCGTCTAATCTAGTCAGACGTTCTTACCCTTTTTTATATATGTGACTAACTTATGAAAGCTAACAACTTAAGCATTTAATGTAGAAGGACGGCTTTTCACTGTGGATGAAAGTCAGCCTCTTTACAATGTCATCTTGCTCATTTATAACTCTAGTATTACTTACATAGAAGTATTGCTTTCTTTTCCTCTGCTGAGGGTTCTTGTTTTCTAATAAATATTGATACAGGAGCATTGATGCAAAAAGTCTTTTTGGATTTGTAGAATTTTTATTTTATCAGTATTTCTAGTAATGGAGATTCTGTACTTCCTCCTTCAAGAAATATCTTAACCAGTAAAAATGTGGACCTTGAAGATGCACATACATATGTATAAGTTTAACTTTATATACATGAGTAATAGTCCCATTCAAATCAGTACTCTCACATGAAGTAAAGTATGCACATACGTGTTTGCAAGGTTGGAGTCTAACTTATTTTAGTTTAAAATTCACTAAAATGCACTGGATCACCAAAAGTAGCTGGGGAGTCGAAGTAATTCTTATAGCCTTACGAAGATAACTTCTTGAGCTCCCTTCCTGCAACATACTATAAGGCTCTAGATCAGGGGTAGGCAACCTATGGCAAGTGTGCCAAAGGCGGCACGCGAGCTGATTTTCAGTGGCACTCATGCTGCGTGGGTCCTGGACACCAGTCCAGGGGGCTCTGCGTTTTAATTTAATTTTAAATTAAGCTTCTTAAACATTTTTAAAACCTTATTTACTTTACATACAACAGTAGTTTAGTTATATATTATAGACTTATAGAAAGAGACCTTCTAAAAATGTTAAAATGGATTACTGGCACGCGAAACCTTAAATTAGAGTGAATAAATGAAGACTCGGCACACCACTTCTGAAAGGTTGCCAACCCCTGCTCTAGATTCTATGGGACATGTCTTCCAGTAATTATAAAATTACTAAATGCAACCACCACCTCCCAAAAAATGATTGGGAGCCAGGATTGAAAATGTGAAAATCCGACAGATACGTTGAAAGGAACATACACAAGATATTGATATATTGGGGAGAACTTACCTTATCTCCATGCCTCAGACATTGCAACAATATGAGCAAGACTTTGTGCTTGTATATAATCACAGTTGATCTAATAAGAAAAAGTGAGTATTTACCCTAATTTCTATTCAGAACATAGGCTCTGGATGGCGAAAGGTTGCCACAGCTTCCAGGTTTTAATAAGTTTATAGAATACTATGTTGAGTATCCTGATATCAAAGAAAAAAATATTAATAGGCATAATATCTGCATTTACTAAAACAAGAAATAAGAACTTAAAAGATTGCATTATGTTTTTGCCCAGATCAAAAGGCATTTCTCATCTCATCCTGAAATTTAGACAGGTAGTTCCACAACTAAACCTTTGTCCTTGGTTACAAGTGTTAAAAAATGTATTGGAGAAAAACACAAACTGTGGGTTGGGTCTGCAGATGCAATCAGTAGCCTAACTCAGCTCCCATTCTAGTTAATGGAAGTTCTACTGTTGACTTCAGTGGGAACACATTCTGGCTGAGTGCTTTTGAAAATTCCACTCCTTAGTATCTGGTTCTTTGGGACTTCTCATTTAGGAATAGCTCAAGCTTTAGCATGACTTACCCAGTGTACCTCCACTTAACAATCCTGAAATGTAGTAGTGATAGGGTTTTTATAAGTTAATTTCAGGCTGTGTAATGTACTTGAGTTGTTACTTAGTTGTTACGTGGTTGTTACTTGGGTTCTACTTGGTTGTTACTTGGGTAACCTACATATATAAATGGTTTTGTCTTCATCTTTAATACCATACAGATTTTTGCATCTGGATAATGAAACAAATGTCGTGAGTCGTCTCAAATACCTGAGCTATCTGAGTCAATATCATAGCTCTCTAGTGCATGGGATTTAGCTTCCATAATACCTCATATCTTCATCTCCCCATGTTTGTGAAGAAAAAAGGCAAAGCCATACTTGATCTGGCAGGGGCTTTAAGGCAAATCAGCATTCCCATGTCACTGCATGAAACCCAGTCCACATGCATTAATGAACTCTTAGCCAAATTAAATGTAACAACAAAGTGGCAAATGGCTCCTTTAAGCAAGAATCTTCCTTTCTTTCTGTTCCATCTTCTTAGCCCTCCCCCCTCCAAAGAAATGGTGGCATAGGCTATGTACTATTTTAATCTATTCTTGTTCCTGTCGATTTAGGATTATTTATAAGTGAAGGAGCATGGAAATTATTAATTTCTCTTGAAAAGAAGACAGTATACAAATTTACTGCGCATGAAATAATTGCACATAGGAAGAAATGAAATTGTAGTATTAAGAAGATGGTTTAACTTTTATAAGGCCACCTTAAAATAATTAAAAAATTGTAGCTTTCTGGATATTGTAAGATACAATTGTAGAGAGTCCGTATTAGTTCGTTGTTAGTATTACTCTAGCAGTTGAGTAAGATATTTTTTCTAGTAAAAGAGGATGTATTGAATGGGGATGCAGGGTGAATTGTTAATAATTGATATTCATAGATCAGCTATTCTTATTTTCTTTCTTAGCCCTGGTCTACACCATAAGTTTAGGTTGAATTTAGCAGCATTAGGTTGATTTAACCCTGCACTTGACTTAAAGGGCTCTTAAAATTGATTTCTGTACTCCTCCCCGGGGAGGGGTTTAGTGCTAAAATCGACCTTGCTGGGTTGAATTTGGGGTAGTGTGGACACAATTCGACAGTATTGGCCTCTGGGAGCTATCCTAGAGTGCTCCGTTGTGACTGCTCTGGACAGTACTCTCATCTCAGATGCACTGGCAAGGTAGACAGGAAAAGCCCCGGGAACTTTTGAATTTCATTTCCTGTTTGGCCAGCGTGGTGAGCTGATCAGCACAGGTGACCATGGAGTCCCAGAATTACAAAAGAGCTCCAGTATGGACTGAACGGGAGGTACTGGGTCTGATCACTGTATGGGGAGAAGAATCTGTGCAGGCAGAACTCCGTTCCAAAAGATGAAATGCCAGTATATTTGCCAAAATCTCCAAGGGCATGATGGACAGAGGCTACAACAGGGACACACAGTAGTGCCACGTGAAAGTTAAGGAGTTGAGGCAAGCCTACCAAAAAACAAAAGATGCAAATGGTCGCTCCAGGTCAGAGCCCCATACATGCCGCTTCTATGATGAGCTGCATGGCATTCTGGGGGGGCCCCTACCACTACCCCACCACTGTCCGTGGACACCTGCAAGGAGGGAGTCTCATGCAAGAGGGATGAGGATTTTGTGGAGGAGGAGGTTGAAGATAGCGCACAGCAGGCAAGCAGAGAATCACTTCTCCCCAGAAACCAGGAACTGTTCATCACCCTGGAGCCAATACCCTCACAACCCTCCCAATGTGGGCTCCCAGACCATGAAGCTGGAGAAGGCACCTTTGGTGAGTGTACCTTTTCTAAATATAATACAGGGTTTAAAAGCAAGCATTTTTAATGATTAATTTGCCCTAAAAACTTGGGATGCATTTGCGGCCAGTATAGCTACTGGAAAAGTCTGTTAATGTGTCTGGGGATGGAGCGGAAATCCTTCAGGGACATCTCCATGAAGCTCTCCTGGAGGCACTCTAAAAGCCTTTGCAGAAGGTTTCTGGGGAGGGCAGCCTTATTCCGTCCTCCATGGTAGGATAAAAGCCAGTAGCAAGTAGTCTAGAATCGCTGCAGAACAAAACATTGCAGCAAATGGGCCTGGGCTTTGGTGGCATTCAAGCAACATCTATTCTTTATCTCTGTGTTAGCCTCAGGAGAGTGATATCATTCATGGTCAACAGGTTGAAATACAGGAAATTTGTTTTAGGGGACATTCAGAGGTGCCTGTTCCTGCTGGGCTGTTTGTCTTTGGTGAAAAGAAATCATCCCCGCTGTTAGCCCGCGGTGAGGGGAGGCCCGCTCATACTGAGCTGTTCACGTTTGGCTGACAGGGATCTTCCCTGATACTAGCCACGCGGTTGGGGGGAAGTGAAGCGATCATCCCAGAGAATTGGGGGGGGGTTGTGCTGCACATTCCCCCTAAAACTGCAGCCCCTCCTTTTAAATGGCTAACCCAACGGGCTTTGCTTGGTATGGAAAAGGAGGGTGCTGCTGTTTGAAACCATTCCCACATGTTATGAAGGTTGAAGAAGCCAAAATCCTTTGCCTTACCATGGCTGCCTGCAAGCCAAATTCTGTTGCCCAGCTGAGCATGTGAGATGTCTCACACCAAACCGTCAGGCACTCAATATAAGAGGCAAAATGCGACCTTGTACCAAAAGCACATGTGCTATGTAATGTAAATCACTTGATTCAGTGTGAAATAGTCTTCCCTTTGTTCTCTAAAATACTACTCTCCCTTTTTTTCCTCCCGCAGTTGCAAATGTTTCTAAGCTCCCCCCATCATCTCCGTCCCAGAAGCTAGCACAGATTAGAAGGCGAAAAAAACACACTCGCGATGACATGTTCTCAGAGCTCATGCAGTCCTCCCGCACTGAAAGAGCTCAGCAGAATGCATAGAGGCAAACAGTGGTAGAGTCCAGGAAAGCGTTAAATGAACGCGATGAGAGGAGGGAGGAGGACTCTGAGAGGAGGCAGGATGCAATGCTGAGGCTAATGGGGGATCAAACTGACATGTTCAGGCATCTGGTGGAGCTGCAGGAAAGGCAGCAGGAGCACAGACCGCCGCTGCAGCCCCTGTCTAACCGCCTGCCCTCCTCCCCAAGTTCCATATCCTCCTCACCCAGATGCCCAAGAACGCGGGGGTTGGGGAGAGGGAGAGGCTAGGGGCACCCAGCCACTCCACCCCAGAGGATTGCCCAAACAACAGAAGTCTGGCATTTAATAAGTTTTGAACTGTAGTGTGGCTTTGTCGTTCCCTTCTCCCTTCATCCACCACTCCACCCGGTGCATCCCTCCTCGCCCATGCCTCCCGGGCTACCTTGTGAGTTTCCCCCCAATTTATATGATGAATTAATAAAGAATGCATGATTTGGAAACAATAATGACTTTATTGCCTCTGAAAGTAGTGATCGAAGGAGGGAGGTTGGTTGGCCTACAGGAAAGTAGAGTCAACCAAGGGGGCGGGTTTTCATCAAGGAGAAACAAAGAGAACTGTCACACCATAGCCTGGCCAGTCATGAAACTGGTTTTCAAAGCTTCTCTGATGCGCAGGGTGCCCAGCTGTGCTCTTCTAATTGCCCTGGTGTCTGGCTGCGTGTAATTGGCTGCCAGGCGATTTTCCTCAACCTCCCACCCTGCCATAAACGTCTCCCCCTTACTTGCACAGATATTGTGGAGCACACAGCAAGCAGCAATAACAATGGGAATATTGGTTTCGCTGAGGTCTAACCTAGTCAGTAAACTGCGCCAGCGAGCTTTTAATCGTCCAAATGCACATTCTACCACCATTCTGCACTTGCTCAGCCTGTAGTTGAACTGCTTCTTACTACTGTCCAGGGTGCCAGTGTATGGCTTCATGAGCCATTAAGGGGTAGGCTGGGTCCCCAAGGATAACTATAGGCATTTCAACATCCCCAACGGTAATTTTCTGGTCTGGGAAGTAAGTTCCTTCCTGCAGCTGTTCAAACAGACCAGAGTTCCTGAAGATGCGAGCGTCATGCACTTTTCCCGGCCATCCCACGTTGATGTCGGTGAAACGTCCCTTATGATCCACCAGTGCTTGCAGCACCATTGAAAAGTACCCCTTGCGGTTTACGTACTGGCTGCCAAGGTGGTCCGGCTCCAAGATAGGGATATGCATTCCGTCTATCACCCCACCACAGTTAGGGAACCCCATTGCAGCAAAGCCATCCACTATGACCTGCACATTTCCCAGAGTCACTACCCTTGGTAGCAGCAACGCAGTGATTGCGTTGGCTACGTGGATCACAGGAACCCCCACAGTAGATTTAGCCACTCCAAATTGATTCCCGACTGACCAGTAGCTGTCTGGCATTGCAAGCTTCCAGAGGGCTATCACCACTCACTTCTCAACTGTGATGGCTGCTCTCATTTTGGAATTCTTGCGCTTCCAGGCAGGGGAAAGCAAGTCACAAAGTTCTATGAAAGTCCCCTTACGCATGCAAAAGTTTCGCAGCCACTGGGAATCATTCCAGACCTGCAACACTATGCGGTCCCACCAGTCTGTGTTTGTTTCCCGGGCCCAGAATTGGCGTTCCACAGCAGGAACCTGCCCCATTACCACCATGATGTCCAAATTGCCAGGGCCCGTGCTTTAAGAGAAGTCTGTATCCATGTCCTCATCGCTATCGTGATCGCGCTGTCGTCACCTCCTCGCCTGTTTTTGCAGGTTCTGCACATACTGCAGGATAATGCGCAAGGTGTTTACAATGCTCACAACAGCAGCGGTGACGTTGAGCTGAGCGGGCTCCATACTTGCTGTGGTATGGTGTCTGCAGAAGAGCAGAGTTGCAGCGGAAGCGGTGGATGACAGCGGATGCCACGAGAATACATATTTATACAGAACGACGAGAGGACCTGCGAGGTGGATTCATGGCACCAGGAGAGCAGAGATGTAGTGGAGGACAACGGTTAGCACCGTGCACATTTCCCGAGGAACACACATACCCGGGAGCACATGACAGACAACATGGAGAAATTTGCTATTGAGACAAGAGCAGCAGAGCAAAGTTGCAGCGGAAGCGGTGTATGACGATGGTTGGCAGTCCTACTGCCCGTCTGCTGATAGTAGCACCCAGGACACAACAGTGGCAGTGTCAGTGAGCAAGCAGAGTGGGCTGCACGCTTGCCGTGGTATGGCGTCTGCACGGAAAAAAGGCGCGAAACGATCATCTGATGTTGCTTTCACGGAGAGAGAGCGAATGACAACATGTACCCAAAACTACCCGCAACAATGTTTGTCCCATCAGGCATTGGGAGCTTAACCCAGAATTCCAATGGGTGGTGGAGACTGCAGAAACTGTGGGATAGCAACCCACAGTGCACCGCTCTGTAAGTCCATGCTAGCCACGGTAGTGAGGATGCACTCTGCCGACTTAACGCGCTTAGTGTGGACATACGCAATTGACTGTATAAAATCGATTTCTAAAAATTGACTTTTTATAAAATCGACCTAATTTCATAGTGTAGATATACCCGTAGTTTTTTATAAATTCAGTATACACATTTAAACTAAAATCTATTTTCTAAGCATGTTTCAAAGGCATTTACTTTGGAATACTTTCAGTTTCCATTATACTTTATTATTATTAGCTTCTGTTACACAGCAACATTCAATGATAGAAATCTCTCTTAATGATAGAAATGCTGTATGTTTGCTCCATGGAATATTTTGTATACATGCTAGATATCCACAGTGATGCAGTACTCAGCTGAAGCATGAACCATAACTAATTGTGCTCTATGTGATTGATTCTCAGCCATCAGATAAGAAAATAATATTTTTTTCACACATGGATTTTGAGACCATTTCCAGTTGCTGCAAAAGGGGTGATATAAGGTTTTATTTTGTACTGTTCATCTTAGAAGTACCTATTGAACTATACAAATAAACAAATGCCAGCAAAATGGCAGCTATCCTGTCCTCCATGAAGATATAGATATATTTATAGATAAATGAAGAGATCCAGTGGTGCAGTAACACCAGGGTGTAACTTTTTCTTTATTTAGACAGAAAACAGTAAGCTCTATCACTCTTGAGTTGTAAAAGTTGTCCAGTTGTACAAAGTGGTCTTAGTCTAGAGCTTTTACCATTAACAGACAATCCTGATAAATATTTTAATTCTCTGCTGTCTCCCAAGACCAATTACTGCCTGGCATGTATGTCAGACTTAAATCTTTTCATGGGCATGGTTTTAGCTAACCTCTTTAAGTATCTTACTTGCAATTGGCTGCTAAAGTTTATAGTCTGCTGACAATTTATTTTTGCACTCCGTGTGTTTTTGTCTAAACAAATGGCATACACAATAATTAGAGATGCTGTGACTGCCACTTATCATGCTGACCAGTATTGTCTAATTGTTTCCTAGTGCTCCCTTTGCCATTCTCTATTACCTGTTGTCTCTCAACCTAGTCTTAAATTGTAAGCTCTTTTTGGCGTAGGGCCCATCTTTTTGTTATATGTTCGTACAGCGACTAACACAGAGTAGCTCTGACTAGAGCCCAGAGACACTATTACAATCCAAATAATATATAATAGTAGACAACTGCTTCTGACTTGGACATAAATATTTTTGGGGCTCAAGAATTATATTTTAACTAAAAATGTATATTTTAGCCATACAGATCATGACTGTGTTGAAGTTTTGTCAAGGGTTACCATAGGCAAGGCTAGTAGAACACACAATTGCAACCCATAAGGTTGACAGTTCCTCACTAGAATCCGTAACTAAATTCAAACTTGAACTTATTTTCTCATTTCTCTTTAGCTGTCATTAGTTGAAAACAGATGGAGAGTTGATGAGGCAGAAACATATAAGAAGTCTATTCCAGATGTCAGGAGGTGCAGAGAAGTCTCTCATACTAACAGTGGTGAGATTGTGTGAACAGGCAGAGAGGAGGCCAGTGCTAGACAAGCAGGGAAGAGAGCCAAAAGAAAAAAGATTAGTGAGATAGGTGGAATCAAGTCCATAGTGGGTTTAAATATGAGGAGAGCAATTTATACAGAATCTTGAATGGGGAGAAAAACAAAATTGTATAGAATGGGAGTGAGGTTGATTCTGTTTCTTCGTATGTGTGTAAAAGGTGAGCAGCAGTCTTCTGTACACGGGAGAGTCTACAGAGCTGGCACTTGGAGATAATCTAGGAACTCCTCTGAGGTTTGGGGTGACTTTTTTAAGCATTACCTTCTGGCTTTTCTTTTTCTCTTTGTTTTCTTTAATTGTGTAAAAAAAGAATAATATGGATGCTTCCCTTCTTATATTGTAATTGGCTCTCTTTAAAATGTTCGTTCATAAATGGTTAAAAATATTAATGGGCTTACATGACACCTAGGCTGATTACTAAAACATGTAAAAGAGCCAGGTTTGGGAGGAACATTGGCCCAATGAGGACTAAGAGTATTATGTAAATTAATACATTCCTTCTCTGGGAAGAGGTTGCTAGTGCAATACTGTATTAAGAATGCATTCAAGGAGCTATGAAAACTTTACTGCAAGCTTAGCTAATTAAAAAAAAAGATATGGGGAGAAGAGGATTTGGAGGAAACACAGTGCCTCAGATTAAAATTAAAGGATGAAAACATGAGGAACTTCAGTTCACAATCGTGGGTCTCTTGGCTTCTGTTCAGACACAAGAATCTGTCCACAGGGTGCAGCTTGGAGGATCCATGGCCCTGCTCAGGATTGCGACTGTGCGAGAATGCCGGGAGTGGGGTGTGGGGGGGGGAATACAGTTTAAAAACTAATGCTAATAATTATTGCATTATTTTCAGCAGCATAGAAACTTTAGAAAATAAAAATAATAATCTATAAACATATTTCACATACGTGCATTTTAATAATTTAATCTTCATAAGCACTGTCCCTACATCAGGTTCTGTAGGTAACTAGTTTGTTACTAGTGAGTACAAGCCCGAGACCCCCCCCCCAACTGCCCCCCAGGGTCCCACCACCTACCAAACTTGCCCCGCTCTCTGTCCCGACTGCCCTGACAGAACCCCTTAACTCCCACGCCTACCCAACCCTCCTCCTCCCCCCCCCCATTCCCGGTCCCCTGACTGCCCCCCCGAACCTCCGCCCCCTCCAACTGCTCCCTGCCCCTTATCCAACCCCTCCCCCCAGCTTTCTATCCACCTTATAGTCCATTCATCCAGCCCATACTTCTTTAACTTGGCGGCAAGAATACTGTGGGAGACCGTATCAAAAGCTTTGCTAAAGTCAAGGAATAACACGTCCACTGCTTTCCCCTCATCCACAGAGCCAGTTATCTCGTCATAGAAGGCAATTAGGTTAGTCAGGCACGACTTCCCTTTGGTGAATCCATGCTGACTGTTCCTGATCACTTTCCTCTCCTCTAAGTGCTTCAGAATTGATTCCTTGAGGACCTGCTCCATAATTTTTCCAGGGACTGAGATGAGGCTGACTGGCCAGTAGTTCCCTGGATCCTCCTCCTTCCCTTTTTTAAAGATGGACACTACATTAGCCTTTTTCCAGTCATCTGGGACCTCCCCCGATCGCCATGAGTTTTCAAAGATAATGGCCAATGGCTCTGCAATCACATCCGTCAACTCCTTTAGCACCCTCGGATGCAGCACATCCGGCCCCATGGACTTGTGCTCGTCCAGCTTTTCTAAATAGTCCTGTACCACTTCTTTCTCCACAGAGAGCTAGTCGTCTCCTCCTCATGCTGTGCTGCCCAGTGCAGTAGTCTGGGAGCTGACCTTGTTCGTGAAGACAGAGGCAAAAAAAGCATTGAGTACATTAGCTTTTTCCACATCCTCTGTCACTATGTTGCCTCCCTCATTCAGTAAGAGGCCCACACTTTCCTTGACTTTCTTCTTGTTGCTAACATTCCTGAAGAAACCCTTCTTGTTACTCTTAATATCTCTTGCTAGCTGCAACTCCAAGTGTGGTTTGGCCTACCTGATTTCACTCCTGCATGCCTGAGCAATATTTTTATACTCCTCACTGGTCATTTGTCCAATCTTCCACTTCTTGTAAGCTTCTTTTTTGTGTTTAAGATCAGCAAGGATTTCTCGCCTGCCATATGCTTCTCGGCCTTGTTACCGGCACAGAGTGCCCGAGGACAGCAACAGCGGGGTTCGTTGCCCAGTGTGCTTCGCGCCAATAAACACACCAGGGTGGAGAAGGAATCAAAGTTTATTTGGGATCCCAAAGTGGTGCAAGGAGACTGGCAAGTCTCAAATCA
Source organism: Trachemys scripta elegans (assembly GCF_013100865.1). Classification (NCBI taxonomy): domain Eukaryota; kingdom Metazoa; phylum Chordata; order Testudines; family Emydidae; genus Trachemys; species Trachemys scripta. The sequence continues at coordinate 59,223,349 of NC_048298.1, forward strand.
GGCACACTATCATAAGCAGTTTCTTTCTTCTTATACATTTTTGCAGCTAAGCCTCACCCCCCCTTTCCCCTCCCTTCCTCCCCCTCTACCCCTCCCTTCCCTGGTAACAGTTACTAAGCAAACAGCAATTACATTTAAGCAGTTAAGTCATTCTTGGCAGCTATAAGTCTAGCTTGTTAGTAACTTCTTTAAACCGTTATCTTGTCCTTTTTCCCTTTGAACTGTTATTTTCCCTTCAACCAGAAACATGCAGGCCTCATTATTACCGCTTGGGGCCGGTATGAGCAGGGGGTTGCACACAGATAACTGGTTGCTTACACATTCCAATTGCACCTGGCTTGTGAGGTTGATTAGAGTTTAAACATGGGAGAAGTTTGGTTCTTTTGGGCCTAGTGCAGGAAGGCTTAATTGCCACTAGTGGCCTTCCACCCTCCCGAGTTACCTAGGGTTATGCCTAGTGACACCAACACCAACAGCCTTTTGGCTATGAGTGAGCTGAGGGGTGAAAACATTCTTTCTACACATTGGGATGCTTGTTCCTGCCACCTCAATAAGGATCCTTTAAAATACAGCCAGCTCTCCTGAACTCCTTTCCCCCTCATGCTATTCTCCCAGCACATGTGGAGTGCTGTTAGTAACTATTCTTAGTGAAACTTGGTAGAAATATATTCTCTTTGCAATAGATTTCTTCTTTTTTTTCTCTCTCTCATGTTCTTTTCATTACAATTGATCCAAACTTCATAGTGACTCTGGGAGCATTCTTTCCTAATTTTTTTTTATAAAAATAAAATTCAAAATAGAGAATTTATAACTGAAATATCCACTTTTATTATCTGTTATTCTAATACTTTCTTATATCATGCCTAGGACTGTGGTAACATAAGGTATGTCTACACAGCAATTAAACATCCAGAGCTGGACCAGGTCAGCTAACGTGTGCCTGGGCTGTAATATTGCTGTGTAGACATTCGAGCTTGGGTTCTGGCTAGAGCTCGAATGTCTACACAGCAATTTTTAGCATCCCAGTCTGAGTCAGCTGATCCAGGCCAGCCATGGCCATGTAGCAGGACTTTTATTCCAGTGTAGACATACCCCAAATGCCTTCCAATAGTATAACAAATTACATGACTAATATCTGTAACATGGAGTTTCAAGTTCTTTAGAAAAATATATCAATTCAGAATTCTCTACTGCACTTATTTTTGGTTTTATAATCAAAACAATTCTGTAATATTTTCACTTTTCAAAATTCAATTTTGAGAACTTAAGTTTCCTAATTTTTACACTGATTTATAGAGTTTTGAATAGTCCTGCCTCAGAACCAAGTTACCTGAGAAGTTTATTGCCCTATTTCATACCCAACCACAATTGCATAAAGCCGGGCCCTATGTTTCCTCAGTTAATCTGTCCCTGTCTAGTAATAATTTTCATTTTCTTTGCCGGCTGTAATCAGCAGTTGTACTGAATTAATTCACTGTATCCATGTGAGAAATATTCTTATGATTTTAACGCTGGAGAAATTGAGGCACCAAGAGAGAGTGATTTGCCTGAGGTCAGACAAGTCTTTGCCAGAACCAGGAGTACAGCTCAGCTGTTAGTTGCCATTCCTAGGCTTTAGCCATTAAGCTACAGTACTTCCATTTTTCCCACCTGAACCATGTTGTTTTTGAAATTATTTTGATGTCACAAACAAAGTTATGGTTGCTACTTATTCCAAAGTTACAAGGACTCTGAGGAAGCACAAATCCTGTTTCTCTGTGTATGTACTTTCTCTAATAAAATGACTTAAAATGTCTTGTAAAGTGTATTCTAGTGTGGTATCTGGTATACTTATTAATTTAAAAAAATAGGAAAGGTACACATAGAATATTTTCCTTTACTTTTCCCAAGACTGTCCTTTGAGCCACTTGTTTCCTCTGATTTTCTGTTGCTGGAAATGTGACTGCTTCTTGCTGACATGATTTCAGCTTTTTCAACTACAGTGAAACTTGTTACTAACGGCATCGCTGTTTGTATTAGCAAGGCCCCACTGAATTTGTGGTGTTCTGCTCTGGCATCAGCTCTATCATCATTAACACTAAAAGCTTTGTTGGCCAAATTATCCCCCTATTGATACCTCTGATAGCCCTGATCTGTCTAGTGGATTTGTAAAAGAGCAGCCATCTGCCACTTAGCCCATGTCTACACTATGGACCTTACAGCGGCACAGCCGTACCGCTGCAGTTGTGCCACTGTAAGGTTTCCTGTGTAGCCACTCTATGCTGGCGGGACAGAGCTCTCCTACCAGCATAATTAAACCATCCCCAACAAGCAGCGGTAGCTACATTGCCATTTTTGTAGGTGAAACTTGTTGGGCAGGGGTGTGGGTTTTTTTCCCACACCCCTGGCCAACAAAAGTTTTGCTGGCAAGTGCTCATGTTGACAAAGCCTTAGTGAATTAACTTACTAATGCACAAGTTATGCTGGTTCTGCAAAGCTGAGCCAAACCAAAGTAAAATCAGTAAAATAATGGCATTGTTCTAAGCTCTCCTGATTTTATCATGGGTTTGTTAAGGATTTGTCACCAAGCTTCAGTTCCTGAAGTCAAGTGATGTCTTTAAAATGCTTTAATAAAAAAGGTTTCTGGCCCTCAGGCTTATACAGCAAAACTGGAACATGTGCTGTGCCTATCCTAAAACTCAAAACCCAGGAGACCTAATAGCTATATTGATTGTTTTTATGCAAGTGGTCTGATTTATTAGGGCCAGAATCCATACACACCCCACCCCTCCCCCTAAGCACAAATAGTTTCACAACTACAGTTCCCAGAAGCCTATGCGGGTAGAGACATGCGCTGCAGCCCGGACCCTGCTCGAGCTTTTCCCGCGGATTTTATGTAATCCCGGATCTAGGCGCGGGAACGATTCTCCTCCCCCTGACCGCATCCCGCGGGAGCCGGGTCCAGCGCGGCTCCTTTGGGCCAGTCCATGGGGCGCGAGGCGGGCTCTCCGGAGGGGTGGCGCAGGGTCTGTATGTGAACAGAATTCTCCCGCCGGCCGGCGCCATCTTTGCTGCTTGGGGGTAACAGGGGGTCCTGTTCCCGAGGCAGCAGCGCCCCATCCCTCATTCAAGATGGCGACGGCGGGGTGATTGACATGCCTAGTCACGTGGGCACTAGCGGGTGAGCCCCTCTCTCCCCGCAGACGAGCTCTATGGTGCAGCCGGCCACACAGGCAGCGGCGACGCGGGACGGCGCCTCAGCGGGGTCTCTCGTGCATCAGCGGAGGGGCTGCGTCGGGTGGCCTCAGTCAGTGTCGCTTCAGCAGCGGCCTTACAGGGCGAGAGCCCGGGGAGCTCGGCTCGCTTGCCCGCTCCGGCGCCGGACCGCGGGAGGAAGCGGCGGCGGCGGCGGCGGCGGCGCCGCCCTGGGGCGGGGGAGGGGACAGACCCGAGCCCTGCCCGCCCGCCCGCCTGCAGCGCTGGGCTCCTCGTTCGTGCGGCTTAACCGGCAGGCGCCCGTGTCCCCGCTAGCCACTGCGGGGAGATGCCGGCGGGCAGCGCCGGGTTCCCGGGGGAGGAGGCGGGCAGCGGCGGCAGGTCAGTGCCGGTCACCGGGCAGGGTGACCGGCTGCACTGGCAGCGTGGGACGCGGGTCCTGGCGGGAGCAGCGGGGATTAGCGGCTCCTGGCCCCTGCCCGAGCGGGCCTGGGGAAGACGGTGCCGCGCAGGGGGGGTCTCGCCCCGCCCGCCCGGAGGCTGGCGGCGCTGGGGCTGCTCTCCGCTAAACCCGCGCTTTGGGTCGGCTGGCGGCTGCAGTGTGGCTCTGAGTGCGGGGCGCCCGCGCGTCACTTTCAGGTCATGCCGGGAACAGGGCAAAGCCGAGCAGGGCTGGGCGGGGTTTCTCTCTGCTTTTCACAGCCAGGCAAGGCGAGTCTGGCTGATGTCTGCGGCAGATAGAGGAGGTGAGGATCATCAAAGGACCAAGAACCCTTGTATCTCCGCTCTTGTTTCTCTGTCATTTCATTTATTGTCCAACGTGCCCGTCTGCTTATTTTCCTCTTCAGGATGGGTCGGGTGCACCATGGCCCTGGCTGAGGTAGTAGTTTGTGCTGTTGGTCGGGTTGTGACATTGCCCGCTGTGGAGATAACTGCGCAAGCTACTGCCTTGCTAGTGCTGGTGATGATCGGCTACAGATGAAGACAATGACAATGGGAATCCCCTTTGTTTTCCCGGGATTGCATGCTGATGGGGTGGCAAACAATTCTTCCCCCTCCTCCTCCTGCAGAAATTGAGCCTTTCCTTGGCTACTGAAATGTGAGTGATTCCTTTTTACGCCAGTGAGATATTGCTCTGTTGGTGCAGCTGGATGGAAGACCATTAGTTTTGGGGGTTTTTTACATTGTCTTTTGGAATTTTGGCTGAAAAGCCAGTACAGTATCTGCTTCTTTTAATGCTTAAGGTTATCTTTTCCTGCCACCTTTTGAAGGGGATGGATCTGATATTTTCTGAAGACATATGGGTCAATGACTGACTAGTATTGTTTCTGTGTATTTTGAATATGTATTGCTTCAAATGTTGTATTTGTATTTAAAAACACAAGTATATATAAAATCACAAGTATATACATATACTGAAAAACTACGGATATTGTCTGTTTGGGAAAAGCCAGTATGTATGAAGAGCACTTCATTGCTTATTGGGAAGACAATATTTGTACAATACAAGCTCATTAATTTTATTTTGCTTAATATTTACAAATTTCTTGTTCTGTTTTAGGTGAATCTTTAAAATGTCTGGTGTACATTTTGATTATTTTACAGTAAAGAAAATGAACCCAAGAAGTATGGATGGCAGAAATTCATATTGCTGGCATTTTTTATTAGAGTGATGATTGAGAGATACTTTTTGTGAATTTTAGTATGTTTACCACACATTAGGATGGTGTAAATTTAAAATGTATTAATATGCTTACAATAAATGTACATTACTTTGTCTTGTATTGAGAATTTAGTTCTTCACTATAACACTAAATTTACATTATTTCTGCATGTTTGCTATTCTAATTTCATTTGACACATCAGAAAAAATTGTCAGAGCTATGACTAATTTTTTTAAATAAAGCTAATGCCTTAGCACTAGCCATCTCTCACAAATACATTATATTTAGTAAATTGGGGATAGAGTTGGCAAAATGTATCTCATAGGTAAGGGGGGAGTTCTTAATGTTTCAACTTACCAATGAGCAAATACATCTTTTGTTTCCAAATCAGACTGAAATAATATAATAAAAATATATTCAGTTGCTTTAAAGATTGTTTTTATTATTATTATTTTGGGTACAAGTTGAACATGCAAGATTTTCTGTATCCTGTAATAATACTTTACATCTATCATTTCACTCAGCAATGTAGTCTTTTTGTACATTGGTAGGTACCCTACCCAGTGCAGTACTAGCCGTTTGTAATACAATTTCATCTTTAAAAAGTAAATATGATTTTCATTCTCTTTCACTAAGAAACTTTAAATGATTTTGCAGCTTGATGAATGAAGAATGGTTGTGTCAAAGTATTTTATTTAAATGTAGATAATAAATTCTGTTATAATACTACTTAAAAGGACAAAATGCATAAAAATACCCAGAAATCCAAAATGGAAGTGACTGAGATATGCAAACATATAACGAATTATGCTGCTTTACCAAACAAAGTCGTCCATTAAGTCACATTTGAAGTTAGCGTGTGCTAAGTTTTCAATCACTCCCAGGACAATGATCTAAAGTAAAATGCCTTTTGTTTTTCCTGTGAGTAGATGGTTCGTACTATAGAGTCACGGGTAGGAGAATATATTCTCACTTACTTACCACTGGGATTTTATAAGGTGTTCTAACACTTACCTCCAATGTGGAGAGCCTTGAATTCTAGTTGTATGTAAATACCTAGAGCTTCACTTTAGATATGTTAGTTAATTGGAACAAATTTACCCTCAAATGTGTTGTGTTCTAGTGGTTGATTATAAAGAATAAATTTAGAATGTTCATATAGATGGAGGGGATCCCATATTATAATAAATGTTTAATAACTTAATTGGTGTGGCATTAAAAAAATTGTACCTATGGGGACTAGTCGAAGAGAGCTGCTTTTTCTGGCACACGGGGTTGTTCTTTCGTTCTTAATATATAGTTGAAGCATCTATAATAAGTATGATTCCAGTCCCTACCTCCCAAGGACCACTTTAGCAAGATGTCAGTTTGGCTCTTTCAATGGTGGTATAATGCCCGAATTTCTCATTTAGTCTTTAAGGTACATGAATGAGTAAGGGGACTTCAGTTCTATTCCTAGGTCTGCCATGGACTTGTGCATGACCTTGGGCAAGTTACTTAGAGCCTGATTGGCCAGCTTTTGACTTCAGTGCAGCTGTTCATATGAATAAGGGCTGCAGGATCAGCCCTTTAGTCTCTGCCTCAGTTTTTCTTCTCTGCAAAATGGGAATAATGCCCATTTTACAGGTACTGTGAAATTAAATTTACTGTTGTTTCTGAAAGTGACTTGTGATTGCCAGATGGAAGGTAACTGAGTACAGAGTCAGTGTTTTACAAATTTAATGATCCTTTACCTGACTTAAGAAATCAATATTCAGAGACAAAAAACTTAAAATGCATCCTGCTGGTTCAAATGTTGTATTATTGTCACTATATACAACATTTTCTTTTTTATATTAACTGCAAGGGGTTTCAACTAATATCCTTTATGTGAATTCCCTATGGAAAAGTTAAAATAGGCACATGACTGAGTTGATGGGCTCCATGTGTGAAGGCATTTATTTATGGATATAGTATTCCTATTGTGTTTGCTGAGTGAGAAAGTAATGCAAGAAAAGTTCTTATGTAGTTTTGAGCACTTTTGTGTCACTAAATGATAAAAATGCATTGAGAGTCACAGCATAGTCGATTAAGCTTTAGATGCTCTTTTTCCGTGATCTGATGCCCTTCTGCACTGTTGTCTTACCTATTTTGAGAACAGGCAGCAGCTGCTCTCCCCTCCAGCTATGGTGTGTCAATGCCTGTTCCAAAGAGACTGGCACACATCAACCTAAAACCTTGTACTAATGACAGTTGTTTCCCTGGAGGGTGCAGTTGCCCTTTCTGTCACCAAGGAGAAGGCCCAGTCCCCATACTAGCAGAACTGATACTTAAAAACTCAAAATTGCTAGAGTGTTTAAAAAAAAAAAAAAACAGTGTAAGGCATATGATGAACAAAACATCCCATGTGCAATTTGGGGAAAAACCTTCAAACAATATCAAGAGTAAAGTATGCAGCGTTGTTGTTGGTCCCAGGATATTAGAGAGAGAAGGGGGATGAGGTAGTATCTTTTATTAGACCAACTTCTGTTAGTGAGAGAGACAAGCTTTTGAGCTTACACAAAACTTTTCTTTCGATCTGGGAAATGTACCCAAGACTTGTCTACACTTAAAATGCTGCAGCTGTGCCACTGTAGTGTTTCAGTGAACATGCTACCTATGCTGGTGGGAGGGTTTCTTCCATCAGTGTGGGTGCTCTACTTTCCAAGAGGCAGTAGCTAGGTCCATGGGAGAAGTCTCCTGTTGACCTAGTGCTGCCTACAGCAAGGGTTAGGTTGGTTTAAATGCATTGATTTGGGATGTGGATTTTTACACCCCTGAGCGATATATCAACCTAATTTCCTAATACAGACCAGGCCTTGGGGTGTCACAGCTAAATGCAAGGTGGAACAGATTGTTTAGCATAAGTGGTTAACACATATTTCAAGAGACCATTCTATATGAAATAGCCAGTTAATACCTCTCCATAGAGGGGAAAGGAGGGGGAAAAAGGACTGTGGGGAGGGTGGGATTTAGTGGATTATAGATTGTTGTAATAAGTGGGTTTATTTAGTCCATGATCTTTAGTGTGTAGCAAAGTTACGAATTTAAGCTCTCAGGCTTGTCTTTTGAAGGTATTGTGCAGGTTTTATTTGAGGATGAGGATTGAGATCAGATAGTGATGGCTTTGTGAAAAGTGCTCACCCATAGGTGATACAGTGTTTTTGTCTTTTATCATTTTTCTGTGTGAGTTTCTCATTTCACCCATATAGTTATTTAGTGTACTGGATGAGTAAAGTATGAATTCATATATAGTTAAGGCTATAAATATGCATTAAAGCATTCAAATGTTGCTTTTAAAAAGCACTTGAAAACTAGGAAATTCAAAGAAAGTTGTATGCAGAACCTTTACTCTGATCCTCTGAGTTCATCTCAGAAGTGATGCTACTCTTGCATCTTCAGCCAATCTGTTAAAATGGATACTCTTAGTGAAATGATAGATGGAGAGTGTGTTTTTGTACTGCACATTGATAAGAGGTGAGATCATACTTTGTTGTGAACTGCAGATGGGTGCAAAGGAAGGGTTCTTATCTTTTTGTAAATGAGCTACAAGTGTGATCATTTAAATATATATGAGGTATAGGAAAAGAGGTTTGGGGAAACTTAATTTTTGAATATTGTGGCTTATGTATTTGAGTTAGAATATTGTAGTTTTTTCAGTCTGCTAATATGTACTTACACCTTACCTGACAGATTCAGGAAGTCCCTTTGTTTTTAGAAAATATTTAAATCTCTTTTATTTCAGTGCTTTTATCTTTATTTTTTTAAACTTTCAGCCTTCCCAGTTCAGCTGGTGGATTTACAGACTTCAGTCTCTGTGTGAATGGATTACTGAAAAAGGTTGCACTTGGAGAGTGAATAGGGAGATGGGTCACTGAAAGTGTTCTCTAATTGAGAGTTAGTAGAACTGAATGAAAGGCTTACACCTGATGGGAATTGGCTGGAGGCTGTGTCTGCACTCTGGTGTGGTAAGCGTTACATCAGAATGAGGGATGCTGGCACATGTATCCTGGGAGATGAATATGAAGGCTGGACATAAACTGCCATTCCTTATTCCCATTCAGGATTATGATTGCTGAAGAGAAGGCCTTCTTTCTCTGGCCTTCCAGTCTCTCTCCCCAAAGCCTGCTTGCCGCTCTGCCTATCTTTCTTCCAATTTTCTGTGTACCTTTACTCCTTGCTCATGTTTCCTATCAGCTTGTGCTTACCTGCCCTCCAATACTTCCAAAGTCCTGCATTGCCCATTACCTCTCAATAGAAGTTGGAGCTTTCCTGCCTGTGTTGGACTCTTGATATGGTTCTGCTGCCGCCTCAGTCACATTAAGCTGTACTAAGGTAGTGATTTAAATCCCGAATGCCATCAGTCTGGCATTAGTGTGTGCTTGTGGAACAGTGGATTGTTTTTCCATCTTTTTCCTTGATCACAAGTTTTCTGTTTTTAAAATCTTCCAAGGTGAAATGCTGTTGCCTCATGTTCCTGTTCCAAAAAGGGAATTAAGAATTTCTGCCTCTCCCCCACCCTTAAGATGTGTGAAAATTCTGCTCCCACCCTCTTTTGCAGGGGAGTTAAGACGCTGCCACCAAATTCACCATGCACAATTCTCTTTCAAGAATATCCGAGTGGAAGGGTAACACACAGTATCCAGTCCATCTCCCTATGAAAGGGCTAGTTGGGGGTGCTGACATATTTTCACAGTTCCATTGCTGTGGCAATCACTTACTTGATAGACAACAATACAAGGCATATATAAAAATACCATCGTGAGTTGGGGTCCTGGAATGATGTGTAATTCTGATGGCAGTAGCCTTGAGCTGAAACTCCTGTCCTATTACACCCCCTCTTCAGGAAAGAAGATGTGAAGATCACAGGTGAGAAGAGAGAGAATGACCATGATCTTTTAGAGAGAAAAAATGACAAACTTTCAACTCTTGCACTCAATTTACATTTTCAAAGCTAAATTCCCAGAAAGTGCCAACAAAAATATTTTTTTATTATTATAGAATTGTGGCTCATGCTCCAATGTTTAAGGCTGAAGCTTAGTTTTCATTATAGGACTGTTTTAGCTGCTCAAAGTTTGTTTATGAAATTAGACATTTTTCTCCCAGAGATAAAATTGTGTAATGCATAACATTCAGAGTAGCAGCAGTGTTAGTCTGTATCCACAGAAAGAACAGGAGTACTTGTGGCACCTTAGAGACTAACAAATTTATTAGAGCATAAGCTTTTGTGGGCTACAGCCCACTTCTTCGGATGCTGTAGCCCACGAAAGCTTATGCTCTAATAAATTTGTTAGTCTCTAAGGTGCCACAAGTACTCCTGTTCTTTTTACATAACATTCACTTCTTTTTGGGGTGGTAGGGTGCGGATGGGGCAATATATAAGTGTACACACATGGAACATGCACAAAAAATTTCAGTTGGAAAGCAACTTCTTTGAGGAAGGAAGGTTGTGTGAGGTCAAAATATTTCATATAATTGAAATGTAGTTATCCTTCGCTATGATCAAAACTTGGAATGTTTTTCAGTACTTGAATGCAGAATTGTTGCTTTTTATGCTTAAGTAGGATTAAAAACTGTATCACTCTGGACAACGGGTTTCTACAAACCATAGGCTTGACCAGTGAGGTGGGCTTCTATGCAATAGGGTTATGATGATAAAAGGCTTCAGATGTGTGACCTATCTAATGTGAAGTGGTGGACGTGATTTTCTAGTTCTTATGCTGATTTATCATGTTATCAGCTATAATTTAAGTGTTTACTACTTTTATTTGTTAAGCCCCTTTTGGTCTGCTAGGTATATAAAGTAAACTTCAACATATCTTTCAGCAAAGATGCAAAACTATAGATAGTCATTTAGAGTCAAAGATACTAAGAAAATATTAATATATAGTATTAGTATTAAAATTAATACAATATTGATACTGGCTGGTATTTCTCTAGTGGATTAATATAGAGATTTAAAAAGTGAGATTAAAAATTAATATTTGAAGAAGAAAAGCTAATTGAAGGTTCTGTTCACAATCACTGTCAGGTCTGTTTATTCTGTAATTTATTTCTTCATTTGGGGGTGATCTTTATATATTCCCAGCCATCACTTGAGCTGTTAGTTTCCACAATCTGGAAAGATATGTTTGTTGATAGGTTACATGAGTGCCATGAGGAGACGTCAGAGTTAGGCTAAGATTTTAGATTAGACAGACAGGTTTGGAATAGAGTGATACATCTGTGAGTCATCAGCATAGAGATGGTAGTTGAATTTATGTTTGTGGATGAGATTACCCAGAGATATTGTGTACAGGGAAATGAAATAGGGACCAAGGACAGAGCCCTCACAGGCAGGCCCTCTCAGAGGTCCAGAGAGGCCTGGGCCACTTCCGGCTTTTGAGGCCCCTAACCACAATAAAAATTAAAAGTTATGCCACATGAAAACAAAATAAGGAACCAAAAGAAGAGGGAGATATAATATGATTATTTTTTTTATTTAACAAATGCTTTTCTAGCCTTTTTCTGTGCAAATGCACTAATTATTGAGGAAAAAATCTAGCTTTCATGCAAGGTCACAGTTGATATTAAGCATGGCAAGCCCATTCAAACGCTCTTGTCCCATAGTTGAACAGTGATATTTCTTTACCTGCTTAAACACGTTGAAGGTGTGTTCACCTGAAACCACTGATGCAGGAAAACTGACAAAAATACGCAATGCAATTGTGATATTAGGAAACATCTCAGAGTCCAAGTTTGAGTATTTCTTGAAGCAATTCCTTTGGCTTGCTATCCAATTTAAAATTCATGGAATATATTCGTTTGAGGAAGATGACCTCATCACTGAGATCTTTTGAGATTTCTTTGTTGTACTGTTGCTGAAATTGTTCAGCTGCAGAAAGTAGATCTTCATTACTCAGTCTGTTGAACTGCCAAAGAAACCCCAAAAGGGTACAAATTGGTGGCAGTGACTCAAATTGACATGTAAGACCTGATTGAATAGAGTCGATGACAAGGAAGACATTGACCCTATAATGCTGCTCGACATCAGATTCAGTAGGTAAGTTATGATTGGTGGAGAACTCAGATGAAATGCCAATATTCTGTGCTACTAATTTGGACTCAGGATCACATCTCATTGTTCACAAATCTGTTGAATGTCATTGATAAGACTTTTTCAATGTTATCCCTCTCAACATCAAGTGTAGCATTGTGTGCTTCAATTACCAGATTAGTTTGGTGGATCATTGTAAGTAGCTTCATCTACAAAGATGACATCAGAATGCGTTCAAATTTGGACATGTGCTTCTGAATAGACTGAAGTTCAGTTCGAGCCTGTACAATGAGATTGAGAGATTCAAGCTCATTTAAAGCCTTTCTCACTGAATTCAAATGCTGAGCAACTGGTTGAACACCATCAGTCCATGCAGACCATCTATTTTTGGATATCCCATGCAGTGAAACGGGAAGATATTGCTTCAGAATTTCCCACCTTTGTGTACAGCTACTGAAGAAATTGTACATTTGCTGAACAGTTCCAAAGTAAGTAATTGCCTCCTTGCATGATTCAGCAGTCAACACCTACAAGGTTTAGTGTGTGGTTTCCACAGCTGGAGAAAATAAAGTTTGAATTATGCTCAAGTAGAACTGCTTGTACACCTTTGTACTTCCCAGCCATATTAGATCCATTGTCATAGGCTTGACCAATGCAGACTTGAAAATCTAACTTAAAACCTTCTAGAATTGCTAGTGCTCAAGCAGCAATTTCTTTTCCAGTTTTTCTCATGAAGTTATCAAACAAAATAAATCTTTCTTCAGTTGAAAATTTTGAGCTGTCTACAATCTTAACATATCAAATAACCATAGTAGTCTGTTCCTTGTGAGAACAATCTGGAGTGGCATCAATAATGATTGAAAAATACTTGGCATTTCGAATCTCATCAAGAATTGTTGTTTGTACAAATGACCCACGTAGCTCAATAAACTCATTTTTATGCATGGGGAGCGATAATGGACTTGCATGCATTTTTGACTCTCTTGCAATTCTTGAACACGTTTAACATGCTCTGATAAAAGTGGGTCATATTTTCTAGACATAGTTGAGCTCCTCAGCAAGTTTCCATTTGCATGATCACCAATACTTTGACTGGAACCAAAGAAAGCCAATCCCCACTCAGAAAGAAAAAGGATGACATTCAGGATGTGCTCAAGAAGTTTTTTCCAGTTATTAGTTTCTGTAGAGAGTTCAGTCAAGAGTAAATTCTCAACTGAACTTTCAGCTGATGCTGCCCTACTGGCTGATTTCCATGCAACATAGTTTTCTTTGTGTGAAGAACTCTCTTGTGATGGTATTTGCTCTTTCAACTTCCTCCAACCTCTGTTGATGCTCCATCCTGATTGATCAGAGAGAACTGATGCATTTGCAGCACTTTTGTTCAAAATGAAGCAGGGTGCACAGTACAGAGATTGTTTTTCTGTACTCCAGCATAACCGGCTTCTTGTGCCGGTCTCACCATTTGGAAGAGTTTTTATCAGCAGGTGAGTAGGGAAAGCATGATTATCAGCATCTCGTGGAATGTTACTTGGAATTTCAAAACAACTAATTTGAAGAAAAGATTGCATTTGGTCAGCATTGCTCTTGTCAATAATTCCAATGTCAGTCAGTCAAACCTGTAGTACTCGTGAATTGCTCTTGCTGCATAAGATCTACATTCTCCTGTTTGCTGTTGAGTTTCTTGATCATACACAGGATCTTCTGCTGCATCTTATACTGTTGGCACATCTCCTTGACTACTGTCCTCATCTTCAGGTATTGGCATTGAACTGTCACCTGTTGCAGTTGCGGAGTTTTCATTATCTGTAGCGTTGTTTGTTGGGTAAGGTGTTTTTTCCAGTGGTTTAAGAAATGAAGTTACTGGCTTTGAGCTCTTAGCTGCTGCTTCACTCAGTTGTTTTTGCCGTCTCTTGCTTGCACCACTTTCAAATCTCCTCTTCATAGTGATCTATCTGGTCAATATGTAGCTTATCCACAATTGAAATCTGCTGTAAATAAGTAGCTTATCTACACTTGAAATCTTCTACTGTAAACATGTACACAAATGCTGAAAAGACTTAAAATGAAGGAATGCTAATTAAGAACACAAAATGAAACAGGTTATTATCCATATCACTGAATTAAAACTCAAGCACGCAAGGTATAATATAACAGGCTGAGCTGAAGACAAAGGAATGGCATATATAGTAAACACAAACACGGATACAGACAGAGGGATAGTGTCCAAACATTTCAAACGTGTGTCCTCACGAAACTCACTGTATAAGATTGTCCTCACAAATTTTCACCTTGAATCTGGGCCTATAGACTATGAAAGCCTATGATGATGGCAAAGTTATAAAGCTAGGGCTGAACCAACCAACCAGTCACCTTTTTTAGATACCATATGACGATTATAATGAGGAATTCTCACACACAAATAATTCCTTAGTCAACTAGACATAAAACTATAAAGACACTAAAATGTAACAATTCTCTACCTTTTAAACACCCACTTGATCCAGCACCAGCCACTAGTAGTGATTTGTTTATATAATCAGCTGATCTGAGAGGACACGATAATCACGGTCTAATCTTGTGCCATCAGAACCGATATATTTTTATTAATATTTATGAACATTTTTAACTCTTTAATATAGATTTTGTCATATCAGTTAACAAAAAAATTGTCTTTTACCAAATCACATCTCTAATTTGCTTAAATCTGCAGCTCTAAGCTGAGAGTGTGTCACATTTTGGTCCGATACGGATGCACATGAAAACAAGTTGTGAAACTTATCAAATGCCAAAAAATTAACAAGTGTCTAAATTTGAGGCCCCCTTTGAGCTTGAGGCCCAGGCCAAATGGCCCTCCTGCTCTCCCCCTCGCCCCCCCCATTAGCCCTGCTCACAGAAAGCAGGAAGAGGGGAATGAGCAGGTGCCAATGAGAAGGTTCCAATGAAAGAGTAATTAGCAAGGTTGAGGGAGAACCCGGAGAGGACAGTTACGAGGCCAAAGGATGAGAAGATTTCAAGACGAGCATGGTCAATGGAGTCAGTTAACAAGTCAAGGAGGATGAGAATGAAGTACTGGTTCTGAGCTTCAGCTAGGAAGATGTCAATAGAGACAGACAAGAGTGGTTTCAGTGGAGTGCCAGGGATGGAAACCAGATTGGAAAGGGTCTAGGATGAAATTGGAGGAGCAAAACTCTGGACAGTAAATATGAACAGTGTGTTAAATGAATTTGGAGATGAAAGAAAGAATAGAGACCTAGGGTTTGTCTATACTTATGGCTAAATTGGCACTGCTGTGATTGATGCAGTGGTGTCGATTTAGTGGGTCTGGTGAAGACAAGCTAAGTCGACATCTGTGCTCCAGCTCCGCGAAAGGCGGAAGGTAAGTCGGTGGGAGAGCATCTCCCATCAACACAGCATGGTGTAGACACTGCTGTAAGTCAACCTAAGTTACGTCAACTTCAGTTATGTAACTGAAGTAGCATAACTTAGGTCAACTTACAGCTTTAGTGTAGACCAGCCCTGAGAGGCAGTGGGTAGTTTAGAGAGTCAAGTGTGGTTAGGAATGTGTGTGTGTGCAGAGGTTGTTTTGGTTTTTTGTAAAATGGGAGAGATTAAAGCATGCTTGTATTGTGAGGAGAAAAAGCCAGAAGAGAGGGAGAGGTGAAGGAGAAAAGTAAGGGAGGCGATGAAAGTGAGTGGGAGAGAGATCAGGAGGTTAGAAGGGATGGGATCGGGAGCTAGAGGAGGAGATTGGATGAGAAACTTCTGCATCTGGTGGGGGAAGAGGAGAGAGTTGTAAGAGGGGAAGGGAGAAGGGAAGATGAGCAGAGGGTAGGGGAAGCTTATGTCATGTTTTGCCAATTTTCTCTTGAAAGAAATCAGGTCCTGTGCAGAGAGTGAAGTGAAGGCAGGAATGCAGGGTTCCAGAAGTGAGACAAAAAGGTGGTAGAAAGGCAGCTGGGATTGCATGTATGGGATTTAATTAAATTGGAGATGTTATTTAGCTAGGAAGTTGGCAGAATTAAAAGAGAAAAGAATAACTTCGTAATGGAGGAAGTCAGCAGGAGTTCAACAAGTAACGCTCTGCAGCATCAGAGCAGGAATGGAGGAATCGGATGTTGGTGAGTTTGGCAGAGTAGACCTTGTGATGGGAAAGAGGAGCAGAAGAGTCAAAGATGAAAGAGGGGGAAGCATTGAGATAATTAACAATCATATCAAGGGAAGAGAGGGCAGGAGGGAGATTGCCAAGAGCAGGTGAGAAGCCCTCAACACTGATGGACTGAAAGTTGCAATAAATCCATGTTTACTTTTCAGTCATTTGTTCTTTTGGAAGGTGGTTTTTACAGTTTGTGTGATAGCATCATGATTAGGGCCCTACCAAATTCCTACTCCATTTTGGTCAATTCCATGGTCATAGGATTTTAAAAATCATAAATTTCATGATTTCAGCTATTTAAATCTGGAATTTCACGGTGTTGAATCCTAAGGGCCCTGACCCAAAAAGGAGTTATGGGTGGGGGTGTCACAAGGTTATTGTAGGGGCAGTTGCAGTACTGCTACTCTTACTTCTGTGCTGGTGTTGGCGACAGCGCTGCCTTGAGAGCGGGACAGCTGAAGAGTGGTAGCTGCTGGCCAGGAACCCAGCTCTGAAAGCAGAGCCGCCGCCAGCAGTAGCGCAGAAGTAAGGATGGCATGGTATGGTATTGCCACCCTTACTTCTGTGCTGCTCTATGCAGAGCTGGGACCTCAGTCAGCAGCCACCACTCTCAGGCCACCCAGCTCTGAAGGCAGCAGCACAGAAGTAAGGGTAGTATGGTATGGTATTGCCACCCTTACTTCTGCGCTGCTGCTAGCAGGGTGCTGCCTTCAGAGCTGGGTGCTTTCTGGCCGCCCAGCTCTGAAGGCAGTGACCCCACTACAATAACTTTGTAACCCCCTGCTACTCCCTTTTGGGTCAGGACCCCCAATTTGAGAAATGCTGGTCTCCCTCATGAAATCCGTATAGTATAGGGTAAAAGCACACAAAAGACCAGATTTCCTGTGGTAGACCAGATTTCACAGTCTGTGATGCATTTTTCATGGCCGTGAATTTGGTAGGGCCCTATTCATTATGATCAGTAGCTACTTTTTTCAGGTACTTGTCCCACAGTGCAGAAACTTCTGCCTTTTAGGCCTGGCATAACAAAATATGTATGTAACTGCTTGGATTAATAATAATAACAAAGGATTTGTGAGACCCAGAGATGACATGCAGTTTTTGGTTGTAAAGAGACCTTTTTATAACGGGCTGTCCCATGAAGAAATGTTTGGGTGGATGAGTTTTTAAGAATGGTTGATATCCTGGGGTTGGATGATGAGAATATTTATTGTTGAGAAGTAGGTGGCAATTTTATTTAGGTTTGTAGCTTTCCCCAAAAGTCTTGATTTGATTCCTGATCTGTCGATGACTGTGCCTTTTTGATGTGCACCTTAGAACAGCTGACAGGTTAAAGCAGTGCTGCTGTATGCTGGGAATCTGGAGACCTGAGGAAGGGGTAGGGTGACCAGACGTCCCGATTTTATTGGGACTGTCCCGATATTTCCTTGTTTGTCCCGCGTCCCGACCGACGTGCGGTCGGGACACTGGACAAACAAGGAAATGCGCCGGAGCCTGGAGCCCGGAAGTGCTTGCACACACACCCCCGCCCCAACTCCACCCCCTCCTCCCCCGATTGGCTCCCTCCCCGAATCCCTGCCTCTTCCCCAGGCTCACCATTCCTCCTTCCTCCACAAGCGCTGGAGGGAGGCCCGGGAGACTCAGAGGAAGCGTGGGGCCGGGGTGAGTAAGAGTCCGGCCTGGCCCCGAGCAGGCAGGACTCAGTTGGGTGGTTGGGAGAGGAGGGGGGCAGCCTGCGGGGCCAGGCGGCGGCTGTTCTCCCCCCCGGGCAGCGGGACTCGGGAGCAGCCGCTGCTGCAGCTCCCACTGCCGCGAGGGGAGGAAGCGGCCATGGCGCTTGGCGGCTGCGGCTCTGGCGCCCGCGAACCCCCCGAGCCTGGGCCTGCTGTGGGGACCCAGCAGCGCGCACGCTGCGCCCAGCCCCTGGCCAGTCGCGTCTGGGCGGCCCCGGAGTGGAGGCATCGGCAGCCCAGCCCCATTCGTTCCCCTGCGGGACCCGAGCGGGACGGGGGAGCTGGGGCCTGCTGTCCCCACTCTGGGGCCGCCGCGGGATAGCACCAGCTGGGCAGCAGCCCAGACATGACTGGCCAGGGGCTGGGCGTGCGCAGCGTGCACGCTGCTGGGTCCCCGCAGCAGGCCCAGGCTCGGGGGGTTCAGGCCCGGGCGCCAGAGCCGCAGCCGCCAAGCTTGGCCATCGGCCACTTCTTCCCCCCGCGGCAGTGGGAGCTGCAGCAGCGGCTGCTCCCGAGTCCGCTGCCCGGGGGGGAGAATAGCCACCGCCTGGCCCCACAGGCCGCCCCCCTCCTCTCCCTACCACCCAACTGAGTCCTGCCTGCACTTGGGGCCAGGCCGAACTCTTACTCACCCTGGCCCCGCGCTTCCCCTGTGTCTCCTGGGCCTCCCTCCAGCGCTTGTGGAGGAAGGGTGGTTTTTTTTGTTTTTTGCCTTGCCCCCTCCGCCACGCGTCACCCTCCCTCCGCGTCCCGATATTTGACTTGGGTGATCTGGTCACCCTAAGAAGGGGAGGGAGACTTGGTTATAGGCCACTAGGTCCCTTAGTCTCTGTGGTGGTGGACAGAGGGAGACATGGCAGGAAGAAACATCAAGTAATGTGAATGAGTCAAACTGATGTTTTACAATTATTATATGTACTATCATAGCACCTAGGAACTCCATTCATGGACCAGGACCCAACTATGCTAGCTGCTGTACAAACACAAAACAAAAGGACAGCCTCTGTTTTATCTTGTTACCATTTGTTTCATCTCTAAATATCTCATGTGATACCAGCAGACAGAGATCCTGGTCTTTTGGCTTCTGCTTATAAATGCAGGTCAGTGTTCAAAAAAGGAAACCACAATTCCTGATTTGATAAAGGATGAGATCCCTAACTTAGACATGACTAGGTGACATTCCAGGACTTGTTTGACACAGTTGGTGCAGCATGAACTGAAGGAAGGATAGGTGTGTTGGTGTGACTGTGCCTTTTTGCATCCAAGCAAAAATGTAGGCGGTGTCCATTGCCAACATTGGATCAAATACAATGTGCTTATCTTGTATGGGAATCCCAGAGTGAAGATGGGATTGGTTCTACGAAATCCATCTGTGGACTGTTAAGATTTCCTTGCTATGCTGATTCCGAGTTGCCAAGGGTGATGATGCTCGTTGATTTCAACATTCTACATGGATGGCAATTTTTCTGAAACCACTCAAGAGTTACAGCCACCATGATGACCATGGTATTACTTATGCATCTTTCCATGATTTGGATCTAATGTTTGCTTTAGGATTGGAAGTGGGGATTTGGAAATGAAATTGTGGATTGAACGTTATCCCCTTCAATTTCTGGTTGGGATACAAATCTCCTCTTGGGACAATGGACCTGTTTTCATGGTCTGCCCTTGGAAATTATTGGAACCCAGGTCATTTTCAGAAGGCTTTGAGGGAGAATTACTCAAAATTACTTTTCTAGCTCACCTTATCAATGGTTTGGTAGAATTTTATACTACTCTGTCTTTATCCATCGAAGTGATTGTGACCCCCAGATATTCTCTTCCCTGGGTTTAGCCTTATAGGTCACTTTGGTTAATGGAACACCTGTGACAACTGAAGCAGGGGAGAAAGTGTTTAGAGTGCTGGTGGCAGAAGTTTTGGGCTGAATTTGTCTAATTGAATCATAAAGGGTTTTTTTAGTGTTTCTGTTGTAGCTTTGTAGAGAGGTTTCTTTGCTTCTATCATCAAAATTTCAAAAGTAAAGTTGTTTCGAGTGATGAAAACTTGATTAATCCAAGTTGCCTTGCTTGGTTGCTAATTCAAGTACCTCCTGTTATGAGTGACTTTGTTTTTACTTTGCAGATAAAATCACTCATATTCAGTTGGAATCATCTGCCTACATGGGTGCAGGGCAAGTTTTTGGGAAGACAAACACCCTCTTCTGTCTGCTTGACTTTCAGCTGATGTTGCTCTCTGAGTTACTGAAGGTGTTAGAGCATTTGATGCAACAATCTGCTTGTGACCTGTGTCCTTCCTGCCTTGTGAAGGCCAGTGGGGAAGTACTGAGTCAACTCCTGACTGTCATTGGCTCCTTGAAAGAGAGTTTGCCTGCGTCACATAAGGAAGCATCTGTGCTGCTCAAGAAATTCTCACTTGACTGTGTCAACGTGAACAACTGCTGTCCTGTGTTCAATTTTCCATTTCTGGTAAAGAGTACCAAAAAGGTCTTGGCAAGACAACTCTCACAGGATCTAGTTGTCTCAAATCTCTCTCCAATCCTTGTTAATTTGGGTACTGAACAGAGGCCACATTGATAAATGATCTCCTGACAATGGATGATGATTAGGTATCCATGCTGATATTAAATCTGTCAGCTGATACTATTGATACTGAGGTGTTGACTTGTGTCTCAGCAGGGGTGGATAGGGCTGTCCTAGAGTGTCTCTATTAACTTCCTTACAGAGTGGTCTCCAAAGTTAGTGGTGGGAAATTGCAGCATCTCGTTGCGGGAACTCTCTCAGAGTTCTGCATGGTGTACCTGCTATGTCTAATCACTCTTATTCAAGATGTATATGGGGCCATTTAGAAGGTTATTTAAAGAGACATGGGCTGAGGTTGTTTCAGTATACTGATGAGACACAGTTTGTCTCCGTTTGTTCTGACCCAGGCAAAACTGTCAGCTACTAGATTAGTGTTTGGGTGGAATTGGGGCATGGATGAGAACTAACTGACTGAGATCCAGTAAAGATCAGACAGAGGTGATGTTGAGAGAAGTATCCAGAGCATATAGCAAGAATAATTTACCACTTAAGTTGAAGGTGTACATCCTCCATTTGTTCACCAGGTTTACAGTCTAGGTTTCTGATGAACTTGCACCTACTACTAGAAGGTCGTGTCAGCAGATGCAACATGTAACTGTGGGTAGTGGAGGGGCACAATTGAAAAGTTCTGTGGGGGCACGAGACCACAACACGTGTTGCCTCTGCCTCCACCCACTGAACTTTGATATGTAGGTAGACAGCATACTCTAGCAACTTCCTCCTCCTCCTCCTCCTTTCTGTCTTCTGGCTGCCCAGCCCCTTGCAGAGCTTATAGGCATCTCTCACTATCTGAACTACTCTCAGTCAATTTAGCAAGTGTTCAAAACAAGACCAGCCAAAAGGGCAACACAGTTGGGATGCACAGTCCCCCATGCACCATCAGGGTGGATGATACCAGGTTGGGATGGTGCTTAGGGCTAGATCATTTCAGTCAACAAGAAGTTAGAGAATTATCAGTTACCTTTTGTTGGAGTCTGACACTTCCAAATCGCCTTCTCCCTGATAGGCACATCGGAGGCAAACTGCTACTGGGGTTGAAGCAGCAGCAGGGTTCACCCCCTTTTCCCTCTTTCCCCCCTAACCTGCTCCCCTCATTCATCCCCGGGGCTCTCGGGCTGGATAGGGCTCCACCTGAGCTGACTGGTGCTCCTTGTCACAGCTCCTCTTCCCAGTCTTGAAGCAGGCAGCGGGAAGCGCTGGAACTCGAACACAAGGGAAGGGGAAGCAGCCCCATGTATCAGAAGGAAGGTCAGCCAGCCACCCTGCTGCTTCCTTCCTCCTCGCACTGCACAGACACATGGTGAGTGCCACCACCAGGGGGAGCTGTTGCCTCCTTGTTGCTGGGTGTTTCCGCAAGAGGCAGCCAGAGAAATATGTGGGGGCATGTGATCCTGCCCCCTGGAGTCGTGGAGAAGCTTGGCTGGTGTGTGTGGGGTGTTCCTGAAAGTCACATCTGAAGCACAAGGAGCAATGCACAGAAACATGATTGTTAAATTAATGCACAGCACTGAAACATTTCAGTAAAATACACATTTTGCAACATAATGACTTCTCACTTGGCAAGTACACATCTCTGCAAATACCTAAAGCATCGTGAGTGTTGGCGGAGGGGTTGGGCACTCTACGTGGGGTTCTGGTGCAGCTGACTAGGGAAAAATTCTCCCACACTTTTCCACAGGCGGGGGTCATTCTAGCAGATCTCTCACTGTTAAGGTCAGCAAGGTACATCTGCTACATGATTGTGGCTCCCTATCCTGCTCACCTGTGTGCTGCTTTGGTCCCTGCACAAGTGATTGCTGAATGGCGTGGGAAAGTTCCTTCAATGGGGGAAGGAACAAAGCTGCTCTGCCAAGGAACCTTCAGCAGAGGATTGGCGAGTACCTCCAGGAAACTTTTCTGGAGATTTCTCTGGAGGATTCCTGTGAGATGTTCTGTTCTGCTGTATTGATTAGCTACACAGGGAAATGTCCAGCTCACAGAAACACAGCCAGCCTTCTACATTTCTATACCCTGAATCCACATCCACACTACACAAACCACAGCCACTTACCAGGCGTCTCCTCTCCTGCTTATTCCTCTCCAGAGAGCAACTGCTGAGACAGGCTAGACACATCTGGAGTGGTGAACAGTTTCTGGCTGCCTGTCCTACCAGCCAACCCCACCGGGAGCGTTACATCATCATCTAACTTGACCTCTTCGTCAATGACTTCATCCTCCAGGGTAGGTCCTCTTTCCACTGCCTCCAGACCTGCCGAAGTATCCACAGGGCTCTTGGCAGTGGAAGTGGGGTCACCACTGAGGATAGTGTCCAGCTCCTTATAGAACCAGTAGGTCTTAGGTGCAACACAGGAGTGGTTTGCCTCCCTCGCCTTATGGTATGCCTGCCTCAGCTCTTTATCTTCACTCTGCACTGCACTGTGTCCCAATCATAGCCCTTTTTGCACAAGCCTCAAGAAATGTGCCCGAAGATATCCCAATTCCTACGGCTCAAGCACAGCTGGGACTGCACAGCCTCCTCTCCCCATATACTAAGCAGATCTAGCAGCTCCGCAGTGGTCCAAGCATGAGAGCGTTTGCTGCAATAACATGCCATGGTCACCTGGGACGATGCGGTGAGACCTCTACATGCCGAGGAAACAAGAAATGGAGTTTTAAAAATTCCCAGGCCTTCTAACGGGGAGGGGCGGATGGTTGTTTACCTGGCTGCAGGGCAGTGGAGTTCAAACTGCTGATCTGAGCAGATACGATGGGCATTGTGGGACACCTCTTGGAGGCCAATTAAAGCGATAAAATCAAGCATGGTGTCTACATTGGCACTTTGTTGACAAAAATTTAGGGGAAAAAGACTTATGTCTCTCGTCGGGGTATTTTTGCCACAAAAAGTCTTATTGCAGTTTGTAAACATACACTGTTTTGTTGACAAAGCTTTGTAGTATAGACAAGGCCTAACTGTTTCTCTTGATCCTGCCTTATAACTGCTCCCCTTTTGTTTGCAAAGTTGTTGTAGTCATGTTGGACCCAGGATATTAGAAAGACAAGGTGTGCGAGGTATTGTCTTTTATTGGACCAACTTGTTGATGAAAGAGACGAGCTTTTTAGCTACACAGAGCTCTTCGGGACTTTTGTTAACCATTATTGCATTGTACCTTGCCACTATTATGCTTTTAAGACTGCAGCTAAGTAGCTTCTGAACATTTTCAGTCTTTTGTCATCAGTAGATTGGTCTGCCTGTCTTAAGTGGTGGATACACTTGTTCTTTTGTTTCTCTCTTATACTTGCACCTCTTTTATGAAGCACATTTCCCATCACCAGCAGTGCAGCTCCACCAGGTGTATCTCCACTGTGGAACTGTTAGTAAGGACCAGATGTTGGTATTTTGATAGCACTATCCCCTAGACCTGATCTGAGCAGGCTTGGCTGATACAGTCATTAAAATGATGGTTGGTCTACACAAACACTACAATTATGGCTACCTCTTGTGGAGGTGCAATGGTAAGAAATTTTAAGAAAATTTTGCTTTCACTTTTTGCTGTCCTTGAATTTTCATGGCAAATCCTGCTTTTACAGTGAGTTTAATTTGCTGCCTAATGCAACACACATTTTCAATAAGATTATTTTTATATTAACAGAAAGAAAAACATGCAAGTAATTCAATTAAGTCTAAAAACAGACTTTAAAAAAATCAGATAATTTCATCTCATTGAACACCTTTGACAATTCAAGATTTTTGAAATTGTGCTTCATCAAGGCTTGATAGCTTGGCTCCTGCAGCTGGGAAAGAAGCAGAAAAGATGTGATGAGGTCATAGATCGGTTACATATTAAATAGGTGGCAAGTCTTTTTAAGACCAGCATGTTCTACAGTAGAAAAAGGAAATTCAGTAGAGGATGCTGTGGATATTCCCCCCCCCCCCCCCCCCCGGAGGAGGGTGGAAGGGTATTTCATATCAGACTGACTGCAGCTGGTTTTAGTTGATAAATTAATTTTCCCTGTTGAGGAAACTGTGCACAAAAAGGAAGTAGGAATACATTTGGGGAACACTTTTTCTGGAATGCTGTTCAAGATATTACTTCTAAAATGATGACAGTCAATATTTTGTCAACTTAAGGAGAACTATCCACAAGATATATACCACATTACTTATACTAAGATACCCAGATGGAAAGCTCACTTTTCTCTGGAGGAATGATGGTAACAATTCTGGCATGTAGCAGAAATGGACAAAACAGTTTATACATTTAAACATAAACACCAGTTCTATTACAAAATTGGGTCAAGATTTGCCAAGACAATATAGCCTTTGTCAGATCTTAGTTTGTTATGTACAATGAATGATGTTCTTTGCAGTCAGGATTATGATGACTTTTGAATCGTTAACTTAAAATACTCTTTTTAAATTGAAGGAGATTTCCTCTCTGTGTAAAAACAGCAATTGGTCACTGAAACTTTTGAAGATAGGAAAGCAAGGTGTTAGGGATTTAATTGTCACATTTAGTCCATCCTTGGAGGAAAACTATTAGCTGCTTCCCTCCCACCCACTCTCCAATTTTGTAAAGCAAAGCAGCCATGCAACTTAGCAAAGGTGACAGAAGAAGAAGAGAACCTAATGCTGTGGAATCTTGAACGTTGGTTAATGGTTTGTTTAACACCTTGGTTGTATATAACAGGGGTGGCCAAACTTACTG
The DNA here is from genome assembly GCF_013100865.1 of Trachemys scripta elegans. NCBI lineage: Eukaryota > Metazoa > Chordata > Testudines > Emydidae > Trachemys > Trachemys scripta. The sequence continues at coordinate 59,248,413 of NC_048298.1, forward strand.
ACCCTCAGCCCCATACAATAATCTTCAGAAGTTTGAGAGCCGCAAGAAGCACACAACCTGTCCCTCAGGGTGGTGCCTGCGGAGGGCATGGCTTCTGCTCTAATGCCCCCCTCCATGGGGCTAAAGCTCCGTGACCCCAGTGGCAGATTTAGAGTTAGCGGGGCCCTGTGCGCAGCTTCATTTTCAGGGTGCTCCCTCCCCCGGGACCCAGCCAAGAAAAAGAACTTCTATCATCACCCCCTCCCCTGTTTTTTATTCTTTTTTCTTCATCCTTTCCACAATCATCTTCCTATATTATAAGTAATGGGAAGTAAATGAAAATAAAATGAAGTACCTTGATTGGGGCGAGGGGTTGGGGTGCAGGAGGAGGTGCGGGAATCAGGCTCTGGGAGGGAGTTTGGGTACTGGGTGTGGGCTCTGGGCTTGTTTGGGTACTGGGCTGGGGCAGGGATGCAGGAGGGCGACAGGAGGGCAGCATTTACCTTGGGTGGCCCGGCTCCAAAAGCGACCGGCACACACACCCCTCTGGCAGCAGCTCCGAGGGCAGGGGGTGTCCATGCGCCACTGCCCGCAGGTGCTGCCCCCACAGCTCCCATTGGCAGTAGTTCCCACCCAATGGGAGCTGCAGAGTCGGCCCTTCGGGCAGGAATAGTATGTGGAGACACCCCCAGGGCCGCAGAGACATGCCAGCCATTTCCAGGAGCAGTGTGCAGGGAGGGAGGCAGAGCAGACCGGGAGCCGCCTTAGCCCTACTGCTGGCACATCTCTGCAAGCCAGGATAGGGGAGCACCGGGTCTCTATGCGCTGCCCAGGTTGGGGGCAGTGCGCAAAGCCATCTCCCCCCTGCCAGGGATATGCAGAGATGTGCCAGCAACCGGCCACTTCCAGGAGTGGCCTGGGGCCACTGGCCACAGCATGCAGGCAGCCTGCCTTCCTGAGTCCTGCTGCACCACTGGCTGGGACTCAGGGGCAGGTTGTCAAATGAGATTTGTCCTGAGTTTTGGGGGGCCTCCTGTGATGGGGGGCCCTGTGCCACCGCATGGTTTGTTTCATGGTAAATCCACTTCTGCATGATCCCCTTCTCTGCAGAGTAGAAGCCCCTAGTCCCATCACTCCACTGCAGGGCAGAAGCCCTGAGTTCCCCTGCCCACCAGACTCCGCGAACCACACTTTTAAAGTTAAAGAGCCACATGCCAGTTTGGCCGCACCTGGAATATAACCTGTCAGAAACCCCAGAGTTAGCTGTTTTTAATCACTATTTTGTGGGTGAGGCTAAAGGGCGACCTGTTTCCCTATAGAATTATACATTTTAGCTTATGGATGGGAGTTCTATTACAGTCTGAAACATAATTTCATCCATTTCCCTGATAAGAGGAAGTTGAGGGTGGGAAGTTGTGGGGAGGTTCTCCAAAGCGTAATTAGGATGGGGAGAGAAAAGCTAGAGAACAGGAAACAATGCAATATGTAAATGGAGATAGCAGTGGAGAACAGGGGGTCAAGAAGAATAATGAAAGAGGAACATATAAGAGCAGAGAGCTTTACTAAAGCAATAGGGTATGTGCGTTCCCTCTTTTTTAGTGGCTGTTTAAAAGGAAAACCTCCTGTTTCCTGAGGGGAGAAAGTAGCTTCTTAAAGCCTATTGAGGACTAGAGTATAGTTTTTTGTTTTTAGCAATATTCAGTAATGGTGGATGGTGTGTGTGTGTGTATGTATATATATAGATATAGATATCATAACAATCAGTGTAAAAGATCTTAATCCTGCTATTCATAAAAAAGAGGCCATGGTGAAACTCAGAAAAAATAATGCAGAGAAATACTCTTCTTACAAACAATCCAGTTTTGAGCAGTTAAGGACAGTAGTGATATATGTAGATATTTTATAGCGAGGTGTGTGTGTGTGTATAGGAGTTGGGAAATTAAATAAACCAACAAACAAAAACCCCAGCAGCTTGAATAAAGAAAAAAGTATGATAGCAATTCTAATTTTGGAAACTTTTGCCTTCTCATTGGAAGATGATTTGAAAGCCTATGGGTGGACCTTTGCCTCGTAGCCAAGACAGAAGAGTGACCTGATGCTGAACATGAGCAATGATTGTTGTGGTAGAAATACTAGGAGTAGAGTTATAGTATGGGGAAGATACTTTAATTGTGCATTGAAATCTAGTTAAATCTGACAGTAAATGTGGATGGTGATGACCAGCAATTAATCCTCCCTACAAAGAAAAAAGACTGGAAAGAGGAAAATAAAGCATTCAGCATTTTTTTTCCCAGATGCATGGTTATATATCATAGAAATATAGGACTGGAAGGGACTGATAGTTCATCTAGTCCAGTCCCATGCATTCACATGTTTATATACTATCTTTTTGTTCTAACAGATAAAGAGGAACTGATTGCAGAACTAAAAATTAATGGTAGCATAGGTACAAGTGGTCATGACTTGATAACATTTATAACTGCAAGCAGAATAAAGTTTAGACCAGTAATGTATATACTTGGTATTTTAATAGGGCCAGTTTCACAAAGCTGAAAATTATGAGCCAGATCAGCTTGGAGGAAGAATTTAATCAGAAAAATGGGAATCCATCTAAGAACACTTTACTAGATACCCAAAAAGTCACAATCAAGGGAGAATGTAAGCGCAGGATTGTATAATTGTACTATAAGAATAAAGATACTAATGTATGTCTTGATTTTATCCTGCCAGCCACCCTTTTTGAACAGCAGAAAGAAATGACCCTCTGGGACACTGGTAGAAATGTATCTGACAGACTGCCAGTGTCTGTACTGGCCCTGGGCAGGGACAGACCAGAACAATCCTTATGACTGATTAAGGTCACCCTTTCGTTTTAGGATAAGTTATAATGTCTAATATGGTTTCCTATATGTATTACAAATTAGGCACTCTAGTTAAATATAAATTTATTTGTTTTAAGGTTTAGTAAGTAAGAGACAGGATCTTGTATTGTGTCTATGTTAAGAAGATTAGAGGAACGTTGAAGGCCTGGGCCCCAGTGTGAATTGTTTTGATTATAAGATTTAGGAAGGCTTAATTTACAATGTCTTTTGCTCAATATAAAATGTGGATGTTTGTATTCTCAAAGGTCTCTGTAAAAGACTGTTTGTGTGAATGAGGAATGCATTCATCAGGAAAAGAGAAGGTGTGAAGGCCATTGTTATAGCCAAATGGTCAAGGAAGACGGAGTGGAGAGACTTAACGACACCATCGACGCGCATCCATAATGAAGGAAGGGCAGATTGACGTCCCTGAGGTAAGGCTGGCACCCCTAAAGACAATTGATTAAATCAAATCCGGGACAGGATGACCCCCTCGGAGATGTTTTGGAATGTCTACATCAAAAGGTAACACCAATTAAGAAGTAATCGGTCAGAAACTGACACAGCAAAATCTATAGACTTCAACAGAGAAAAAAGACTATAAGAACAGGGTGCTTTGCCATGGGACTATGAGTTCGTCTTGCCACTACTCCAGGAGAATCAGATCGCGACTGACAGAGCCCGGCTCCCCTCTGCAACAAATCTGGCTGGCCACTAGATTGATCCGGACTCTGGACTGATAACTATAAATGTCAACTGGTAGGAGTGTGTGTGTGTGTGTGTTTGAAAAGCGTATACTAACTGCTGTATTCTCAATAAATACAGCGTTTTTGCCTTCTCCCCTATAAAGATCCCGTGTGCTTCTTATAAGTATAACAAGAATGCGGTGCAAGTTAAAAAACCAGACCTGGTTTAGAGGGGAAGTGAAGCTAGCTATAATAAATAAAAAAAAGTTATGTATAACAAATAGAAGAAAAGGGATGATGATAGTCATGAGTATAAATAAAAGTTAGGAACTATAAAAAATTAATAAGGGAAGTCAAGGGACACAAGAAGAATTCTATGATTAGTAGAGCAATACTAGGACAATAAGGAGTTTTTAAAATATGCTGTGACCACTGCTGGAATATTGTGTTCACTTCTGACGCCCATAATTCAAGATGGAGTTTTTTAAATAATCCTGACAATGGTATTGGTCCATTACTAGATGAAAATAGAATGATCAATAATAATGCAGAAAATAAGTGTTCAACATTTATTTCTGTTCTGTATTCTGGAGAAAAAACAGATGATATAGTCTTACCATATGTTGATAATCGAACTCTTTCCATTCTACTAGTATCGCTGGAGGATGATAAACAGAAGCTATGAAAGTTAGACATTTTTAAATCAGCAGGCCCAGAGTTTTAAATCACTGGACTATTAATGTCAAGTATCAGGGGGTAGCCATGTTAGTCTGTATCTACAAAAACAACAAGGAGTCTGGTGGCACCTTAAAGACCAACAGATTTATTTGGGCATAAGCTTTCGTGGGTAAAAACCTCACTTCTTCAGATGCATAGAGTGATGCATTATATACTGACACACATGCATTAAAACCTCACTTCTTCAGATGCATTATATACTGACACATGGAGAGCAGGGAGTTACTTCGCAAGTGCGTCAGTATATAATGCATCACTCTATGCATCTGAAGAAGTGAGGTTTTTACCCACGAAAGCTTATGCCCAAATAAATCTGTTGGTCTTTAAGGTGCCACCAGACTCCTTGTTGTTTTTGGACTATTAATGTTGATTTTTCAGTAAGTCTTGGAGTACTGAAAGAAAGCTAATGTGATATTTTTTTAAAAGGGTAAACAGGTTAACCTAGATAATTATAGGCGTGTCAACCTGACAAGCCCAGACAAAATAAAGGAGTGTCTGATATGGGTCTTGATTAATAAAGAACTAAAGGCAGGTAATGTAATTAGTGCAAATCAACATGGGTTTATGGAAAAGAGATCCTGTTAAACTATCTTGATATTTTTTATGAGATTATAAGTTTGGTTGATAAAGGTAATAGTGTTGATGTAATATACTTCTGTAAGGCATTTAACTTGGTACTGCATGACATTTTGATTAAACAACTAGCATGATGTAAAATTACTATGGCACACGTTACATGGATTAAAAACTGGGTAACCAATAGGTCTCAAAATGTAACTGTAAATGGGGAATCGTTATTGAGACTGTTTGTTTCCAGTGTGGTTCTGTAGGGGTCAGTTCTTGGCACTATGCTATTTCACATTTTTATCAGTGGCCTGGCAGAAAACAAAAAATCATCACTGATAAAGTTTGCAGATGACACACAAATTGGGAGAGTGGTAAATAATGAAGAAGACAGGTCACTGTGATCTGGAGAGCTTTGTAAATTGGGTGCAAACGAACAATATGCATTTTAACATAGGTAAATATATACAGCTAGGAACAAAGAATGTAGGCCCTACTTACATGATAGGGGACTCTATAGGGGATATGATAGGAAGCCATGACGCTGGAAAAAAAATGTGGGGGTCATGATAGATAAACAGCTGACCATGAGCTCCCAATGTGATACTGTGGCCAAAAGAGCTAATGCGAACCTTGGATGTATAAATGGGAATCTCAAGTAGGGGTAGAGAGGTTATTTTACCTCTCTATTTGCCACTGCTGTGATCACTGCTGGAATACTGTCCACTTCTGGTGCCCACAATTCAAGAAGGATGTTGATACATTGGAGAGGGTTCCGGGAAGAGCCACAAGGATGATTAAAGGATTAGAAAGCATGCTTTATAGTGATAGACTCAAAGAGCTCAATCTATTTAGCTTAATAAAGAGAATATTAAGAGGTGACTTGATTATAGGCTATAAATACCTATCTCAGGAACTAATATTTAATGGACTCTCTAGTTCAGCAGAGAAGGAAATAACACTATCCACCATCTGGAAGTTGAAACTAGACAGATTCAGAGTGTAAATAAGGTGTAAATTTTTAAGGGTCAGAAAAATTAACCATTGGGACTATTTGCCAAGGGTTGTGATGGATTCTTCATCACTGACCATTTTTAAATCAAGATTGGATGTTTTCCTAAAAGATCTGTTCTAGGAATTATTTGGGGGGAGTTTTATGGCCTCTGTTATACAGGAGGTCAGACTAGATTATCGTAATGTTCCCTTTTGGCCTTAGAATCTATTAATCATTAGCAACTGTGGCATCACACACATTTCTTTTCCCTCAGCAGTCAAGGTACCTGCACTGTCCATTCTAAACCTTGGTGCTGTGTGGCTTTAGGAATATCAACATTAATCTGCCTGAAATCAGGAAGTAGCCATTTCTGTGTCCCACATTGTCTCTCCCACCCCATACCCTCTGGCTTAGTAAAACAGATTTTCAAACAACCAGTCCAAGGGTTGCCTACTACCCATCCTCATTTCCCACCCTCTCTGCAAGCAAACCCCCTTCCTGTCTCCCCTTCCCCCACTACACCACGTCCTCTGTTTTCTGCTCCTCCTTACCCGATATAACAAAATGTTTGGTTAGACTGTCCACTGACTGTTCTGCTGTGTTCACTATAAATCGCCCCATAAAATAAAAACACATTATAGCAGAGACAACTTGTATCAGGCAACATGAGTTATTAAATGTGTGTACAAAGATTCGGACTGGAAATAACAGTGGCAGGGCTAATGATGTTGGCACTGTCCTCGAACTACCCAGGCAAACATAAAGTGGCTGCATAGAAATGATCTCAGGGTTTTTTCTTTACTGGTGCACTGCAATCCTTCCAGACTTCACATCTATGCAAACAAATAAGTGAATATTTTCTTTAATAGTTTTCACAGTTTGGGGCCCCAGTGGGTGCCATGCTCTACCTTGGTAAAATGTGGCTAATCAAGACCATTTTGACCTGAAGAGCCATAATAGTTTGATATCTAGCTCTGCACAAAGAAAACCAACCAACCAAAACATAAAAATCACCCTTGGAAGCAACACCTGAAAATAGCAATTATTTGGGGAAGGGGGTGTCCTATGTCTCCAAACCCCCTGGCTCAACTGACCCCAAATTTGGAACACTAATCGTACTCTGCACTCCCACAAGGCAGTGCAGATTTCATGTGCCAGCATGTGGATTTTAGAGCATTTAGAAGTATTGTCCTTCAAGCAGGAAGGATAGAGGGATGATGGGAAAAAAGGGCTTCTCCACCCATCCATCTGTAGCATAGGAATCTCTGAAAGGTGTGAAGTGGCCCATTCATCTCATTGCGATGTTCTCAGCGGCAAGAGAACACCCCCACAGACCAGTGCAATCTGAAACAATAGCTGTAAGATATGTGAACTGCTCCATTCACCCTCAGTGGGTGTTCCCAGCCCCCCACCCCCGAGCACTTTACAGCCTGTGCTATGCATGAAGTAAGCCCATTCTCAGCTCCCCACCCAAAGTGGCAGGACTGAAGACATTCCCAAAATCTTGTCCATGTATTGGGCCGTGAGGAACTCTCGGACTCTCCCCAAAAGACAACACCCTCCACAGGCTGATTTACGGGGGAGGAGGGAGTCTGGGATGCTTTCTAAGTGCACCCAAGACTGTGGGTTACTTTGTTACATGCTTGTCTCAGTCAGAGAGAGATTTGCTGGTACTAAACGGGGTGACAGCTCCCTGTCACCCGAGTTTATTAGCCATGCCAGACAAACTTCTCAGGACGCTGCCAGTCCTTTCTTTGTCTTGCAGGTAACATTTGGTGCACCCCAGTCTCTGAACCTCCTTGAAGAGTCTTTCTCTGTGGTATCCAGCTGCAGTCACTGGACAATCACAGTAAGTCTGCTCCCACCAAAGAGCAGTATACACACCAGCTTACTTGATTCAAGAGCTCAGACTTTGCTTAATGTTAACAGTACTCAGCTCTACTGATGATAAAACAAAGAAAAGGTTATTCACAAAGATAGAGCTTCAAGTGATACTGAGTAAGGGTTGTAGAAACAGCTATAGTTACAACTGAAACAAAAGTAAACCATGCTGCTACGAGACTAAACACAACCTTAGGAGGGTAAAGTCTTTGTCTGAAATATCCAACTCACCTTCAGCAACCTCAGCATCACCAGCCCCTGGGGCCAGGATCCAGCTTTCATGGATACAAAAATGCTGTCCTTCTTGCGCCAGCAGTGATGAATAACAAACATGTCTTGTTGCCCACTTATAGTCCAGTAAACCTTTGAAATGTACCTTTTTGAAGTGTGTCCCCTCCCCACCCGATGAGATTCTTCAGAGGCACACATGGGGGGCACCAGTAGGGGCTCAGACACCCCTAGAGGGGCAAGCCTCACCATATCCCAGCTTTATGTGAGGGGAGGGAAGGGTGGCCTCAGACCTCCCTAGAGGAGCAAGAGCCCCTCAGATCTGGGCATACACGCAGTTGGGAAGAATGTGGAGCTGATTGGTGACCCTGCCCCATGTCTCCCCTCCCAGTGTCCCACCCCTCCCTCACCTGAGCCCCAACCTCTTTCCCCTCCACTCCCACCCATCACCATTTATCTCCCCCTTGCTCCTGAGCCCCAAACCACTCCCCCCCCCCGATTTTTCCCACTCCTCTACCCCCTAATACCTATCTCTCTCCCATCAGGCAGTCACATATCTAATTCCCTCTCAAAATACTTTGAGTATTTTCCCCCAAAATAAAATTGCCACCTCTGACTCTCAAATTTTAGCCACCACCAGCTAGAGTCAAAAATTTCTTTTATTTTGGGAGGCAGGGGCTTGTGAGTAACATATCCCTCTGATGTTAGTTGAAGGGACATTTTTCAGACATTAATCTCAATGAGGTCTGTGATTCAGCTAGTCATTAGTACCTCCCAGTTTAACCATATAAGGCAGCAGGAAGAAACTGTTTTTTTTTGGGGTGGGTCCTTTAATTTGGAAGGCCCTTGGTCAAATGACCCCCAAATGTGGCTCATTTGGTCTGGTAACATTTCTGGAACTACATAAATTCCCATAAGGGAATAGGTGCATCTGCATCGCCCTTGTGGAATACTCAACATGGTTAGCATTGTAATTTCTTGGTGCAGTTTTAGGTAATGTAAGTGAACCTGGCAACCAGGATACTGCAAAACTAGATCTTAGCTAATTTACTCGTTTAATCAACAAATGTAGTCACTAGTAATACATTTGCTTGGCTGCCTTGTTGAGGACTCACAGGTTTCAGTACAGTTGCAACTGTTCTCTGTAAAAACAACAAACAGTCTGGTGGCACCTTAAAGACTAACAGATTCCAGAACTAACTGTTTTCTGTGTAATTTCTCCCACAGTACTAGTATTGGATTGATCCATGCTATAGGAGCATCTATTTTGATAACTCCCTCTAAGTTTTCAGATTTTAAGATTTGTAACGAATCAGTCTCAAAATGCGACTTGGGTTTTGGAGTTGTGTGTTAGTGTCCACTTTAAACTTGTTCTCCCTAGGCCATTGCCTCACCCATAAAATAATCTTTGTATTTGTTCATTAGGTCACTTGACTTAGCCAATATTAGTGACACTAAAAGTGGGATGTGTGATGCTGGTAGACCAGGTGCCAGCTCTTGCCAGGACGTTAGGCCTCAGCCAAACACTGACAAATGCATTGCAGGAAACCAGTCCAGCTCACATGTATTAAGATGGGTCTTGGCCTTATAAAAATGTGTTTAGTGTTTAGACTTTATGAAATGCTTGTAAGCTGCTGCATGCATTAATCCTACTTACAATGTTTGTAACACATGCTATAAGGTAATGTTTAAGATTTTGCTTTATAACTGTAAAAAAATGTTTGCCCTGAAACTGCCTTCCCGTCAGAATGTATAGTCTCCTGGTCATTAAGAAGGTTAGCAAAATGAAATGGGCCATTGAGGGACATCACAAAGCAAAGACCTTGTTAATTGCCCCTTCACACCGATGAAGAGGCTATGTGCAAAAGGGGTCATCCCATCAGCTTGAATTCCGGAAGATGGAAATAAAGATAGTGAACAAGAACATTTTTCATCTCTTTTGCTGGTTGGACACATATAGGGTTGGAGTTACAAAACAGAAGCAGAGATTCCCCAGGGTCAACTTGGGTTAGCTCTAAAAGACATTCAGAGCTGACAGATTCGTACAACTGTCACCTTTTGGAACCATAGACTGTAACTCATTTGTGTATATATGGTGCCTACTTTAACCTTGTAATAACTCTCTCATTGCTTTTTCCTAGTTAATAAATCCTTAGCTAATTTACCATAGGACTGGCTATAAGTATTGTCTTTGGCACTAGCTAGGCAGGGTACATGGGTTCCAAAGCCCAATGATTAGAGAGATGGTGGGGATAGGTACTTGTACCTGGTTGTGTGGGCACTCTTTAAGGCTCCTAGACACCATTCTCTCTCCCCTGTGTAATAGCAGAGCTAATTTAGACTCAACTGAGTCCTATTACATGCTGCACAGCTGAAATCACTGATACCTACATCTAAATATTGGACCTACTATGGGACAGTGTGCACCAGCATGAGGGTCCCCCACTAACACCTGAAATCACTGAGAGCTCTGTTAAGTAGTGGGCCCTGAAGGCATCTTGGTGAGTGGGTGGCTGGCAGAGAGGGCCAGAGAGGCGTAACAATTGGCTAGCGGGGCGGCGAGTGAATGCCCAGGCAGTGGAGCATGTAAAGTGTCTCCTTACCCTGCCCCTTCCACCCAGGGTGGGAGGTGAACTCTGCAGATGAACCTCTGAACTCTGGGGCTGCATTGACCAAGGACAGCAACTGTGAGTGTGGTGCAGAGAAGGGATGGACAGGTTAAAGGGACTTTTGGGTTGCCGGACTTAAGAACTTGAGGGGAAAAGGACACTGGCCAACTTATTTGGGGATGGGTCTTTTGCTCATTGTTTATGTTTATGAACCCTAGTTGCAGTGTTTTGCCAAATTAATGCTGAGTTACTTCCCTCCTTTTATTAAAAGTTTTTGCAGACTCTGTGCCTGCGAGAGGGGAAGTATTGCCTCTTAGAGGCGCCCAGGAGGTGGTGTGTAATTGTCCCAGGTCACTGGGTGGGGGCTTGAGCCAGTTTTGTGTTGTAGTGTTGAAAAGGAACCCCTAGATACTGAATCCAGCCCTTGTTGCTGCCAATTCTGACTGTCAGAAGGGTTACATATTTACAGGTCTGAAGATACGGAAGTCACTAGGGGAAACGCTTGCTGAAGCAAGAGAGACACTCAGCTCCGATGACCGTCACTGGTGGGAAGAAAGAACTGAGGAGGCGGTGGGTCGGCAGGGACCTATATGCAGTGCCATGAAGGCACAACTCCAGAGGGGCGCACAGGCTGACCCGATGGGTACTGCTAGGGGAAAAGCCTTCCAATGACTGTGCATGCTGCATGCACACACCTACTTGGAATGGACATGAGCAACACATCTTGAAGAACAACAGTTACGAGAAGGTAAGTAACCGTTTTTTATTGTTGCCCCTGCATAGGTGGCTGCTGACACAACAACATGATCCAGTCCTCCATACCATTTATTGTTGTGATTTATATAGTTTTGTATATATATATTTGTGAAATATGTCTTTTTATTGGCACTGATCTCACGCATTTTACCACTCACCACAAGGTCTTCTTTGTTTATAAATTTGTAGCCTGCCTGCTTGTGTACAACAGGTGTCTTTTTGATTTTTTGGTTGCCTGAAAACTTGGTGACGTTTTCTTACTCCATCTGACATCTCCTCTTTAGAATCAAAGTGGCTATCTATAGTAGGGTGACCAGAAAGCACGTGTGAAAAATTGGGACAGCGGGTGGGAGGTAATAGGTGCCTATATAAGATAAAGCCCCGAATATCAGAACTGTCCCTATAAAATTGAGACATCTGGTCACCCTCATCTATAGTCTGGGCCAAGACCCGAGGAAGACCTCTGAGTAACTTGAAAGCTTGTCTCTCTCACCAACAGAAGTTGGTCCAATAAAAGGTATTACCTCACCCACCTTGTTTGTCTAGTACGTAGAAAGATTGTTTAAATTACGACACTTTTCTCCTATAAGCTATTTTTAAAAATTCTTATTTAATTAAAAATTCAAAGCAGTCCTAACATTATGTCCTCAGAACCTTGTGATAAAGTAGGTAGCTGTGTGAGCATCTATCCTCCAGTTTCCCTTGGCTATCTGTTCAATATTCTTTTGTTTTTTGCATACTTGGAAATTGGTTCTAAGTCACATTTCTACTGTTTAAAATAATTGTTATTGGTTAGTTCTTAGGGGAGAAAAGTTACTTTCTGCTCCCCTCTTTCTTATAACAGGATCCAATGGACCATCTTAGTTTAAGTTCAAATAGAATTTCATAGGAACAATGAAATGACTGTAAGCACATATTGCCAATTCTAGACTGCAGGATTTCTTTCTCCCACCTTGAAAGGTGGCAAGACAATTACTGGTATCCTTGTAGATCTGCTTTAAAGCTGGGCATAAACTGGCAGTGAATGAAATGCATAACCTTCCAACTCAATGACATTTAACCCAACAACACATCAGTTCAGGCAGCAAAATAAATTGGTACTCAGCTGCTCCCTGTCTATTTTTCTGGTTAGGGCTATAAATAAAAGAAATGATTGTGGTTTCACCTGTGTGATTTTTTGTGTGCTTTGTTCTGTTGTTCCTAACAGGAAGGACTGGAGGAGGCTGTACCCAGACTTTATTATGTAGCTAACCATTTAAAACATCTATATTCAATTTCACATTCCTTTAAAAAATGCTTGTTGTAGCTGTATATAGACCACCCACCTTTTCTTCTGCCTTTCATCCTTTCCCCTCTTATTCATGCAATGCAATTGCATCACTCAGTTGTGACATTAAAATGACAGTGTACCATACACTATTGTAACCAAAAGTAATATCCTGCTGAAATGAGGTCTGAGCATATTTACACAATAATGTATAGACTCTATAACTAGTAATGATGTACCAGAGGACAGAGTGGTAAGAGATGTTCAGAAAGTGAAGCTTTTAGGTGGATATGAAATCTATCTTTAAAAAAGTAGCAGTCAGTAATCTCCTGCACCAAACTCCTTTATCCTTTTCCAAAGATATTTTTAGTTTTCCATAGTGTTTGTAAGCCCACATGATCTCACAAAATGCTATAGATTCCTATCCCCCCAAAAACAACACAACCAAACAAAAAACTCTGTGTTTTAAAAAAAACCTCTTACAATGGCAAGACCAAAACCATTTTTTGTGAGCAGTGCTAAATGAATCCTTGCCATTTCTTAGCTAATGAGGAACTTGTTTTGTGTTCTGTAAATGCTTAGCACTTAGCAGTGTTAGTAATGCTTAAAAAAAGTCTTTAAAATGGTTCATTTACCAAGTGCTTTTGACTCTCTCAGTAAGACATTGAAGCAGACCTTCTGCTCTGAATTAATAAGGCCAATCCAAAGCACACAAAGCCCAGAGTGACCAAGTATTCTTCTGGTGTCTTCACTATCTGTACAGGGATCAGATAAATCACTCTCAAGCAGTTAAATCAATGATAATAAATTAGGACCCCTGTTTTTACAGCGTCTTGTGGTAAATTCTCATGGTTAGATTAATCTAACAGCTGCAGTGAAGAGCACCTTCCACAAGATCATGTCAAGGAAGATATTTTTCTTTTTTTAAAGGCAAAAAGAAATGACTGAATTATTTGTTTTTACATAATACACAAAATGGAATTCCTCAGCCTATCCCAGCTAATTCATGTTTCAATTGTACTCAGCTGTTTAAATTGCACTGCTCAGAGATTGCCTTGATCCCCAGGTGCAGGTACTCCATCTGTGCTGCTCTGAGAGACTATTTACAGCAGAGGTTAGGCCAGTGATTGCTGGGATGGAAAACTCATTTCTCAGCCTGGCTTTTATTTACACTCTTATTAAAGATCCTTTCACTCATGTTGGAATAGCAGCTAGTGGCTGCAGCGAACATTTGGCGCTGAGCCAAGCAGCAAAATTACCATGTCGATGAAAGATCGTCTGCTTCCATTTTAACCTTTTACTGTTCTCCCCTTTCCAGCTATATTTGCATGAAGAAGAATGATTATTGAAAGAGATCGGGGGACAAAGGAGGAAAGAAACCTTGTCAGCTGAGCTCTCCAAGAAAAAAATAACTGTTTGCCACCAATTTGGAGAAAAAATCTTTATTGCTTTATTAATTGGATATGCCTTTCCCTTAATTATTATTAGAGTTTGTTTTCTTGTGAAACAGTAGAACCACTCATGCTCCCCCCCCCCCCCCGCCCCTGTGAACACTTCCTGGGATATAACTGCAGTGAAGAGGTTTCTATTTCATCTCAGATGCAGTGCACAGACAGCCGCACCAACGCCCTGAAAATACTTGGTCTAAAAATTATTTGCCCTTCAGTTAGAAATTAATCATCTGCCTGAATGTAAGCTCTTGGATTGTACAAATTGCACTATCTTCCTTTAGAGAAAGGAAAGATACTGGCTCTTGCTGTCTAAGGCTGCCCTGCCATTCAACAATGCAGCTATCGACCTGGCGGTGTTTTTTTTTTTTTTTTAAATGTTGGCCAGAAACCTCAAAACATCTGTTTCCAGGACCCAACATATGATTGCTTAACAGTAACAAAATCCAGATTAGCTGCGTTAAGACAAGGAACAATGTTCTTGAGTGCCAGCTGCAGCGTGGCCACATCTAAGAGCACAACAATGAGAAGATGCAACCAAATCCCCAACCTCACTGCTACTGCCCGAGCAAATACTTTCAACATAAAGCACCCAAACAAAAATGCTCGGGTGGTGGTATTTCTTGGTTGTTGGTACCGCACTGCTTCCTCTTCCTAGGCGGCTGAGTGAGAGGAAGGAGGGTCCACTTTAGCTTCCCTTTTCCTTGGGAAGAGAGTGGTTTTTATTTGGGGCTGGTCCCTTTATGGGATTAGGTGAAAAATCTCAGCTTCTTTTTCAAGAGATGATCCCTATGCGGATTCCAAACGCGGGCAGAGCTGGAACTGTTCATAGTAGTGTCCTTTGACCTGCATGTGCATCACTGGCGCCCCGTGACACATCCCAGGTTTTAAGAGGCTGTGTGGGTCGATGCCGCTCCAGTTCCTTCTTACAGCTGCATGGCCAGCATAAGAACCCCTGTGCCTTGGTGCGCTGAGCCTGCTAAAAGAACTGCTGTCCGCTTCCTTTTTGTACAGTTTCTAGTTGTATAGAGTTGTCTGTTACTGTAGTTAGTTAGGTCTTCCTTTGACTTTTATCCCTGCGGGGCCCTGTCCCAGGGGGGTATGCTGAGGCAAGCTGGTTTTAACAACTGTGCTTCGTGTCCGCGTACCTTCTCTGTCAGCAACGAACACCACTGTTGCCTTTACTGGCTTGGCAAAGCTGCCATCATCACCCATTGCTCCATCTGCCGTTCATTCCCCTCCAGAACTCAAGCAGCTCGAGAACTTTGCCGCCACAAGTACCTCATGGAGGAGGCTACACGCCCACATGCGCAACCAGCTCTGGCATTGCCGGCTCTGTCAGAGTGGCACCCCCCAGTGCCGCCCTGGGCCCCAAAAGCTCAAAAACCTTAAGTGTTAAGACAAAAAACCATTATTTCTTTCCAATGTCATGGGTATTAAGGGCCTTGTCTACACTTGAAATGCTACTGCTGTATCACTTCAGAGTAGACACTACCTATGCTGCAGGGCGGGAGTTCTCCCATCGGCATAGGTAATCCACTTCCTCAAGAGTGGGTAGCTAGGTCAACAGAAAAATTCTCCCATTGACCTAGGACTGTCTACATGGGGACTTAGGCTAGCTTAAATACATTGCTGGGGTGGGGTGGGGGGTTTAGGGGTGTCTCTATGTATGTGTGTGTGTGTGTGTCTTTTCACACCCCTGAGTGACATAGCTGGGTCGATCTAAGTGTAGCCCAGCCCTTAGCCACTCTCATGATTTTCACAGGCCTGACTCATGGTTTCTGAATGCTTGGGATAGGTAATGTTTTGGTTTTTGTCCCTGTTCCTGTTTGAACTAATACTTTAAAAGTGGCTTGGGAAGCAGGTTGCTTTTTTTTTTTTTAGATGAACTACTCGTGAGATTATCTGTGGAATCTCCAAATGGTAACACTAAAGGAGAGAGAGCCTGTGCACAGAACTTATTTTAGACTTACTTTTGTTTGTTGCTATTAAGGTCCCCTGCATAGTGGCCAACCAACTCGGACTCTGCTGTGATGCTGTGATGTTACCACTAAAACAGAAGGACTATCCCCCCATCTTCCCTCCAGTGCAAGGAACTGGCATAGGAGACAGCATCAAGGGGGTGCCCTTTATTTTTCTCCCAAAGAATTTTGCAAAGTTTAAGATGCTATTTATTATTTCCTTTCCCATGGAATATATTGCTATAATATTTAGAAATAAAAAGAATAGTGCAATTGTGGTGAGGAGCCTAGAAAGGAGGCCAGCAGGTCCAATCCAAACACTTTAACTCTTGCAAATGAAGTTTGGCCAAATCATTCACCTTGTTCCTGCTAGAGACAGTTTTCCTGTTCCTGTAGAACTAATTTTGATTAGCGAGTTGTTGTTGATGTTGGTAATTGTGGAGATATTTAGGGCATGATTTTTGGTTAGTTCCTCAAACATTAGCATATTTGCCTTCTTCTCAGAATCAACGGATCCAAGGAATTCTTGGGGTTTCCAGAAGGTTCCAGCTTTGCTTGAAGATGAAGCTCTGATCCGGTAAAAGCTTACACATGTACCTGAATAATCCCATTGACTAATGTGCATAACGTTAAGTGAGTAAAGCAAAGTAGCATGCTCCAGGTCTGGGAGCAATTAACAGTGAAGACGTTACTGCAATAATTTTTCTTTCTTTCAGCTCCTGGAACATTTATAATCAGATTGTGATTTCATACACTCTACTTGCTGTTCAAAGTTACATTACAATTTTTTTAACACATACAGTTTGCTATGGCATATTCAGTGCTCAATATTCTATTTGTGCTGGCTAGTTGGGAGTGTTCCCAGAAGTTATGTGGTATTGTTTCTGTTTTCTAGTTGAATGAGCACTACTCCTATAATTGGAAGGAAAGATTGAAACAACAGTTAGGGAACTCTCTTCGGAGAGGTAACAGATAAACAAGATCAGAGTATTTGCCTTTCTAGGCCACACAGGCCTTGCCTGAGGCACCATTCTTAGAAAAATGCCAGCTCCTGTAAGATTTATTGGCTGATCATAGAGTTTAGTATTCTCACATGCACACAAAGTCATAGTGTGTGTGGACCTGAGATCTAGCTGTGACGGGCGTGGTTATATCCTTGTCTGCTCATTGAATTGCTTCTGTGGCATTATAAGAACACTGTGCCCTTGGTATGTTACTAACATCCCATCCTCTATAACATTCCAAATTCATGTATGGAAAACTGAATTGCTTTAATGTTATGGCTTGTCTACATTATGCAGCTTTTAGTGACAAGGCTGTCACAGCCTTGCCACTAGAAGTCAGCATGTCTGAACACTCTCTGTTGGTATTTCGTCAGCACTTTTGCTGACAAAATACTTCCAGCCCCGTGAGCGGCATAGCTTTGTTGGCAGGAGAATGCTCCTGCCAACAAAGCTGCGTTCACACTGCTGCTTGTGTCGGCAAAACTTTTTGTCTTTCGTGGGGGGGCTTTTTTAAATACCCGGGAAAGACAAAAGTTTTGTCAACAATGTCGCAGTGTAGACAAGGAACTAAAGTGGCAAACAACTACAACAGGGTGAAAGCACTACTGAAGAAAATTCATTTTTAAATGTGAGCAATACTCTCTTGCTGTAGTCCCCCAGCTCTGCTTCTAAATTGTTATTAAATTATGGTATTGTTAAACTAATGTGTGAGGTCACTAAGGGTGAGATTCACAAGGGGGACTTAGGTTGAGCAGTTCAGTGCCTAACTTTTAGGTGCCCTGCTATGCAGGGGAATTCCACTTTGTATAAAATACTGAAACAGGGACTTGAATTTGAGTCATCTATATCACAGGTTAATGCACTAACGTGCCAGACTGTACCCTTATGTTCACCCACTTTTACAGGACTATGATAAATTTCATACAAAATATGCCTTGTGAGTTATCATTTGAAAATTCATAATTTACTGACCATTTACTGGGGTGGCTGGTGTTGGGGCTGCACTACCTGCCCGGAGCTCAGACCGTGCTGTCCGGCTGCCCAGTACTCTGGGGCTTGGGGCGCTGCTGCCCAGTGCTCTGGGGCTGGCCACCTGGTGCACCAGGGCTGGTGGCACTGCGACCTGGGGCTGGAGAAGCTGTGGCTGCACTGCCTGGTGCTGGGGCTGGGGGCCATGGCAGAGGTGCTCTGGGCTCCTGTGGGGAGGGATGCAGAAGGGGAGGAGAAAGGGTGGGGGTGGGGCCGTGGGCCCAAGGGGAGCGGGTGAGGGCTAACCTCCCGCAATGGCTGGGTCACCCACCACCCATGGAGCTGACTGAGGAGATAGCTGAGCCATTAGCAATTAACTTCAAAAAGTCATGGAAGATGGGAGAGATTCCAGAGAACTGGAATAGGGCAAATACAGTACCAATTTATAAAAGGGGGAATAAGGACAACCCGGGGAATTACAGACCAGTCATCTTAACTTCTGTACCCGGAGAGATAATGAAACAAATAATTAAGCAATCAATTTGCATATACCTAGAAGATAATAAGGTGATAAGTAACAGACAGCATGAATTTGTCAAGAACAAATTATGTCAAACCAACCTAATAGCTTTCTTTGACAGGGTAACAAGTCTTGTGGATGGGGGGAAGCGGTAGATGTGGTATAGCTTGACATTAGTAAGACTATTGATTCTGTCTCGCATAACTGTCTCATAAACAAACTATGAAAATACAACCTAGGTGGAGCTACTATAAGGTGGGTGCATAACTTGTTGGAAAACCAGTCCCAATGGTTATCAGTGGTTCACAGTCAAGCTGAAAGGGCATATCAAGCAGGGTCTCACAGGGATCAGTTCTGGGTCCGGTAGTGTTCAATATCTTCATCAATGATTTAGCTAATGACATAGAGCATAAAGTTTGCAGCTGATAGCAAGCTAGGAGGGCTTGCAAGTGCTTTGGAGGATAGGATTAAAATTCAGAATGATCTGGACAAACTGGAGAAATGGTCTGAAGTAACTAGGATGAAATTCAGTAAGGACAAATGCAAAGTACTCCACTTAGGAAGGAACAATCAGTTGCACACATACAAAATGGGAAATGATTGAGTAGGATGAAGTACTGTGGAAAGGGATCTGGGGGGTCATAGTGGACACAAGCTAAATATGACTTAACAGTGTAACACTGTTGGGAAAAAAAGCGACCATCATTCTGGGATGTATTAGCAGGAATGTTGTAAGAAAGACATGAGAAGTTATTCTTCCCCTCTAGTCCACGCTGATTAGCCTTCAACTGGAGTATTGCGTCCAGTTCTAGGTGCCGCATTTTAGGAAAGATGTGGGCAAATTGGAGAAAACCCAGAGGAAAGCAACAAAAATGATCAAAGGTCTAGAAAACATGACCTGCCAGGGAAGATTGAAAAAATTGGGTTTGTTTAGTCTGGAGAAACGATGACTGACAGGGGACATGATAACCGTTTTCAGGTACATAAAAGGTTGTTACAAGGAGAAAAATTGTTCTTGTTAACCCCTAAGCATAGGACAAGAAGCAATGGGCTTAAATTGCAGCAAGGGTGGTTTAGGTTGGACATTAGGAAAAACTTCCCAACTGTCATGGTGGTTAAGCCATGGAATAAATTGCTTAGGGAGGTTGTGAAATCTCAATAATTGGAGATTTTTTTAAGAGCTTGTTAGACAAACACCTGTCAGGGATGGTCTAGATCAGGGGTTCTCAACGTTTTTCTTTCTGACCCCCACCCCTTGCAATGTGCTATTAAAAACTCAAGAGCCCAGCAGTGGGGTGGGGTGGGGTGGGGGGCTTGAGCCTCTGGCCACCGGGCAGAGGGGGCCCTCAGGCATCGGTGTAGTTTAATGTCTATTGGGAGGGCAGGGGAGGGCAGGGCCCAGGCCAGCTCTGCACGGTGGGGACTGGGGAGGGCACACCACCTCCACCTCGTGACTCACCTCAGTGGGCCACCCAGCCTGACTGGGTTGTTATAGGGGAGGGGCTCAGATAAAAAAGTTTGAAACAGGGTGGGGGGTTAGCTAGGAACTGTGTGCAGTGAGGGGTGTAGCTCAGGGTGCAATGAGGGGTGTAACTCAGGGTGCAGGCAGGGGGCTGGAAGCTGAGGAGCAGCCGCAACCCTGGGCACTAGCAGCAGGAGACACGGGAGCTCTGTGGCTGCCAGCTCCATGGCACAAGCCAGAGCAGCAGCCACCCCGCACTGCCTGGATCCGGCTTCCTGCCTTCGACCTGGCGGGGGAGTAAGAGAGAGAGAGGTGGAGGGATGATATGGAGTTGACCCCAGGACAGCCCTGCTCTGGGTAAGGGCTTCATCCCTCCTCCCCCCGTTGACAATCTTTTAGATGGCATTAAAGATGGCAACAACTGGCCTTTTTGGGAAAGAAAGAGTTTGTTGAGATGGGCTGGAGCTGTCATTGTTGCTGTTACTGGCCGAGCCTGTTTCCTAGAAGAATCAAACAAGATAAATGCACTGAAGAGGGCAAAGAAAAGACAAGCAAAGATAGAAAATGTAGCCTCCGTTGCTGGTGTTGATGTTCATTTGCAATCTCTGCTGGAAAAACACAGGCATGGTACATGGTTTTAGCAGTCACGCCAGGACCTGGCAAACTTGTACCAGCATTGGGCTGTTTAGGACATTGCTTTTAGCTGCATCTTTGGTGACAGGCTCAGCACAGTGTTGCACAATATACAGTCTTGGCTGGCTAAAACAGACACTCATTAAACAGGAGGAAAAAGGAGAGGGCTAGAAAAGTGAAGAAATGAGGTGGGAAAGGAAAAGGACACATGGGGAGGGAGCCAGTCCGACATCCTGGGTGGTATTTGGAATTTAGCTGGAGCCAGTGAAGATGGTGGTGTCCTCTGGAGTCCTCTCTTGGACTGTTGTGGTCAGGACATCTCTCAGGATCAGAAGAAAATGATGAAGACCCAAAGATGTCCTGGTGGATCCCAGGCTCCCAGAAGACTGTGGCAATGATAGCCATGATGGTGATACTCACTCCTTTCCCTTCTTTCAATCAGCAATTGTGCTTGCGCTCGATTCCCCCCCAAAAGGGAGCAGTGCATGGAATAGGCCCATCACCTCATTATTTTTTCCACCTATTTGGGCCTAATTTCTGACTCGCTGATTCATTGATTTCTGGTCCCACATATCTCTTAATTATCCGACATGATTTTTTCACAGTCCTTGAACTATATCAGTCGGCCTTTTGTTTGGACTAATTCAGTCTGTCTCCCTTTTGCACCTTTTTCCATCAACATTTGTTGCTATGCAACATTTTATGACACTTCACTCGCTTGTTACAATGATGCTCACAATTAGGGTAAATGTATACACCCCAATATTCCAACAGAATCCTGATAGCCCACTGATCAGGGTACTCAGCTGCCTAGTGTCAAGGACTTTGGCAGTGATAATTTGGAGGGTGGCTGGCTCTCTTGGTGCTGCCTGTAGATGTTGCTTATGTGGAGACAATGCCTGATCAGTGATCTACACTACAGCTCAGTACAAGTGACTTCAAGCATTGTGCTCTTGAGGGTCCTGTGGACCTGGCGTGTGGTGAAGTACCTGGCTGAGAGACATTGGGTCTGCACTGTTATGGGAGGTGGTGCCCCACAGTGCCAGCACTATTGTCTGCTGTGTTAACCCCTCAGGAGTAGCAGCTTCAACACTGGAAAAACCCTAGAGCATAGAGACACGTCTCATAGACGTGACTTCAAAACACCAAACCAAAAAGGCACCAAAACAGAAGTGTGGAGGCAAAAGCTATTGTAGCACCAAAGAGATGGCCCAATGACACTGAACCAAAGTGCCTCTGAGATCTGGTACCCTGTTGGTGCCCCTGAATATGCAGTGGGATCACAAAAATAAAACAAGCAAAGAACCAGCCCCAACAGGAACGGAGATGGGAACACTTGGAAAGGATAGTGAAGCAGAATAGGTGCTGCGTCACCTGAAGAGCTGGATCAGTCCGGCCGGGAGCTCTTTTTCTGCCCTTGTTCAAGAAGAACTGACAGGATAATTCCAGGTATAACATTTAAGTTCAGAAGAGGCCTGAGACCATTAGTAAGGGGA
Source organism: Trachemys scripta elegans (assembly GCF_013100865.1). Lineage (NCBI taxonomy): Eukaryota > Metazoa > Chordata > Testudines > Emydidae > Trachemys > Trachemys scripta. The sequence continues at coordinate 59,270,469 of NC_048298.1, forward strand.
TTGGCCTTGCATTCCTAACTCATGCTGCTGCCTTTCGGGAACACCACCAAAAACAACAAGTCTTAAGAAAATCTTAAGGGAGTTCTGACTGTCTTGCTTTAGGGAACAACCATTGAGGAGTGAAAAATCAGGCACATTTGGTATCTTTAAAGACTGGACAATTATGTTTTAACATCCCCGTAGAGGAAAATGGCTCTCTAATCCAAGAGACAAGGTGGGTGAGGTAATACCTTTTACAGGACCAATTTCTGTGGGTGAAAGAGACAAGTTTTCAAGCTTACAAAGAGGTCTTCTCCAGGTCTAATCCCAGACTATTAGTTGGTTTATGGCCATAAACATGACTGTTTATTATCTGCATATATTTTTTGTCTTATTTAATGTAGCTGTAGCTAGCCTGGTCATTCATACAAATACCTAATCCTTTTGAAATCCTACTTTAGTTCTTTGCCTCATATCTGGTGGCAGCACAGACTAGATCTGCAGTCTCATTATGCAGTGAGTAAAAATATATTTCCTTAGATCATGTTTAAATGTGGCCCTTCTTAATTTCATTGTATTGCCAAATAGAGTAAAGAAGAGCCCCCCCCAACTGACCGCTTCTGCGCCATTCTTTTTTATACCTTTGTTATGTTCCCTCTTATTCATCTTGCTTTAGAACTACATAGTTGTTCTTTCAGTCTCCTCCTTAGGGCTTTCCATGCCTCTAATCATTTCAGTTGTCCTTCCATTGTTTTGCAAAGTAGAAAAAAAATCCATCTTTGTCATTCCCCATAAAAGCAGGATGTGCAATAACTTTAGCTTATACACTCTTCCCGCCACAGTGCTAGAGTAGATCTGGAATCAGTAAACGTTGCAATCTAGGCTCATATGCTAGAAACGTTGAGCAGCTAGCACAGGAATGTGTTTAAGACGATATCAATCATTTTTCAGGCCATTAACAGCTTTTCAGTAATTAGGCAAAACACAGTAAAATGCTACAATATGCATCATTCCTCTATGATGTTTAGTTAATTAACGCCATCCTGTAAGAGTAGCAAGCATAAATAAAGAGAGCAATTGTTACTTTGGGTCTGAGTTGTGAATGTTACCTAATTCCTACGGAATGAAAATTGCATGAGTGGCTACTGTAATGTACTTGCATAGTTTAGACCTGCATTTCTCAAATATGACTACCGTGGCCACATGCAGTCGGCAGGGGCTTTTTTTGTGGCCACAGCATCCTGGACTGTTATGGGTGGGGGGCGGGCAAAGTAGTGGCGCCCCCCAGTTACTCCTGCATGCACCGCTTTGGTGTTGGTTGCTGGGGGTGCCAGTAGTGGTTTGGCCAAGCTTCCCCTGTGGAGACACCTGGGGCACAATGTTGGAGGACCAGGCAGCTGATGAGTGTCCCACCTTCCCAGGGGTGGTGGGGTTCAGGCTTTGGGCTTCAGCAGCCTAGGGTTGGCAGGATAGCGGGGTGGCAGGCTCTGGTCACAGGGCACCAGCTCCCCACCTACCCCCATTGCCCCTAGCCCCCGCTGCCTCCCCCGACCCCCCCCATCCAGGGCTTAATTTGTCCCCATGCTTGAGTAAATCTGCTGTGAAAAGTGATATTAACAAGCATACAAGTATCACTTTTCACAAGACTCACTAGCTAGCAATACATAAATTACAATGATTTAAACAGCTATATGTGCGTATTTGTTTTTCCTAAAGTGAATTAAGTATTTTAGGAAAAAGTGTGAGCGGGGCCACTAGCAAGAGATGGTGGCTACATTCTGAGGCCACGAAAAAAATTTGTCCTGCCAACCCCTGGTTTAGACTGTATCTGAGGGGAGAGCAGTAGAACCACTCTAGGTCTAGTCATTACGAATGTTGTACTTGGAAGGGCACCGATTATAGGTTAAAAAAGGCTTTGATATTCTTTAGTTCCCTGTCATTACATACTATAGACCAGAGGTGGCCAAACTGCAGTGAGCAAGCTGCATGCAGCACTTTTACAGTTAAAGTGTGGCTCATGGGGCCCCCTCTTCACATGCCCCCCCCCCTTCTCTGCCTACCAGACTGGTGGTGGTGGTGGTGGGGGGGAGTTCAGGGCTTCTACCCTGCAGCAGGGTAGCAGGGCTAGGGGCTTCTGCTGAAGATGACTGGTACCTGCTGAGAGTGGGAGTGCACAATGTAAAGGTTCAGCTCCCACAATAGCTTGAGTCACACCTGTCCCGTCCCCCCCCCGGCATGCCCTGCCCATTACCCTCCCCTGCAGCTCCCAGGTATTAGCTCTGCATGGCGAGACAGTGGCAAATAGCTGGGAACTGCAAGGAGGGGCGGCTGTTTAGGCACCACAGGGAGGCAGCAGCAGTTCTCCCTGAAGCTCCCAGTTGTTTGCCACTGTATTGCCCCACGGCTGCAGTGCCCAGCTTGTCTGCGCCAGCACCTACCCCACACACGTTGCCTCTGGCTTCGGCCCAGCGGGGATGGGGTCTCGGGTTTTTAGCCCTGCAGAGCATGCCTGCCAGGGCTCAGGGCTTCAGCCTCAAGCCCTGGCAGGCACCTCCAATGGGGCTGAAGCCCCAAGACACCCCTCCCCCCCACCCCCGAAGCTCAAGTCCTGAGCCCCAGCAGGTCCACCATGGCTCTTGAACGTCTGAAGATTGTCGTACGTGGCTCAGGGGGTCAGTACATTTGGCCATCCTGATCTAGACACTTGTTTCTGCAGTTTCCAAGCGTGCTAGGCACATTCCAGAACAAAGAAAGGAGCTACAATCTTTGCCCCCCCAATAGGCATGACTCAGCAGTAAACAATGGGGCATATACTGAGGAAAAGCAAGAGTAAAAGTAATCAAAAATCTCACAGCTGCGCACTTCCCAGTATGGTAAGTGACCATTATGGTCACTGGTTTAATTTCTTTTTTAAAGAAACTAATTAATTTTGACTGTACAGAACGTGTGTGTGTGTGTGTGTTTTTTAAGGAAATATTAGATTGAAGGGCGGTGGTGTGAGGAGAAGATTCTGAAAAGTGCAACCAGTAGGTTGGCATATAATGCTCATTTGTGCTTTTAGAAATCACCCTCAGGTTGAACAGGGATTGTACATGTTAAAGTATTACAATTAAAGAGTAAAATAAACAATCCACTATCATTAAACTACATAAAACCCTACATTGTATGGATAAGAAAACCCTGAGTTATATTTTAGTGTAATTAATATACTGGAGGAGGAGTAGGGAAATGAAAAAATAGCATTAATTTAGTAAGCTTTCTGGGGGTATTTTCTTCACACATGTAAACAATGTATGGGTTGATTGCTGGGAAATGTTTCTGAAGCTGACAGAGAAATGCAATTCCAGCTTTTTAATGAAGTGCTGGAGTTCTATGATACGTGGTATCCTGCAGGAATATGGCCCTGGGCTCTGGTCTGCTATGATTCAAAGAGGCAGGCATTACTACATGTATCTAGTGCACCTTACAGATGCTTCTTTACTTTTATGACTCAAGTATACATTTGTTTAGTTTGGTGGAATCATCAGAATTATGTCTGGCTTTATGATTATGTAGCTTGAGAATGTAAGCCCATGAGTCTTAAGAAAGTGACCCTTCCTGCAGATATGTGGACTTTTTGTGACAGTCTCTGCCCCAAAGCAATACCCTGGCACCCTCATATTTACCATGGTGATATGATTATGATATGTTTTGTGCACAGTATGCCTTGTAAGGTATCATTCTAAAAGTCTTCATCTGTTAAACATTAATAGCCTGTTGGATTGTATGTGCTGTCATTGTATATGAAGTTATGAATATTGACTATGTACCAGTATTTCAAATGTATTTCCTCCTTGAGTGACACCACAAGGCAGTTTACATCCAGTCTAGCCAGCACATTGTGGATGAACCATTCAAAGTAATGGCCCATTAAGAAACACAATAGGCCATAGAAGAAGCTTATCCTCGCCTGATGGGTTTTCCTGTGGATGCTTCAGACAGAATATAAGTAATGGCTGCTATGACGCATCAAAGCATGCAAGGATAGAAGTGAGGTTCTTACCCATGAAAGCTTATGCTCCCAGTACTTCTGTTAGTCTCAAAGGTGCCACAGGACCCTCTGTTGCTTTTTACAGATTCAGACTAACACAGCTACCCCTCTGATACTTGACTAGATCATGTACTGCAGCCGTGGGGCAATACAGTGGCAAACAACTGGGAGCTTCAGGGAGAACCGCTGCTGCCTCCCTGTGGTGCCTAAACAGCTGCCACTCCCTGCAGTTCCCAGCTATTTGCCACTGTCTCGCCATGCAGAGCACAAACTGTGCTGGGGACTTTGCTTGGAACAATGCAGTTCCCGCCCCATGGAAGAAGCTATAAAAGTGACATAATTACAGGGCCTCACTCCCCCTACAACACAACACCTAGAAACACATCTGCAAGAAAAGACTTTGAATGGAGGAGAGTGGTCCCAGGCAGGAAAGAAGGAATCCCAGCCTGCGTATGAAAGATCTGCAAACGGCTTGTACCATCTGGGTGGGAGACTGCTTAATTCAAATCCTGTCTAGTTTATAGAAATTAGATTGCGATTTTGTTTCATTTTCTAGGTAACTAACTTTGATCTGTACACATTACTTATAATCGATCTTTCTGTAGTTAATAAATCTTTTATTTTTTTCCACCTAAAACAGAGTGGTGTTTGAAAAGCAAAAGGGAAATCTGCTCAGGAATGGTGCATTGTCCTCTCCACATTGAAGAAGGGGTGGACTGTATAATAAATATACAAACTGGTCAGGCTTTTGGTATAGATGGTATAGTTCTGAATTCCTAGGCTGGGGAACTGGAGGGAAACTGGCTGAAACCTCTATTGTTGGTTCATAAGTGGCTAGTGAAAGCATTCATGTAACTGCAGCTGGGTGTGTCTCTGCTTGTGTATGGCTGTGTAGGTGCAAGTCCAGGAGAGGACTGCAGCTTGTCACAGCACCACAGTGAGTGAGGGAGCCCAGGCTGGTGAGACAGAGGGCTCAGTGGTACGCAGTTCCAGGTTGCCCCCCTGGGGAAGTACATCACACTTTTCAAAAGTCACTTCATGTCTAAATTTCATATTCACTTGCTACCATTTTGCATTTGCCATAAACTGAGCTGATGATTGAGCACTTTGCAGGATATCCTGTGTGTCAGGCTGTGGCCCACTGACCATGACTTAGAGATCCATTGAGGCTGAGAGATCAGATTGTCTCTCATAGAAGCCAGTGACCATGCCATTGCTTCACAAGAGCTCCCTAAATTCCTTTGAGATGTGAGACTATTTGGCAGTGAATCAATCATCCCATCTTTTGTAAGACACAGCATGTTAACAATAGTCATTACTAGCCAATCATCAACTCCACAGTAAAGGAATTTGGGACAGTAATCTCCATGACAATGACAATCAAAATAAAGTGTGTTTATATATATATATATAATTTATTTTTTTATTTTAAAACTTCTTTGCACATACATTTCTTCAACATCCTCCTTTTTTTTTTTCATTGCACTTAAAAGTTTCAAAACCCCCCACAAAATATTTTTTACTAAACATTTTTTGTTCTCGGGTTACAAAAAAGGTAACATTTCACAGTCACAAAGCAAAAGTACATTGGTCCAAAACATCTTCCTCCAACAGATTCTTCTTTGTTTGGGCTATACAAAGTTTAGACAATCAAACATTCCTCAAAATATGCTAATGACGGAAAGAGGAAAGTGGCAGCTACCAAATTTAAGAAACAAAAAAAGTAGTAAAATAAAGTACCCATGGAAAAACAAAAAAAAAGGTGGAGGTTGACAAAGGAGCCTCCTTCAAGTACATCACAGGTAGAAAACAGCAGCACAGTTACAGCATTGTTTGGTCACTGTCTATATGATAGCCACATTACTACATCTACATCTAAGAGCCAGATAGAACAAAAAGTTATTTACACATTAGAATGTTGTGGAAAGAAATTACCAGAGTCTGGAATTCATGTTAGATACAAGCCATGATGTCATGTGTGCAAAAAAAGGCAAGAACAAATAGGACAGAGTTGGCTGGGTTGCGTAGTGTCCTTTAAAACCAAGTCTATGTACAAGTACAGTTCAAAGCCAAAACCTGTCCAGATATTGTAAGTGTTGTGCTTCAAATCAGCAAGGAGACAAGGCATAGCTACTACAGTAATTCAGAGACCGCTTTAGTCACATTTGATCATGTAAATAATTTCTTCTCAGTCCCATGGCCTAAAAACCATGTCTGCTTTACACAGGCAGCCTTGTTGCTTTTCAATTTATTAGGCAATCTCTCTCTTTTCTGGTGCAGGGGCTATTGACAACGAGCTCTCTCAGGTGGTATGATTATGTATTCACTCAGAGAATCTAACTCTGTTGGTTACCTAATGAAATATCTGGGCTTTCCATTAAATTAAGCAAGAGAAATTTTTGGCCGCATAGGCAGGAGAAAGTTTGAGAGGCAGCTGTATTAGCGTACGGAATAGTATTCAAAGGAGAATAGAGGAAGTCACTTTGCTTGGGATGTTTAAAATAAGACTGGAGCAAGCACTTGGGAAAAAAGCTTAGGGAGTTATCCAGCATTTGCAGAAGAGATAGACTAAATGATTTATTAGTCATTTTCCATATATAATTTGTATTAGTCTATGATTTGATGACTTGCCTGATTTTGTAAATAGTACTGCTTGATTGGAGGGGGATAGCATTGTGAAGCAGCATTATTGATTGGCACAGCAGGATTATTACCATAGTTGATCATTCCTAGGCAGTCCAATTCCTGCATGTCAAATATCCTATCAAAATGAGAGCTTTTCTATGTGCTGATCCCTTATCGGCGCATGTGTGTATTGGGAGCACAGGGACTGAGATTTGCTGTCCCACTGGAGTGTGCCTTATTACTGAAGTAGTGCCTTTAAGGCACAAAATCTTCTTGCTGGAAAATGGCATGCACACAACAGCATGGTCATAGGTGGGAAGAAAATTTTCAAAGCTTTCTACTTGCCTTCAGAAATGTTTGCTGCTGTGACCCATAATATGCTTAAATCTACGAACGGAAGCAAGAGTCTATGATAAAACAAGATGTACTTGAATATCTTTTCAATAATTCTCCCCCCACCCCCAAATATTCTCCTGCCTCCTAAAAGCATCACATTTTGGAGAAAAGTATGGAATGCTATACAGAGGTGGTAAGAAGGTATTTATACTAAACGCCAGGCTACGACAGAATTGTATCAGAGCACGTTATATTGGGCAGATATTTCTCACAAGGAAAGCATGTGCATGCCTAAGAAGTTTTGAATGAAGAGCAAAACAAAACACACCAGCACAATTACAGTAAACTTATGTTTGACTGGGAAGCTTTTTATTAAACTAGAACATCCTTAGAGCTCATTAAAACAAGGACTTGACTGCAATTCAGTTTGCACAGAATTCGAGAGTCTCTGTTTTCTTTCTCAGTGTTCTGAGTGACGTGCTTTTGGCCTTTCCAGGAAGTGCTCTGGAAGCCAACACCATGATCTAGACATGCTAGCTGCAAAGGGATGAGGTGAATGGTGGTGGAAGTCTGAATGAAAAAACAAGAAAACCTACTGAGCTCAATTCACAAAGCAATAGCAATGCTGGGAAGATTTTGCTAAGAGTCATTTTGCTACTTTTGATTTATGCACCTCACTGTTGGTGCCAAACACTTTTAAGGTTACTTTTAAAAAGGCTGTTAAATGGGAAGGTATATTTTTCCATTGCAGTTTAAGGACAGTAATACTTTAAATCTTGCTGTAATGCAGAGTCACATATTGCACTGCAGATGAATGAGTTTCAATGCAAAGATCTTTCTTCCTGTCTTCCGAATGATGGCAGCTGTAGACACCATGCTTCTAACTAAAATCAAGGATAACACACTGGCATTGGATTTGTATCAATCAGGCTCACAGCCAGTACCATAGGCATTATCTTGAGATGTACCAGTGCTCCCTCCTGTTAGTACCGCTCAAAAGGATTTGCCATTGTTTCCCTCCTGATTTAAGTGAACTGAATCATTGAGGACTACACAGCTACAAAACCCATGAAAAAGTACATGGATAAGTTTACTAGGCCAAACAAAGAAAAAATAAATAGGTGCATGAGGAAAAAGCTCTTGCTTGAACTATAAAACATATGAGAGATTATGTGGAAAATGTTCTAGACTCAGTGAGATTTCAAATCTGCATCTCTCTTTCCATTTGCATAAAGAAAAAGGGGTAAGGGCAAAAAAGGTAAAGCACAGCAATACATAAGCAGATATGCTGCTGATTTATGTAGGCTCTGGATTGTGAACCAGCCGTGTTTTCTGCAGTGCTATCACACGCAGGCACTGTGGAATCCATGGAATGGTTTGCAGGCTACAATCATACACTTGGGGCACGTTTGAGCCAAATTATCCACACAGCACTGTCTCGTTTCAACTTGGAACTCCTGCTTACTATTGACAGGGAGGGGCTTTTAAGTCTGGTGCACTGGGATTGTTGTACTTGCACATCAAAGTGGCATAGCAGCCCTTGTAGTGCCACGGATTGAACTAAACCCCTGTTGAGCTTCACTGAAAACACACGGTACCTTGTTTACGTAGCACATAATAAATTACTCCTTTGGAAGGCTCCAGGTCTGTCCTATTTAGAAGAAAATGTGACCACCTCAGGGAATGCAAAGGACGCGGCATCCGCTTGTTAAAGCTGGCACTTTCTCCTTTGGGACAAACTTACCATTTGTGAGGTGTCTAGTTAGCTCTCCCATATTTCTAGGATTATGTCAACTGCATTTCTCCTAGCTAGCCAATTTTATTTACAAACTGGGATCAGCAGCTCCAGCAGTAGACAGTTAGGGAGCTCGCTAGCTATGAAGACCCAGCTATCTGTTAGCAGATTCTGAAAAAAAGGATTGAAATCACTGGCAGTGAAGAGAGTTCTATGTTTATAGACCAGTAACTGCAGCTATGTCTGCATTGCAATCGGAGCTGTGCTTTGCGGTCTGTGGAGCCATAACCATCTAGCTAGCCCAGGTCCCAATAACAGTTAAGACGCAGCAGTGTGGGTGTCAGAGGCTGTCCAAGCTCCCCGGGACCTCTGGGCACACCCTGGCATTGCTAGCCCATGCTGAAGCTCACTGCTGTTTTTAGCCAGATTAGTTAGATTCAGGCTAGCGTGGGTATGGCTACATGAACTGCAAATCACACCTCCAATTATTGCACTACACTGGCTATGTCTGCACTGCATTTTGCCTGAATGGTTTCCTGTTGCACTGTTGCTTCTATGCTGGTATCTTATTTAGAGAGATTTTTCTTAACATCAAGTGAGTGCAAATGGCAGAGGAGACCAAGCAAGCCAAGGACTTCCACTAACGTATTAATCCTCGACCCCTGGTACCAAAAGGTGCAGAGTTATGAGTGTGTTGCCACCTTTTGAGCATGGGACTCTGATGATGGGGGCAGGGCAGAGGGCTTTTATGATGAATAATAAAGGAGACAGAAGTGAAAGGCTTTTCAATAAGGTTGCTATCTGTATTTCTGGGTTAATAACTAGAACAATAACATTTACCATAGACACCCAATTAAACCCAAACTCCGAAGACAAAATACATTTACTGAACACTGATCGCTAAGCTGTATGTCCAGTGATCTTTTCAACAGGATGCATCATAAAGCAGACAGAACCAGCCAAAGAATGAAAATCCTAGGTCCCAAATGGTACGTCTACCCTCCAGCGAGGAGCAAGCCTCCCAGCCTGGGCAGACGGACTCAAGCTCGAGTGCTAAAAATAGGAATGTGGACATTGTGGCTCAGACTGGAGCTCAGCCTCTCAAGCCCACGGACCTCTTAGACTTGAGAGCCCAAACTCCAGCCTGAGCTGAAATGTTGATCCTGCTATTTTTAGTGCACTACCTCGAGCCCTGCTAGCACGAGTCAGTCTACCTGAGCTGCAGGGTAGCCCGACCCAAAGAAACCTTGGCTTCCAGAGGAACTCTGCATCAAGTCAAGATCTGGTACATCATGGTTACACATCAAAGGAAATCTTGACAAAATTCCTGTTGCAAGATTTATTCTTGTAACGACACAATGTGCCCTACTCGCCAGGGCAATTTTTGCAGATGGCTTGGCTGTGGTGAGTTAGACCAAGTCACAAGGACAGTCTTGGTTTTGCCACCAAAACGTGTGAAATAAGGAGCTGTAAAGTCTCCAGAGAGTTCTGAAGGGGGTTTAAGTGGGAAAAATGAGAATTCAATCATACATGTACAATTTTTGGAAGGTCTTCATGGAAAAAGAATGACAATTACTCATAATGACCAATAACGTCAAGTGTCAGATCAAGTTTTAAACTTTTTTTTTTTTTTTTTTTTTTTAAATGACCCATCCCAAGGCCATGACTTCAGTCATCTTGGGGATGTTGAGAGCCTCACTGGCTTTCAATCCCTGTTTCTATTTTCAAAACTGAAAATGGCTGTTTCAAGCCACATGGTAAACTGAAAAAGATTAAGTCCTGTTTCAGGTCACAATGGGGTCCTCACTTGGAGGGACAATACAGGGAACCATCAATCCATAACATATTAGCAGCATTTAAGTCCATTCCTGTTAAGCACCAAAAACCATTAATATAGGGAAGCTGTAACCTTAAGAGATACCTTTAATCGTGTACAGGATATGTGCAGAGCCCTACCTTTGGGCAGAAACATCGCCTTCCAGCATGAGTTTAGATTAAATTACATCAATCAGAACTGTCCTGGTCAGATCTGAACATCATGTCTTTTCAAAGGCTCTTCCTAAAAAGACCACCCTCCCATTATCATTGTCAGTGCTACTTTCATGACAAGTTGTTTCCATGTATTAAAGGAATGACATAGACAGAAATGTCGTCTCCTGAGCCCAGTCTGTCGTTGGATATTCTCCAGCCCCTGTCCTTCAGCACTCCCCGGGCTCGCATCACCAGGTCCTGAGCTGCTAGCGTGTATCTGCGGAGGAGGAGGAACACAGTTACATTGCAGAAATAGAGCATGCAGAGATCACGGTTGCTAGTATTATGAAGAATGTGTTTTCACAGCTCATGAGGTTTACATTTGTGAGATACAAAGACAAGCTGTCAGATCCGTTCATCAGCAATCAAAGAACAAGTGTTGACTACTAGTAAAAATTATTTAGCACCTAAGGATCTCTAAGCATTTTACAAATTTTAAAGCATTAGGTCAAGTTTTTCACAAGCGGCTAGCGATTTTGGGTGCCCAACTCGAGACACTTTAAGGTCGCCCGATTTGCAGAAAGTGCTGAACATCCCTCAGAAAATTAGGCCTTTGTAAGGGATCTTATATGGAGCACCCCAAAAAATCACTAAACCCCTTTTGAAAACCTTGATCTTCAGCATCAAACACCTCTTTAAAGAAAGTTAAATAGAAGTATACCCATTTCATAGATTGATACACTATGGCAAGAGGGTGAGCGACGCATAGTGAGTTGGTTACAAAGCCAAAAATAAAATCCAGGAACTCCCTGATCTTTACTTCAATTTATACCTTACACCAAAAGGATGAATTGTCAGTTTCCACTGAAACAGTATCCTATTTTTGAAACCATTATAATTATTTTAAAACTGACAAAATACATAGAAGTTATATAGTCAGATTAATGAAATCAGCAATCTCTTTAAATTTATTAATTCAGTGAAGACCATTCCAAACTGACACGTCAGGTGCTTACTGTATTGGAAATATTTGCTAGCCATTTCATTTAGTTACAAAACTGTGAAACAGAGCAGCACTCCATTGAGCTGAGCTGCATTGTATTTATTGCAGATATTTGTTGTCCCCCAGCTTCATGAAACAGTTGAGAAACAATGGACGCTGCTCTGGGGGCCAGAAGCATGAACGTGGCACATAGCCAACCTTGGACCCTGCCCAGCTCTTGTTCTGCATGATTCTCTAGCAGAACTCAGTCAGGGCCAATGTGTATAACTGAAATGTTAGAGACACACGGTGGGTGAGGCAATATCTTTTATTGGACCAACTTTGTTGGAGAGAGAGACAAGCTTTCGAGCCACACAGAGCTCTTCTTCAGATCCCAAAGCAGGAAGAGCTCTGTGTAGCTTGTCTCTCTGTCCAACAGAAGTTGGTCCAATAAAAGATATTACCCCACCTACCTTGCCTCTGTAATATCCTGCGACCGACATGGCTACAACAACCCTGCACATAACTGAAATGTTGTCAGTTCAAGGACCATAGGCTCAGCTATGGAGGCCTGCAGTTTTGCACTACACTAAAACACATTTGCAGGACACTTAGGGGAATGATCACAACAACAAATCCCTAAATGGCTAACTTGTGATTTTGACAGGACTAATTCTACCTTCCAGAGGATCTTGACAAAACTGATCGCAATGGCACTGGAGCATCAGTGCAGGACACTTCCGTTTCCAAGAGAAAGCAGCTCACTTACAACTTCTCAGATACTTAGCCCTGAGTCTGAAAGATCAGCTGCTTAGTAGTGTTATTTTTACAGCACGAGTCCTTGCTCAACTCTACCTCTGGTGCCAATGCAATATTTACCATGAAGAATATCCCACATAATCCTAGTTGCATTAGCTGGATCCACACTTCCATGACAAAGTTCATTTTCACCCATCACAAGGCTATCTCAATGCTGATAATCATTGTCATCTCTGTTTTCCCAGTGCCTGGCTGCTTCTGCCTGGAAAGGGGCAGCAGGATGAGTGTGTGTGTTTTGGGGGTGGGAAAGTATCTAGGGGCTGTATAATAAAATCAGCACCAAACACTGGCCCAAATATACAGGGAACAGGAACCAAAGACTCTGGCATCATGGCAAACCCCATAGACGTCAGGTAGGTCGCCCCACCAACTGTGAGGGATCCCTTCCTAGAACAACACAAAGTACAAGGGACAAGGCCCCAAAACCAGTTCTAAGGGCAGCACTCCAGGGAAACCTTTTGGGGAAGTGACCTGCACCAGAACTCATCTAAGGACAAAGAGCAGACACTTCAAATGATCATAAATGGCAGGGCGCTCATTATGCAAGAGATGGTTACTACAGGATTTGAGGTTAGAATAAGCTGAGAATGCATTATTTAATGGCACAAAGCTTGAATCAGAAAAGATCGTATGTAACTGGCAAAGATGAATACTCAAGAAACAGTATGACGGTGGTCATTATTACTATTTTTCATTTTAACACTTGTTGGTGTCTTAGCCCTCCAGGAAATATTAAGACACACTACACAACGACGCAGCAGTTGGAAGGGATTTTTAAAATACAGTGTAAACTTCACTGCACAGTAAATGGAGATTGAAAATCGGAATGTAAAGGAAGGGTCAATGTCAAATGCAAATAACGGATTAAAAGCAGAGAATGGTGTGTTTTGGCGATGCACTGAGAAACTGGTAAGATTTTCTAGGCCTCACTAGTTTTAACAAGAGATTTTCTCTCTGTGATAAGAAAGGGGTCTAAGGGTCATTTTACACAAGGGAAGAGGTAATGACATAGGCACAAACTCTCTCTTAGACACAAACATGCTGCAGTTGCCAAGATCTGTTCTATAGCAAAGATCCTGAAGACCAGGGAGAGAAGATAACAAGAAGCACTGACCCTATTGCCCCAATACAAAATGAAATTTCATTTTCTAAAGAAATACACATTGATATGCCTCAGCTTCCATATACCAACATCCAATGCGAGGCTAAAGAACTCATAAATTCCACATGGCACACCCAGAACTTGCATCAGACATGCGGTGAATAAAAACAATCAACGAGAGTTGCAGCTAAGAGCATATTTTCAAGGATTTCTCAATTTTTGTCAGAATTTAGGAGAAGAAAATGCCAGCAAGCCAGTGAAAGGGAAAGTTTGGCTTTCACCTGTTTCTAATTTACAAGGGCTTCCCACAATTCAAGAACACAAAGGAGTCACTATTGCTTTTAAGCTGCTGTATAAAAGCTGAAGGGCTTTCCTGTTTAAACTGGTGTTCTGAAATGACAAAATTACAAAAGCCTTCAATAAGCCAGAGATTCTCACAAAGACAGAATATGAAATACACAAGAAAACGAGGATGTTGAAGCTAAGAAAACAGAGTAGGTAAAGACAGTAAAGAGGGAACATATTCCTCTTCCAATGCAGAGCTGAATTAGAGCACTGCTGTTCAGCTGGGCATCAGAGGAAATGGGGTGAATTTCTGGCACTTGGCGATGAATAGCAGCAGCAATCCATTATTGAATGCTTTATCCACTAATGCTGTGAACTTGGGATTCAACTGTCAAGATAGCATTAGAGAACTGCTGAAGTAGTCTTAAAGTACTTCTTCCCCAATGACGAGCTGCACCGGAATGCAACTTTTGTGATTTGAGAGTATTTTTTTCCCTCCTGCTGAAGCTTTCAGTATTGATCAGCGAAGTACTGCAAAGAGAAATGGCTGCAGTGGGGGAAATACACTCTTGGCAGACTGTATGGCCTGCTTCCCAGACTCCCAAGCACAAAGGAGGTAGAGAGACTCCCCAGAACCTCCTACCTATCCCGCACAGCCTGAGAGTGGGGACAGGACATGGGGAAAGGTGAGAAGGAAAGATTTTTGAAGTAGCAATCAGGGAGCACAGCTGCAATGCCTGAGCTGTATCAGCCTCATACGAGGAAACAGTATGATACTGATGCTCCTTCATTCTCTTCTTCATTTACGCTTTTTCACCGCTCCCTATATATGGGCTGCACTTCCTGGGTTGATCTGCAAGGCCACCTTCCAATCATCATTCATGTTCCCCTTTAAGGCCCATTCTTGCCACAACACCTACAATAAATTAGCCAGCTAGGATGTCCATTTTGTGTAAATATTAACCCCTCACCTTTCTTACTCCATCACGCCACTGGTTAGCCCGCACTGGGAAACCACAAAGTGATCAACCCTCCCTACTGTCTTGCTCCTTCACATCTCATTGTGCAAGTTCCTTGGGGCAGGGATCATGTAATCTGTTTTGGGGAGATGCAGAGCATCAGCTATAAAACGTAATAATCCTGAAGCATAGTCTTATGTCTCACTGTCCTCTGTTTCTCTTTTCCTTCCCTTTTGCCACATAAGGGCTTTCCCATCATCCCTTCACTGTGTTTAAAATTAGTAACACTGTTGTGTAATTTCACTTGCATGGCAAGTCAGAGGACAGCAGAATATCAGCAGGTTTATATTTACATATAGGAGGTGACCTCTGTTAGAGCCCAGTGGCCTATATTACAGTGAGATCAGGATGACGACACTGTGCTAGTACTCTAATGGACACTTGAAGTAGAAAATGAAGCCTTCAGATTCAGCCACACAGCTTGGAAGACATTCCAGATGACGACCACAATGTGGCAGGTACCACATGACAATGCAAAACTTCTGCAGTTTATCTCATGAATCCACTGTGCTTTCCACGTGATTGCACCGCCATAGTTTTTGAAAGAGGAGATAGAACCAAAACCTCATATCAAACTATGCCTGAAACACAGGAAAGCTTGGATCTGAGGTTCCATTTTTGTAATGGGATGAACTAGAACCTGAATCTGAATACGGCTTCATTTTAGGAAGAGTGCATACAGGTATTTTGCAGTTTGGGCCCATCTTTAGTATTCAACAAAGAATTTATATAGATAACAGAGACATCCAGAGTTCCAATACTAAGAATTAACAAACTAACAAAAGCCCCAAGAGTTTTGGGAGAGATGTAAACTGTCATGTGTCAGAGCATAAGCCAACCTCTAATTAATGGGTGTTAGTAAGAAACCATTCCTGTGGACAGATGATTCCATAACTGCCTACTCTAGTGTTTCTTGCATCTTCCTCTAAAGCTTCTACTATTGGTTACTGTTGGAAACTTGGCTAGATGGACCACTAATCTCACCCAACATGGAGGTTCTTATTATGACCACAATGTGGAAGCTATTACAGGATCCATACAATTTCTCCCATGGGTCATTTCCACATTCCCCGTCATTTAAAAATTCAAGTTGATGAATTTACCATACAGTGTGTTACTAAACTTATCAAACAAGTTGGAATTTTGCTAGACAACATTATTTTAAACATATTTGCAAAGTGATCAATACGTAAGATCTCTCCTTAACTGACTACTCCGAAGAATGGGACACAGTTTCATAGTCAGGACTGCTATACAATCATGAATCCATTAGCTATACTTCATTTGGACTACTGTGAGGTAATTAGGTAAAATCTTTCACACAGTACTTTAAACCCTTTAAATATTCTTTATAACCAAGCAGCAAGAGCAATTCTGCAAGGTAATTTTCATAAATATCATTGTAAGCCACATGAAAGACTGTTCTAATTACCTCTTGCAAGCTGGCATGAAAAATGCCTTGCCGCTATTATTTATAAGTCCCTAAATGATCTGGCACAAAATTACTTAAAAGAACAAATTAACATTCACTTCAGCTGTCCATTCATAAAACACCAGGTCAAACACTAATAAATGTGTTTGTTCTGAGACTTAAGTAAAGAAGGTCCTGATTCTGGTGTGACTTACACTGGAATAGCTCAGGAGTAACCTCACTAAATTTAATGGAGTTAAACCAATGTTAGATGGATCAGAATGAGACCCAGAAAATCTGCTTTTCCTTTTAGGATTCCTAATCTTTTGTATACTGTATAATAACCTCTACTAATTAGTTCAGCTAACTCATTGGTGACATTTAACAAAGAATCTTCATTCTTAGTGCAAGAAATGTGTGGCAAAGCTACCTCATTATCCGCCTTCATATTCCACCTCAAAACTCTCCTTTGCCATGATACCTACAAAAACCTTGACAGTGATTAGGCTGCTGGCATGCACAGACCAGTGCCTACCATGCAGACCAATTATGTTTCATGGTTTACTTGTACTCCCCCAACTGTCTAATCCATCATCTGGTATATCTTGTCTTATATTTAGACCGTAAACCTCTTGAGGCACGGACTGTCACCTTTTTTGTTATGAGTGTACAGACCTGCCACAGATGGGGTGCAGATCTATAAGTAGGGCCCCTAGGCACTATGGCAGGGACGGGCAAACTTTTTGGCCTGAGGGCCACATCGGGTTTCCAAAATTGAATGGGGGGGGGGCGGTTAGGGGAGGCTGTGCCTCCCCAAACAGCCAGGTGTGGACCGGCCCCCAACCCCTATCCAACCCGCCCCTGCTTCTCACCCCCTGACAGCCCCTCTGGGGACTCCTGCCCCATCCACCACCCCTTGCTCCCTGTCCCCTGACCGCTCCCGGAACCCCCGTCCCTGACTGCCTCCCAGCACCCTATCCAACGCCCCCCCTCCTTCCTGACTGCCCCCCGGGACCCCTGCCCCCAGCCCTCTGACTGCCCCGCCCCCTATCCACACCCCCACCCCCTGACCACCACCCTGAACTCCCCAGCCCTCTTACCACGCTGCCTGGAGCACCGGCGGCTGGGCTGCGCTACAGCCGCGCCGCCCAGAGCACCGTCTCAGGCCGTGGCTCTGCAGCTGTGCTGCCTGGCCATCCAGAGCATTGTGCCGGCGGTGCAGTGAGCAGAGACTGTGGGGGAGGGGGAACAGGAACAGCAGGGGAGGGGCTAGGGGTAGCCTCCCGGGCCAGGAGCTCAGGGGCCGGGCAGGAGGGTCCCGTGGGCTGGATGTGGCCGCGGGCCGTAGTTTGCCCAACTCTGCACTATGGTAATAAAAATAAAAACAACGAGGAGTCCTTGTGGCACCTTAGAGACTAACAAATTTATTTGGGCACAAGCTTTCAAAAGCTTATGCCCAAATAAATTGGATAGTCTCTGAGGTGCCACAAGGACTCCTTGTTTTTGCTGATACAGACTAACACGGCTGCCACTCTGAAATAAAAATAAAGTTATCAACTTCTGAATGATTGAAAGATGAGACCTATTGTAAATGGTTAGCTGCTGAATAGGTAGGCACTATTATTTGTATTGTGGTAGCAGACCCCAGAGAGATCAAGATCCTATTGGTCTAGCTGCTGTACACTAATGTACCAGGAGACGGTCTCTGCCCAGAATCTATTGAAATCTGAATAGATAAGGCTGGCAGAATGGGAGGAAGGGAGTATTATCACCCCCATTTCACATATGGGGAACAGAGGCACAGAGAGATGCAGTGACTTGCCCAAGTTCACACAGGAAGTCTGTGGCAGAGCCAGAAATTAAATCTGATCTCTGTGCAGTGACTTACCCTCACGACCATGCTTCCTCTCCACTGTTAATTTACAATAAGCTATTCATGATTCCGGGTATGTGTATGTCCTTGGATAGTGTTGCTGATGTCAACTCGGATAAACTGAGATTCCCCGGATAAAGTTTTAAATAATATATTGTTTGGCGACTCCCTCCCCCACATTATCAACTAGGTGAGGCACCTCAAAGTTCTGACCATTCTTCCTCTGCCATCGCCTAACACCCTGAGGATCCCTCTGTTCCTAACTGATTCCTGACTAGTTTCTCCTCCTCTTTCCACTACTTCCCTCACCGGAGCTTAGAGAAGTTCTGGGTCTGCTACTAACTGATAGGATTTCATTAGTTTGTAACAAAAGTTTTGGGAAAGCTTCTTTAAATAAAGATGGCGGCCATGCCAAAACCGGGAAATCAACAATCAAGCAACACGTTTCTAAACTGAACGGCACACAAAACCCAGCTCTCCATTCCCCCGGGCATATTCCTGCACTGTTGCAAGTAGAATCATGTCCTGAAAAGAGGAGAAAAATTACAGGAAAATTCTCTAGGATGGGGGATGGTCAACACTGCTCTTTGTCTGTCCACCGTGGAGCACTACTTCAGACTCAGATGAGCCATACGTTCTCATCAGCAAAGGACTTTCCCTGGGGTTCTCTATGGTTTTTGACTGGCTGAGTCACCAAGCTCACTTTAAGATTTGCAGCCAGCCCCTTCTTCTAACTGCTTGCTAAGGTAATCCTTGCTACCCACCTAGAGACAACTGTGCCTCAGATTTTCCAAGAGAAAGTCATTTTGCCTAATAGGGAATGAATGGGGTGATTGTAGGCAGCTGCCCTGGGAGCTACAAGTGTTTGTCATAGAGTTCAAGGCCAGAAGAGACCACCAGATCATCTAGTCTGACCTCCTGCATATCACAGGCAACTAAACACCACTCAGCCACCTCCACACCAAGGCCAACATCCAGAATTAGACCAAAATATTATAGCCCTAGGAAGACTAAACTATAGTGTGCCATAGGTAGAGAACAGGAGGGGCTGAGGTGCACCAGTGGCCAAGGCCCCGGTAATGGCATGGAATTGATTAAGTGAGAAATACCCAGATGATCCTGGCAAGTGACCCATGTCCCATGCTGCAGAAGAAGCCAATGCACATCTCCTCAAAGTCACTGCCAATCTGACACAGGGGGAAATTCCTTCCCAACCCCATGTATGGCCATTAGTTTAACATTGTGTGCATATTCTTAAGTAATCAGTGCCTACTTTTTAGGCCCTGTTACTAGGCATTATTCACCTACCCAGCCTCTCTTCCTCCCAACCCAGGATGGTGGGTTGGATGTCCACATGACCAGCTGTTGCCTCCATCATGGCTTTCAGATTCCCCCCATTGCGATGGCAAGTTGGAGTCAGCACTCAGTAGTACTAGATGCACGTACTAGCAGTGAGCAAGAAGCAACCAAGATAAGAAGGGCAGCACCAGGTTTTGTGGACAGTTCTTGTGAGACTCTCCCTTTTGGGGGGGGCAGGTGGGTGTGGCAGGTGTGCACCAGGGAAAGAGGAAGCAACAGCTGGGTGAATGAAGTCCCAGAGAGGTGAGGAGGTTCCAGGAAGCAACCCCTCAAACAACTTATTTATAGAAGAGACAAAAGGTCACTACAGTATATGGGGAGCCTTTTAGCACTTGGTTTGGCTGGTATCTACCTCTTTGGGAACAGGGCAGGAGAAAGAGGGATGGATTTTCCCAATCCTGCTGGCACATCCCTAGACTTTGTTTTTTTAAATGAAAAGCACCATTTTGTGTTGGCTGTTCAGCATATACATATGCTGCTGCTGCTTCTTTTCTCTTGGGCAGGCTGTAGGATGCCATAGCCCTGGCCTCTCCTGCAAAACCTAGTATTTATTTATCTATTTATCTTAGCAAAGGGACTAATAAGCTGTAGGGAAGTCAAGCAGCCCAGGCTCTCTCATTTCTACCACATCTCTCTGAGAGAGGAGATTGTGAAGGTCAGAATGTCACAGCTGCAGCTTCACGCTAATCATCCATTCACCTGACAATCCAGCCCTTGCAGTGAAATGCTATTTTACATTCCATGTTTGTAAGTGTCGGTATAAGAAAATACTGTTTGCAATTTTCTCTAGAATGGCTGTCACTTAAAAACCCAAGTGGCTGCCAGAGTGCCTTTGCCCATGGTTATCTTCCCCGTTTTCCCTTTGTGTGGTAATACAGGGCTAAGCCTGAAAAGATGATGATTCAGAAACAAACCCATGAAGCATTTTCAGACTTGCTCTCCTCTTTCCCACACCAACTGCCATCAACAGACTAATGTAACTAGAGCTCTATGGATTTTTCCACACATTTTCATTTGGGTGCCGAAATATCCCAGATTTGGTGTCTGACACTGGGCTGCCCTCCCAAGGGAAATGGGAACAAAATGTTTAAAAAGCTCTTTTCTCTGGTGTATTCGAGTGGGAGTTTTCATAAAAGGAAAAATGCAACCCAGGAGAGGGGATGGCTCAGGATAAAGGGGTGGCTGGGCATAGAAACCACGGGGCCTGAATTTGGGAAGCAACAATGAGGCCTCCTTCACTCTGATATTTTAATTCACAATAAAACAGACTGACCCACTCGCTCAAGGGAGAACATGTGACATTTAGCTCTTTGGGAACATTTGTATTGCTAGATAATAGGATACTGGGAAGAGCAATGTTGACCAGGAAGAGGAGATAAAGCCAGGAAAATAGCAAATATTATTGATGAAACAGGCTGCAATCAAACTTTTAATCTCTTCTTCTCACTCAACTTATCCAGCCGTTGGCACTCCGGGCATGTGCTATTAAAGACTGGTTTTAAGAACATAATATGACCAGTAAAGTAAACGCACAATGAGCAATGGTACGGGAGCCCCACATTCAAAAACCACATGTAGCCTCAAGGCTCCTGCACCACATGACTGCACTGAGGAAAAGATGCTCAGAATCTGTAGGGGCAACGTGGGCAAACTACCTTTCCTTCCAGCACTCCCTAGCAACAACGCCTACTGGGTTGGTGCTGTGGCACTGCAGCTGCTAAATTCCTCAGGGGAAAGAGAAAATTATTCTTAAGTGGGAAATGGCTTCCCAGAGGGAAATGATCAGCCAGACAAACAAATATGCCATGTCCTTCACTGGGAGAAGCTGAGGTCTCCACACAGCTTTAGTGTGGTGGGAAAAACAGAACCCGTGCCAAGCTACTGCTCAGCCTATCCCCATACAGTCAGCAGGTTTTTAACACATCTTTGATAATTCCCACTTTGAGAGCCTCCAAGCTGCAAACCTATCCATAAAGATACAGAAGAACTTACAAGAGAAGGTTCATTCACTTCATGTTACTCTCTCGAAACAAATGAGTTACAAACCCCAGGCTTGCTGCAGCAGAGGAATTCTGTCAGGTAAGAGCACAAACCTGTGGGGATCATCAGGGTCACAGTTTGGTAGGAAGTTTGTGACAGCTTCTGCCACTTCTTCATTTAATAATACATCCCAGAGTCCATCGGTAGCTAAGATCAGCACATCCTCTGGTCCATGCTCATACTGCAGAAGATTGTAGACTCTCACCTACAATCACAAAACAAGACATTCAGTCACATGAAGGAGGAAATATTCCAATTCTTGTGAAAATCTACTGATGCTGGTCTTGAGTTAGCAACTTAGACAGGGCGCTCAAATAACTCCCAGATGTAGCACTTTTGCTCTACCCTCCCCGCCCCCAGTAGGGCAACTTCTTCATCGAGCTGGCAATCTCTCTTAAGCCCGGATTCAAAATAGCATACCCTACTGCTGGATAGCGCTTAATCAGGTGCTTAAGTGTTGACCTGAATAGGAACAGACTTGAGTGTTCTTGAATCAGGGTTCTAATGCATTTATGTAATGCTGACAGCGGTGATCAAATCAATCAAACCTATTCCTCTCCCTTCTCCTCTTGTGGCCATGCTCTGCATTTTGGCTATTCTCCATCATTGGGATAGCTGGTCAAATAAGAATTTAATAATTTATTTGATGAATTTTTAATAACTTTTCACTATTTGCCCAGAACCCATTAACTATGCCCAATAAATTGCACGTGTTCTGAAGTGCTTAGTGCATTGTATAAGGATTTGCTACCTAAAGTCTTTTCTATAGCCCACATCCAGCAAAGAACTTAAGAATATGCTTAACTTTAAGCATGTGAGTGGTTCCATTGAAGTGAATGGATCATATTCTTAAGTGATTTGACGGACTGGGGCCAATTTAAGGAACCATATAAAATATCAGTGGAAAAGGTTCTTCCATACTAGGCTATTTCCCTAAAATGCCCATAGGTTTTGTTACTTAAGGCTGCAGTCACATAGCCAAGAACTGAACCGACTTCTCCATCAGGCCTCTGATGCTGAAGAATCTGACATTCTATGTTTAAAATGGCCTCCCGTAACCCCCTGCTTGACTGAGCTGTCTAAACCATGAAATCAGGTCAGCACACGAACAAAGGTCAATGCAAGTTTTTCAAATGAGTCTTTTGTTGGACGTAAGTCTTCTTCCAGCCTGCCCTGCATTCCAACTGTCAAACCGCCTGCTCCTTTAATTCCCCAAACTAAAACTTGGAATCCTCGGGAACCACTCACAGAGCACTTTAATTACGCCAGCAATGACTGTAATTTGAAAGACGTGTGACAACCTTGGCAAGGTAGACAAGAAGAAATGATGATCTGTAATAGAATTTGGGAATAGTGCACTTGGTCACACATGCTGCTTTATCCTTGTGCTTCAATAGCAGCATCGGTGTTCCACAAATTTGTTCGGACATGTACTTGGCACAGCTAGAAGACGGGGAGTTATTTCATTCTCTCTTGGCGCACTCTCTCATTAGGTGCCACGGAGCAGGAAATGCACATAAAATGCTTGGACCTTTCAACTTAATTGTGATTTTTATGGGATTGGAACCAGGATAGGAGAAACAATAATGTAGATCTCAGTGCTAATCCTCACCCTTTTCCTTTTGCTCTAAAGGGAAAGAGGGTCATTTGTAAAATGTATCAATTGCTTTATTATTTAAGGTCTATCTGAGTGAGGACTCTTGAGATGAGCCAAAAAAAGTAGTCAACCTAAAACACTCCTATCTGTCTTTACCTCCTGATTCAAATCTATCAGGAATAGAACTCCAGCGCAGCAAATTTAGTCTATGGAAACTGAGTGTTACAGGTACACTTCTGTACCAATCCACAGAGGATACAAGTGTTTGCAGCCCCCACACTATAGAACCTTGGCTCTTTAGTGCAAAATGTAGCAGCTCATGCTTTTGTTTGTGGAGGTCAGCAGCTCAACTCCCAGTGTATTGGCCGAGATGATGGTCATCACACAAAAACACGTTTGGAAGTCAGATCTCTTGGATGTCAGCTACTTTTATACAGATAGTAAGATACTTAAATGTTAATTATCCACTTAGCAGTGAATCCCTCAGAACAAAACAACCTGTAAATCAGCAGACTTCTAAAATCCATCTCTGTCCCATCTCCCTCACCTAGATAAAGAAAGTTCAAATTAAAGTAACAGAGCTCCTCCTGCTAGCACTGGGGGAAAATGTTATCGGCCAGATCTTGCTCGTACTGAAGTCAATAGCAGATCTCCCATTGATGTGTATGGAGCAAGATTGGAGCCTATGGCTGCAGCTTCAAGGCAACAGAATCCTGTCAAAACTATAGCTGATGCAGCAGATGAAGGACCCAAGATATATATTTCTGCAAACTCTAGTGTACATTACTGAGAAGAGAGACGATTTTGAAATTCAGGTTTTGGGGAAAACTCAGGCAAAGATGATATGACTAATTTGGGAACTAGTGGCTATTTCTTATGAGGAAAGACTAAGCTTGACATGATCAATCCTGAAAAGAGATGGCAAGGAGATGGATACTGACAGACACCTAATGATGCACAGTAGTTAAGGGGGATGGGCAATGGCGTGAACAAAGAACTGGCTATTTGACTAGTATGCAGTTCAAGGAAAATACAATGTGAAGTTATGGAAGGAGATTGGGTTAGTTGTCAGATATGGCTCTCACCCAAAGAATGATTATCACATCTATTTACTGTAATAAAGTAGTCACCTTTATAAACTTTCCAAACTTTTGTAGATAGGTAGGATATTACAGTATTCATATTATTTCCTATACCGAGCAGAGGACATGTCCCATGTCCTGGTGATGTCACCTGGTCGCAAAGTAAAGTATTTAAGGGTGGCCACAATATTTCTTTTTTCCTTCAGTTTTCTAAAATATATCTATGGGTAGCTAGAAAACACTAATAGAAATGAGTTAATTTAGAGCTGTTCATAGAATCACAGTATTTCAGAGGCAGGCTGTCTTGCCCAGATGCATTCCCACTTAGCGGAGCTGTTCCAGCTCTCATTTTTAATACTATTGTCTTGTATTAGTTATTTGCGATTTTACAGTGGAGTAGCACAACACTAGCATTCTCATGTGGCATACATATGGCATTACAGGCATTTTACGAGGCCGAGAGCTAGTTATCAACTCCAGCTCACAAGCCATTTTCTCCAAACCCCTGAGCTACCCCCTGCTTGCTGCCCTTCCTCAATAATAATTCAGGAAATTCAGCAGATATGAGATTTAAATGATGTTACGGCTGTGACACAAATCACTCAAACTTGCATGCGCTTCAAATGGATACAGAACTCTCCAGCTCACACAGACGTGGGTGGCTGGCCAGCCAGACCACCAGGCAACCTGGGCAAAAGCCATTTTCCCAATCCAGACGGACTCTCTGTATGGCTTCCACTCCCTCTTACTTCCTAAACTCCCCCTGCTCCCTCTATGCATTTAGGAAACCCTCTGTCCACCTCCAATGGTCATCAGGAAGGATGGACAATTTGGGATTTACCTAGTGGTCTGTCTTAATTAGCCCATACCACAACTTCATATCTAAGAGTAGGAATGTTTAAAGCTAGCAACAAAGAAGTAGCGTCACTTCTGCACAGCCAGCCAGCAAGGAGAGGGTGGGTCAAGATGAATTACACCATGATGCGGGTCTTCAGACCTCTGCTAAGTTTTAGCAGTGGATGCTCTGTACTACAGCTCACAGTTATGCACTCTCTCTATCTGGATATGGATTGTGCATTTTGTTATTCAGCAAAGCTCTTAATGTGTGCAGAGGAAATACTCCAGCACCAAATCCTGGATCGGTGATACAAAGGATGCGTCAGGTTTGTGTTTACATCACAACAGGATCTACCATACATACATAATCCCAACTATACATATACAATGATGGGATCTAAATTAGCTGTTACCATTCAAGAAAGATCTTGGCGTCATCATGGATAGTACTCAGAAAACATCCACTCAGTGGGCAGCAGCAGTCAAAAAAGCTAACAGAACGCTGGTAATCATTAAGAAAGGGCTAGATAATAAGACAGAAAATATCATAGTGCTTCTTTATAAATCCATAGTACGCCCACATCCTGAATACAGTGTGCAGATGTGGTCTCAAAAAAGCTATACTGGAAATGGAAAAGGTTCAGAAAAGGGCAACAAAAATTACGAGGGGCAGGGAACAGCTTCCATTTGAGGAGAGATTAATAAGACTGGGACCTGGTCTACATTATGATTTTAGGTCGAATTTAGCAGCGTTACCTCGATTTAAGCCTGGACCCGTCCACACAACGAAGCCCCCCCACCCTTTTTTTTTTTTTTTTTTTAAACTTAAAGGGCTCTTTAAATCGATTTCTCCTTTTCGTTTTCGAATTACTCCTTCTCTGATGAAGGGATTAGCACTGAAATCGGTTTTGCTGGGTTGAATTTGGGGTTAGTGGGGACGCAATTCAACTGTATTGGCCTCTGGGAGCTATCCCAGAGTGCTCCATTGTGACCGCTCTGGACAGCGCTCTCAACTCAGATGCATTGGCCAGGTAGACAGGAAAAGGCCCGCGAACTTTTGAATCTCATTTCCTGTTTGGCCAGCATGGCAAGGTGGAGGTGAGTGCAGATCTCATCAGCAGAGGTGACCATGATGGAGTCCCAGGATCGCAAAAGAGGTCCAGCATGGACCGAATGGGAGGTATGGGATCTGCTCGCCATATGGGGAGACTAATCCATGCTAGCTGAACTCTGTTGCAGTAAACGAAATGCCAAAACATTAGAAAAAGTCTCAAAGGGCATGAAGGACAGAGGCCATAACAGGGACGCACAGCAGCACTGCGTGAAAATTAAGGAGCTAAGGCAAGCCTACCACAAAACCAGAGAGGCAAACTCTGGGTCAGAGCCGCAGACATGCGGCTTCTACACTGAGCTGCATGCCATGCTAGGAGGTGCAGCCACCACTACCCCAACCCTGTGCTTTGACTCCGTCAATGGAGAATCACGCAACATGGAAGCGGGTTTTGGGGACGAGGAAGATGATGATGAAGAGATTGAAGACAGCTCACAGCAAGGAAGCAGAGAAACCAGTTTCCCCAACAGCCAGGATACGTTTTTCACCCTGGACCTGGAGCCAGTAACCCCCAAACCCAACCAAGGCGTGCTCCCAGCCCCTGAGGGAGGACAAGGGACCTCTGGTTTGTGTACCTTTGTAAATATTAGATGTGGTTTAAAAGAAAGCGTGTTTAATGATTAATTTGCCCTGGCATTCACGGCCAGTACAGCTACTGGAAAAGTCTGTTAACGTGTATGGGGAAGGAGCAGAAATCCTCCAGGGACATCTCCATAAAGCTCTCCTGGATGTACTCCCAAAGCCTTTGCAAAAGGTTTCTGGGGAGGGCTGCCTTATTCCGTTCGCCATGGTAGGACACTTTACCACGCCAGGCCGGTAGCCCGTAGTCTGGAATCATTGCATAACAAAGCATGGCAGCGTATGGTCCCGGTGTTTGCTGGCATTCAGACAACATCCATTCCTTATCTCTCTGTGTTATCCTCAGGAGAGTGATATCATTCACGGTCACCTGGTTGAAATAGGGTGCTTTTATTAAGGGGACATTCAGAGGTGCCCGGTCCTGCTCGGCTGTGCAGCTGAACAGAAGTGTTCCCTGCTGTTAGCCACGCGGTGGGGAGAGGGGTGAAGTGATGATCCCAGAGAATTGTGTGTGGCCATTCTAATGCACTTACCTGAGACGCTCTTGAACCAGCCTGGCCCAGTGGAATTCAAGCCAAGAGGGGCAACACTCTATATTCATCTTCAGCTGCCTTTACTATCAATCAGCACAGCTACTTCAATACATTAAATCCTTTCTTAATTGTATTGTTCCTTGTACGTGCAGCGTCATCCAATGCAGTTTCATTGGCAAACACGGAAATCTCTTTCAATACCATCTTCCAAGTAATTTATATGTAAATAATGAAAAGCTGGTCCCAACACTGTTCCCTGCAGCACTCACCAATTAACCTTCTTTTAGCTTTTTACTGCTACCTTTTGTTTCCTGCCCTTTAGCCAATTCCCAGTGTACTGTGCCAACTTTCCACTTACTCCATGGCTGTCTTTTATATTAACCTACGAGGCAGAACATTTTCTCAAATGTCTTCTGAGAAATCCAAGTCCTGTGTAAGACCATGTACTGCATTTTTCATTTCTTCCCTGGCAGTAGTAGCCTAAAAGAATTCCAAGCTAGTCAGATTTGACCTGCTATTCCTGAAATCACCTCGATTCTCCTGAATCAAACAGTCCCTCTCCAAATATTTACCCGATTTGTTCCTTTAACTGGAAGTCCTAAAGCTTTCTCCCAAACACTGATGTCAGTCTAACATTGTGTGGTTTCCTTTTACATACTGTGAAGTGTTCAGCAAGCTCTTTTATCATAGCCTGTATGGGAAAAGGTTCTTCAGTTCTCCATCTCCACATCATTCAGTCAGATGAGTGATCAGATGAAGTAACAAGGGCCAAATGGCGCCATTGAATGCATGCCTCTTCCAACGAATGGGTGAGTAATCATTTGAAGAATCTTAAAACCAAACCTTACTTCCCAGATACAGGGACAAGATTCCTATTGAATTCTAATGCCAGAATTTCATATTAAGATTTGTCAAATGATTATTTCACTATGAAAAATAGATCTGTAATACAACTGAGATAGCCTCAGCTCTGGTAAGTCTGTTTTGTGTTTTTCCAGTTCATTATAAGTGGTTCAGTTTTTTAGAGCTGTGAAAGTCTTCCAAATTTTGTCTCATACCAGCTGAATCACTGAATGCTGATGGTCAGACTTGGATACTGGTCTGCTCCTCTCATGGGTTGGTACGTCTATTATAATAAAATTTGATTAATCCAAAAGTTACTTAAACCTACACTTCTGGATTTAGACTCTGAGTCTGCTTCTTCAGATATTTATATGGTTATGATTTCAGAAGCGTTTCTGTTGCAATCTTATATCATAGCTTTGGTTTTACGATTTGAAACAAATTTGCCATGTTCTCCCCTGGCCTGGGAAAGGGGGCAGTGGCTATGGCACCGGACCTGAAGTCAGAAGATGTAGTTCTATCCTGTCACTGACTCACTGTGTGACTAACTTCTCTATGCCTCAGATTCTCAGTCTGTAAAATGGAAATTATTTCCCCCCACCTTTATATAATTATTTGAGGTCCACTGATGAGCAAGTGCTATAGAAGTTGCAAGTATTATTACTACTAAATTTACTTCCAAATGCAAGTTCCC
Source organism: Trachemys scripta elegans (assembly GCF_013100865.1). Classification (NCBI taxonomy): domain Eukaryota; kingdom Metazoa; phylum Chordata; order Testudines; family Emydidae; genus Trachemys; species Trachemys scripta. The sequence goes on from NC_048298.1 coordinate 59,299,311, forward strand.
CAAATGGCAGCACAAGGCATTGCTTCTTAATATAGCTTTGTCTGCAAGATGTATTGCAGGTTCCTGACAATATATAGACAATATTTGAGACAAGAGCATTGTTCGGTGTGTGGGTTTTTTTGGCACACGTATTTGTTCTCTCATAGAATTTGATTTCTGCTGGCTCTATCTCAAGATTGTTAGGGCTGGTATTCTTCATTTCCTGCTACTGGCCCCTATGACATTTCTGCTAGCCTTAACTGCCAAAAGACTACGGAAACAAGGACATTTTTTGCTGCCATTTGATCAGGCACTTGCAGAGTCTGAGACTCAGAGTATGTGTTGTGCGCACCATGTTTTGGAATTCAAACACAAATTGGAAAAACCTACAAGATGCAGAAGCCTAGGAGATCTTTATATTGCATGAATGAATGTTACTGCAGCCAGTGGATCGTGTGGTGTGTCCTGGATGGAAGCTAGAGGCATGTAGGTAAGTATAGCTGACAGTAGGTTTCCGGTATAGGGTGGTGTTTATGTGACCGTTGCTTATTAGCACTGTAGTGTCCAGGAAATGAAATCTGTTACTGCAGCAATTGGCGAGGTCAATCCTGTCGAGATACTACACTAGAGCCAGATCTTGGAGTGCCAGAAAGAGGAGATAGAATTGCAGCATTACACTGGCACAAAACAAAACTATTACAACCATGAGGGCAGAAATGCTGATTCCCTGGCTTGGGACAGCAGAGACGGTTCCAAAGTAAGAAATGGCATACACTGAAAAAAAACAGGGAAAGGAGCAGAATGAGAGTGAGTAAGGATGACGGGTGCTGTCAATAGACTTCTTTTCTTTAAGTGACCAGAATCTCTCTGCAGCTGTCTTTTCAAGCCTCAGTGCAAGCACTTTTAAGTCAGGACTTGTTAGTTTGGCAGCAACACTATGTTTCAGTTTGTGCAAGTTCGCTTGCTCCCTCTCTGTAGTCTTTACTAGGGCACTCAGCACCATAGTATGTAGGTCTCAACAACTAGGTTAAATGTTGGCAACTGTTGAGTATTTGCTGAAGCCAGTGGGAGGTGCAGAACCCTCAGGATTTGATCCATGGTAATTAAGATTCATGTGTGTTCACAGTGGATTTTACTCTTCAACTCTGTAGGCTTGACATGTATTGCTTACTGTTTTAAATATAATGTTCATTATTGATTCTGTATATTTTGTTATTCCAGGGTGGCTTATGCAAAAAAGGAGTTTTCGATGAAAACAACCAGGCTCAGGCTCATTCTAAGAACCTCCAGTAGGCCACTGCAACATCCTGGACCACCAACTGAAAATGCCCTACATCCTGTTCTGAAGTGCTTTACTCCAAATACCATCAGCTACCATGTATTGGATAGTGATGAACTGAAAATGTTCTGAAGTTAGGTCCCAACTGACTGAAGGCCTTAAAGATTAAGCATTGGGTCTGCAAGGGAAGTGGATCAAGGCAGGTGTGCAGCATATTTTGATGTGCCCTGGCTATTTTTCCTCCTTAGACATTGTGTACAAGCTGTGGTTTCCATGTTGCCATGCAAGAAATCAGAGACTCCAGTATCTAGGTTCTATTCTCTTATTTCAGAAGCGGACATGGGCTTTAAATTCTCATGCTCAGTCACGGAAAGGGAAATGTAGAGGGAAGAGCATCTTGTGCCACTGAATAGTGAATCCTTGGGCTGACCATGAAGCAGCTGCAGAGTCACATCTAGTGCCCCTCGGGCAGAAGGACATTAACTATGACACTTAGAAGGCGGGAAGGCATCAGGGGCCTGACAGGGATATGTACATTCCTGGGGCAGTAGGAAGAGGAATGAAAACTACATTACTATGTAGCGAATGGCATCAGTCCTGTCATTATTTCCACCCTTCATTTAAACATTTATTTAAGTGATCAAATAACATTCTGGACATTGTCCACAGTTGAGGGTAATTCAGGATGAACAAAGTGCGCTTAGTTTAATTAATTTTCCTTCACTCCCATAAATCATGTAACAAAAACATGGAGGGCGTACCTCGGGAGATGAGGACAGAAAAGGTTTGATGTAGATATTGGAGTCATGCACCTTCAGGTCATGGTCTCCAAGTCCTCTAGTTACTCCAATAGTTGCCATGACCCGAGCCTGGAAACAAGAGAAACGCATTAATATCAAAGCCAATTCCACACACAATGTTAATGTAGTAGAGAATTAAAAACTGATCCCACCACACAACTGCTAGGGCTTTTGGAGGAATTACCTCTCTTTTTCAATGTCTCCTCCCCTGTATGAGGGAGTTAACATAGACAGTGACCTTTAAGCAGCTAAAATTGTGAAAGTGAAAAGACTACCCACCAGGATCACTCTGACTTCAATTTCTCTCTTTCTGCAGGGCCAAGAAAAAACCTGCCTATCATTCTAGACCATAAATTAAATTCCCCTGAGTAGTTCAGGAGTGGGTTTAACATCCACTGCATCCTCAGGTGGTTTGTGAAATTTGGGAATGCTGCAAATACTTGCTGTCTCAAAATTATATATAGCACAGAGAGAAAGAGAATGAATGAATGGTGTGTGTGTGTAAGTGAGAAAAAGGTCAGTAAAATAAAAACGTTTAATCTCAACCAGAATAAAAATTCTCTCTCATTAATCTAAGTCTTCAGGAATTTAAAAATACCTAATGCACCTCTCCCTATCACTTCCTTGTTCTCCCTTCGCCTCCCCTATTTCCCCATTTCTCTTTATTCTAACTTATGCATTGTCTAGGGCCTAGATTGTGAGCTCTCTGGGACAGTTGTTTGTGCAGGGTCTAGGACAATGGAGCCTTAATCTCTCTGAAAGAGACCTCAAGTACTACTTGCACTAGAAGGACTAAATTATATTAAGTGTATGAAGCACTCAGCATGTTAGTCAATGAGAGCACTCTGTCAGTGGAATATTTTGATAGCTCTTTCTTGAAGTATTGTCATTTCCTATATGCAACATGCCCCTGACCACCTGGGAAGAGGGAAGATGCTGTAGGCAGCTTTTGAAAAAAGGCAGGTAAGTTAAATATTGAGGGTGCCTCCCTCCTTTCATTTTGTTTAGGAGTACCAGACAAGGATGGCTGTTATGCTTTGCTTTGGCAATGGAGCCATTTGCAGTGAGTGAGAGAAACAGTCCTATGGTAAAAGGCATCAGAAGGCCTTCTGGATTAAACACACAATAGCTTTTCATGCCGACAACATCTTGTTATATCTGCCGGAGCCAGAAGCCTCATTAAAAATTATAGAGCTTTGGAATTTGGGCAAGCATCAGGCTTCAAAATAAACTACGATAAATCTGAAATTTTAGGAATTAATAGTCCCAAAAGCGTCAAAACAAACTGTTGTCACATCTACATAAACTTAAATGGGTAAAGGACTCTTTAAAATAGTTGAGAATAAATACTGTGGAGAAACATAAAAATCATTTTAAGACAAGTGATCCTTCAATGTGAAATAAAATGATGAAAGTCTTGGAAGAATAGATGAATAAGAAATAACTTGGTTAGGTAGGGTAGCCTTGGTAAAGATTAATGTCCTCCCAGTAATTTTTTTTCAGTACATCTCTGTTGGTATCCCTGACATGACATCAGAAACATGGCAGGATGCACTATTAAAATTCATATGGAAACATAAGGCCACGGGTGAGTTCTAAGTTCCGTAAAACTAGCTTTCCCTATTTTGGTTTATTATTATTATGCATCACAATTAAAATATGGGGTCATCTAGGCTAACAATAGACCATCCAAACATGGGGTAAAATTCTAACCAGACTATAGCCCAAATATGGTTATTCATTGTAATTGTTGAGTTAAAAAGAAACATACGTCACCAAAAATAAAAGGTGGTCATTTATCCAGACCACCTTAGCAGCTCTGGACAAATTTTCTAAATTCCTGTCACCAAGACCCTCTTCCTCAACTACTTTCATTAATAATCAGGAATTTATCCCTAGGACGTATCAAAGTGGCTGTCCACTGTGGGTGAGAGCTGAGCTTATTCAATTCAGACAGCTGTTCCTCGGTACTGATTTGAAATCATACCAAATTATACCATGTAATAATGTAAGTGATATAAATATCCCATATTGTCAATATCCCATAGGTCAAACATTTTATTGTGAAAGCTGGATATGAGGTGGCTCTATCTAGACCTTTAACCACATTTGAAAAGTTGAGCCAGGAGCAAGCTGAAACAAAAGGTTTAATTTCTAAAACATATACAATTTGGATTGAAAAAGATGTTGATAAGAAAACAATCCAGATGAAAAGATGGGAGAAGGATTTGGACAAAGAAATTGATGCAGGTGAGTGGGTCTCTCTGTGGGAAAGGGGATATTCATCTTCAATATGTGTAGCTCAAAAGATTAATAATTTATAAAAATTATTACTGTATAGATGGCATTAGACTCCAGTTAAGATCAATAATATTTTTGCTACTAGGGAAGAGCTCTTTTGAAGGGATTGCAGGTAGAGGGAAACATACTTGCACATAGGCTGGATGTGTCCAGGATTTAGATGGTTTGCGGAGGCAATTATTAAAGAGATTCATTTTATGACAAAATGCTGGCATCCTAGAGATCCCCTGATCTGCTTCCTTAAAGCTCAAGTAAAGGTTCGGCCTTTTAAGCAGAACTACAAATTAATTACATTTTTGTTAGCAGCTAGACCTTGTGTTGCACATTATTGGAAAAATGTGACCCCCTCCTCCTATACAATTGTTGTGTAATAAAATATGGACGGTTCTTGTAATGGAAAAGCTTTCATACCAAGAATGTACACAAGAGAAGTGCCTAAAAGAAGATCGGTATTTAGACACTTGGCACTCTTTTTAGCATACTCAGAGGAGGGGGGCTGCTCAACCAGCAAACCAAAATCTTTAGCCGGTTTCTTTGAATATTAATCTGATCCTGAATAAGTAATATATGGTTTAGTATGTTAACATTTTATTTTAATTTTGCCTTAATAAAAAGTAAAAAAAAACCCAACAACCCTGGGGGTTTAATAACAAAGGCAGCAGGATGTCTCTTCATAATGGAGTGCTGCCACATATTTCCTTTGGCAAGACAAGAACCATGAGGCAAACTCAGATCGCTGATGTGACAATAATATGAACAGGGTCATTACTGGGAACAGCAATAGTTTTAGAGATGCACCTCACTCCCCAATACCCTCTTTCAAAGTGCTTCTCCTGACTGCAGAACCAGTACAGACAAGATCTTCAATTACCTCAGACACCTCACCTACTTGCTAGAGCACTTTTCCCCTGAAACATCAGCCATTCCCCCAAGAAACTCCTGAGTCTTCCTTAACTAATACCATGCCACAGAGCAGCCAGCAAGATACTCTCACAGGGCAATGAACCCAACATCTTCTCCCAACAACCTTCCTACCACCCTCAAGTCAGGGGGATGGGAATCTGGGGCCACCTCTGAACCAGGAAGCTTATGCTATGGATGCCAGCTAGTGACCGAGATTACTTTCAATAACATTATACATTAAAACACTACATCCACAAAACAAAGAGAAAATAAATTTAAAAATAACAGGTGCACAAACACTTTGCAAACAAAAGAACCAATCCCATCAAACCTGCAGATAAGCTACAGCAGGTTTGAATCCTTCATAACTAGATTTTATCTGAAGATTGCATATTTCTGTATTCAAATAAGAATCCAAACAGTGGGGAAATGCTGTTTGGAAACACAGTGAGCATACTAATGTCAGCAAACTGAGACCTCTCTGTCCTTATATTCATCCTATTGCTATGTCTAGCTAGGCTTGTTGGGATCAGAGCGAATAATCTTGCTGTTCATAATCATGCAATTGGTAACACGGTGGCACTTGGATAAAATTATCATTAAAAAAAAAAATTAGTTCTTATCACTCCAAATGTGTTACCTTTCCCTGAGATCACACCCACCTATGCCTCCCCTTATGTCAGAATTTCAACAGCTTCCTTTATCTCAATATACTGTAAATCATGGTTAAACACACAACTGCTGTTTTATTCAGCAAAGTGGATAGATTTTTGTCTTCTTCACCCAACCAATCCACATTAAAAATGCATTTTGCAACCATGCCATGAGAACTATGTGCACATGAACAGCAATTTAAGATTGTCTCATTTTAGCTTATTTGCAACAATGCAAAACACTCTTATGAGCTGCGTGCATGTAAGAAAACAAAAGTAAATTGAGCAACAAATGACTAAGTTTGTTATAAAACTACCTTTTAATACACTGCACTTTTCCCTCCCTGAAAACAGCAGAGACTGATTTATGTCAGACACAATATTCTTTCAAGCTGTCAAAATGATAAAATAAAGAGATACTGAGTGGAAAACATTGGACTGCCACAGGCTACACTGAGTGGTAAACAGCACAGAGTTCTTTATCCCTTTGGTTCAAGGAAAGCTCACATGCCTACCTTCTTGCCTTCTCCATATATAAGGGGAAACTTCAAGTCGTCCTCTTCAATGCTTTTGTATGCCCTGTGGGGGGGGGGATAAACAACATATTTTTTTTAAAGTTTGCACTCAATTAGTGACCCAGTGCCCTAACACAAGCAGCTGTGTATATTTTTATTATTTTTTCCTAGAGACTCCATCTTTGCAGCAAGCTGCCAATTTGTTTTTGTTTTTTCTGTGTAGAGATTTTCCTTACAGAACTGTGCTATTTGAACAAAAGAAAAGCTAATCCAGAGAACATGCAGTATTTAACACCAAGCTGTCCTTGTTTCTATTAAGCAGAAGAAAGTACAGGTAAACTGGAACAATATCCTAATTAGCGAAGGGGGTAGGAGGGGAGATATATTGCTGGGCATGGCATCAGCCGTACAATTATACATTGCCATAAAGAGCAGGGATTGGATTCACATTAATAATCTGAAACTGTGAGAAACAGCAGAGTTTGTAGATGGCTGAAGTGTGAAACAGTTCTCAGATCCAGTTCTCGCTTTCAGGAGCTGTTTATATCAAAGCAAGCTTCATATTGTGGAGGGCGTGAGAAGATATTTAGAGCCCATTTGACCTTGGCTAGGACCTTCAAGGTTGCCAGAAATTCTGTGTTTCACAACAGCTTTCAAATGGCTGAGAGATGAGAGAAGAATGAGTTCATCCTCTAAATGTGTTTACACCATGTGTGCATACTCTACCTTTTACACAACTGATTTTTTAGCACTGATGGGGTTAAAAGGTTAGCAATTTTCCTGGTGAGAAATTAAGAAACATAGACGGTTGTAACTATTATAGCTCTTGAGAATCCTTTTGTATTACCGAACATATTCTCAGATCAATGAAATGGGGTGCTCGCTGGGGTTAGGTATGTAGCCCGAAACATCAAACAGGATTCACCTCCATCGCCTTCTCTATATGACAAACATTTTTTTCCCTTTGCTATTTTCTCCCTTTCCCCACCATTTGAGTTACCTAAGGACACATCACCTGAGAGAACAAATCAGTATTCAGCACTGAACTGGAATGCACGAGTGTGAAAAAAGAATGCACAGTAGTGCACCCTCTTGTCAGTCTCACCCAGAGCCTCAACACCTAATGTTCAGCTCTGGAGCTGGACTGGTTGTTTGAAGTCATGGGAATCAAATGCAATTAGGTTTAAACAACATTAAGGTTGTGACACAAACCAGCAGAAGCCAGGAAATTAAAGTTTAAGGCTGAAATCCTATGCTGAAACCCGCCTGTAACAACCCCACCTGCTACCCTGAAATATTGTATAGAGCTGGGATTAATACAGGGTGTTACATTACGTACCTGTGCTGCACTACCTTGGCACAGCACGGGCAAGTAATGATCAAGAGGCAGTGACACAGGCATGATATTTAAGCCTCATCTTTACCTTGCCTTGCATGGTCAGCTGGTGTCAAAATTAGCTTTTTCAATTTTTGTTTCCATATTAAAAAGTTAGGTAAATGTATTTGAGTGAAAATAATAATAATTGCATATTTACCCTGTGCATTGAATAAAGCTCCTGGAGCAGATAAAGTCTATCATACAATGAAAGCCACTTTTTTTGGTGAAATCTATGTTCTATGTAGCTGCTACTGCCCAGATGCTACAGTTAAAGAAGGCATTCGTGCTACAGACTGAAAAGTACAGCTACAAACTGGGGAAATATTGGCTCTGCTGTAGGAAGCACAACTGAGTCTTTTCTATGCTCTAAGCTATTGAGCTAGTACAGCCAAAGGATGATTTCTTGGGTTGATGTTCTTCCACTTTCTTGGGGAGAAATAACTGTCCATTACAAAAATTATGTGATTCTCACACCCTAAATAAACCAAAAAAAAAAAAAAAGATTTTTCTGTCAGACACACCAAGTAAACTTAGTGCACTGATTCAATTCAAAAGCAAAGCTAGTTTCTTGATGGAAGGAACAAAGTCAGTTGTACAGCAGAAAGAACCAAGATGAGATACTAGCAGAATCTGTGGAAGAACAGGAGTCATGAGTCCATGATGGGACAGCCCAGAGGGTGTCTTTTTACAGGAGTGAATGAACGGGGGATGCTCTAGAGCTGGAGGAACAGAGTTAATACATGGTGAACATCTCAATGAGGAGAGCACGTGGGGCTACTGAGCTGAAGTGCACAGCAGCAATGTACTGTTGAGAAAGCATCTGAGTGATGTCTTCCTGGGGTTTTCTATGGGGGATAGAAGCAGATCAGATCCAGAATCTGAAAGGAAAAGGAGTCATAGATCACCTCATGTGCAACCTTAGGGCTAGCATGAGACCCGTCTGCATATGGAGCCATATGTAGGTGTGTTGCCCAGGAGCAGCCCAGGGAAGGACTTATAACACCTATCACCACTGTACAAGGTGGGCTCAGTTCTCCCACTGTGTTTGAGCAGAGCTGACAGGGAAACAGTGGCAGCTTCCTGACTGCCCGTTAAAAAGCTACAGGGTGACCGCCTTTAACTTAGGTAACCGGTGCAAGGTCTTAAGAGTCACAAATCCCTCACTTGCTCTCTATTTTGTTTCCAGTAGAAAGTCACTAACTATAGCCTGAAAAGGATGCAGATTACTTCCTCCCATTCCCCCAACTTGGCTGATATATTGAGGGGAACGGTTGCGACAGCTCCACTCACTCCCCACCTGCTCTGAAGCACATTTCCCCACCCCCAATTAAACCCAAAATGCAGGGAGGAGCCCAAAGCAAGCCCCATAGAGGACTGGGGAGGTTTCATTTCCCAGCATGGCTGTAATATGGCCAGTCAGAATCTGACCCCAAGTAACCAGGATGTTATGTGATTCCATATTACATACCGGATGGATCCAAATGGCTCTCATATCATAATCTAGTAAGGCCAACAAGCCACGAAAGATTTCTAAACTAATATTTTTGGCTTGTTATATTTCAAATAGCAAACACCACTAAGCCATGGCACTAACTCCCTGACAATTTCCTTTTTTAATAACAAACTGAGCCTGATCTTGAGCCACAAGACTACAGAAAAGTTAAAAATGCTTAAGCTTCTGGTTCTCCCATTCTCTTACAATGCTGTAAGTTACTTGGAGCAAGGAGCATGTCTGTCCTTATGCCTTAATGGACAGTGCTAGACACACGGTTGGTGCTAAAATAAGATAACATTATTAATAACTTTTGTTATTAATTCATCATTAATTTTATTATATATTCATCACCATAATGACTGAGAATCTTTCAATTGGGCATTAAGCAATGTTGTTTGGTCTCTTTTCCTCTCCCCAGAGGGAGAAGCGTGTGTAGGGAAGTTCAGACCGCAGGAGAATGATAAAGGACAGCTTTTCAGCCAGTAGTTTAGTGATTCCACTGGGGAGGAGGAAGGAAACTGTGAAGCTCCTTTTGATTTATACTGTGTGAAACCTACTGTTGATTTCACATAGGCTACAACCTTCTGGGCTATTTCACTTGACTTTAAGAAATAAAGTTGCATTTATGCTTGCCTGTGTTGTTTATAGAGAGAACACTGTATATATAAAAATACTATATGGCCATTGGTATGTCATAAAACAGATGCATGCGGAGGTAGAGGAACCTTCCATTTTGTAAAAAATGCCAGCACAAGCCCCCTTGAAACATCCATATAATTCAACCTAAGCTCCCTTTGATAACAAAACAAATGCAGTTTCGTTGCGACTTGTAATGAAATGCTAAACTGTATTATACTGTTCAGCCACTAGGTGGCTTTTTATTTAAATGAACCTCTTTCGTCCCTGGCAGAGCATCAAAGGATCATATGATGAACATATTTGGTGTATATAAGCAAGCTCTGTAGCCAGTTCACATCTGGTACAGAAGTACATGACATGGTGTCAGGAGTAAATTAAGAACAGAAACAGAAGGAACAGAGCAACACTGGTTTCAGAAAGAAGGAAAACAGCAATAAACACAGGTGCTGACTTTCATTTTTCTGGGTGGGTGCTCCATGCCCACTCTGCCACAAAGCCCCGCACTCACTCTGCCCCTTCCCCCAAAGCCCCACCCTCGCCCCGCCTCTTCCTGCCCCTGCTCCACCCCCTCTTCCAGTGCCCTGGCCTCACTACACCTCTTCCTGCCACTTCCTGCCTGCCGCCAAATAGCTGATTGGTGGGGAAGAGTGGGCACCAAACAGCTGATTGGCAGGGGGCCACCAAACAAACAGTTGATTGACAGAGGGCTAGTGGGTGCTGAGCACCCACTTTTTTTCCCTGTGGGTGTTCCAGTCCCGGAGCATCCATGGAGTCGGCACCTATGGCAATGAAGGTTGCAGGATCTCATCAACATGCCATTCTTCAATGCCCCAGAGAACTTCAGCTTCTTTAATTTATACTATGGGGATGCAAGCAGCGCATCTCTTTAAATCCTTAGATTTTACTGAAGACAGTCACAAAGGTGTCTATGCTAAAGGGTTCAGGCTATGTCGATACATACTTTATACCCCAGAGAAATGTGGTTTATGAAAGAGCATGTTTTCACCAGAGAATTGAAGAACGAGAGGGAAATGTTGAATGTTTTATAAGAGCGCTGCACACATTGGCTGAAAACTGTGATTTTCAGAATGCAAAACATAAAAATATCAAAGACAGGCTGGCTATTGGATTAGCAGATGAAAACCCTCCCCAGAAGCTACAATTGAAGACAGATTTAACCCTAGTCACAGCTATTCAAATAGCAAAACACTCTGAACTGGTGAAACAGCAAAACCTAGAGAAATCTGACAAACTTAAAAAACCTAAAACTAGCTTAGAAATTGTAAAAAGACATTTATGCGTTAAAAGTCATCATCATAAAACCCCTGAGGCAAGGAGAGAGAACTTCCCTACATACACAAGGTGTGGAAAAAAAGTCATATTCCAAGAAATGATGCATGTCCAGCCAGAGCACAGAGTATAATAAATGCATGAAATATGGATATTTTTCAGCTGTTTGCCTCACCAACGCAGTTAGGGAATTGACTCGTATTATAGACAATCAAGAGCCATTGTTTCTGGGATCTATCACTTAAATTGAATATTCGTGGCAGGACTATTGACTTTAAAATTGACTCAGGAGTTGATGTCACAGTCATCTCAGAAGGGACTTACAATCACCGTCAGCCCTTTCCACAGCTGAAGTCATCTGACACAGCTCTGATTAGCCCTGGAGGTATTCTGAACCACATGGGCTTGTTCACCACAGAAACAAATTACAAAGACAACAGCAATGCTTTTAGAATGCATGTGATCAAAGGATCAAAGACAGCATACCAGTCACAATGGGCCTATGGAGAAAGGTGGAAGAACTTGACAGAGGATTTGATGATATCAGACTTTTGAAAAGAGATCCAGTACAAATCAACTTAAGAGACAAGGCTGAACCATATATTGTACAAACACCTCTACCAGACAGACCTTGGAAGAGACTAGCTGCAGATTTATGCAAAGTCAGAGGACATCCTTACCTGGTCATAGTGGACTGTTTTTCCAGGTATATAGAAATAATTTACTTAAAAGACACAGCATGTCACAGTGCTTTTGAGAAATTGAAGTGTGCTTTTGCTCATATTAGTGTTCCAGAACAATTAGTGATGGACAATGGACCATAATTCACTGCAGCAGAATTTAAGTCATTCCAAATGAAATATGACTTTGATCATATTGTTAGCAGCTCACATTAGCCATAAGCGAATGGAGAGGCTGAGAGAGCTGTACGGACACCCAAGAAAGTCTTACAGCAGAAAGATCCATTACTTGTTCTTCTGAGTTACAGATCAACACACAACAGTTATAGGATACAGTCCAGCACAACTCCTGATGGGAAGACAACTCAGAACTATTGTTCCAACTTTGGAAAAGAACCTGTTTCCAAAGTGGCCACACATGGAGAGTAGCCAAATTGGATTAAAAGGCTCAAAGAGCTTATGTACACTTTTAAACAGATGTCACTCAGAGAACTGCCAGGTCTAGAGCCTGGTGACTGTGTTGATGTCAAACTGGATGGAGAAAAGGATGGACAACTCGAACTGTTGTAAAGAAAAAGAATTCAGCACCCAGATCATATGTGATCGAGACTGACAGTGGAGAGTACAGCAGAAACCATTGATATCTACAGTTTGTTCCTCAGACAGAACAACAGAACAAAAACTCTACAGATGGCAGACGCAGAACAAGACGATGATGACTCAAACTGACCACAGCCAGTCGCTGCAACTAATGGAGAGCCAAATGACCAAGTTATTACACATTTGGTTCATATAATTAGAAAACAAGTATGATTCAGAGACACTTGACAGACTGATATGTGCTCAACCTCAAAGACAGCATGATAGTGTAAATATTGTAAATGGCAGGAATGTAGAACTTGCAAGGGGAAATGGAATGGAATGCTGAACTGTATTATACTTTTCAGGTGGCACAATATTTACCTTATCCAAATGAACCTCAGCCATACCTAGCAGAGCATTAAAAGATCTCACGATGAACACATCTGGTGTGTATAAGCAAGCTCTGTAGCCAGTTTTGTACCAGATATGAAGTGCATGACACAGCCCTTCAGTTTTCTCCTTATTTTCCTGACCAATGTCTCAGAAAAAAGCAATGGCCACAAGAGCATGACAAAAGTAGTAGTAAGAGCAAGGCTGTGATATTGCTTACTGCTCTGAGCTTCCTTAAATCCTCTCAATGCCTCCATCACAAACTGGGTTTAAAAGGGAAAAAGGAAAAAGTAAAGAAAGAAGGGTAGCATGTACTTGGATGGATCTAACTGGTATTTTTTACTTGGTTTCGTGGTTTTTTTTGTTTTTTTTTTTCATTTAAAAGAAAGTAATTGTGAAAGACTGTTGCAGTCCAGAAATACTCAGTAAAGGCCTAGCATACACACCACCCACAAGTTACATTTGGATTCAGTACCAACATTTTGGAAAACAGTGCCAAATTGCATCAGGAGCCAAAAGAAGCGCCAAAACTAGAAGCAACCAAGATCTAGATCAGAGGTGGGCAGAGTATGGTCCGCGGGCTACATCGGGCCCGCGGGACCGTCCTGCCCGGCCCCTGAGCTCCTGGCCCAGGAGGCTAGCCCCCGGCCCCTCCCCTGCTGTTCCCTCTCCTCTCCAGCCTCAGCTCACCCCGCCGCCGGGCAGCTCAGTACTGGCGCACCCCCTGCAGGGGGTGGGGGCAGGGGAGAGCAGGGAGGGAGGCTCACCCGCAGCCTCAGGGGAGCAGGCAGACGGTGCAGGTGGCAGGAGTGCTGCGAGCCCGGGCTGGAGGACTCAGGAGAAGCATCGGGCGGCCGCGCAGCCGGCGGGAGAGAAGTGGCATTTAAAGGGGAAACTGCCGCTTCTCTCCGGCTGTGCGGCTACCCCTGTTCCCCCCCCGAGTCCTCTGCCCATGTTCTCAGGGCCACATTCCAAAAGGGGCTGGGGAGGGGCTCCAGGGGGGCAGTTAGGGGCAGAGGATCCCAGGAGGGGGTGGTCAGAGGACAGGGAAGGGGGAGTTAGTTAGGGGGTGGGGTCCCAGAGAGCGGTTAGGGGCAGGGAGTCCCAGGAGGGGGCAGTCAGGGGCCAGGGAGGGGGGTTGGATAGGGGGTGGGAGTCCCGGGGGGCCTGTTGGGGGCAGGGATGTGGATAGGGGTCAGGGGGACAGTCAGGGAACTGGCAGCAGGGGAGTTGGATAGGGGGGGGGGTCCCGGGGGGGGGAGGCAGGGGGCGGGAAGTGGAAGGAAGCCAGGCTGTTTGGGGAGGCACAGCCTTCCCTACCTGACCCTCCATATCATTTCGCAACCCCAATGTGGCCCTCGGGCCAAAAAGTTTGCCCATCCCTGACCTAGATGATGTTACTCATATGCTAAGTGGAATCTGGTCTAAGCACGCTGCAGAAAATTAGGAGGACACTGCTAAATGTCCTGCACAGGGCAATCTCTGGAACAAACTTCCCATGCGTTGATAATGACAGCAGCTACCACAAAGTGTTCTTTAAATAGTTAAAATCCTCTAAAAGGTTATGAATGTCCACATCTTCTCTTTTAGGCACAAAGACCCAGATTTTGAAAAACAGGAACCTAAACTTAGGAACCTGTCTGGTTTTCAAAATTCCTGCGTGCCCAGTGAATCCTATTGATATCAGTGGGAACCGTTTGGTGCTGAATTTTGAAGAAAAACAAACAAAAAAACATGTTAGTGCCTAAATATGGATCGAGTTTTGTCTCATCTGTTAGTTTTCTACAGACACAATTTTTAAATTGGCTTTATAAAACATGAAAAAATATGTTGCATTTTAAATCAACTTTGTTTAAATATACTCATTTAAAAAGAAAATTGAGTGAATTTATCACTTGTGAAAAGTGTCGTATTGACACCCTTGGGCATGAACAGATTGGCACTGATAACACAAACTATCCCTTGCAGTTCTGCTAACAGGCCTCAGCCCTACTCTGGGAAGGATCAGCTCTGCGGATGAGAGGGTAGTTCAGATTTCACATCCATTCCATGCTTTCCTTTTCTACTGAGACTGACTACAAAGTTGCCAGAGCCCATTGCAAGTTCCTCCAGTGGTGCAAGTGGAATCCATTTCTTACCAGTACGGGGGCAGAGGGAGGAGCAGCTAACGGGGGGGGCACGTGACCCCCTCACGTGACTCCTCCCCATCCTTCCTCCAGCCCGGGGCCCCCACACTCTTTCCGTCCCCTCCCCGTAACCCACTCCCCTAGGGTGACCAGATGTCCCGATTTTATAGGGTCAGTCCTGGTTTTTGGGTCTTTTTCTTATATAGGCTCCTATTACCCCCCACCCGATTTTTATTCCGATTTTTCACATTTGCTGTCTGGTCACCCTACATTCCCCTTATCTGGGAGGAAGTGGGTCTCTGTCGTCCTCCTGCTGTGTGTATCGGAGACTTCAGAACCGCAGCCAGGAAAGGAGCAAAACGCCGGCAGCTCCTCCGGCGTAGCTCTACCACCCCCAGTCCCGCTCCCCCAGCCCTGTCTTCTGGCGGGGCTGCTGTACAGATCCCAGAGAGACGCAGCTCTCCTGGGAACTGCAGCGGGGAAAGGAGCAGAACGTGGAGCCAGAGGGCAGCCCCACGCAGGCAGCTCCTATGGTGCCTCTGTACCGCCCCCCGCCCTGACCTCTGGCAGGGCTGCTGTACAGACAGAAGAGACCCTGAGTGTAAGGGCTGGAGGTGCGCCAGAGGAGCTGCCGACGTGGGGCCTCCCGTCAGCCCCATGTTCTGCTCCTCCTGTCTCTTTCTGGTATGCCGTACTGGCTGTAATACCTTGCTGGTACGGCACAGCAGACCATACTGCCCTACTTGCACTGCTGAGTCCCCCCAATGAGACATCCAGTACAAACCTGAACAAACAACCCAATGGAAACAGTTAATGGCACGTGGCGTGGTTTCAAGGGGATATCGCTTGACACGCAACTTCACGAGCCACTTATGTTAAGTAAAAAGAAAGGACAGCAGTTTCAGACATGTTCTGTTTGCATTGATAACAAGGCTAGGAGCATCCCTTTAAGACAGGTTTGAGAGACAAAGCCAGACAGGTTTGAGAACACAAGCTGTTCTCAATACCCCTACACTACTTCTCTCTAACCAACATTCCCAGCTCATACAGCTAGAAAGTGGGGTTTTAATCCTTGAGCAACATATAGATGAAACTGACTAGAAATGATCCCTTATTTACCTGTCTCTGGATAGAAGGGGAACAAAGGTTGGAACTAATTCTTTGAATAAAGGGTGTTCAAATCATTAATCTACAAGAACTGGTTCTCTATATAGTATATTTGATTACTGTCACCGAACCAGAATAATTAGCCACTTATTACCATGCCTTCAAAGGAGAGGAATGATAGTGTTCCTTAACCACACTATCTTTGAAAATCAGGCAACTCAGGCCCTGATCCAGAAAAGTATTTAAATATGTGCTTAAATTTAAGCACATGCTTATTTGCTTTTTTTGGATCAGAACCTTGGTTAGGACCCTATATATGGATATAGGTGTCTGACTTTAAGCAGTCTTTGAAAACGTTTGCTGTAATCGGCTGATGCTTCATGACATGAAGCTGTCATCTTCATGTCATGAGGTTGAATGGGTGTGTACAAGTAAACTGAAAACCTAACATGGAAGGTGCTAAAGAGGAGCTAAAAATACTCAAAAAGCCTGTACAACGGAGTGGTGGTTGTGAGGGAGGGGAAGATGTCAGAAATAAGCAACACAAACTAAAGAAAAGATTTTCACATTAAAATATATTCGAGGAGGTAAAATCCTTTTTTTTTTTTTATACACAGAGAACCCAGCGGAGAGGGGTCTGTTGCACAAATGGTGGGGAACTGCTAAGGCATCTCGTGGCTCTACTTTTCTCCTTTTGGTGCAGCAATAACTATTACTTTTCTGTCCTGTCTTTGTTTTATCCTGCCCCAAAGACACTGGCTCAGTTCCTGTGGCATGTGTGCACTTGGGGAAAGCAGAGTCATTCGTCACTGTCAGGAGATGTGCTGTACACAGCAGGTCAGGTCTCATCCCCCGCTGTTCCTGCAGCTAGAGCTGCAAATCTTGAAAAGATGCAGAACATGCACATTGCAAACAACCATTTATCATTCCAGAGCTGTGCTCCAGACAACCAGGCAATGAGCTGCCTCATCCGCACATGTGAAAGAACCATTCTCCAGCCCCTCTCCCATTACAGGAGCTTTGCAAGCGGCTAATTCGCCTTGCTATTTTCTCCCTCTTGCTCTGTTTGCTAGTAGCTCTGGATTACAGTTCCTGCTGCAAAAATGACATCCTACCCCCCTGTTCTCTAGAAAGGCCTAAAGCTGCCAAGGTTGCCATAATCATTAAATTATGAAAATGTAAGTCGCTGGGAGGAAATTAATACCAGGCACGACCAGGAAAAGGCTGCTTTCTTGTGAAGTAATTATGAAATTAAAATTTGATCTCTCCCTGGCAGTTCTACAAAGGATATGAGACTGAGGTCTAAGCACAACAATACAGTCAGAATTTCAACAGAGGAAGCACACAGGGTTCCACTAGACAAAAAAGCCCATAAAATACTCATAAAAATATGAACTTTTTATTGTAAATTACATGAATTTGGCTAAAAGGTGTAATCAAGTGGGTGAAGATGCAGGGTTTGCAGACTTCCAATTACTCTTTACAACTTGGAGTCAAGCTGTTAGGAAATGCAGCTTATCTGAATAAGACTAATAATGCTAAGTTAATTAGACCCACAGGCATTGACCAGCAGATAAATTCAGGCCTAAAAGAGGGACACTGCCACTTTAAATACTGCCTTGGGATCCGAGGGAAAGCTAATGAGGAGTGTCAGTTGGGGCTGTTTTATTAGGTGGTTCTCTAGAGGATAAAGCCTGAGGTTTCTGTAACAAGGCTTCTGTGCTTGATTCAATAAATCAATTTATATTAAACAGGGGTGCAGCGCTGGCGTCTGCTTCATAAAGCACTCTGTGGCATTTCTCAATCTGCTTATCCACTTCTCTGTCAGGCTACCTGAATGTGCTGTCAGAGGACATTGAACAGAGCAATAACGAATAGGACAGCATCCACCTTGACATTATTGTTCAAATCAACTTGCGTGTTCCCAAGCAAAACGTGTGCAATTGGCTCTTGGGTGTGGGATTTTGGGTCCCCGTTAAGTGATTAATGAGACCTTATTTTTAAGAGCTGGAGTCTGAGCTGCAGA
Organism: Trachemys scripta elegans; assembly: GCF_013100865.1. NCBI lineage: Eukaryota > Metazoa > Chordata > Testudines > Emydidae > Trachemys > Trachemys scripta. The sequence continues at coordinate 59,317,454 of NC_048298.1, forward strand.
CGCCAGTGCAGGCTGCACAATAAAAGCAAAGGTCATCCGCCCTAAACAAAATTAAAAAAACAACTTCGCTTTAAACTCATTTTATCAGATGATCAGAGGCTGAAAGATCTTCCCTGTTAGAAAGGAAAGAGAGAGCACTAAATAGGTTGGCAGCATTCCATGAGGTGGACAATATTGACCCTAGAGTAAAATGTTTTTTGTTTAGTGCTAGTCGTAGGATACCAGCCTTTTTGGTATGGAGTAAGTTGCACACAGAGATCCCTCCCCAAAACGTGATGGCCATTGGTGGCTAATTGTATACAACAACCACAAAACCTCACAGACACAAATGATCTGGGAACAGCTGTACCATTAGGTACACAGAATGCTCAGATTCTGCTTATGACTTCTATTCACTTTATTCCTACTTTTTAATCCCTTACATGTAGTTGGGACTACAGCTGGTTGGAACATTTTCAATAAAATGCAATTTCGTCAAAGCCAAAATATTTTGCGGAGACATACATTTTCACCAGGAAGGATTTTTTGTCCAAGGTTTTGGTCACTTCTGACACAAAAAAAATCTTCCTGAGTCAAAAAGCTCAGGTATCAGTTTCAAACCAGCCATTTCAACACAATTCTGTTTTTGTGAAAATGTTCCAAAGGTTTGGGTTTTGTTCCCATACGGATTGAAAATAAATTCTGAAACCTCACGAGCTGCCATGAAATGGAACGTTGGCAGCTGCTAGACTTTATGGCCACAAGTGAAGAAACATCACTGGTGTTTCTGTTGTCTCATGGACAGCCCAGCAGGACATGTGGAAAGATACCAAACATGCCATCTTCATGACAAGGTTTAACTTCTCCCAGCCATAGGCCTGGGAACCCAGTACCACAGATCCAGCTGTGAGAAACTGCTCTTTCAACTTAGTAATACAGACGTCTGCCAGAAAATTGCAGCTTGAGATAGCCCAGAGGCTTGTTCAGCAGGAGACAGAGCTCTTAAGATACAATGCCAGCTACAATATATATCCCGTGATGGCTGCTCAACACAACGCCGAGGGGGGTGACTTGCATTAAGCTCCCACCTTAAGGCTATAGTGGAATTTTTGGCACAAAATCTGAACACACGAGACAGAGAAAGGAGACAAGGTTGGGGTGGGGGTCGGGTAAGGATTGGGGGAGAAGGGAAAGGGTTGGTCTCAAAGCAATTACAGGCAGCCTTAGACTAGTGTGAGGCAGTGTATGTTGCCGGATCGGTGGCTGTCCTTATGCTATGAGGAAGCTTGGCAGCTCTGCTACCACTGTGAGCTGCTGAAACAAAGCCAATGTGGAAACTTCACAGGGAAAAAAAAAATGAAAAAAGAAGCCCAACTGCATTATGACAGTTCCAGAGACAATAACCTTTTGTAATCCAAACAAGCTAGCCAAGCCAATCTATTGTTGAGCCTCTGAAAAACTCCAGAGCACAGTAGAAGGGAAAAAAAAAAATCCTATAGCTTCTAATAGAAAACACAGAAAAACGCCCTGAATTTTAAAATCAAGCACAGTTCCTTTTTCAAGAGAAACCCTGGGGGCTATGTTTTACACCACTGGACTTTGTTAGTTTTCTTTGCATTCAATAATTAAGTGTGAGAGTGAGTGTTTCTCTTTCAAAAACCATCCACACATCTACTCACTTGTGCAGGAGGTTTGCTGATCAAAGATCTTGCGAATTAATTCATCCCCTCCCCCCCATGACCCTCTCTCTCTTCAAATTTGGCATGAAGAGGTCTAGGTTTGGCAGTGGCTTAGTACACCAGGTTATACTATAGTGAGTCTTGTGGAGAAGGTAAGGAAATATATGCTGGTTTAAACTCTATAATAGCTACCTTAACTCAAGGAGGGAAAGGGAGAAGTAAGTAACCTGAGGAGAAAAATCATCATCATGAAATAACAATCACTGAGCCTGTAGGTATGTTAGAAATCTAACATCTTAACCATATTTTTAGCCATTAAAAGGATTCCAAACGTTGACCTCAGGGGCCTGTTTTATGAGCTAAACAGAAGACTCCTGCCTAGAAGATTATTACATAAGAACACACAGGTAGTGGGAAGCACAACTTCCTTGACCAAGCACATTTAAAATGGAAATGGCACCCTTATCTGATCAGCTAAGCTTCACGAGGACATAGCAGTCCCTTCACCATTAGATTGTTTTCAGCTCTGAAGCAGAGAAACAAGAGAGACTGCTGATACTCCAGCACCGGACTTAGTCTGAGAAAACGGCTACAAGATACTCAACTGCTGACCAACGACTCCAGTACAAAAGTGGTCCCCCCTTCTTTGCTCACATTTATAAATAAAGGGACTAGAGGGAAGACGTGGCGTCATCTTCCACTTGCATTTTTGTGGCTCTTTCCATGCCCTTGTTCTTCAACTGTCAGTACACCTGTGGTGTACTTATAGGTGAATTTTTAGTCATGGTTTAAGACATGTTAACTAACAGGATTGTAAACTGTAGTGTAAACGCTATGCAAATGTTTGTCCTCTCTTACTTATCTCCTTTTTAAAGCTATTTAAAAATACCATCCCCCCAATCTCCTCATATGAATGTGTTTCCAGGCCTTTGATCATTCTTGTTGCCCTTCCTTAAACACACCTTTAATTTTGCAAAAGTTCTTTTTAGCTGGGATGACTGAAATAGGACATAATTGATTTATATAATGGCATTATAATATTATCTGTATTATTCACCATCCAATTCCTTATTCATCCTGACATTGTTTACCTTTTTGACCACAGCTGCACAGCTCCACTGAGCAGTTCACAATGATGCCCAGGTTTTGCCTGAGTCGATAGTTAATTTAGAACCCCATAAGGTGTTTGAGTAGTTGGAATTTTTCCCTCCCGTGTGGATTACTTTGCATTTATCAACACTGAATTTCATTTGCCATTGTGTTGCCCATTCACCCAGCTTGTTCAGGTATCTGAAGTTCCTCCCATTATTCTCTGCTCCTGACTAACCTAAATGACTGTGTTATCTGCAAATCTCGCTACCTCATTGCTCATTCCCCTTTCCAGAGAACTGATAAATATATTAAACAATGCGATAACTGTTACAGAATCTTGAGTCACCCTGCTGTTAACTCTTTACCAAAAGGAAATTTGACCATTTATTCCTTCTCTTTGTTTCCCTTCTCCTAGCCAGTTTTTAATACTTTGCCCCTCACCCAATGACTACTTACCTTCTTTAGTAGCTTCTTGTGAGGGACCTTGTCCAAGTCCTTTTGAAAGTCTAGGGGTATCTACCCTACAACCACTTCAGTGGCACATTATTGAAGAGTTCTTCAAGCACATTATTAAAGAAAATGAATTTATGTTAAACCAGAGACTACAATATTTATAAAACAGAATGATTTCAAACACATGAAAGACTCGCATGGTATGTCCTTTGAGGGTCTTGCCTCACTATCACTCCTCACACCAAGAATGAGCCAAGGTCATAACTCTAGACAATCTCTGATTTATTTAAGATTTTGTTTTCTAAAAAGAATAAAAGGTTGGATAGAGGGAGATACCCCTTTCACAACACACACACTGCTGTTTTGATGTAGACAGATTTATGCTAATCAAGAATGCATGCATTATTTTTCCCCCCTTTCAATGCTCAGAAACGGCACGTTCTTACCAGCCAGTCATGTTAAAGTCCCTGTAGAGCATCCTCTTCCCAACTTCCTTACGCTGCACCCTCCTTGGAAACTCTAAATGTGTGAACTCGTTACCCAGCAAGTGGGGCTGCATGAAAGCCTATGGGCAAAAAAAACAGAAGCCATGCTCATAGCTTACAACAAAATTCATCTACAAGATAGTTTCTCTCCCCCTCTCCCATTTTTATGTATTTTTTAATTTTTTAAAAAGAGGCGATGAGTAACTATCCTAGCAAACAGTATTCATACACATGAACAAAAATCTGACAGACTATTTGGTGGTTAGCGCAGAAAGCTAATCAGATACCTCCATAATCAGCAGTGAGATCTCCCCCAAGTCTTCTATTTTCTCCCACTTAATAAATACTAATACTTAGTACTTGTATAGCATATTTCATCCATTTATCTCAAGGCAGTTTGACAAGGTGGATAAGCATTATCATTAAGGGTAAGATTCTGTCAAGGGTATTTTTAGTTAAAGACACGGACAGGTCACAGGCAATGAATAAAAATTCATAGAAGCCCACGACCTGTCCCTGACTTTTACTAAAAATACCTGGAGATGTGAGGGGGGGCAAACAAAGTTCAGCTGGGGCTTGCAGCTGCTCCCGCCGCTGCTCCTGTGGCAGGGGCTGACCGCTGCTGCTCCAGCCCCAGTGGGGCTGACCCAACCCCAGCTGTTCTGGCGGCCCCAGGGCTGGCTGCTGGCCAGCTGTTTTGACAGCCACTGCTTTAGCAGCCCTGGGGCTGACAGCTGCTCCAGACCTGCCCCAGAAGTAGTCACAGAGATCCTGGAAAGTCATGGAATCTATGACCTCTGTGACAGAATCATAGCCTTAATTATCATCCCATTTTACATCTGCAGAATCAGAGAGAGATCAAGGCCCATCTTCAGTCAGCCAGCCAGTTCCCATTTTTGTAGCATTTTTATTAATTGCTTTCCTTCTTCTAAGGGAAGAAAAAAAAAAAAAAAAAAAAAAAGCAGTACTGACCCCATTTCTCCTGTTAAACCTGGACCAGTTCCTGACAAATTGCCTATAACAAATAAACTCTGGGTTATACAATATTTTCTGTTACCATGAGTATATCTGGTCCTCCCGGAAGTTAATAATTTTTCATGCTGGACAGATCCAATCATAGTATGGGTAAACAAATTTACTAGAGCTAGTCAGAAAATGGAATCCTCCCCCTGAAAGAAAATATCAAGTTTTCAGCCAAAAACTGAAATATTCCAGTCCTGCCTCATGGGAGTTGTAGTTTGGGTGCCTAATATTCCCTTTCTCCTCTGTGTGTCCGGCTCCCTGGTCAAACGACATCTTTCCACATGAAGCACCGTGGTCTCAGTTCTTGGAGATGGGAGGCAGTGTATCATGGTAGCTGCATGGCAGTGGTGCATCATGGGAGATTAAATTCATCCAATGACCCTGGCCCATAGAAAAGAACTGGAGCATGAGGCACCATAACTACAATTCTCATGAGGCACTATGGCGGCATTTCAGAATCAAAATATTTCTGTTTTCTGCCAAAATATTTTGGGTTTTGGCTTTCAGATGTTAAATAAAAATTGATTTTTTTTGTGGAAAGTGGACACTTTTCACAGAAAATTTAATTTAGTTAAAAACGAAATGTTCTGTCAAGAACAGCTTTGGCGAAAATTTTTTGATCAGCCCTAATATTTACACAGCTCTGCCAACGTGCCTCAGTTGTGCCCTGCTGCACTCCAGCTATTGAGATTTTTGGTCTCTCTACCAAAGACTACTTGCTAATGTTACTAAAGGGTCTGGTGATTCTGTGATGGGGACCAACTTCAGACTAAACCATTGGTTTTCATTTGGGGTCTAGAAAGAAGTTACACCGAAATCTCCAGATGTGAAAAGTTAATCTATTAACACTGTGCCTGAGCTCACATACAACATTAACAGTTATGTTTCCCCTACACATCTTACCATAAGCAGCAGCAAAAAGACAAACGAAAGAAAACATTTAAGGCTTAATTACATGTGCATTCTGGTGGGGTTTTTGCATTTACTGACAGTGAGCTCCTGCCTGAGACAAACTGAGTCAAATTAGCCAGGGATCACTGGGCCTAAGGTGGACAGACAAAAGTTGCATTTCCCCTTAGCCTTCTGGAAATGCCCCTTTCCCCCCTGTTCAGCTGGTTAAGGGAATAAAATCTGCCTTATCTTCAGCAGCAGCTGCAGTCAGGGAAGATCAAATGAGTTGGCATTAGTTTCTAGCGATGACATAAATGTAGTACTCATAAAAAGTGAGCAGTTGGGAGTATCTGAAACCTTTACTGATTTACCCAATAGCTCTCATACAAATACGTCAAAATAAAATATTTCCTTCATTTAAGGCGTGAACTTGCTGAATTCAGTGGGAGTTGGATCAGGCTCAACACATCACCTCTCTAGCCTAAAGAAACCGATTGCTTCCATTCTTTTATCCAGATATCTTTTGAGAAGAAACCTCCAGCTTCACTGAAATGGAGTCAAGGCAGATGACGTTCTGACTGGCTAACTAGAGTGCAGTCTACTTTCAAGGCCCAACTTTCAAGTTTGATGGAGACCTTCTGCTCTTTTGCTGGAACAAGAGTTCCATCAAATCCCTTCTCAGCACAGGACAATATTACTTTATCTGCAAACTGTAGTCTTCAATAAAGTTCCCCTAAAATATTGTCCTAACGGGCCATGTAGATGGATCACTGTTCCCTGCTAAAAGAAAGAAATTATTGTAAGGTATTACTGATTTTTAAAAATGTCTAGTGAGATCAAACCTATAGCATACATCTTGGAAAGAGGTCTTCTGTACTTTTACTTTAGTATTTTAGATATCCAATATGTAAATTTATGTATAATCATTGTGTTTATCTTTTTTTCTTTTATATTGAAAACTATACACATCTAAAAGAGTTTGATTCAGTATATTGCAGTATAAAATATATTTGGTAATTTTTGACATCCAAGAGATGGAATAGAAACCTGGTTTCTAATTTTAATAGATAATTTTATATTTTACTGAAGTCCTAAATAAATTCCAGAAACTCAGTATTCTATTACATTTTTTTCTGGATTTTTCCAATATTCACTTTTTTTTTCATCTGCTGTGTTGAAAAAATGAAGTCAATAATCAGTTTAGAATGTTGTTGATTTCAGTTTTTGTAAAAAATACATGGATTATCTTGAGCAAATAATTACAAATCCAGTCCACTTAAAGCTTAGTGTTCTCTGCCTTTAAAACAGGCAGCACTATTTAAAACACAAAAACACCCTACCACCAATGGAGTTTTTTCCCTCTTAGATTATCAAATTGCTTGTTTTACTGTATAGACAACTCCAAAAGAAACTAAATCCATAAGGCTTTTAGCAACATTTTTTCTTGCAAAATACGAATTTCCCTTATTGCAAAGGGAAAGTGATTGTGAGAGACTGCGTTTCATAAAGATTTGCTCAGATGGAAAGTCTAAGGTCACACGTGAAATAAGATTAATAAAGCTGGCAGAGCTACCAGTGGACTGCTAATGTTCAAATAAGATTTCTCTTCCGCAGCCTACCCTCAATGTTTGATTTACAATCTAAGAATCTTAACTTGGTTCTAGTATTTTTGACGTCAGTAAAACAGAGAAGGAGAAGAGGAATTTGGAAGCTGCTGGTGTCTGAATGTGAGCTGAATTCTTATGTGAAGAAACATTTCTTTTGCAGTTATTCTTGAAGTTTCCCTGGTAATTCTATAAAGTGATATGAATGTGCCACTATAAAACACAGGCTTGACTCCTTTCAGAGTGACTTATTGAGAACTGTTCCCTATTTACTACGAGGCGTGGCTCTTCGCCTTCCTCCTGGTGACAGATTGTGCTTTGCAATAGAAAAAGAAAATAAATACAAAACAAAAATCTTCAACATCTGCAGATCTTTAAAGGAGATCCACAAGCAGACACAAAGAAATCTCTTTAATTGATCAACAAAAGCAAAATGTGAATCAATTCTAACAACATTTAAATAGTGGTTAGACATCACATTTATCAATGATTTTACATATACTCAGTCTAGGTTTAAAAATATGCTAAGGAGAAAATATATTTCACAGAAAAAATGTTACTTAGCTTTAAAGCAAAAACAACCAACCTTGGTGAATATCAAATACTTTACTTTCTGTATCCTTACCAGGCTAGTTAAGAAAGCTTCACTCTACTATTCTGGCTTTAGGGTACAAAAAATATTTTCCACCATTTTGGTCTTTCAACAGTTATTACTGTCTGCTTTGGCACAAATCTACAGTATTCTGTATTATATGCTTTTGGGAATCAGCCATTTTATGGTTGTCTATATTAAAAATTCAGTGTTAGTTATGCTCTTTTAACAGTTAGCCATGTAGAAAAGAACCCACTCATGGAAATATGAGTCACTTTTCTTTCAACAGGCCGGTTTCCCCATTTCCTTTTTATTAAAATTGATCTGGAAAGCAAATGTGAAAACTAAGTTAACTCACATTTATGTACCAATATCCCAACAAATCAGGCTGTAGAAAGCATTTGTGTGCCTTACAATTCTCTTTGCGAAGTCCTTTAATGTTGACTGCTTCACTCAGGCTATCCTAGAATGCATCATTCTGTGACATCCAATATCAGAAGTTTCATTGCAACTCATGGTACTATCAGGGTTGCCATTTTCACCCATACATATAGCCAAGCCTCAAGGAATAGTACTGTTCCTTTAATACAAGGACAATTATCATTGTGCCTTTTCCTCAAGCATTACATTTTAGTTCAGGACCCTACACTCAAACTGGAAAAGGTTAAGTGTGATGCATCCAGGAGAGGTTCCAAGCATACTGGTCAGTTACTCTAGGGCTGGATCCATATTCAAAGCCAAACAACAGGAAATCTAAATAGGGGAAAACATTAGAAAAAGAAAACAAGTCTCCAGGATCAGAAATATAGGGCCAGGTCTTTGGTGGACAGTTGTAGTTCCCTTTATATGGGAAAGTTTCCAACTGGTGGAGAACTGACACCGGCTGTCTCTAGCACAAGATGAGCACAAAAAGTGGCCTATAGACACCGTCTGCCCAATGTACCAAGCAGAGTTCTGGTGCCTCTGAAGATTTGGATTGAAGGATTTTGATCTAAGGGGAGTGTGTAAAGAAACACAAGAGTAAGAAATTTGGACAAAATGGGTATTTTGGAAGTAGACTGTACTACCATTAACCAACACTCATTGTTAGGAAGATGAAAGGAGCCCCCGCTCCCCAAACCATACAAAATATTTCCATATCTCAGGTAATACTTTGTAAACTAATCTTTCAGACAGAGAAGTATCTATTTAAAAGAATTACATGAGGGGACGGGTGGCCTTGTAGTCAATGCATTAGACATACTCGGAAGATCTGCGTTCAATTCCCAGCTCAGGCACAAAATTCTTGTGTATTGTAGAGCAAGTCATGTAATGTCTCTGAGCCTCAGTTCCCCATCTGTAAAATGGAATAGCAATAATTCCTTCTGCCCACTCCTGGTCTTTCTAGACTGCAAACTTTCTGAAGCAGGAACCCTGCCTTGAATTGCGTACGGACAATATTTAGGCTGACTGTAATGCAAATGATAATGTTGTACCTGTCTGCAAAAGTCAATATTAACAGAAGTTTCTAGAGGGAATACATGATACAATATATATTGCAAAAATGCACTAAATGGCAAAATCTAGAATGATTCATATTAAAAGTCTCTTCAGAAGATAAAAGGGAAATTGACTGGGGTAATCTCCACAGATATATTTTTTGCCAGCCCAAATGCTGAAGTCTTAGAAAACTTCAGAAGTCAACAAATCAGTGCACAGTCAATATCTGGTTGGATTTTGTCATCTTTTTCACAGCATGCTAGCAAGGGAAGCACCATGATTTCCTTCCAGAGTGCCTCACGGATCATAATAAAAAGGTTGTCACAAATGCTGAGCCCTACAACTTCAAAGCAAAAGGACAACGCTTCGTAGGCTGGCAAAAGCCTGTCTGAAGAAGGGCCTACTACATGAATGGAACCTATTGGGGAGCAAGAAGACAAGTGCTGTGAATCTGGAGAGGGAAGGGAATGTGAATGTAACACTTGTACATCTTTTGCTAAATGATCTGTGTCTTAAGGTGTCATATCTTGAAGAGGAGATGACTGCTAGGAGAGGATCTATAACTGGAAGCTCCAAGAAGTTTCTAGCTCATTGACAGAGCAGATTGCTTCTGCTGCAAACATCCATATGGAATCAGTGAGAGGAATCCAGGGGCTGCATTCAGTTAAACGCAGGTTGCATTTGAATGTACACTTTTCTCCTAAAGAAGTAAAACTCTAGGTGAGACTAGTCCTTACTAGATGGTTGGGGTGAGAATGACTATCAATGGAAGCCCAAGTGCTCCTTGGAGCTGCTAAGAAAGAGGTTCATGCTCATGGATATTGTAGGACAGGCCATACCAAAAACTATGCTATAATTTGGCCTGGTCAGAAGATCTTTTGTCTAATGGTTTTTCTGCATTGTTAAACTAGCTCTAGTTGCAACAGTGACCCATGCCACTTTCTTCTCTATTTCTGGAGGAGACAAGACTGGAGTGGGTTTATAGTTCATTTGAGCTAAACACATATTACGAGAAGGAAGATTACATTGGGACTGACAATTGCAGAGTGAAACATTTATGTTAAAATGACCAGAATGTGCATTTCTTCCTGTTGTTCGATATGCATGGGAGAAGGAACTGGGAAACTACATTTAAACTGGAAGCCAGAGACTTGCATCCAAACAAATCCAAAGTAAATACCCTTAAGACAAGGAAGTGCAGTTAATATTGGTTTCCAGAGATGTAAGGATGAAGAGAGACAGGTGATAGCCCTGGACAGATAAGGAGGATGACCAGAAATCTCAGGTGGTTTAGATACATTATAACCAAGCATTTGAACTTTTAGAATTGGATGCTTATTCATGCTAAATAAGCTTGGGGTTCTTTTGAGGTTTTCCCTAATTAACACATTTTCCAAGTGCCTCAAAAGTACTGTTAGATGGCTACTACTATTTTTTTTTTTTAAACACTGGAGTAAAAGTGTTACCGATGGAACGTTTGAAATTGTCTCTAATTTTGTTTCACGCTCTTGCTGTCTTGCGTGTATTTCCTTTGAACATGATACCCATGGCCCAGGCACATTTGCTACATATACAAATGAAATAAACAAAAAAAGGTAAAGAAAATTCCAGGGGAAACAGCAGAAGTGCTTTTCAAATCAGTTGCTTTTTTCAAATAGAAGCCAGAAAGGACATCAAAAGAGCAAAATCCCTTGTAGGCAATGCTTTATCTCTTATTTTCCTAGAGAAGTGCCAGGCTCCCAAGATACTACAGATTCTCTTTATTTTACAGGAAAACAAATTATTTTAAATATAACTAAGTATAAATATTTATTAGGTCTGCTTTGTATTTGGTTCTCTGAATATGAATACATCCCAAAGTATTTCTTTCCTCTGAAATGTTCAGACTCAAGCAATGAACTGGAATAGGAATTAAATCTGAACAGAAAAACAAAAAGGCATTTTCTTCAAAAAAATGTTTTTAAAATCCCAACAACCTTGCCTCTCTACCCCGCCAAATACTGAGACAGTTTGAGTAGGCTGAACGTAAAAGGTATTTTAGGAACAACAGAAGACCATCAGGCCTAGGTTCCCTGTAGAAGGGGTGGGGACCCCTAGACTGAGAAGCCCTGGGGAGGAAGAGGAGCAAGGCCCTCAGGATAGCTACCATGAGAACTCTAGACAACAGTGCCCGGACAGGGTAGATCGAGGGGAAGGAGGTGCAGGGGAGATGGCTAGCCCAAGTCCCTTAGAGGCAGAAAAGGAGCAACTGGAGCTCGCCACAATGCAGCTCCCAGGAGAAGAAACAAGGACCCCGCATGGTGGCTTGGGAGAACCCGAGGGGTCCTGCAGGAGGTTGGGATTGGCCTTGACCCTCAACCAGAAGAAAAGGGGATAAAGGAGAAGGGATGCTTGCTGGGGTGCGATTGGTGTGAGGACCTGTGGGTGGCGGCAGAGCTATGGGGACATCCACCCCTCCACCAGTGTACTTTTTGTGGGTGGGGGATGAAGGAACCTCCAGGAGATGATGCCGGTGATTGCCTGAAAGAGGGGGAGAGGCTTCCCCGGACGAACCCTACTGGATGTGGGTGGAGAGGTCGAGGAAGGACGAACTTCACGGTTCATAAGGGGGTAGGTGTGTGACAGGGTGCTGGCTAGGACACCCTGAGCCAGCCCTCTGTCACAACAGCTCCAATCAGGAAAGGGGAATTGGAGCAGGTGGAGTAAGCGCAGGCCTAAATGGCAAATGGGGGAACAGCTGCTGGCCTTGTTAGCCAGCGGCTACATAAACGCTGGCAGGAAGGAAGCCGGGGCAGAGGAAAGGGAGGAGCCAGGGAGTTAGTGGCCGCTCTCCCCTGCTGGCTGCAGAAGCCAACAGTCCCTGAGGCTGCAAGCCTGATGCTTTCTGTAGCTACAAGGTGGTGGGAACTTCTACCCTAAATAAAGAGCACGGGTGATTGCACCAAAGCAGAGGTCTAAGCCTGCTTTGTGGGTGCAGCAGGGGCAGAAGCTAGAGGGGCCCATCGGCGCCCTGTTACAATCATACAGCAATCAATGGGCTCAACTGTTAGTTTTAATGGTGTAAAAATTAAATGGCGGTTTGAGTCAGAAAGAAGTAAAAATATATTTAGTTATTCGTTACATGGCTTATAGGCTAATAGTGCTTTGTACATAAACCATCCTGTCTCTCATCAGCTAGTCATTGGCTGCAGGGGGTTCGGCTGCCCTAAGCAAACTAGTAAAGCATCCATCCCTCCCAATCCACAGTTATCCACACTGAATGAGACCACCCACACTGAATGAAACCACTTCTATGGTAGATCCAACCTAGGTAAGAGATCTCTGTCAGCCATGCTAATAAAACACGGGAAAACAATATGCACAGTGTCTCTCACACACAAATGTCAGACTGCTACATTAAATACCATTGCACAGTAAACACTGGGAGGGAGTTAAGTACCCTACTTAGTTTGCTCATAGATGTGCTATAGTAAAATGTTACTTAACAATCCTGTGAACACATGACAGAGCAACATTCAGCAGCAGCTTGTACAATCCTCAGATCTCTTACCAGATATTGTAGTCGCTGACGCTCAGTCTCAGGAGTGAATTCTGAAGACATTGGAATAACTTCTTTGTTCCTGATTATTATGGCCCTGCAATTGTCATAAAACATTGTCAGTAGAGACTACAGAAAATACTGGGACATGTAGTCTTTTTCTAACATTAGCTGGGTGCTTATTCTGCTCGGATCAGAGCAAGACAAAAAAGTTTCCCCCCCCCCCCCCCCAAAACATTATAAAAACAGGATGCCAACTCTTGCCCCATTTTATTTTTGGTGGAATAGCAAAACTGTAGATTTGCTTAAGTCAAATTCACCTCATTCTTAGAGCTCAGAAAAATCAGACACCCAAATAATAAGGACAGGAGTTATTTCAACCCAAGTCTACAGGGTATATTCTTATTCGTGAAAGTCAGACACCCAGAGGAGATACTGCAGAATTACTGATTGCAGAACAACCCTTTGCAGGCTTTAATCCCAGTAGGGGCTGATACTCTCCAACCTGCTGGCTTCAGATGACTCATGCAAGCCACTTTCCAGTTATTGATTGGTCGTATGTCATGTCAGAACATTTCCATTCTCGCAGCAAATGGAAATGGCAAAGCAAATCCTGTTTAACACAAATCTAACTAGCTACCTGCCAGAGGAAGACAGGTAATGGGATGGCTATAGATCATCTGGCAGATTTCACACACATTTCTGCAAATGGCACAGAGAAAAGAAAATTCTACCACACAATGAATATATTTCTGTCATCCCTATAAAATATCTGTATAAAATAAAATGCCACATTTGTCCCTTCTGTAACTGTTTCAGCTAATGGGAGATACACCAGGGAAGAATTTGGTCCATAATGTTTCTACTGTATTTATTGTTCATGTATCCATTCTAATAATAGAATTTTATTCTCATACTTTTTTTATTATTTATGCAGTCCCTCAAGTGGTGCACTCATCGTACTTTATACTGTGGTTAGAGAAGACATACATGGTCCCAAAGATTTTATAAGCTTCAAATCTGCCCATCTAGATTATTAGAGTACACCGCTACCTCGATATAATGCCACCCGATAGAACACGAATTCGGATATAATGCGGTAAAGCAGTGCTCCGGTGGGGAGGTGGGGCTGCGCACTCCAGTGGATCAAAGCAAGTTCAATATAACACGGTTTCACCTATAATGCGGTAAGATTTTTTGGCTCCTGAGGACAGTGTTATATTGAGGTAGAGGTGTATCTTAAAATGGGAACACTTGGTGCTGTATTGATTTCCCCCCTTTTTTGACATTACACTACGCATACACAAGTTACTGTTATTTGAATGCAAGCCTTTACAGTTCCAACAGCATATTGATCCCTCCTTTTGTGATCCTTTATGCCCTTTTTACTTGTGCTATTCACATCTTAATTCCTTTGATAATTTGATCCGTTTGTTGACTGCTACCCTACATTGGGTATCCTAGTGGCACTGAAAAGCCATCAAAGTATATTGTATATACACACACATACGTTTTGATGAACCTTAAGCGGAGATTTAAAAGACAGACCCTCCTTGGAAAACACCTGTTAAAGTGCTGCTTTTCACAATTAGGTCTATGGCAGAACTACAATACATCACATCCCCATGAGTCATTTAATGCTATATTGGATGAATGTAACCGCCAAATCACTAGCTAATATGCAAATATAGCAATGACATAATGGAATGATAGAGGGAACAAATGGGTTGGGTGGGATTGTAGGGGTTATGTGGAAATGAACAGGGATGCGTGGAGAGGTTGAATCTATGTTGCAGAGAATGCAGAAATGTGGGGCTTCAGTTGCAAGGGGTCTTGTAGTGGGAGGAAAATGTGGGGGGGGCAGGAAGAGGGGAAATAGTTTTGACAGAGACCATGAGCTCATTGCTTATTGGTTTTTCTGAACTCCACATGCAAATGATGCTACAGGTTTATTAGTGGAAGTTAGAGGGGTACACACAGAAACCCACCCAACAGCATCACATTTGCTTCATGAAAGCTAAGAAGCCCATTGCTACTAATACCAGAAATTTCATGTATTTTCTGTGTGGGGAGGGATTCCCCTAGTGGTAATAATTCAATCATTTTAAAATGGGGAGAACACTGCGGAGAAATTTTGGCAGAATCTTCTTCTAAATATAGTTTAAATTAGTAATGGATCCCCCCCGCCTTCCTCATTCCAGTCTGGTAAAAATGACATGGTGGAAGTCACAATTAGGCTTTGCAGTATGCCCAGTGCAACACCTTCATTTGCAAAACTGAAATAAGAACAGCACTGACTGTTTTGTGTGCTGGCAACTTTGCTTTATTTTTTGCTAATGGTTAATTTAATGTGGCTTTGAAACAGAGACAACTGCTCAAATACATTAGCCAGTTTTCATAACCCTTTCATCTGTAATTTGACTCGTGAGTAATGGTCTGACACAGTTTGAAGGGTCTAGGGTTTCAGCATGTTGATAAATAGTCTGTAGTGAGCCATGCTAGAATGATCAACAGACGTTAACAGAATTTTTTATCTTAAAAGAATGAATCGGAAGGATTCCATGGATCCTAAATTTGGTCTGAAGGAGCTAGTGTTAAAGTCAATGGAAGCATCACTCACATCAGTACTATTGTTAGACTATTAACTTATGAGTTCTACTGTTTTTCAAAAAGCTACCACTTAAGAGATCTATATCAAAATACATTTTAGGGTTTAGGTCCTTCCCGGAAGACACTGGAATATTTCCTGTTTAAGTTCTATGCCTGTCTCAGGCATATATCTGAGGGTACAACTGAGCCCAAGGGACTAATATTGCGCACACACAATGAAATTCTAAGGTAGGAAAGGCAGTGTTTCAGGGGCCCAGCTTGGTTTGACTAGATATTACAGCCATATGGTGTGAAACAATACAGCCCAGCATGAGAACCTTGGAACAATCAAAGCAAAAAGGTGACTTTAGGATGGAACAGAGCCTAAGTCCTGAATTTCCTTGAATTTTATTAGTGTTAAATATAAAAATCTAGAATTTATCTTAACGTGAGAGAGAGTTGCAACTGCACATAAGAGTAAAATGGCTTGGACTGAGGGACTAGATAGCTCAAGAGATTAGAAATGGGACACTCAGGCTTTCACTTCTAGGTCACCGGTTTGAATTCAGCTCAGATCAATAATAGTGCTCAATATCCCATTACCACTCTCTCAAGCTATCCAGTACTCAGGTCCAAGCCATTTAACAGCTACATATCGCTGAAGGTTATTACTTTCAGTCCACATCACAGATGCTGGCACCACAACTGGCAAGCTTATTGGCGATCTCACCAAGGAAGCTAAGGATTAAAGTTCTGGTCTAGTACTCATTGAAGTAGAAGGGAATCTTTCCAATGAATCCAAAGGATACTGGATCAGCCCTAATTGGACATGGAGACTGAAGTACCCTCTCACCGACCCCTCCATGACCCTTGAAGTACTGCTGCTGCCTAAACAGAGTCTGTTGTGTGGACAAGGCCCTCAATCTCCAGTATGATCAACATCAGTACTACAGTCACTTTAAAAATGACTTAATTTTAAAGGTGCAATCTTGAAGACTGACGTAGGAACTAAAAACATTAAAATAACTATTTTGAAAAGTATAAAATACACATTTCTACGGTGCTCGGGGAACTCCGCTTTTAACTTTGTATTTCACATACCAGCAATGTCATGTTATAGCATTATTGCTTTCATCACACACAAAGGGGTGTGTGTGTGTGTGTGTGTAAGTGTGTAAAATGAAGCACAATGGCTTCTGGAAGTGCTAGGTCCCAGAATATTGTGGGATTGTGGCTGCGTGATTTTATACTAGAATTTCAACTGGCCGAACACTTATGTTTTGGAGGCTGTCCCCCTCTTTAAGGGAATAGCTAGATAGAAAACTACTGGATTTGGAGAGGCTATTGTTCCCACAGCCCATCTGGTTCTGCCATATTTAATGCTGACATTTTAATTTTAACTACACTAGTGAAACATTATAGTACAGCCAGAGGGTGAGGCTGCTATATGAGGCTGGGTGATTCATGTTTGTAGGGAACGAGTATGTCAACACTAACAGAATATTCCTTGATGACAAGGTTACTTCAGATCCAGAGCAATCATTAATTTTTATCAGCTATGAAAAAATAAAAAAAGCAGTTACTGCAGGAAATGAAATAAGAAGTGTCAAATACCTTCACTTGGTTACTGGTTTGTTATTTTCTGTTTGCTTATTTCGGGCAAGGGAAGTAGGGACAGAAAAGGAAGCTCTCTGTTAACTAAGAATCCCCTGAGCTGAGTGCATCTCAGTTTCAGTGAACTGCAGAGGGGTTGTGGCCCAGCACAAGAAAGCAGGAAAATGAGTACCAGTGATCTCAGTTCCAGTGAACTGCAGAGGGGTTGTAGCCCAGCACGAGAAAGCAGGACAATGAGTACCAGTGACGCTGCTATTAAACTAAAGCTGGCCAGGTTAGAAGCAAAAGAGAGAGAAAGTGAACATAAGAGACGGCTGGAACTAAGACAATTAGAAATTAGTGCCATGGAGGCAGAGGCAGCGAGGGAGGCAGCGAGGGCGCGAGCGGCGGCGGAGGCAGAGGCAGCTGCCCACGAGAGGGCTATGGAGGCCCAGAGGGAGGCCTGGAAGCATGAACTGGCTGTTATGGAGTCAAAGAGACGAAACCCTCCCCCTGCTGGCTCCACTTCCCCAAAAATCCACAAATGGGAGCGGCTATGTCCACAGTATGACGAGTCCAGTGATATCGCCGAATATTTCATCACCTTTGAGAGACTGTGCACCCTCCATGCCATCCCTGAAGATCAGAAGATGACCACATTGATAGCAAAATTGACTGGCAGAGCTCTGGACATATTCAATAAGATGCCTATTGATGATGCTTCAAACTATGGTAAATTTAAGGAACTGGTTTTGAAACAGTTTCAGGTTACACCTGAAACCTACAGGGTTAAATTCAGGAGCCTTAAGAGGGGATCTGGATTAAGTAATGTGGCTTATGCCAATGAAATGAGAGATTTGGTAGATAAATGGGTGCGGGGGAGAGGCATTACCAGCTTTGAAGGGATGTGTGATCTAGTTACTCAGGAACATTTCCTGAATATGTGCAGTGATGAGGTAAAACAGTATTTGTGGGACAAAAAGGTAAATGCAGTGGGTGAATTAGCTGAGTATGCTGACTCTTATGAACAAGCCCAAGCTGCAATCAAACACAAACCACTGGCAGAAGGGTATAAGGTTGGGGGAAAGCAGAATCACCGTTTTACCCCTGGGTCTGGGAAAAAAGAGGCTGGGCGGTCACCTCCCCATTCCCCTTGTTAGCCAAATGGGCTCGTTTCCCCCTGGAGCTGCCCAATTACCCCAAGGAGGCACGGGAGTCTAGAAGACGGCTTCAAGTTCTTTATTGATCAGTCAGCTGAGCGGGTGTCCCCCTCGACTCATGCCAGAGGGAGGAGCACACCTTACAAGCGTAGAGCAAGCCTTTTTATACCCATTAACAAATGACTTAACGTGCATACATTCTGCTGACCAAAGGAATTTTTAAATTCCTTTTTAGGGGTAAATAGAATACATCTGTTGGGGCTGTAAATAGGATACATTTGTTGAGCCTTTTTGATTGATTGTCGTGCTATATGTTCATATATGGGAAAGGGAGTTTATAGCCATGGGGAACAGCTGGGATAATAGGCGAGTATATGGCCTTTGTTCTAACACCCTGGTACTCGACCCAAATTTCCTGTGCAAGCAGAGGAGCCCAAGAGGTGCTATCATTGTAAGTCCACTGAGCACCTGAGGAATAAGTGTCCCTTACTGAGTGAAGCTGCGGCTTCTCAGAGCCAGGCTGTGGCCTCTTTCCACACAGGATTTGTAAAGCTTGCTTCCACACAACCAAGCAATGAGCATATGCATGCTGTTAAATTGAATGGTCAAATGCTTCTTGGATTAAGGGACACGGGTGCTGAGATTTCTGTGGTCAGGAGGGACCTAATCCAGGAGAAGGATCTGTTGCCAGGTAAAATGGCAGAATTAGAGCTGGTAGGGGGTTACAAAGTCCTTGCACCTTTAGCTAAAGTACACATGCAAACTCGGGATTTGCAGGCTGAGCTGACTGTTGCAACGGTGGCAAACAATTTTGCACCGTTTCTACTGGGGAATGATTTCTTTAGTGTGGCAGAATCTGCCCCAGGGTTGGTTAGCAGTGAGAAGGAATCTTGTGCTAAAAGCCCCAGAGGGGGGGGTGAAGTCACACGGACTGCTGGGGGAATAGGAGAGTGTCTCTTAGATTCCTCTGCAGCAGTAAAGGATGCAGCTTCGGGGGCAGGGCTGATTGTAGCCGGTTCCTGTAGCTCTGGGGCTCAAGGGAAGTTCCAGAGGGAGGAGCTGGGTTCCTGTAGCTCTGGGGCTCAAGGGAAGTTCCAGAGGGAGGAGCTGGATGAAGCCAGCTCCTGTCCCCTAATCATCTCCCCGGGGGAGGGGGATGTACCACC
Source organism: Trachemys scripta elegans (assembly GCF_013100865.1). Taxonomy (NCBI): domain Eukaryota; kingdom Metazoa; phylum Chordata; order Testudines; family Emydidae; genus Trachemys; species Trachemys scripta. The sequence goes on from NC_048298.1 coordinate 59,336,777, forward strand.
TTGTAGCAAGGAGGCCACCACAGCTGCTGACTGCCAGGAAGTTGCAGGTCAGCAGAGGGCCGGGCCTGCCCTGGGGTGCACAGAGGTGTGTGTCCCAAAGGTGGAAGTTGGGGTCCTGGGGACCACTGTGGTGGGAACAGGCCCCAAGGACTCTATAGCTGAGTGCCAGCCCAACCCGAGTAGAAGGGGAGGGATTTTGCGGGCCAGTGAGAGGTCTGTTGTAGCTGGTAGCTGTGAGTCCACAGCTGGGGCAGGATCACCTTCCCTTTCAGGGGACACAAGAGTGTCGGACCCAGCGGGGAGCCCAAAGAGGGAAGCCCAAATGGAAGGTCAGGGGGGGCCAGAGAGTCCACCCACCTTTTGTGGGGAGGGGCTTTCCCAGGAGGAGGGTGAAAAGTCTGCATTCGAAATGCCAGCCCCCTCTCCTGTGGATCAGGGTTTAAGGGAAACCTGGGGGTCAGGTCTCCAGGATGAGGGGGTCTATCCAGCTGACCCATTGGAAACAGAAAGTGGGGTGCCCAAAGGGGTCCAGAGCACCCCAGGGAAAGCTGCTGTTCTTGCTACACTTGCAAGAGATAAAACTCTCTCTCCAAGACAGGGGGGGGGAAATCTCTTCATGGGAGGAACTTCACGAGGGAGTGGGGCCCAGCCCAGAGAAACTCCAGAGGGAGGGGCCGAGGACAAGTATGGTTGTAGTACACCCTTTCCTGGCCAAAGACCCAAGCACATGCCCGAACTAGAAGTCTCCCCCAAAGAGGCAGAGGAATCTGCATCAGAAGGTCTACCAGAGGGCACAGAGAACTGGGAAAATGCAATAGATGCTAAACAAGTCAAATTGAGTGAACGAAGCCTGTCCACTGTAGATTTGCTGTTAACCTTGTGTCTTTTGCTAATTCACCTATGGGTTAAAACAAAAGAATTCACACTAGTGGTAAACCCTTTAAAGATGTGGAACATATTTGATTTGTGGAATAAGCTGTTATACATGCTGGGGATGGTGACTGGACAGCCCCACCAGCATGTTACTTTACAGCCCATACCTGTAAAAAGCAGCAAAAGCATAACAGGCCTATGCTGCTGTGTAGAAGGGGAAACTGAGGCACACCGCCTCATGGCATTGGTGGCTAAATGCCAAGATACCTCCACGTTAATGAGTATTGCTGCCTGCATTCTGTTAGCAATACTATATCCCTACCTGTTTGCAAGCATCTGGGGACCAGGGACCCCAAAACGGGCTAGAACCCCCAGGAGTGACATATGGTTTCAAGGTACTGAAAGGAAGTGTGACCAGAAACAAACAGAAATTTTACAGGTACTGCCTCCGCCATGGACAGTGTCCAAGTCTCTGGCAGTAAGTTCAGGGGGAGGGTGTGACAGTGCACCCCATAAGGCTTTATGGGGAGGGGGTGCTTATAAATGTATGTATGACATAACTGGAATATGTTTTGTGCTGCCTGTGCCATGTAACATATCTCCGTAAGGGTTATGGTCTACTATATCTATTCATCCTATTTGTACATATATATCATTTTCTACTCGAGGTTAAGAATATGGGCTGTATGCTTGCCTGATTTCTAAGTAAGCTTTGTGAGGCATTTGGTCAGCTTCTTTAGGAAGGAATTTGCCAGGTTAAGTACCTGATCAGGAGACACTTAGGGAACAATGCATCTTGGAATGCTCCAATCCACATGAGAAGCCATCATGAAGAATCCCCTAGCTACCACCTGAGCTGCAACAAGAGCTGTACCAGGGGAAAGAATTGTGCCCAGGCCTGGAAGGTGTCCAGTCTGAGAAAAACTTACTGAAACATCTCTGAGGGTGAGATTATCTGTATTTAGTTCTGTGACGGGTTAGATCACAGAAACCCCCTCGGGAGCTGCCACCCGGTGTGCAAAGACTACCCCTGCTTCTGTTTTCCCTGCCAGCTCAGGACTCCAGCACCCTGTCTTGCTGAGCCAGACACTCCTGTTTGGCTCCAGACACAGACCCAGGGTCTGAATCACTTGTCCCAAAGCTGCAAGTTTACCTGAAAACAGCTCGCAGTAGCGTGCTTGTCTTTAGCACTCAGATGCCCAACTCCCAATGGGGTCTAAACCCAGATAAATCCGTTTTACCCTGTATAAAGCTTATGCAGGGCAAACTCATAAATTGTTCGCCCTCTATAACACTGACAGAGAGATATGCACAGTTGTTTGCTCCCCCAGGTATTAATACATACTGAGTAAATTACTAAATAAAAAGTGATTTTATTAAATACAGACAGTAGGATTTAAGTGGTTCAAAGTAGTAACAGACAGAACAAAGTAAGTCACCAAGCAAAATAAAATAAAATGCGCAAATCTATGCCTAATCAAACTAAATACAGATAATCTCACCCTCAGAGATGTTTCAGTAAGTTTTTCTCAGACTGGACACCTTCCAGGCCTGGGCACAATTCTTTCCCCTGGTACAGCTCTTGTTGCAGCTCAGGTGGTAGCTAGGGGATTCTTCATGATGGCTTCTCATGTGGATTGGAGCATTCCAAGATGCATTGTTCCCTAAGTGTCTCCTGATCAGGTACTTAACCTGGCAAATTCCTTCCTAAAGAAGCTGACCAAATGCCTCACAAAGCTTACTTAGAAATCAGGCAAGCATACAGCCCATATTCTTAACCTCGAGTAGAAAATGATATATATGTACAAATAGGATGAATAGATATAGTAGACCATAACCCTTACGGAGATATGTTACGTGGCACAGGCAGCACAAAACATATTCCAGTTATGTCATACATACATTTATAAGCACCCCCTCCCCATAAAGCCTTATGGGGTGCACTGTCACACCTTAGGCCCCAAATTGTATTTACTTTGAAAGTTCACTTTTCTTCCAGCTTATTGGCTTTGTGCTGTTCCCCGCCCAGAAAAACACCACTTCATCCCATAGCAATTAAATAAATGGGGGAAAAAAAACTGTTCATATATTTTAAGGGTAGTGGGATCATTAGATCACTGTTAGATTCCTTTATTATACAGACCATAGAATTTCACCCAGTTACCCCTGTATTGAGCCCAATAACTTGTATTCTTAGTGTAGACCCTACATAAATAATACTGTGAAATTGCACCATGTGCATTTCACAGCACATCTACGTGGGTTCTACAAATAAGGGAAGTTATTTTTAGTAGCCTAGAGCTGATAGAAATATAGAGAAAAATATGTATTTAAGAAATAAAAACCAATTCAAGTATTTAAAACTGGATGAACCAAAACCTGTTATTGCTACCTCTTTTCTGACCAGATTAATCCCTGGAACATATTGCCTGATCTAATAAACTCCCTCCTCCAAAAAAGCCATACAACTGATGTGCCCGAATGTCCATGCTTCAGGTGGTGCAGAGGGAAATCCAAGCAGTATTGTATTTACCTACTGGTTGGATGGGCCAAAGCCCAGTGCACAAGTATATGAAGGGAAACATGCACAAGGTGGAAGCGTAAGAGGGGTACATGTGAATTCTTCATAAAATGTTACCATTTTTATTTCAGTTTGACTCAACTGTGCATTTCATTATGGCCAACTGAATGATCTCTGAAGCACGTGAGCACTGTGTCCAATGCATTCCCACACACATTTAAAGTTCTGTTTATTTGTCATATTCGGTGCCAATACCCTAAAGCAATAGTAGGGGCAAGATTTTTACTTTCTGCCTTTAAATTGAATGGTTCATGAGGCAACAAAAATGGGTAACTGGTCACTGCATTTCAGTGTTGTTCCTGCTACTAAGGATTATGAGGAAAATCAATCTTTTATCCCTTAAAAAATGCATAAAACACTTTTTATATAAAACCATGAAAGAAAGAATGCACGCACAGGGCAGAGGAGTCCCCTTAAGAGGAGGCAATCATCTGGGAACTGCCAGGCATCCTTTCGTGTAAAAACCATATAAAAGAGGGAAACTCATGCATTTTATAGAAAGTCATTGTTGGTTACTCTCATTTAATCATAAAGAGAAAGGAACACTTTAGTGAATAAGGTCAAAAGTGTAATTTCACTGCTGTCGCGGGTCTGTTGGGAATCTAGTGTTCAAAACAAAAGAAGCATCTCCTACTGTTAAGAGTATTCATGGGACGCCGTGATTCCATTACACACTTTTTCAGCCGAAAATGATGTGAAATGCAACATTAAACTGCACATTTCTACAATGGAGGATAAAATCGGGTAGAGGTGACAAAGAGAAACCATTTGGAAAACACTTTTTGACAGCGTATATCACTTCCAAGCCACGGGAGGATGTATCCATTTTGTCCAAAGGTGTTGAGCAGTGGGGATTCTGTACATGTGAGGCAGAAGTGTCTGACTTATCTGAAGAGGTATTAGAAATGTGTCAATGGAAAAGAAAGAGGGATTAGAATGACAGAAAGAATAAGGCAAGGTTTTATTACATTCAAAGGGGAACAAAGAAGTAGATTTTAATTAGCTGTGTCACAAAATAGCTGAGAAAAACATGTAAATCCTGTAACTGTGGAATTGGTCTAAAGAGTACTTTTTAATAAAGATCAGAAATCACAACTGCTGGTTTCTGCGATGCTTAAAACAAATCAGCTCTATTTATCTTTTTAACAAATTTCTAATAAATACAAATGCTTAGAAAATGACCAGAATAAAATTGTTTAGGTGTTCCCGTATATAAAAGAGAAATATTGTGTAAGAATTTTGATGGGGTTTAAATATATTAAAACACACAACCTTTGTTTCCCTTACTACTAACTAGACTAGTCTGCTTTTAATACGACAGATTAATTTCTCAGTGTTTTACTTCAGCTGGCTTCTACAAACATCTTGCTGTATCAGCGACATTCATGGAACCATAGCACCAGCACTATAATTTTACAGATTAAGGAGGACCCAGCAGGACACTAAAATAGACCATGGTGTGAAATTTAGTTAGTGGTTAAGAAGGATGAGTTCCAATGGTGACATGTCCATTATCAAAACCCACAAGGGGTGAAATCCTTGTCCCAATGAAGGCTATAGCAAAACTCCCACAATTCAACAAGAATGTTCCATTTACACTGGAGGCGTCACCCACTCATGTCAGACAAGCTTGCAAATGCCTCATCTCTCCTCAATGCCTCCACAAGCATAACATACAATCAACAAAACCCAGAATCAGGAAGAGTCAGAGCAGATGAAATTCACTGTGAAAGGAGAGTAGATGGAAAGAAAGACAATCTCTCAACCCTGGTTTCTTTACATTCCTTAGTGGCAGCAGCAGACCTAACCCTTGCATATATAATTATTCATATACAGATCACAAATACTGGATAATTTCTCTTTCAACTGAACAGAAAAGTTTTTCTTTTACTGTAGTTCTCATTGATAGGGAGTACAATCTTCTGGCCTGCTCCATAACCTCTTGGGCTAGCTCCCTATGCCGATTGAAACAGGGAGGGGGAGTGCTCACCAACCAACAAACCAAAGAGGAAGGCAAGATGCGCAAGAGCATCTACTATAGATTCCCCTCCTTCCCCCCAATATAGCTGATATACAGCTATTTCCTTCTGCATTCCCAGGGTCAGAGAGCTGCAGTGAGAAGCTACGTGGTTCTGCCACTGTATGGATTTTGTGGAAGAGGTGAGCTTATAAACCTAGCAGATCTCCCTAAGCACAAGTCTGCAACACAATATACAGAATTTTCAGTTTTTATTTTCTTTCAAATTGTATGATTTACTCACATTTACTTTTGAACGTTTATTTCACACTCCTTGTATGGCACTCTGGACAAAATAAGGGTTGCTAATATATTTCAAAGCCTCTATTCTGATTGGTTGATTTTTACAAAAAGATTTATTCTACTTTTAATGCAGAATAACAATAGCCAAGTAGAAGCTGTTTACAGTAGAGGAGCAGTCCTTGTGCATTTCAATGGGAGGGCTTATTCCTCATTCATACTAACTCCTGAGTTGATCGGCTTTCTCACTGCCTCAGAGAATAATGAGTATGGATTTTCATACTGAACTCCCCTGGTCAATCAACACACCAACACCTATCATCATCAATTAGAGGGGACTCCTAGCTCACTCACTCTGCCCTGGTTATTTCTTGTGTGCAGAGGTTGCCATGGTTTAGCAGGAATCTCCAGGAGTTGGAAGTTGTTGGAATTGAAGGGAATGTGTCTGGAAAGATACATAGAGTTTGATTATCAACTTCTATACCAGGATTGTATGCAGGTATACAGAATGAATAACTATGGCTGAGGTCAATAGATGTTATCTGCACAAACAATAGTCAACTCTGCAAGTACACTATCCAGCACAGACTGACTAATTCAGACTGGCTTTCACAATTAATAGATGTTTTTAAAATGATTCCAATAGTGAATGTGTCTTCTTCAGGACGAGTCTTCTCCAGGCTGGTCTCACTGGCCTTTTGATTGCAAAAGCTGCTCCCAGGGGGTATTCTTCTGATGGAGTTCATCTCAGCTTTGAAAAGATTTGTCCATATTCATCTGGACTCCTTGCTTTAGCTTTGATCCTTGTCCAATTTGATTACTTAAAACAAATAGCGGGACCATGCTTTGCTGCTACTTCTTGTGTCCTCATACTGCTTTCACTCCACACCCATGCAATTGCCGAATCACTGCACTCCACCAGGTCACTGGAAGAGCAACTACACTCAAGCTGCTGGCATTTCAGGAGATGCTTCATATTTTGAGGCTCTCTGCCACAGTCAGAGGTATTGGGGTTAGTGATGTAGTCCCACCTAATCACTGCCTCCCCAGACCAGTCAACTCCAGTGCAGAGTCAATTAAGGCAATGCTAGATAGACCAGGGCTAATCTGTATTGTGTGGAAGGTGCTTGACTTGTGGATGCCAAAGCACACAGGCTACAGGATTGTTCTCTACTCATTTGCCATAACTGAACCCTTGTCTGTTTGGGTGACAGTGTTAGGGGTTTAACAGCGGCAAGAAAGCTTTGTTGTGACTTCAGTTGACTCAACATTGGTGTTATGTCACATAGCAGATGTCTTGGATCTGTGCATTGCCTTGTGGACTCAACTCTACTAGCAACTTCCTGGAGTATATTAGGAAGAGCAATACCTGCCAGAATGGATAGGCTGTTGACATGGGCAGGCTTAAAGCATCCTCTAACATACTGGCAGACAGCATTAAATACAGGGTCTAGCTTCTTTGAGTGAGGGGATCGTGCCCACACTTCACAGGCACACAGCTTAGAAGAGTGAAAGAATTTAAATACATAGGATGGCTGACAATGGTGCTCTCCTGCATGATATCTGGCATTGTACCAAAGCTGCTTGGTGCAAATAGTGGGAAATGACCCCAGTTCTCTGAAATTAAAAATATGCCAATAAAGTTGAGTGTATAAACTGTAATTTGAACCATTTTAACATACGGAACACAGACTTGACCAGCCACAAGAAAGGAAATCAGTACGTCTCCGCCACAGAAATGAAGATATTGATATCATCAAATGGTTGGACATTCAATGACAGGAAACAAAATGAGGTTGTACGTCACCTAAAGTAGGTTTTTCCTATTGAAGACAAGTTGAGGGAGGGTAGGCTATGTTGGTAGGGGCATATTGATTGGATATAGGACCACTATATCAGTAGGATGACTCTTGCAACGATTGTGAACGGAAGACAACGAAGTGGGAGTCCAAAGGCTTGGTAAGTGGACTGGATATCTCAGTGGATCTCAGAGAGACCGATGTGTGTGACAGACTGGTGGATGATCATGAGTTTTGGAAGAAAGCTATAAAAGTTGCTGACCCTGAATAAGGAAGTGGCAAGAAAGAAGAAGCAGTAGTAAAAGTCGACAACAGTGTTACAGTGACTGTGTCTCTCTGGCACAGAACAGTACACAACTGTGTCTCTCTGGCACAGAACAGCTTGTTGAGAGGTTTGAATATCAAGCCTATGACCTTAAGCATGTTTTATTATTTATTGGGTATGCTGGAGAAATATCAGGAGAACCTCAGTAGTATAACCTTATTGCTTTTGTTAGGAGGTGGGCTGCTACATATTGTACCAACTGGCGGTTTTGGGACAGTTTTGGTTGGTTAATTAATTTTTTTTAGTTCCGAAGACAAGTGCCCTATAGTAATAAGCCAGAATGATCAGATCCCTGGGCAAGTCTATATCTTTCACATTGGCGTATAGTTTCCTGGCCACCTAAAAGTGGAATAAAGGTAAGGGTTTTTTTTGTTGCTGTCCCTGTTTGGGTATCCAGCATCAAGGAATAATATAGAAGGATCCCTATGGCTGAAAACTACCTGAAAAAGTTAAGTCTATGTTGGTATAGATCCACCTATGTATAACATTTCAAGGCATGATTATAGAATGTGTGGACAGGTTGGACCGGAGGGTACCCTTGCAGACAGACAAGAAAACCTCTAACCTACATGCAAAGTAAAAGGGGACATTAGAGTCACCACACATACCACTAAGTACTGATCCAGTGGGAACAATGCACAGCTTTCTACAACCCACCTAAACAAGTAATCTCAGCTCACCTCAGTGGAAGTCTCCATTCCTTGGCTATAGCCTGGGCAATATCATCTGCCTGATCTTATGGGAAGAGTTTTCATCTAGGGTTCCTGCACATATACACACTCAGAGTTGATGAGGAACCTCTGTCTCTAATAAAGCTCTAAGAAACTAGACTCAAGGTAGTTTAGCTAGAAGCTGATGAGCTGTAACTGATTAAGTTACCTGAAAAGCCTGTAGGCTCCAAGGGCCAGGAGAAATTGAAAGAGGCTTCCAGCAAAGCAGGGCTCTCAGACTTGAGGTACACTCCAAGTGAATCTGGAAAGCTTCCCTCTAAACTCTTTCCTACTTGATATGCCTTAGCATTGGTTCTGAAAAGATTAAGGAAGACTCCACAAGAGCCTCCTGTTGCGGATTGTGGGGGAGTTAGGGCCCTGCACCGCTCTTCCCGAGATTCACTGCGACTCTCAGCCAGCCGGTAAAGCAGAAGGTTTATTTAAGGACAGGAACACAGTCTCAAGCAGAGCGTGTAGGTACGACCAGACCCCCTCAATTAGGTCCCTCTGGGAGGTTCAGGGAGCTTAGACCCCAGCTTGGGGTTCCCTGCGTTGCACCACCCAGCCCCAACCGAAACTAAACTCCCAACTCCTCCCGCTGCTCCTCTCCTTTGTTCAGTCTCCCGGGCAGAAGGTGTTAATTCTCCCCACCCCCGTTCCTGGCTCAGGTTACAGCTCAGGTAGCTTCCTTCAAGGGAAGTCCCACATCCCCACTGCAACCCCCCTGCAACATTCCCAGGTCAAATCTGCCCTGCTCCCTGCTCCGTCACACCTCCTTTGTGTGATGTGTCAAAAAGGCATAGGTGGAAGGATAGTCTTGTGGTTAATGCACTGCATTGGGAGACCTGGATTCAGTTTTCAGCTGTGCCACAGACTTCCTGTATGACGTTCACCTCTCTGCATCAGTTCTCCAACTATAAAGTGGGGAGAAAACTTCCTTTCTCCCATCATTTGTCTATCTTGTCAGGGCATGGATTCTCTATCCTACTATGTACATATACAATGTTAATGCAATGGCAACACAATCTCAGTTTGTGCTACTGTAATATAAATAAATAGGGAGTGATTCCATTTACAGTGGCTAATGTAGCTTAAAAAAAGGGAAATCCCAGGAGTGAGAAAGCAAGAAAATGCATGCCTTTTGGGAGCTGGTAACAAGCAGAAAGTGGCTAGCAGAGGCTACTGCAAAAGTAAATACCCTCCACTTCCACGTAACCTGCAATGACAGTAGTTCACATATGGAAGAAGGAGAGATGGTCAGGACTGAAGACCCATTTTACACAAACTACCAAGTATGCAGGGCTGTTTGCAATGCCACAAACACTATGCTAGAGGACTATGAACATAATACAAGTCCTCTCATAGAAATGAATAAGCTTTGGGGAAGAGGTAAGAAGGCTGTTTTGTCTTCAAAGGAATCCATGCGTGGGATGGACTCTAATCTTGGTTAGCAAAAAAATTAATTATATCATTGACATTAGTATTATCTGCTAAGGCCACAGCATCATCCTCAATAGAGTCTTCTTTTTCATTCAGCTTTGTCTTTAAACCTAATTCCTTTCTCTTTAACTCTCCTGACCTGCTGATACAGGCCTCTGTGCCTCTTCATTGCAAAATGGATCATTGTAGGCAGTCACTCAGATATAATGAACCTGTCTTCTGAAACGCATTGTCCACTGAGATCAGGAAAGTCTCTGTTTTCTCACCACTAAATGTAAAGGCTTATTTCTTGTCAACTACTTTTATTTACTTTTAAATTCAAGTAATCATTAAAGGAGGATAGCCAATTATTCGAAATCACCTCCAACAGTTTCATCAGGATAAAATGCTGTAAAACCTGAAGTTGCTACTGTTCTTTTTAACCTTTCTGCAATTCTAACTTCTTGCACAAAGAGGATGGAAAACTGGGAGCAACAGTGACTCCCACATGCATACAAGCCAGGCTTCTAAAGCAAGGGAGGCAAAAAGAAAAAATGGAGGGAATGCGGGATTTGCTTATATGTTCCCAGGGTGAATGACAGTACATTTATTTCCAAGACTTTCTGCTGAGTGAAGACAGACTGTTCTGCACACCAGACTGTAGCCGGAGGAGAGAGAGAAATTCAAATTTATTTTTAAAACACCAGCTTTGTTTTAAAAGGGTAGTTTCAATCCAGTCTGCACTGCATTTGAGCTGGATGGGCTAAAGCTAGGCAATCAAAGATTTCAATATCTTCGTGGTCTTTGCACCTCAGTTATGGCCCCAGGAAGTTTCAATAATCTAAAAAGGGCACAGATAGTTTGGCCAAGATAGGACCTACAACTATTTTTAATAATGAACTTGGTGAGAGAGCATCCTGAAGATTCTAAATGGCCATAGATTTTAAAGAACAGACATAATCCTGTTACCTAGAAATTTTTAAGGTTCAAATGAGAAAAAGGCTTACACAAAATAAATGGCTTAGATCTCTTCTGCTCCCCGTGCAGGAGGACTTAAGCAGCAAGCACGGGTGCTATTCCAAAGGTTCTGTGGATTTTTTTGCTGAGTCAGCACAATATGTGACCTTGGGCAAGTCAGATAATTTATCTGAGCCTCAGTCTCCTAACCCATAAAATAGGGATAATGATACTTCCCTTCTTTTGTAAAGCACTTTGGGATCTATGGACTCTCAGAGTGAAGTATGATTATTATTGCTGATTATTATTATTGTTTAGTGGTACATAAATAAGACGATTAAGACTGCCATGCAGACTAATGATTAATAAAAAGGACAAAGTAAATCCAGATTAGCTAATAGGGAATGAAGAAAATCAGAAGAGAAAGATAAGATTATTTTACAGGTTTTTTAAATACTATTATAACTAGGGCTCTACCAAATTCACGTCCATTTTGGTCAATTTCACGGTTATAGGATTTTAACACTCGTAAATGTCATGATTTCAGGTATTTAAATCTGAAATTTCACAGAGTTGTAATTTTAGGGGTCCTGACCCAAAAACGAGTTGTGGGGGAGTCACAAGGTTATTGTAGTGGAGGTTGTGGTACTGCTACCCTTACTTCTGTGCTGCTGCTGGCGGCGGTGCTGTCTTCAGAGCTGCGTGGCTAGAGAGCAGTGGCTGCTGGCCGGGAGCCCATCTCTGAAGGCAGAGCTGCCACCAGCGGCTGCGCAGAAGTAAGAGTGGCATGGTATGGTATTGCCACCTTTACTTGTGAACTGCTGCTGGCAGGGCACTGCCTTCAGAGCTGGATGCCTGGTCAGCAGCGGCCACTCTCTGGCTGCCCAGCTCTGAAGGCAGTGCAGAAGTAAGGGTGGCAATAACTACAACCCCCCCTAAAATAACCTTGTGACTTCCCTTGCCACATCCTTTTGGGTCAGGCCCTCCAATTCGAGAAACGCTTGACTCCCCCATGAAATCTATATAGTATAGGGTAAAAGCAAACAAAAAGACCAGATTTCACAGTCTGTGATGTGTTTTTCATGGCTGTGAATTTGGTAGGGTCCTAATTATAAACCTTAAAGAATAAAACAAAAATAGTATGAGGCTATGTAAATTGCCTCCCCATGCTTTATTTTTAAATAGGCATATAGATATAAGGACAAATCATACTGCTAACACTGTCCTGAGTAGTGCAATCATAGTGCTCCTTCAATTCTCCCTTTTTAAAAATTCTGTTTCCATTATAGCACTGTGCTTCAGCCAGTGGACACATGGCTATTTTCCTGCCTCTCTCATCTAGTTTGTACAATCATTAACTCTAAAAGTGAACTCGCCTTCTGAGGACTATTAATGACTGGTGATGAAATGAAAGCAAGTAGATATGACCCAGAAGGGAAAGGAGAAGAAACTCAGTGAGCTCCAAAGCTGGTATTGGGAGAAGATAGCTTCAACTTCAACCAATATTCATTATTCATTATTTTATTTTTCTCCTCTTTTGTGAATGGCAAGAAGTGTGGATATGACACACTTATTTTCCAACAGTGGTGAGACAGATTATTCTTAACCCAAATGTGAATACCCTGTGTAAAGCAATTACCCAGTATGTTACTGTCATCTAACTATCTGAAGTACATTAGAAAATGGAAGAGACATTTTTTCCTGGAAACCTAGGTATGTCCGACATTTTTAAAAGGAGAGAGCTCTCCAAAGATAAACAAGAGGGGTGGAGTGAGGAGAAGGGAACAAAACAAAATATCAGTAAGAAAATCTGATTAAGCGAAGTAAAGTCCAATGACCCTCCAATTTGTGAAAGCCTTTGAAATTCTCATCCCTTGTTTTGATCCTTTCTTTTGCACACAAATAAAAAAAGTTCAAGAATCTATTTGCAGATTAGCCAGAGTTTGGGGACTTCGTGGGGAAACCAATCAGCTTGTCTTTTGTTTCTCAATGGAGTGATAAAAGTGCAGCTGTTGAAAGACTTCGTAGCACCACTGTATATAATGCAGCACAAAACAGTGATACTTGCATTCTCTGATAAAATGGGCAGATCCATGCTGGGGCCACCATGAAAACTAAAGGAACTTTTGTGGCAAAGAGGGCTAATCTCTTAATATCATTCCGATGACTCTTATGTGATATTGGGCAACTGTTACACTGAGTCAGCCATCACTGTACTTGGCTAGTAATCAGCAAAGAACATCCGTCCATTTCCTGGTTTACTATCCCTCTATCGCTAAACTACTGACTGACTTTAAAAAAAAAAAAAAAAAAAAAAAAACAGCAACAAAAACAAATAAACCCACCAAAGCGAGGAAAAAATAAACTAAAGACTTGTTGTCATTTTTTAAAATTAGAAGTTACTCTAACAATACACAATTACATAATTCTATTTGAATTAAGTGAGCAGTGAAGTTTTACTGTCTTTTACAAAGCAGCTATTCAGACACTCTGGCCTGGTGACTATAGATTGTGTACGTATCACTGGTATGCAAAGTGCGGTGTAATAGACTGAGACCAATATAAACTGGAAACTTTATTGAATACAAGACCAATAGTGCTGCAGTCAGCTACCCAGATAACCTTGCATGAATGTTGCTGAATATCCTTCCTGCCAGCACTCATTTCACACAATGTTTGAAGGGAACCAAATAGATGGCTTGACCTTGGGACCTGTACCTTTAAAAGGAAAGCACTGAAAGACTTTCTTTTCATTTTCCCTTCCCCCATGGAGGTGAAAGTGTGCCAAGTAGGCTGATGTTTAGCTTAGAGAGAAAGAGACACATTAAAAATCTTTGGCCAAGGTTCAGATATAGATTTTCACTGTACAAGAAGGTATATTTATGACAGAATCTAAGTATGACCAGGCCCACCAATTAAAGAGCGGAAGTGGCTCTCTCTGTAGTTTATCAGACTGTGAAGATGTCACCTCATTTTTAGTATGATGCTGACATCATATTCAGTTACTGTAGAACTGTGACTCCTTGGTTAGCAAAAAAATTAATTATATCATTGACATTAGTATTATCTGCTAAGGACACAACATCATGCTCAATAAGAGTACATCACAAAACCTAGAATTAGCACAGTTTTCCTCCCTTCCATACCCAACTGAAAATGTTCAGCTTGGGTAAGCCTACTAGTCCATGCAGAAGTGAGCTAGGGCTGTACCAGAGGACTGCCTGCTGGTAATTTAGTAATATGGTAATTAAAGTCTTTTCATGATGTAATTACATATCAACTACAAAGGGACAGCTGCTATACAACAGTGCCAGGGTACATGGCATGAAATGATTAGATTTGAGAAGCTTTAGTGGTTAAACTGAATACCAAAGACATAACTCCAAAGTGTAGTTAGCACTGCACAACCCATTATTATTCAAGTCTCACGCTTAGTCTTTCCTTATTCTCATTGTGATAGTAACAGTTTCCTTCATTTACCTTGTTTCTATGATACCAGAAAGCCTTTTAAAACCCACCTTTGTAAACTCCTGCTGTTTTGAAATTGCACTGAATTTCAAGCCTAGGTCTATTTCAGGACAAGAGAGTCTGTACAAATTAGATCTATCTTGGTACGTATAAACAACGAGGAGTCCTTGTGGCACCTTAGAGACTAACAAATTTATTTGGGCATAAGCTTTCATGGGCTATAATCCACTTCTTGTCATCTGTTGGGAATGGGCCACATCCACCCTAACTGAATTGGCCTTGTTAGCACTAACTCCCACAACTTGGTAAGGCAACTCCCATCTTTTCATGTGCTGTATATTTATACCTGCTAACTGTATTTTCCATTCCATGCATCTGAAGTGGGTTATAGCCTATGAAAGCTTATGCCCAAATAAATTTTAGTCTCGAAGGTGCCACAAGGACTCCTCATTGTTTATACTGATACAGACTAACACGGCTACCCCGCTGAAACTTAGTATGTATGCAGTTCCAATCACTGCAACACGTGATGATCTTCTATGTACTGTATTCTAGCCTATAGGAAACAGAGCTTGATTTATTTGTAGATTTTTACAGAGAGCAAGCGAGAGAGAGCGTTAACATGCAAGTGAATAGGGGTGTGCGAGAATGGGAGTTAGAGTGGCATGAGAAAAACTGAGCGAAAGCTAAGTTAAATACATTAGTTTTGCATTTACTTCTGGAAGTAGTGAGGAATTTCTTTTCTCTTGAGAGAATTCCACAATGTAGATGCAGCACCAGGAAAGAAAAGTCTCCCACTTATGTTTGATAAGCCTACCCTTTTAGTTTACAATTTCTCTGTTCCCGTTTTCATTGCAGTCATTCATATTTGTTCAAAAGGAGTTGCAAAGTGGGTGTAAACAGCAACTATTCTGATTTAGTAGAATTTTGTACCCACTTTCTATAGGCCAAAAGGACCACCAAGGTGTAAGCCAGTGGAGAACCAGTATTTTTATTAGCCATGTGACAAATTATGTCCAATTGTCCCTATGTGGATATGCCTGAAGTTCCTGGCAATAGGCAGGCACTCTCTCAGCTGCTGCCATCTTGGTGATTGGCACCTGACTTGAACCTGGTACTCTTACTTCTACCTTGCAGAGGTGTGAGAAGTATGCATCAGGTGCTTGAGACACTCAACTCAATCTAGAGATTTTAAAGCAGTAACGAGCTTTTCCAGCAAAACCTTGCATAACTTTATTTGTTGGAGATACTTGTTCAGTTTTCAAAGATCTAGAACTGGATGCAGGAGATACCATGCCAGTCAAAGAGCGCTCCCTCTCTAGGTTCTGAAAAGGCCTCTAGCCATTACTCAGCACGACAAACGTATTGTGATGGCCCCACTGGTACAGATAAAAGATCCAACTGCCAGTGATTTGAAAAGGCCCTATTCACTCTATGGGCCCCTGGGATCCAAGGAGGTCATATGCACTGATGTATGATTGGCAGCAACTCAACTCCAATCCATCAGACCTATGATTGCTATTAGACTCAGACTTTAATGCCAGAAGGAACCATCATGATAATTTAGTCTGACCTCCTGCACATTGCAGGCCACAGAACTTCAACCATCTAGTCCTGTAACAGACCCATAACCTCTGGCTGAATTACTGAAGTCCTCAAATCTTGATGTGAAGACTTCAAATTACAGAAAATCCACCATTTACACTAGTTTAAACATGCAAATGACCTGTGCCCCATGCTGCAGAGGAAGGTGAAAACCCTCCAAGGTCTCTGCCAATCTGATCTGGAGGAAAATTCCTTCCCCACTCCAAGTATGGCAAATTGTTAAGACCCCAAACATGTAAACAAGACCCACTCACCAGACACCTGGGAAAGAATTTTCTGTAGTAACCCAGAACCCTCCCCATCTAGTGTCCCATCGCTGGCCATTGGACATATTTGCTAATAGCAGACATGGATGGATGGGCCATCTGCCACAGTAGCAATCTCACCATACCATCCCCTTCATATCAAGCTGAATCTTGAAACAAATTAGTTTTTTTGTCCCGAGTACTCCCCTAGGAAGGCTGTTCTAGAACTTCACTCCTCTGATAGCTAGAAACCTTCATCTAATTTCAAGCCTAAACTTGTTGATGGCCAGTTTATAGCCATTTGTTCTTGTGCCAGCACTGATCCTTAACTTAAGTACCTCCTCTCCCTCCCTGGTGTTTCTCCTTCTGATATATTTGTAGAGAGCATCATATCTCCCCTCAGCCTTCATTTTGTTAGGCTAGACAAGCTAAGCTCCTTAAGTCTCCTTTTGTAAGGCAGGTTCTCCATTTCTCTGATTATCCCAGTAGCCCAATTAGTTCCCTCTCTATTCCTATGCTTCCTCTTCTTCTGAGCATGGACTTTGGAGGGACCCCAAGGGCACTCAGATCCATCAGAATTCTCAGTAACTCAACTCAAGTGAATAATCAAAAATCTCACTTCCCGTTCAAAATCTTGGAACATCTCATATTGTTCCCTGCTGGATCTGAGGACTTAGTTACACAATGCCAAAAGGATCTTCTGGAGTAAGCCTAACACCCAGAGCACCTCCCACCCCAATAGAAAAATTCTACTCAGTTCCGAGAACCACCAAGGCCTCCTACATAAAGAAGGCTTTGAGGCTGTGGTCTATTCTCACTCAGGTCTTGATGAGAAAGATACAGGGGCAGTACACTCTGATGAGTGCTCTCTTCTTTCCAAACACTTAAGGTTTGGCAATGATGGTACAAAATTAAAATCACTGCAGAGCAAAAAGAACACCTCAAAAAACCTTTAGGGGCAGTCATACAGGGTTTTACGATATCAAGGTACCTGTTCCAGAACAATCTGCGGGGCAGAATAAAAAGCAAAGCCCTCTCCAATAAGATCACATATGACATAGTCAATGACTGCTACTTTCTAATCATACTCCTTTAGTCATGCAGAAGGGAGAATTCTAGCTGATTGAGTGAATAGCTGAAGTGACAGGAGCTGAATTCAGGATAGTGTCTTCTGAGCTTTACTAGTGTGATTAAAAAGGGTGCCCTGTGTCTGTAGTCTGCCTAGAGAAATTTAATCCTGGAAGCAAGATCTAAAAGGAGCTGATGCACAGATTTTAGTTACAATGTTAGGACTGACGATCCCAGTTGCTTCTAAGTCTGAGCATGTATTGTGTGAACAGCACTAGGAAGTGCAGAAGACGAGGAGACTTTTGTTCAGATTGTAAAAGACAACACCGTAATTTCTCCTCTAACTTAGCCAGCTCAATGGAAGAGTCAGAGATCCAATTTCTTATCCATAGAGCTAGCAGAAACCAGCTGTAATTGTTCTGAATACAAGGCAAGAGACATTAAGAGTGATGCGGCTAATATTTATGAGGACTGTTTAACTCTAGTATCAGTGTGATGTAATGTGTATGTGCATGTCACTTATTTGTTCACCTCAGGGGTGAAAGTAAAGCCGAAGACTTACCAGTACGGTGGCTGGGGAGGTGGGGGTCAAAAGGGGCAACAACATTAAAGCCGCGGCAGTGCTTTAAGCAGGGCTGCCGACGGGGGGTGCAAAAGGGGAGGCTGGATACAAGCCGGTACTGGCCCATACCGGCTTACTGTCACCCCTGGTTCACCTTGGCCTGATGCTGTGTGTCCAAGGGGGATTTGAGCTTCACATTTTAGTCTCTTTTGTGAACATGGAATTAATGAGTAAAGCATGCAATACCTTGTTCCGAATTCAATGTGTGCCTACAAACATCAAGAAGAATCATAGCACTGGCATGCAGAGACCTGGGACAGTGTGCACAAGAGATTATTCTTGCTAGCTGTGAGATTTCTGGACCTGCTGCCCCCTTAAAAATCGAAAGCTTCTGAGCAGCACTACAGCTGTTATCTCACTATCTTAGTCACTACATGCATATACATAATGAAATTGTGAAAAATATATACTCACCAGCATGCGTGTGCACACACAAGTATAGATACATTTTTCTTCTTTTAATGACTTTCTGTCTAATATTAGGGCTGCCTACTCCCCTTTTCAGGCTTATGAAGTCTTGCTCCATACCACCCAGAGAATAGCCTTCTTCTCCTCCCTACTTTTCTCAGTTTGTTCTTCTTTCCCAATATGACAGGGCTGCTGCACAAACAGCAAAAAGACTGGAAATCTACAAGGTCTCTCTCTCTCTCTCTCTGGGGGTCATGTGGGGAGGAAAGAGAGAGTGTTCCAGTATGTTCCTGGTTTTGACTTATTCAGAAGACTTTGAAAAACAGCTTTTTCTCTGTGATATTTCCAGTGGCCAACATTTTATAATTATCATCATTATTATTAAATAAAAGGGGGTAGCTAAATGACCTGAATTTCCGAGGAGTCCATCAAGTTTCAGTCTGAGGGGTAGGTGAATATCTGAATCAGGATTTATTTATTTAATTCTATCCTAAGCTGTTCATATGCCAGTTACAAAAGCACTAACCAAATCTGTCATAACTGACTGGCTCTGAACCCATCAAGGATTAGCTAGGAGATCCTCCAAGACTAGGCTGGGGGACAACAGCAACTTCTAGTTCAAAATGTTCTTTCAATTCTCATAAACAAACACAGAACCATTTCAAACAGTGGTTAATAAAAAACTTCCACTAGAACACACAGTAAATGATTTTTTATTTCACACTGCACAAGAGCCATTGAGTCATTTAGAGCCTGTTAATAAGGAACGGCAGAAAATTCAACTTCTCTAAACACCACTCTTATCTGAATAGCGGGCTTACGTTAGATTTAGTTTCTATGAAATACTTATTGCAACTGTTCAATATAAACAGTAAGGCATATTATTACTACTCTGGAATGCATCTCAATTCATAGAAACCAAGGAGCAGGGCCCCGTTGAGCTACTTTGCTAACTGCCTGTTGCAAAGGAAATAATTATTTTTAGGCAAAAAAGCCTAGAGATCCGCTTTGCTTACCTACTGTCACCAGCATTTGCCACGTAGAGCTTCCCCAGCATATACACAACAACAAGGGCTGTGCAGCCACCAGATATACTGTAAACAGTCCTCTCTCGCTCTATTTGTAAATCCTAAGGAAGACAGAAGAGAGTTTATAAAATAGCTTTGCAACTGGCATTTGGGAAGAGAAGATTTTCATTAAAACCTTACATATTCGTATTGCTAAATCAAAATTCCTGTTGAGTTTGTTTACTTGTTGCTGCCACAACTGTATATTCAGAGAAACAAACGGAACATCAAAGAGCAATGTACATAGGGCCCAATCCTGTTTGTTCCATGGATAAAGTAACCTGGCTAATATCGTGCCAGGCATAGCAGAACCAAGTGTAGTGCTACCCAAGGAGGCCATCCTCTGACTAATATTTGAATTACACTCTGGTTTCTGTTACATTCACAATTTCTGTTACTGCCTACAAATCAATGCTGAGGAAGAAAATCCAAAAGAAATCAAATCTTACAGTCTTTTGTCAGAGACATACACACGTATATACACTAAAAATACCTATTTTATATCATCTTTGCCATAGACAAGTTTTAAGTTGATATCCCCCCCCTATGAATTTTTACAATTTTAGCAAGCTACAAAGTATTTCAAAGGAAGCAGAAATTTTTAACCATCAAAATAATTTCAACCCATAAAGTGGATTTTCAAGGCATTTCCAAGTATGTTAAAACGGTTTTATTCACTGGCTTTTTATAATGATCCTTTTAAAATCTGAAATCATTGTCTGTTTCCTTACCCATTTTCAGTTTGGCGTGCATATGCTTTGGGACTGTAAGGATGACGGCATTTATGTTTTATTTCGTTTTAATAAGATGACTTCAAAAATATTTGTTATGATGCAAAAGAGGGATTACTACAATGAGCCTGATTTTTCAGAGAGTATGTCTACACTACAAAATTATGTTAACATAAGTTATGTCGATGTACAGACACCACAGTAATTAAAATCACTTTTGCGTGTCCACACTCCTTGTGTCAGCAGTGCACCTCTTCACTACCTGCATCAATATAAGAGCAGAGAGCAGTACACTCGTGCATAGCTATCCCACTGTGCAACCTGCCACCCCCTAGTGCAGGGTGTTTTGGGAAGGGTTTGCAATGACTCATGGGGGCAAACAAGTTGCACAGGGGTGCCTGGGAACATGATTTCAACATTCCATAATGCAGTTTTCTCCATCGCATAATGTTTCCCGCCTCTTTTCTAAAGCCCCATAAACCTGTGTGCATGCCATCTGAGTGAGAAGAAGCATGAATCCTGCACAGCTCTTTACTACTATGAAGAGTGTTGCAAGTAAGGGACGTCTGATCCTGCAGTATTTGCAGTGTCACCAGAGGAGCTGTGGGGGACATGACGATTCCTTAGAGGCTAGATTGCTGTGGGACACAGGAAAAAATAATTCAAAGTTGTTGGCGGTGTTCACAGAGCAGCTGAAGATGGTGGAGCACCGGTTCTGGGCCTAAGAAACAAGCACTGACTGGTGGAATCACATTGTCATGCAGGTTTAGGATGACAAAACGTGGCTGCAGAACTGTTGGATATGCAAGGCCACGTTTCCGGATCTGCGTGCAGAGCTTTCGCCTGCCCTCCGGCTCAGCGACACCATAACGAGAGCTGCACTGACAGTGGAGAAGCGAGATGGCGATCACTGTGTGGAAGTTTGTAACACCAGATTGCTACCAATCGGTCAGGAATCAACTGGAATTGGGAAAACCACCGTGAGGGTTGCTGTGATGCAAGTGTCCAAGGCCATTAATCACATCTCGCTACAAAGGACTCTGGGCAACGTGCAGGACATAGTGAATGGTTTTGCAGTAATGGGGTTCCCATACTGCGGTGGGGCAATAGATGGCACACACATCCCTATTCTGGCACCAGACCACCTTGCCAGAGAGTGCACCAACAGAAAGGGCTACTTTTGTGTGGTACTGAAAGCAGTGGTGGATCACTGGGGACATTTTACCAACATCAGCGTGGGCTGGTCAGGGAAGGAGCATGACACATGCATCTTTAAGAACACAGGCCTGTTCAGAAAATTGCAAGCAGGGACTTTCTTTCCAGACCAGAGGACTATCACTGCGGATGTTGAAATGCCAATAGTGATCCCTTACTCCTGTGGCTCACGAAGCCCTGGACAGCTGCAAGGGAGTGCTTCAACTACAGGCTCAGCAGGTGCAGAATGACAGTTGAATGTGCCTTTGGCTGTTTGAAAGGCCGCTGGCACTGTCTACTCTTGAGATTAGACTTCAGTGAAAAAAATATCCCAATGGTTATAGCTGGCTGCTGTGTCCTTCATAATATTTGTGAAACAAAGGGAGAGAAGTTTCTGCCTTAGCGAAGTGGCTGTCTGATGATTTTGAGCAGCCAGATACCAGAGCTATAAGAAGAGCTCAATGTGGAGCTATACAGCTCACGGAGGCTTTGAAATACCATTTTAATAGTGAGCCATGGTTATGTGTGCTGTTTTAACGTGCTCAGCCTTGCATTGCTTTTTGGCACCCCAGTATGAACCTTGTAATGAGTGCCGTGTGTGTAGCAATATAACATTGCATATGCAGCTATTGCTATTAACTGTGAATGATGTCAGCCCCAACCAGCATATGCTGTAAATTAATAAAGATGAATTAAGTTTCCATAAATAGACTTTTATTACAAACCCATGCAAACAGACATGTTTATAATTGAATTAAACTTTATAAATACAGGGGAAAGAACTGTTGAAGGAGAAAGAACAGTCATTTCCATTTCACAAACACGTACACCAACCATGTCTCTCACAGGTCAGTGCATGTGCTGCTATGATTGCCTGCACTCTCCCCCAGGGTGGAGTGGTAGGCATAGTGCAGTGACCCCGGATGCCACATGGAATGCAGTTCTCTATGTGCTGCAGAGGGAGGTGAGCATGGAACTGTTGAACCTGAAGGTCCACAAGAGTCTACAGCATGTCTGTTTGCTGCTTGAAAAGTGCTAGCATCTGCTGCTGCGTGTCCCTCTCTGTTCTCTTTTCCACTCTATCCCCATCCATGCTGTCTGCAAGAGTATCGAAAGCAGCAGAGGCTTGCAGGATCTCTTGGAACATGCCATCCTGCGTCCTCTTCCTTCTCCTTATCTGGCTGTGCCACTCTGCTGGTGCGGATGCAGAGATCCTCAAGGCCACATTTCCAGCTGCAAAAGTTACCATGCACAGAGGTACTATTGTGAGTGTATTCACAAGATAAATTAAAACTTGGTATACTGCATTCACTCCCTTTTATCCACACAAGTTGTAAGCACTACATTCTCACTTCTCTTTGAGATTCATAAAGCAGAGCGGCAGTCCCAGTGATGGTGACGGAGGGTCAGTACGTTGGGAAAATAAGCAGCGGGGATAGTTCACAGGCATGAGTATAGGACAACTGAGTTGAATACTGGCACTGTTTTCCACAGGTGGTGGGGATTTTAGCTGAACTTCCACTGCTGAGGGTAACAGTAGGTGAAAGGGAATAGCTCCTGCAGGCATCCGGCTGTAGATCGGGGCCATATGCTGCTAGCCTGCACGCTGCAAGGTGCCTGCTGAAATAATTGTTGAGTGGTTTGGGAAAGTGTCTGACCACGGCAGGAGAAATAAGGCAGCCCTCCCCAGAAACCTTTGGCAGAGGATTGCAGACTGCCTTCACAAAAGTTTCCTTGAGATCTCTATGAAGGATTCATGGGACAACCTGGTACACACAAAAACTATTCTGCAGGACCCCCTCAGCAGCTCTGCTTCCCCTCTATAGTTAGACAATCTGCTTCTCACTCTACTGGTGATTTCACTACCTCTTCTAGCATAAGTTTAAACAACAAAAAAAGTAAATGAACGGAGGTGTCCCTGCAATATCAAAGCAAATTGTATACTTACCAGAGGTTCCTTCCCTTGTAACAGGCTCTCCTGTGCTAGACTGTAGGGACTGCCCAGGAGCCAAAAAACAGGTCCTGGCTTGCTGTACCACTGGATCCCCCGGTCGCCTGTCCCCCATACTCCTCCTCCTCCTCACTGTTCACAGCTGGGGCCTGTGACTTGGGCTTCCTGAAGTATCCATGGTGCTCTTGAGGGTGGGGCGGTGTCTCCACCAAGGATGGCATGCAGATTTTTGTAGAAGTGGCAGGTCTGTGGCTCTGCACCAGAATGACTGTTAGCCTCCCTGGCTTTCTGGTACGCCTGTCGCAGCTCCTTGGCTTTCACATGGCACTGCTGTGGGTCCCTCTTATAGCCCTTCTCCCTCATGTCCCAAATGAGCTGCTTGTAAATAATGATGTTTCTACAGCTGGATTAGAGCTGTGCCTGCACAGCCTCTTCTTCCCACAGATCCACCACCTCCTGTGCACTCCAGGCAGAAGCGCGTCTGCAGCGTGTAGCCAGTATGGTCAGCTGGGCAGTTGCTAGGTGACCTCTCCATGTCAAGCAACCAGGAAATGAAATTTCAAAAATTCATGGGGCTTTAAAGGGGAGAGACGTGTACCTGGCCGGTGGGCAGCGGAGTTCAAAACAGTGACCAAAGTGGTCATGCTGAGGCATTGGAGGACACCGCCTGGAAGCCACTGAAGTCAATGTATGTAATGCAGTGTCTACATTACATTACATACATACACTACATTAATACTGAGCGAATTACACCAACTTAAGCACTACACCTCTCATGGAGGTGGAGTTAAGTGAGCGCAGCGCGCAAGCTACATCGGTGGGAGAGACATTTTAGTGTAGACACTCAGAGTTAGGTCTATGTAAGCTGCCTTGCATTGACCAGGGCTGAGAATCTGGCCGTTAATAGTTTCATAGATTCCAAGACCAGAAGGGATCACTCTAGACTGACCTCCATAACAGGCCATAGAACTTCCCTGAATTAATTCCTGTTTGAGAATCTCTTTCAGAAAAATATCCAATGCCTGGGATGGAGAATCTACCACAACTCTTGGTAAATTGTTCCAAGAGTTAATTATCCTCACTGTTAAAAAATGTACACCTTATTTCCCATCTGAATTTGTTTAGCTTCCAGCCATTGAATTGTTATACCCTTCTTTGCTAGATTGAAGAGCCTGTTACCAAACATTTGTTCCCTTTGTAGATACTTATAGATGGTGATGAAGTAACCCCATAACCGTCCCTTTGTTAAGCTAAATAGAGTGAGCTCCTTGAGTCTATCACTATAAGGCATGTTTTCTAATCCTTTTATCATTCTCATGGTTCTTCTCCGAACCTTCTCCAATTTATCATCAACATCCTTCCTGAATTGTGGGCAAAAGAACTGGACACAGTATTCCAGCAATGGTTGCACCAGTGCCAAGTATGGGAGTTTATATTACCCTACTTATTCCTACTTGATATTCCTGTTTATACATAACAAAGTTTGCATTAGCCCTTTTGGCTACAGCATCACAAAAGGAGCTCATGTCAGCTGATCATCCATCATGATCCTCCAAATCTTTTTTGGAGTCACTGCTTCCCAGGATAGAGTCCCCGAGTGTGTAAGTATGGCCTGCACTTTAATAACACCACTAATTCTGCAAACAGATACATTGAAAAAATGACCATCTTTTTTCCTTACCAGTTTTGACAGTGACTCGTGTAGCCATCTGTAGATGCAGGGACAACTTCTGTTCAGAGCTCAAAATTTTACTACTGTGACGTGCCAAAGTCACCATGGTTTGTTAAATGAAATGTGACCTCAAATTGTGCCCACATTGCTGGATAAGGTATTTATATGTTATGAAAGATAGCTAAGTCTCTGTATACTACTTGGAAAATCTTTGTCACAGTATGTATGTTGCATTGACAGAGTATAGAATTCTCAACTGCTCAGTGTCTCTGAAGCACCGTAGAGGGATTCATTTTGGGTAAAGCCCGTGGGGCATGAAACTTTCCAGATTCTCTATCTACAGTAACTGACTTCCATGAAAACTTGCACATCTCAATAACTCTCTCGTTTCCAACTGTGACAAGGTCAATCTTTCAGTGAATTTTTGCAACCACCTCACAGCGAGCAAGCTGCCTGCATCCCTGAGAGCCAAGCAATATTGTAATGGGACAAATCTCAAGTCTTCTCTGCCTGAATTTCACCCAGTGCCACTCCCTGAGATGCTCAGATATTGGGAGAACTTTATGCTCCAGTCTAAGAATTGGATCTATGTTCTTCCTGGCTGGTGAAGGCCAGTGGGGAAATATCTGTGGTAAAAGATTGCCACCACTGCCCTTACAGAGAGCTGGCAGCCAACTGCTCTTAAGAAAGCATTCTGCAGCCTTTGATCAACCAGCTGTCACTTGAGGTGGAGAGAATAACCCTTTCTGGCCACTGTTCCACCTTCCATTCTTCAGATTGCTGAGAAGGTTCTGATGAGAACCTTCACGGTGTCTCTGTTAGCCTTGATCCGTGTCAAGCCAAATACAGACTGGGTTTGGCACAGATTGTGTTGGTTACACTGGATGATCTCTTCCTGATAGTGGATGCAGATCAGGTATCGAAGTTCAAATTATGCAGATCAGCTGCCTTTGATACCATCAACCATGATATGTTGCTTGGCTTGCTTGTGCCACCTAGTGGGGAACAGATGGAGCTGTTCTTAGATGACTGTTCTTTTCCCTTGGAGTGGCCACAGAGGGTAACTGGTGCTCTACCTAAGGGCTCCCATTTGAGGTACAGCAGGGTTCAGTTTTTTTACCCCTCTCATTCAACATATCTATGATTCAGCATGTGTGGCAGTGCCTTCAGTACACTTTTCACACCATACAAGCCTGACCCAGTTCTTGGCTGAACTTGGGACACTAATGTGGGCAAGCTGGCTAAGGTTCAGTCCAGACAATACGGAGGTGATGGTAGATTAGGGAAAGCATCACGAGAACATGACAGAGACTGTATTGGCATCTTTCAGTGGTATCCATCTGCTATTTACTGCCCGACTTCACAACTTCAGCGTGGTGTTAGATCACCATTTGCTTTTAGAGGATTAAAATTACAGCACTCAGCAAGAGAGATGTTTAAATTCCACAAGGTTGTGACCTAGTCTCTTGGATATGGACCGTTTTCCATATTTTGCCACTTTAACATCTGCATTGTCCATGAGGCTGTCCCTAAAATCCCTTTGGAAACTGAAGCTGGTGCAGTAGGCTGCTGTCTACTTGTTAAGCAGAGTACCATACTAGAAGCACATGCCATTAGTGCTTCATGAACTAGCCCGCCTGCCTATTGGTTTCCAGCTGGAGTTTCATGTTGGTTTTAGTCATGATCAGAAATGGTTTAGGACTGTTACTGTTAAAATTAGATGCTCAAGATGAAGCCATCTCTGCTAAAAAAAGAGGGAGGGGGGCTTCTGGCAGACACTTTCCATTAGGGCTCCTCAGCTCTGGACCTCATTGCCATTTTGCTCCAAAACTGTCCATATATGTTAATCTCCAGGACACACTGCAAAGCCCATTTATCTGTTCAGGGTTGGGGGAGGGCTGTGGAGAGGGTGGGATAAGGATCTTTCTGGGGGGGGGGGGTACACCTGCATTTTCACTTTGACATCCTAGGCAGCTGGTGCTTCTCCTGTGTGTGGGGTTTGCTATGTTGGTTGTACAGATTTGCAATTTAAAGTGTTTAAACCTCCAGAGCCTGAGATAACCATCTATTTTTGTATGTAAATCAAAACTTAATTTTTTTAAAAAAATGGATTTTTGTTTGTAGCATGGATGTGCCAAAACAGTTGTAAGAATCATCACAGGGATGCTATTTATAGTTTAGGTTGCATTGTCCTGACCACAGTGCTACAGGAAAAACTGTTAGAATACAGACTCACTTAGCCAAGCCAGACAACCATGAGCTAATACTGTCAGAGTTGTAGTGTAGATGGGTCACAGTATAAGACCAATAAAAGGGTATTTGTTCATTCATTGCCTGGGCCTCGCAGTTCCAAAAAAGGGAAGGCCAAGCAGTGCTAATCATGGCCTCCAAAAGAACAAGCAATCTTTCCTCTTTGTGCAACAATTCTGTCCTTAGCAGAAGTTTAAAACAGAGTAGCGATACCTATTCCCCCCCTTCAATGAACTTGAAATCCATTAGTAAGACTCAGAAGTAGGGCTTGTAAATAAGTTTGATCTTGACCCAATTAAACATGGTTGTAAACATCACATATGGATTCATTTGCTTTTTAGGTTATCAAGCAGATGCAAGTCTATCTGTACAGACCATCCAGAAAGTAATGTCCTGTTTCTATGCAGGTTCCAGGCTTCTCAGTCTCCCAAAAGAAACATGGGAATTTATTTAATCTACATTAGAAGGATGAAGGGTTGAGGTAACTCTCTTGGGATTTGAACTTGTGGCTCCAGGAGTGATGCTAAAAAAACCCGATATTCTGAAATATAATGTTTGCATCACCAAGTCAACCCTCCTCTTGTTTTGTCAGTTATTTAAACAATGGATTCTTTCAAGTGTTTCCACCATTCAAAATGGCAGAAATATGACGACATATTCTCATCTCTCAAGATCGTCACCATTTTGATCTGTTACAAGAACAGTTTACTATATTTCATCTACACGGAATACAAATCTTAGTCCTGATTTAGAATCTCAAGTTGAATCCAAACCTGGTTCTGGATTTGAACACTACCTCTTCAGCCCATCTGTTATTTTAGCAGTAAGCCAGCTTTGTATCACTAATTTTCACCCCAATATAACAAAAACAAAAAGCTATTAACTAAGTCATGACCTGAGAGCAGGATAACTGGGGGTGAGGATATACCTTTCAGATGGGAGTGTACTCTGAGTGGCACTTTTTCTACATAAGGCTGAGTGTGGAGTGGAAGCTCTTTCCTTTAATCTCTCTTTAAAACAAAAAAAGAAAGACGATGTAGATGGCTCACCTGTGATGCACAAAGCGATGCATACACCCCCAACAGGTGAAATTCAGATAAGCCCCCTTTTGCTCAGTTCAGCAAGCTAAGTTTGATGTAGTTGAGTTTGATTACATTATCTGAGTAGCTTAATATAGAAGAACACTTGGCAATACCCTTCTAGCTCCCCAGGACATGGCTTATAAACCACTCAGGGTTTGCCCAGACTACTGTTTTGGGTTGTACTATAACTCGAGTTAACAAATATAATTGTAAATACTAACAGTGAACACTCAACTGAATGTGGCCTGGAATAAACATTTGTGATCTCAGGTTACAACATGGAAATAAATTAACACATTTGTACTCTAGAAAAAAACAGACAGGAGAGAGGTTAGTAGTTTAAATAACTGAGTAGGATAACAGCCTTCCATGGAAAATAAACAGGGTGCCATGTGGTTTACTGTGTCGGGGTGTGGTAGAGTGAGCACTCTCCAGAAGAAATCAGATTTGACAGACACTGGAATTATTAATTGAGTTATGACTAAAAGGGAGTTACACGGAGTCTGACACTTCAGGCAAGACAGGGAAGACCTAATTAGCATTTAAAAGGAGGCTGGGCAGAAAGGAGTAATGGCACACAACACTCCAGGGGAAGAGAAGAGTTGAAGGCCTTCTATTAGGCAGTACCTGAAGGGATGTGCAAAGAGGGTTATATGTACCTACCCAACACTCTATCCAGGTTCAAAGGGTTCCCGTGAAGCGCTGTGTGTTGCAGGAAAGACAACCGAGAATTGTGCCTGCCTACTTTAGGAATGCTGTTTTTTGTTAAACATTGGGTGCAATGATACATTGTGCTACTAAGGAACCCATGTAAATAAGCTAACTCAAAAGGGTTGGACAAAACACGGATGAGGTACTAATACAGAATGACCACAGTGATATCAAGGAGGCTCACACCGTTACTTCAGAGAGCGCCAGGTGTATAAAGAAGAAGGACAGAGTTAGAGAGGTAGGAGGAGTGTGTCAGCCTTAGAAAGGCTGTTACATAAATCTCTCTCTCTCTCACACACACACACACACACACACACACACACACACACCCTCCCCCACACACTGCAATGTTATTCTTAATTATAAGCACAAGATGTTATCCAGACCTTAGACTGGATATATTGTATTTACTCCTATTTTTTCCCTAATAAAACTGCTTTTTTTAATTAGAATTGTTATTGTACTGGGGTAACCACTGAGAGCCATTCCTGGAGACAATGATGGAGAGGCAGAAGTGGGGGTAAAAGGGCCCCAGCTTACAGCATTTGATCAAAGGCATGGGGCAGGAGATGCTCATTCTGAATAAAGCCTACCACAATGCCAGCTAGTGACATGGAGAAAGACAAATTGCCATGATTTGTGTGCACAGTCCCTAGCACAATGGAGTCCAATTTTCAGGCAGGGTCCTCAGTGCTATACTAAGCCACGTGCATTTTTTATGATGTTGTGGTGTATACTTCATAATACTAATTTAAATATAGTTGATTCTGTGCAACTTCTATCATCGTGTTGTGTAATAGTAAAAAAAGATTTGTAATAAAAATGTACAACATATTTTACAGTGAATATTTTCAGTTGTACGGTAGTTTGCAAAAAGCTTTCTGATTCTTTGGGAAGGAAAGCACTACACAAAAAGCTAATCATTGTAATTACTGTACTTGAGTGCAGAAATGAAACAGTTCTTTTCTGGAATGACTGCTGCAGTCTGCCAATTAGTCACATGTACTAAGACTAATTCACATATATGAGGAAAAACTATGATTGAGTCCTGCCTTTGTACTTCACCTTGAGAATAAAATCTCTGGGAAATGCTTAGTTTAAAACTTTTCTGCACAAAGAGGAAGCTTTTTTTAAAGACATAGAATATAGTCATTTCCTAAGGCCTGATCCCACAAGCACTTACCAGGCATAGTTCTAACTGCTAGGAGCGCTCTCAGGCGAGCAAGCACTATGCGTAGTGGCAAGAGTTTGCAGAACCAGGCTCCCGCAGGGGATATCCACTCAAGGGTGAATCCCTAGCTCCACTGAAGTCAAATGGAAATTTTGCCACGGACTTCAGTGGAGCCAGAATTTCACCCCAAGTATTCATGTGAATAAAGCATAAATGAGTGGAGGGGTGAGGCCCACCCCCGCAACAATGGGCCAGGGTACAAAGCTACTGTGCAGCCCCTATTCTAGCCTATGAGCTAGAACAACCGCCATTGCTTCTCCACCCAGATGCAGTGGGTACTGGGGCTCTTCCCCTGGTCCACCCGCAACCTGCCAGAACATGGCCTCCTACATCAGCCCAGGCAGGGCTGGTGCAGAGACCCTGCCTGTGGCATGAGGGGTACAGATGCATCCTCTGTGCAGCTCTTTCTCCCACACCCCCTATACAGGGCCCGAGGCCATCCCACTGCACCAGGGTAAATTTCACCATTTTTTATTAGGAAACATACAGACTAGCGTAAATAATTTATCTCATCATTGAAAGCGGATATCTACTATTGTGGAGCAATGTAGCTTTCTACACAATACATCTCCTTTTTTAAAAAACAGCTTCTAAAAGCCATGTCAGTAAGATAGACAACAATGTGACAGGAAGAATGGTCCAATGGTTAATGCAGCTGCCTGGGACTTAGGAGACCTAAGTTCAATTATTTGTTCTTGTATAATCTTGGGCTAAGGAGCCTCTTTGTGCGACAGCTCCCCATCTGTAAAATGGGGATGATAGCACTGCCCCACTCACAGAGGTGTTGCAAGAATAAGTACGTGAAAATTGTGAGGTGCTCAGATACCACAGGACTGAGAGCCAGCAAATACACACCTAATTTTAGACTGAACAGGTGAAAAGAAAGTCATCTCCCCCAACCCATGTTACTCATTAAACTGAGTAACAAGTAGTCAACAGCACTGAAATACACCTACCATTTCTTTGAATGCGCTTTCAATAGCTCCAGTAACAAGGCTCTCATGTTGGATCTTCTTCTCTGTAAAGAAGCGTGTTGGAGGGGTGTTGGGTGAGCCCGGAGCCCCAACCCCCCCACGCAGGGAGGCTGCCCTGGTTAGAGTTCTGCTGTTAGTGACCATGCTTTCTGGCTCCTCTCCTAGGCAGGTTGGGGGAAGGACAGCAGAGTTCTTCAGGATCTCCACAATCTCCTGCAGCTGCTCCACAATATGGTGATGAAGCAGTTTGGATGCTACAACAGCTGCCCCAGATCCAGCATGTCCGTCAAACAGTGACCAGTAGTACAAATTGATGCCATCATTTTCCTGTTTATGAAAAGAAGAAAATCACAATGTACACAATTATCAGTGTTGTCAGTGACCCTAGCACCACTGACAGGTCAGCTACAGTCGTTAAGGTGCAACTAACTGTTCCACGATACAAAGAGTAGGTTTCTTTCTGGAAAGGAGAAATATGTCATGTCACTTGGCTTTTTTTTTCCCTCTTCTGAAAAGGCTGACAAATTTACAGTCTTCAACATACTGCACCAAATATGTCCAGGAGGCAAGACACCTCTGGGATAGGAGGCTAGTTAAATATGCCACTGTATCTTCGCCATCTCTCTCCCTTGTGAATGACAAATGGGCCACTTGCAGTGAGGCTAGATACTTCTGCATTGTTTCATTCAAATGTAACTTTTCAGTTCTCATTGTGGAGATAAACATCAAATCTCACTTCTTTGCTGCTTCCATCAGTTTGCTGGTTTATAATTTTACAATCTTTTTTTTCCTCTTTTGATAAGGTAAAGACACTGCTGGAAATGATATGGCACATACCTTCATATCATTACATCCTGCATGTTCTCTGCAAGTCACAGGGCAGTAATATATATTTCCCAGATCTTTCTCTTTTTAAAAAAATGAATGATAGAAAAATACAGCAATAAGAAATTTGTGCTCCTAAGTCACTTTGGCACTTCTGAAAATCCTACCCTAAAATCACCACTCAGTACAGCACTTCAGCATGTGCTTAAAATTAAGTCTCATTGATGCCAACAGGACCTAAGCACCTGTGTATGTGTTTTGCTGACTCAGGGCTTAATTTAAATTGACAAAAAGAACAGGAGTACTTGTGGCACCTTAGAGACTAACAAATTTATTAGAGCATAAGCTTTCGTGGACTACAGCCCACTTCTTCGGATGCATCCGAAGAAGTGGGCTGTAGTCCACGAAAGCTTATGCTCTAATAAATTTGTTAGTCTCTAAGGTGCCACAAGTACTCCTGTTCTTTTTGTCAATTTAAATTAAGCCCTGAGTCAGCAAAACACATACACAGGTGCTTAGGTCCTGTTGGCATCAATGAGACTTAATTTTAAGCACATGCTGAAGTGCTGTACTGAGTGGTGATTTTAGGGTAGGATTTTCAGAAGTGCCAAAGTGACTTAGGAGCACAAATTTCTTATTGCTGTATTTTTCTATCATTCATTTTTTTAAAAAGAGAAAGATCTGGGAAATATATATTACTGCCCTGTGACTTGCAGAGAACATGCAGGATGTAATGATATGAAGGTATGTGCCATATCATTTCCAGCAGTGTCTTTACCTTATCAAAAGAGGAAAANCACTTCTTCGGATGCATCCGAAGAAGTGGGCTGTAGTCCACGAAAGCTTATGCTCTAATAAATTTGTTAGTCTCTAAGGTGCCACAAGTACTCCTGTTCTTTTTGTGGATACAGACTAACACGGCTGCTACTCTGAAACCTTTAAATTGACAGACACCCACAGGCAATGTGATTATAGCCACAGCCACTGCTGTGATAGAAATTTACTTCATTCTGTCACAAAGGGGAAAAAAAAAAAAATCCACCTCCACCCCACCACAAACAAGCACAAGGCCTACACACAACTTAAGTCCCATAGGATTTGTGCTGGCTTGCTACACCAGGATGCATTTTTACCCAAAATGAGCAATGAGTCAAGACGCACCAAGATGCAAAGGCGGCCATATGAAAAACAAAAAAACTTAGATAATTTCTCAGAGGCGTGTCACAAATCAGCATGTCAAGAAAGGGCAGTCAATCTGAGCTACTACATCCCAATCCTAGCACAAAATCCCCTTTGCAATATCACATGGTTACCCCATCACCGTAAATTCTTGCAATTCAAAATGCTAATGAGCTCTATTGCTGAAATTAACATTTCATTATTAATCCTAATGCTGCTCTAATTGCATGCATCTTTCAAGACATGAATTATAAAATGATTAAGTAAACCTCTCTCTATCTGGTTACCTTCCCTGGACCTGAAGAAGAGCCCTGTGAAGCTCGAAAGTTTGTCCCCTTGCATCAACAGAAGTTGGTCCAATAAAAGATATTACTTCACCTACCTTGTCTTTTTCTGACTATGACTTTTTCTAGCTTAACAAAACACGATGAGGGCCATACTTACAGAATGGGAAACTGCCTCCTGTAAAGCAGTGACTGAAAAGGACTTAGCGGTCAATAGTGGACACGCAACCCAACATAAGCGCCCAGTGCAATGTTGTCACAAAAAGGGTTAATTAATTAATGGAGATATCCTATCTCCTAGAACTGGAAGGGACCTTGAAAAGTCATCGAGTCCAGCCCCCTGCCTTCACTAGCAGGACCAAGTTCTGATTTTGCCCCAGATCCTTAAGTGGCCCCCTCAAGGATTGAACTGAGAACCCTGGGTTTAGCAAGCCAATGCTCAAACCACTGTGCAACCCTTTATGTACAAAGAGGGGAGAAGTGAGTAGGAGTAGAGAAGTGATATTACCTCTGTACAGCATTGATGAAACCCATACTGGAATACTGAATCCAGTTCTGGTGTCCACGTTTTAAAAAGGGATTTTGAAAAACTAGAGAAGGCGCCAAAAAGAACCACAAAAACAATTACAGGGCTAGAGAAAATGCCATATAGTGAGACATCTGAAGAGCTCAATCTGTTTAGCTTATCGAAAAGAAGAGAGGTGACTTGATTACAGTGTATAAGTATGTTCAAGGGGAGAAAAAAACCCAGATACTAAAGGGTTCTTTAATCTAGAGGAGAAAGGCATAACAAGAACACATGGGTGGAAGCTGAAGCCATACAAATTAGAAATAAGGCACACATTTTTATCATGCAGGGTGATTGACCACGGAAACAAACTATCAAGGGAGGTGATGGATTCTCCTATCTCTTGATATCTTCAAATCAAGGCTGGCTCCCTTTCTGAAAGATATGCTTTAGCCAAATGCAAAGTAGGCTTCAGTCAAACCAAAGTTATGGGGATCAGTACAGGGGTAACTGGGAAAAATTTAATGCAATGTGATATACAGGAGGTCAGATTAGATGAGCTAATGGTCCCTTCTGGCCTTAAATTCTAGATATCTGTGAAAGCAACATCCCATCCAATCTCATTAACTAGAAATACGGGGTGAAATTCAGGCATCTTTGGCTTCAGCGGGACCAAAATTTCACCCATGGCTTAGAATCACTCAAAGTTCACACTAGTGCTGGTTGAAACAATTCTTTCAAGCTGTTTTTCCATAGGAAATTGGGTTATTGTCTGCTTACCTTGGAAAATGTTGATATTTTGTAAAAAAAACAAAAATTAACAAACCAAAAGAAATATTTCTATTCAAAATGGTGCTGTTGGCCTCATGGAAGTTGTAGTTTGAGTTACTTATGCTCCCATTCTCCTCTGTAGGCCTGGCTCTCTGGCTGGACTATAATTTCCCATGAAGTACCGTGGCCAGTGACCCCTATCACAGATGCCCTTCCCTCACAAAGAGAGGAGAAAGTGGTGCATCTTGGAAGATGCAGTCTGGCCAAAGAGCCAAGACCATAGAGGAGAGCATAACTGAACTACAACTCGCATGAGACTAGGTGGCTCCATTTTTTAATAAAAATACTTGTTTTTCAGCTGAAGTATTTTGGTTTTTGATATTCCAAAAAGTTTAGAGGGTTTTGTCAAAATTTTCAGCAGAAGCCCTCCCCCCCCCCCATTCTGACTAGCTCTAATTCGCTCTTTAAAGGAGAACAAATATTAACACCCATACTAAGTCATTAAGACCTGTGCAGAGATGTCCACAGCAGACCGCATTTTGCCTCTCCCTGTTTGGCAGTTTGCGCTTACATTTTTTTTTTTTTTTTTTGGCCATTTACTGGTGGTGTAATTCTTCGTCTTCAGTTACCATAGGAATGCTCTGGTGGCTGTCTGTCTGCTATAGTGGGAAGGTGCCAGGATGGGGCAGAGAGGAGAAGAACTGCTGCCTCAGGTGATTTAGGAGCAGAGCTAGAAGTTCTACTCCTGAGTCCACAGCAGTGCATTGTGGTAGCTATCTCATAGTGCAACGGGCCGCAGGGTCCTTTGGGAAGGGTTTGCAATGCCTCATGGAGCAGGCACATCGTCACATGATGCAGGTTTCCCAATCCCATTATTCCATGGGCATCCTACTACATTGCCAGCTGCTTTTCAACTGAAGGTGTGGGGGGCGGGGGGAGGGAGGAAGAGTGTGTGACAAGAAGTGTGTGTGTGTATGGAGGGGGGGAGAGAGACTGTGTGTTTGGGGGGACAGAGTGTATCAGCATGCCATCTTGTAAGTTCAGACAGCGGCAGGAAGCAATCAGTCCTGAGGCAGGGGGAGCGGGAACCCCCCCGACATCAGCCTCTGCCTCCCTCCCTGAGCTCTCTGCATAGCAATCTCTCTCTACACACCCCTCTGTGTTCAACAGCACGAGCATCCCACCTTAATGGTTTGCTTTGTGTCCCAGAGCAGATCGGCACAACATGCAAAGGCTGTCAGAAACGGTGCTTTGAAAGGGAAGGGGCGCACGTCTCCAAGGCAGCCGACTTCAAAACAATGAGCAGAGAGGTCACTTGAGGCATTATGGGACAGCTCCGGAGGCCAATTACAGTGCAGAAAGCAATCAAGTATCTACACTGGCAATAAAGCATTGGAGCCTCTGTGCAAATAGCCTTACGACTCTCAGCGAAGTGTTTTTTTTTTGCAGCACTGCAACTGAGAAGTTTCTGCGCACAAAGTGGCTTGACAGTGTGTTCCCGTCTGCAGTTTGAGAGCAAAAAGCTGCTTTACTGTGCAAAAACTTGCCAGTGTAGACAAGTCCTTACTCTCTTTGCCTCAGTTCCCCACC
Organism: Trachemys scripta elegans; assembly: GCF_013100865.1. Classification (NCBI taxonomy): domain Eukaryota; kingdom Metazoa; phylum Chordata; order Testudines; family Emydidae; genus Trachemys; species Trachemys scripta. Next base: position 59,373,134 of record NC_048298.1, read on the forward strand.
TGTAAAATGGGAATAATGGTAGTTCCCTACAATAGAGAGATGTGAAGATCAAAATATTGAAGATTATGAGACATTCAGATATTATGGTAATGAGGGCCAAAAAATACTTTCTTCTGCTGCTGCTTAGTGACTTGGTCACATATTTTTTTATTTCAGTGGCCGTCACAAAGCAAAGCTTTGAGTAGCCGGAATGGCTAGCTAGTTGTTTTTGTGGCAGGATAGTGAAAGAGTGAAGCACACAGTTCACAAACAAATTTTTTCCCTGTGAAATTAGCTTTAAAAATATCGGTTCAGTCTGTTGTATTCTATAAAGTAACTGTCTCTCCATCCGGCCTCTCCCCCTCCACTTCTTGTTTGGCTGGTCAGAGTCCTTCAACTGGAAATTTAATTAATCAAAACACAGTAATAATAATATGAAAAAAAATCGAAAGTGTTTCTTTTTTAAATTTGGGAAGGATACAGATCTCTGACTAGGCACCAGAGAAATAATAATAATAATAAAATAAAAAGAAGCAGCCATCTCACTGCACTGAATCCCAAAATGCATTTCTAGTCTGCTGTGAAATGTAATCAGCTTCAGGCTCCTCTGCTACTGGACCTGGTTTTGTAATTATAAGATAAATTAATTTTGACCTTTTAAAAATATGCAGGCTTTAGAGATGTGGCCTTTGTTTTTAACAAAGCAACAGACAAAGAATCATATGTGAGACTGCATGTATGTGCACAATAAGAGCTTGAATCACTGACAAAATCATACAGTACGCAGCAATACAATTTGGGGCAAACTTTCAAGCAGGCTGGAAACTAGCCTCCCATTGCAGATGAAATGCAGGGGCAAATCTCAATAGTTACATAGCCAACTACTTGATTAGCACCTGCAATCTGGTATTTAGAAATGTATTCTTTAGAAATGGCTCCTGCAATGAATCATAAGTGCAATAAAATGCACCCAATTTTTTTCCCAAAATGCACCCTCAAAATGCAAGCTGGACCACTGAAAATATATACCTGTGGGTCTAACAATAAACAGAAGTGGGTCAGTTGTCACCTTCACTAACCAAATGGTTGGTGAAACACTTCCTGATGTTACAAATGACATGTACAGTAGGCATTGTTGTGCAATGAACCTTAAGTCACACAAAAAATAAATATTCTTTGAAACTGGATGTGCATGAATGACACTATAGTATTAACTAATCAAAATTATCCTGCTTTGAGTTAATATTGTCTTATATTAGTGAATTATACGTACTAATATTAAATCCTGCATTCTGACTGGTCAGCAACCATGGCAATATCCTCACACAATATAATAGGTTGGAACTTGTTTTATTTACTTAACTGTATCTAATATTGTCAGGGCACTCTCTCCTCCTCCCAGCTGCTGACGATCCAAAACACAGAATTTAATGATATTTTAATAGAGTTTCTAAGTATAATCTTTGCAATTAAAACAAATGTCCAATCTGGGATCAAACCTAAGTCAGTCAGTCAATGGGAAAAATCCTATTTACTTTAGGATCAGGCTTTTGGATTCTTTTCTTCTTCTGCTTTTGTCGTTATTTTGTCAATTTTATTTTAAAAAAATGTTAATTTCCTTTTTCCAGGTTTCCTTGCTTTTTGTGGGCAAAAAAGTAGCCTTGCATCCCTTTCTTGATTCTCCTCCTCTGTATAGTTCACCTTCCCCCTCCTCCTCCTCTTCGGAGGTTCTAACTTTACAGCTCAGCTTTGAGGGATCGGGTCCCAGTCCTTCAAGCTGATGCACACAGGCAGCTTCCTGTCCCCATGCAGAGCCCCACTGATTTCAATGGGGATTCCCCATGTGGACAGACTCCCACACGTGTGCAAACAGCTTGAAAGCCACTTGGTGATACTGCACCAGATGGCAACTTCTCTTGAAAACTACATTTTAGTATTGCTTGGCAGGCATTTCACACATCTCCAAGCAACACTTCGATCACCCTGGTTTGTGGGGGCCGGGGATTTCCAGTTACTTTGATCAAATGTTAAATGACAAGGATTTTACAACTTCCAAATTTGGCTGCCATTTAAAAGTCATACAAGCGTCCCAGGGAATGTGAGAAAAATGGAAGATGGGAGAAGCAAGAAAAGGCATGTGAGCTTGCAGAGCATGTTCTGTCAAGTAGTAAAGAATCTGAAGAAAAGAAACAGTATTAATAAATCAAAAGATTTTAAAATTTAATTTGCATTTTCTTTTTAATTGTTTTAACTATTTTAAATACCTTTTCCTTAAACAATTATTTAATAAATCCTTTCCTTTTCCCCTCTTCATTCCTCTATTTACATGGAACCCTTTAATAATCCGAGCAAGATTTCAGAGTGTGTGTCATGCTGGGATATCCCTACTGAGTGGTTGCAGAACTCAATTTTGGCCTTTTTCCTAACAACCCATGAGGTGAAATAACACCCCAGCAAGACACATGCATGAAGCGTCTCATCTCTTTAATTCTACATACTAATGTGATGCAGAAGTGCCTGAATTTATATAATCTTCCTTTTGTTAAAAAACAAAATCCTATCATATTAAAAATACAGTATCCTTAGCACTGAGACAACACCAAAGGCAGATACAGATAAAAGATCTGCTGTGCTTTAAATAATACAAATAATTAATAATAATAATAACAACAACAACAACGATGTGACATCTTGTCTTTTTTCATAGGTTCAGTCCAGAACACACACAACCAAAAAACCACCTCTGCTATCTGCTGGAGCAAGACTGCCCTCTAGTAGCAAAATTTCTCTAGCCATATGCTCCCTCTTTTGGGAAAATATTATATTTGCAATTTTAAAACTGCAAGCACTAGTCAGATACATGACTTTGTAAGGTGCACTGCCCCATAGTGCTAATACATATTATAGCATCCTCTTGTGGTCTCTATTTAGCAAATATGGAGGTAGATCTGTAGACAGGATATATAAAGAAAATGTATCAAGGATGGGATAGCAAATAATACCGTAAATATTGTCATGCTATCACAGAGACCTATGGTGCCTCACCTGGAATACTGTGTTTGTGGTCAACCTCTTTCAAAAAGACAAATACAGCAGAAATTGAAGAGGCCCACACACAGGTAACAAAAATTAGAATTATGGTAAAACTTCTGTGTGTAGGAAGATTGTAAAGATTAGGACTGTTCACTTCAGAGAAGAAAGGGCATAAGAGTAGTAAATTAAATATCAAATAGTATGGAGAAAGTAAACCTCAGATTCTATAAACCGTTTTTCATAACATGGGAACATGTGGACATTTAACTAGGCTGGAAGTCAGCAAGTTTAAAACTGATAAAAAGAAATAGTTTAAAAACGTAATTAACTTGTGGAACTCTGTCATGGAGAAGACAATGAGAACATCTACTGATTAATGAGTTACATTTAGATAGAATTAAAAATCGTGTAAACGAGGGATAAAAAACCACTAACTGCCTTTGAGTTGGAAAAACATATTCCCTTTGGGTAAACTATTACGTAAATAGACAAACATAAGGTTTTTACCTTCCTATGAAGCATCTGATTGTGGCACCAGTTGGAGACAAGAAACTAGATTAGATGGAATATTAGTGTGATCTGGCATGATGCTTCCTATGCTCCATGAACATCAAAACAGTATATTAGGCAGGAAGACAAAAACAGATGCAACAGTTAACTGTATATGTAACAAATTAGTACTATACTGCAGGATACTAGCATGGTCTTCACTTGTTTTAAAATGAAATACCAAATGAGGTACACATGTGCAATTACTGTGTGTACAAGTCATGCATTGCATGTTTACATGGCTATTATGATCATTTGTGCATGCAAATACTGAATAGATTTGCTGAATCTCAGTGTTTGTTTGAAGCAAGATTAGTTCAATGCATAACTGAATGACTATTTTGCCTATGCAATTGAAAGTTTAACTTGTTAGGACCTTGACAAAATCTTGAGGAGCTTGAATAACATTTTTAAAAAAGAGTCTTATTACTATTTGATGTCATCATTCTCTGCTGTCCTGATGTCTTGAACAATTTCAAACCCACTCTGATCAAATAAAAAGATTCCTCTGTCCCAGTTTTCTTGGTTTTGATGTTTAAGACCTTCCCACACCACCTTTTACCTGTTCAGACCCTCAGGGCAGAGACTGTCTTCTACTTGTTTGTACATACGTTTCTGTAATTGAGAAGTTCCACATATATTTATGGTGCCTTTAAAATAATAATCCTAGTTTGTGAAAGACTGAGTGAGAAATGAAACTGAAAACATCATGGGGAAGATTGCTGATCTGACAGGCAAACAAGCACCTAAATGGCACCAACGCATGCATTCTGTTATCAACACATCACATTTCAGTGTCGTATAGTGTCTGCCTACACATACCACATACAGTATATTCTACAATGGCTAAGGCTACGATTATGCACCAGGGCTGGAGCTGTCAGCAGGCAGCCCCGCAGCTTTCAGCCGCTGCTAGTGGCAGCTCCCAGCAGCTCCTAGGCACTGGGCAGCAGAAGGATCCCGGCGCTCCCTGAGGGTCCCCCAGAGTTCCCACTCGCCACTTGGCTCCCTGCAGCAGCCCAGCCGCGGCGGGGGATCCCGCAGTATTTCAGCCGCGGCGGTGCACCCCCCACAGCATTTTAGCCACGGTGGGCAGGGAGGAGACCCCAAAGCCCACAGCCGCTGTGGCTGCTGGACCTTCCTCCTCTCCATTTTGTCAAGGATACTTTTTAGTAAAAATCATGGCTAGGTCATGGGCGTCTGTGAATTTTTGTTTATTGCCTGTGACCTGTCCGTGACTTTTACTAAAAATATCCATGACAAAATCTGAGCCTTAACAATGGCCAATCTCCCACTGATTGCAAGAAACCCTCTATTTGACTATTTATGTCAAAATCTGCCCACAGGAGAAATTTCTTCCATACCCAAGGCTCTCAATGATTAGCTTATATCATGAAATACATATATCCTTTTAACTCCTATTTATATATAAATATTGAGACTATTTCTTTTATGAATCCTACTAAGCTCTCGCTATAATATCTTGTGGCAGTGAATGCCACTTGTTAAATATGTATTATAGTAAAAAAGTATTTCCTTTTATCTGTGTTAAATATGTTGCCTTTAAGTTTTGGTTACGTTCTCTAGGGCTTGTGTTATGAGAAAGGATCGACAGGTCCACCCAATGGGCCTTCTCTAGATCCTTCATTATTTTATATACCTCTAGCATGTCCCCTATCGTTTTTTGTCTCCTCTTTAAATTAGAAAGCCCTCTAAGTGCGAAACATTTTGCAGTATGTGAAATTCAAAATCCAAAAGTGGAGCTAAGTAAAATGAGTGAAGCTTTCTTTGATAGCGCAGAGCCAATTAGGCTACAGAGGGATAACAAGAAAATCTGCAACACTTAGCAAGAATTCTTGGGATTTTCCATTGGTCTTACACCACTGTCTACTTATGTTAGTTTGTATTTCTGTTCTGACAGCAAGATGAGTGGAGGTTACTTACTGAGTTTTCTTTCAGTTGTAGTCCTTCTCCATTTGGCAATGAGGATCTTCGTTTGGTGGACGTGTTTTTGTTTGGTGTGGAATTGGTGCCCCCAGTTTTCTTCTTTACAAAAAGCATTTCACAACTTGCTTGGTCTTCATTGTGTGTGCTCTTCCCTGCATTTATTACCCTAGAAAAAGCAAAAGGCATGTTAGTTTTAGCAAACCTCAGAAGCTTCTATCACTGTTTGCTAAGTGACTTACCAAAAATCAAAGGAATGTGGCCAGAAGGTTTCTAAATACTCATAAACTTAAAGTTTGACCTTTGACATTTATGAGCACAAGATTTCTTTATGAGATTTTTCATAAACAAGCAAGCATTTGGAGCAGTACAAATTGAAAAATGTAAATGAGCATTTCCAGACAACTACATGAGCATTAATTAACTGAATATTTCTACGACTTATCCATACAAGGAAAACAATTTTAAACCAAAATTATACTGGACAGATGTCTGATGAATGGATGAGTCTGGTAATGTTTGTACTTCCCAGCTAAAATACAAAAAAGAAATTTATAATTGCTCTTTCAGTTTAATTCATATACCTACAATCACCCTCTAATAGCTATGGTTCATAATGGATAGGTCAGCTCCAGGAATCTACTCTGTCCAGTTCCTCTGAGTGGTACAAGCAGAACATATCTACCAAATAGAATGCTCTCCATACTGATGGCACAGAATGGAAGGAAGTGACAATTATAAAGCACTTACTCTTAAATTTAAAAAAATAAAGAAACAGTAGGAGAGATGGTATGTGGGATGCAAACTTCAAAAAGGGTACTCCTGTTTCCTGCTTTGACAGGCTGCCAGAGGTTACTTGTACTATGATGAAGTGAAAGGCGTGCATTTTACAGCTCTCTCTTTCCAAATTCATTTCTCTAGGCACAAAGTTTGTAATGCCGTGCGCATTTGGGACATGGTGGTGTATTGTTGCATCAATGTGTGTCACTGCATGATAGAACATTGTTTTTCAGAGGCAACATTATCACATTTGTGTCAATAGCCCAAGTAAATGCAGAATTCTCATAGTTCTGCGTGCCAAGCCTGTAAAACCTGGGGCAGACTCATGAAACCAGGGCAGTTCTGTGAATTTCAAGATAGACGATAATCTCAACACCCAATAGTCCGCAAACAGAAAGTACAGGTCATAATATTTGCTAACAGTAGCTCTATCAGACACTTTATGAAACAAAATGATAGATACTCTGAAGTACGAATTCCATAAAAAAGAGCTTTAAAACCATGAGCATAAGTACACCTCCCCGATATAACGCGACCCGATATAACACAAATTCTGATATAACGCAGTAAAGCAGTGCTCCGGGGGGAGGAGGGGAGGAGTGGGGACTGCGCACTCCGGCAGATCAAAGCAAGTTCAATATAACGCGGTTTCGCCTATAATGCGGTAAGATTTTTTGGCTCCCGAGGACAGCGTTATATCGAGGTAGAGGTGTATTTGATTCGAGTATTTCAGAGCTTGGACGTCAGTTAACAAACAAATGAACAAGCTCAAACCAACCTTAGATGCAGATTAATTATGCATTGTTTCAATGTGTGTGTTTGTACTATGTATGTTCAACAGTCCTGGAAGGTGAGTGTGTACTGACCTGGATGTACAATAGCCTCAGATGTGTGAGGAACCTGTACAACATGGAATTATGTCCCGTTATAATATAAAGTTATTTCCCTTTTGATTAAATGATTGTCTTCTTCCAAGAACACATTTTCTAACCCATCCCACCCTTTCTCCAAACTGTTAAGTGTTCTTGACAAATCATTGTGTGGAGGGAGTTTTGGGCCAGATGGGGCTTTTATTTATTTAAATACATTGCACACTCCTGATAACCATGTGAAAGTACATGAACAACCTGGAGGCATCTCACAACCCATTTAATAAAATCAAACACACCTGATTCCTCGGTCGCTGATACTTTTACCACAATTTGTATACCACATTTTACACTCTTTGAAAATCCTTAATCCAAATTGTGGTGGGTTTTTTTTAAATGGGGAGGGAGAAGGAGAACCACACACACACACACACATACACACACAAAAAGACCAACAGTCCACTCTGGGCATCATCTTACCTATTCTTACCAGATTAGAAAAATTCCAAATTTCATGTCACCCCATTTTAAGATACAAATATCTTTCTTTATTGTATATAAATGAATATTTTTTTCTTTTAGTAAAAGCAACTCAATTGTACCCTGAAAAACGACACAGCCACTAACCATAACCATACTCGTGAATGAACAGATCATTGAACACCACCAAATGTTACTACGCTGCAATCTGACATACAAGAATTTGATTGCAGTTAACATCTGTATGCATATACCACCAGCTGTTTGCAAGGGTTTGTTGTACATAAATATCAACTGTGGATGAAACCATTTTGAGACACTTGCAAGTAAGGGATTAAAGGATGTGTAGTTTCAAGCTATCTTTCAGCAGTTTTGCAACTCTGATTAACTCTTATGCCCAATATTTGCCAAGATGGAGTTTAGATCTTTGGGTATAATGGGTTTCTGGTCTGAATGCACATCATTTTCTGGATGCATTTGGAAGGCTGCGGTGTGATTTGAAACAGAAGACATGAAAGTACAAAGACATCAGGGTAAATAAGCCAGTGGATATTAACTCCCTGACTGCCAATGTGACCAATTAGCTAAAAGCATCACTGAGCAACAGAAAGCCTAACTAAAGTACTGTATTATGGCTTCTAAATATCTTCCAGTAGCTTAGCCCATCACTTTCTCCTCAGCGTGGCTTGAAAGCACCATTTAAATCATGAACTTAAAAAGCTAAAGGAAAAGAAACATTAAAGCAGCAAAGCTGAGCACATAGGGTGTTCTTTACTGTGAGTCAATACTATTAGCTGCACCTGTTCTGCATAGATCCCAGAACTGCCCTAACTCTGTACTTAATGCTAGACTAAGAACTACTATTGAGAGACATATTGTGCCCTTCAGGGCTTGTTAGGTCACACACACACACACACACACACACACACACACACACTTTATAAAGCTGCTTTATCAAGCAAACCTCTCAAGGAACTGAATGGTTCCAAAAGGCTGAAAAAACAAAGTGACCCAATAGTAAGTAACCTGGTTTGGCAAGGCAATTACCATTAAATATCTGAAGCTTTGTACTTCACTAGTCAGATGTGCCCATGCGTGGAACTAGTTGGTAGAAAGGGACATGAACAAAGGAACTTGGGACACGTTCAAATTACGGCTTAGGAGGACCCTGAAAGCTATGGTCTGGCCATCTAACTCTTCTGTGAAGGATTTCAATGCCTCTTTAGCCTTTGTCTGATTAACTCCACTCTGTCTTCTCTGAAAAGGTTCTCTTATTCTGGAAATTCTGATGGAAACTTGAAATATCACAATGTAGCAGTTCTTTCCATTCAGTGCCTAGGCATCAAATGCTGCAGCTTCCAGGCACTGAATGTGGCTCTAACCTGATGCTGGACCATCCCCGTACCCTCACACAAAAAGGCCTTGAACTTCTGCCACTTTTGGGAAAGGGATTCAGTGAAGGTCCAGGCTTCCCCGTCCTCCCCCAAAGCTTGGGGTGCATTTGGAGCATATATTGTTGGTAATACCAACTTTTCATGCTCAGCACAGAAACCGATAACACCTTCTGGACAGCTTCAAGCAGCTCTGGGTGTTTTCTCCTGCTTTAAATCCTTTAAGCAAATTCTTGGCCAAAGAGATGAGCCTTGCACTGCAACATGAAGACAAAAGAAAATTGCTCCTGAATTTGGAATTCATAAGTATCTGCTGGCTTAGAGTTGAGATGACAAAATATTTTAAAGCTAGAAATCAGTGTTTTAAAGTTTTGCCCAATAACTCAAATAACTAGTGTATGCAAAACATTGTCTTTAAAGTATTTAAACAAACTGTACGTCACCTTAAAGACATAGGCTCCTTTGAAAACCTGAACCTATGGGAATTCAATGAAATTCAATGGATTTGGGCACCTAACTCCCTTATGGATGTGATTTTAAAAGAGGCCTATTTATTAAAGATCCAGATCATAACTGGCCCAGAGCTGATGATGTACAAGCAGGTGTAGATGCTACTGATGTGCATGCTCCCCTCCTCTCCGACTCCCAAAGGCAGTCGTGAGTCTGCCTCTCTCCTCCACCATCAGACTATAGAGAATAGTGCTGGTATTTTTTCCCTCCACTTCCCACTCCCACAAAGCTATGGCTTTAAAACTACAATATCACTCCAAAATGTGGTTGCTTAATTGTATTTTAGAAAGCAGAATACGATCAAAGAGCTTTAAAAAAACTCAAAATATTTGTAAAAATAAACAAAGACTTTATATATATAAAAAGGAGAGGAAATCCAACAAGATACATCAGCAAAACATCCAAGTTTCTTGCTTATACACCTCTACCCTGATATAATGCGACCCAATATAACGCAAATTCGGATATAACGCGGAAAAGCAGCACTCCCGGGGGGGGGGGGGCAGGGCTGCATGCTCCAGTGGATCAAAGCAAGTTCGATATAATGCAGTTTCATCTATAACATGGTAAGACTTTTTGGCTTCCAAGGACAGTGTTATATCGAGGTAGAGGTGTACAACCATAGTGCATGAAACAGATAATATAAAGATGTATTACTAAGTTTCAGAAAAGTTCCTTTCACCTTATTTAGAGCAGAATATGCTTTCTTTTTCCACACTGAAACAGTACAATCTTTCCTTCTGTTACCCGACACAAGTGTTCTATTTGTGTATCTGTGTTTCAAATGTCAGTGTACCTGCATTTTGCTCTATGAACTGGAGAAAGTACAACAAACTTTGTTTTTATAGTGAAAATTTGGCTTCTGATATTATTTCTGTCAGAACTGCTGGACTAAGTCCACATTGTGAACTAATGGGAGACCACTCCACCATATATATAAACCTGCCATGGACAAAACTGTGGGATGCAATTAGGATGACCAGATAGCAAGTGTGAAAAATCAGGACAGGGGGTGGGTGGTAATAGGTGTCTATATAAGAAAAAGACCCAAATATCGGGACTGTCCCTATACAATCAGGACATCTGGTCACCCTAGATGCAATGTACAACAAAGACCCAAAATGAAGGCCACTAAAAACTATTAATCCTGGGAACTCAAAATGGCAAGGGATTCTTTCCTTTAGTGCAAATAATCCTTTCTATGATCAGTTTCATTTTTTTAAATTTCTGTTGTAACTAATTTTGAATAAGAAAAGTGAGGGGAAACCAAATTGGTATGAACCATAGAAGTGACTCTGGGACTAAAGAAAGTGACATTGCTTGAAACGAGGAATATTTAAGAGTTATTCATGCCATGAAAAAAAAAAAATCTAGCTGCACAGGGATTGCTTAAGAAGCTGTTCAATGTCACAACATCTTTAACTATGCTTCCCAAGCAACAGGGAATATGAAAAAAAAGCATTTGGAATAACGGAAGTGCAAGCAAAAATTAGGTAAATGCAATAAGCATTTAGCAACAACCACCTCCTGCCAGCTCTGCAAAAATGAAGAGTAGGTACCCAGGTGGGTGGTTATTTTGTTACTTCTATAGCAATAAGCAATAGTCCAAAACTGATTGATATTGAACCTATAGAGACAGATGTGCGGCCAGAAAGTTATGAGACTTGAGGATTCAGAAGGTTTTAGTGGTTGCATCTTTTAAGTCAGCGTAACAGTCTCTTTTCTGGGTCAGAGTGTCGATCTTGCTATTTTTTGGTTCCTGGGCATTAAGAATACAAAATCAAAGCACAAAAAGAATAAGATCCACCGAAGTGGTCACTGGTTGAGAAACCTGGCTCTATGCAGATACTACACCGAATTCTTTCCCAGGTGTCTGGCTGGTGGGTCTCGCCCACATGCTCAGGGTATAACTGATCACCATATTTGGGGTCGAGAAGGAATTTCCCCCAGGTCAGACTATAAGAGACCCTGGGGTTTTTTGCCTTCCTCTGCAGTATGGGGCACAGATCACTTGCAGGTTTAAACCAGTGTAAATGGTGGATTCTCTATAACTTGAAGTCTTTAAATCATGATTTGAGGACTTCAGTAACTCAGAGGTTATGGGTCTGTTTCAGGAATGGGTGGGTGAGGTCCTGTGGCCTGCAATGTGCAGGAGGTCAGATTACATGATCCTTATGGGCCCTTCTGGCCTTTAAGTCTATAGTCCAGGTTCTTATAATCAGAGTACACTTGGACAGGGTACAGGACCCTTTCTAGATAGGAGCACCACTCTTCAAAGGCAATCTTAATTGCCAGGAGTTTTCTACAAATTTTTAAATTTTGTTCTGTGGGTGAGAGTCTCATGAAATAAAAGAAAAGTGGACACATGGACGTAGCAATCATTGAGGACTGCGCTTTTGGGATAGCACCACTTCAACTGCCAAGTTAGAAACACCTGCTTCAATGATGAAAGCTTGTGTGGACTAATATAGGAGCAGTGGTAAATGCAAGTTTTAATTGCTTGTAGGCCTGGTGGATCTCGGGAATGCCGAGGAACATGGTGTCTTTGCAGAGAAGGGCAGTGAGGGAGTGATCAGTTCCAAGAACTTCAGGGTGAATAGTCGATAAAAGTTTGTGAACTTCAGGAAACATTGTAATTTGTGAATGTTCTATGGCACTAGCAACCGAAGGACTGTCTTTACCTAGCATGGCTATTTCAATACCAGCAGGAGATAGGATGAATCCAAGGAATTCTATGGCGGATTGATCATAGGTACATTTTTCTAGCTTATTGTAGAGGCCATGTTGGTATGGCCTCTTTGGGATGGAATGGACATGCATGGTGTGTTGTTAAAAAACAAAAAAACGCATGTCATCCGGGTATGCAACCACATATTGATCCAGAATGTCTCGCAATACAATCATTAATAAAAATGTTGGAACCTTGCCTTGCATCACACGATACTCAAAGTGACTGTAATGAGTTCAAAAGGCAGTCTTCCATTCATCCCCAACTCTAACACATACTAGGCTGTATGACCCACTGTGGTCCAGCTGTGTGTATTCCTGAGCAGCATTCACTCAGTCCATTAGTTCAGGGTAGTTTTAATAGGTATTGATTTCAGATGTTGACCTGTTTCACAGCCTGATAACACTGGTCTACAATTTTTGAGAAGCCGTCTGCTTCAGAGATAAAATGTGCTATTTATTATGTATTTTGATGGGCTGAATTCAAATATGACAATTAAAACAACTGATTGGCTACTGTTTCTAAGATATTTAAGTTTTTACATTTTATGTCTATGTATATTGTGTAGATAGTAGAGTTTTAATCATAAATTGTAAACCTAGGTCTTTTCATGGGTTTATGGTTGCTTTACATGATAATATTTCACCTGTCCTGTTTATGTAACACTTTAAAAATCAGCAAAAGGGTTATATAAATAAAATTTATTATGAAACAAAAGGCTAAAAACTATTATGTACATAGTTTAGTCCTATTCAGTGTCTACTCGGCACTTCTTGGCTTATCTCTTGTATTCATTAAATGGAGCATCTCTTGTCACTGACCAGCAATAGTCTGCAAGCATTGCTGGGTTCCATTTGCCCTGATAGCGTTTCTCCATTGTTGCAATGTCCTAGTGAAATCACTCGCCGTCCTCGTCGCTCACTGCTCCGCAGTTCAGTGGAAAAAAATCTAGATGAAAGTGCAAAAAATGTATCTTTAGTGACCTGTTGCAACCAAGGCTTTTGTATGCCTTGAGGAGGTTTTCCACCAACAACCTGTAGTTGTCTGCCTTGGTGTGTCCGAGAACATTTATTGCCACTAACTGGAAGGCTTTCCATGCCGTCTTTCCCTTGCCACGCAGTGCATGGTCAGATGCATCATCTTGAAGAAGTTCACGAATCTGAAGACCAACAGAGACACCTTCCTTTATCTTAGCTTCACTTAACCTTGTAAATTTTCCATGGAGGTACTTGAAAGCTGCTTGTGTTTTGTCAATGGCCTTGACAAAGTTCTTCATCAGACCCAGCTTGAGGTGTAAGGATGGTAACAAAAATCTTTCTTGATTCAACAAGTGGTGGATGCTGAACACTTTTCCTCCCAGGCTCCAATGACTGTCGGAGTGGCCAATCTTTCTTGACGTAGTGGGAATCTCTTGCATGACTATCCCATTCGCAGAGAAAACAGCAGTACTTTGTGTATCCAGTCTGCAGACCAAGCAAGAGAGCAACAACCTTCAAATCGCCACAAAGCTGCCACTGATGTTGGTCATAGTTTATGCACCTCAAAAGTTGTTTCATATTGTCATAGGTTTCCTTCATATGGACTGCATGACCAACTGGAATTGATGGCAAAAAACATTGCCATTATGCAGTAAAACAGCTTTAAGACTCATCTTCGATGAATCAATGAACAGTCTCCACTCATCTGGATCGTGAACGATGTTGAGGGCTGCCATCACACCATCGATGTTGTTGCAGGTGACAAGATCACCTTCCATGAAGGAGAATGGAACAAGATCCTTTTGACTATCACGGAACATGAAAAGCCTAACATCACCTGCCAGGAGATTCCACTGCTGTAGTCTGGAGCCCAACAGCTCTGCCTTACTCTTGGGTAGTTCCAAATCCCTGACAAGGTCATTCAGTTCACCTTGTGTTTATGAGGTGTGATTCAGAGGAGAAGGATGGGAGAAAATGTGGGTCCTGTGACATTGATGGTTCAGGACCAGAAGTTTCATCCTCTTCCTCGTCTGACTCAAGTGAGAATGATTCTGGTGCATCAGGAACCGGCAGTCCTTCTCCGTAGGATACTGGGCATATAGCTGATGGAATGTTTGGATAATGCACAGTCCACTTTTTCTTTTTTGACACATTTTTCCCAACTGGAGGCACCATGCAGAAGTAACAATTGCTGGTATGATCCGTTGGCTCTCTCCAAATCATTGGCACTGCAAAAGGCATAGATTTCCTTTTCCTGTTCAACCACTGGTGAAGATTTGTTGCACAAGTGTTGGAGCATATGTGTGGAGCCCACCTCTTTCCTGATCTCCAATTTTGCAGCCAAAATAAAGGGGATAGGCTTTCTTAACCATAGTGGTTATACTGCACTTTTGTGATGCAAAAGTCACTTGACCACAAACATAGCAGAAGTTATCTGCACTGTTCACACAAGTACGAGGCATCTCTGCTCACTTTGGCTAAACAGAAATGTGTCCCTTTGCAAAATCAAACACTGACAAATAAGAGAGCACAACACTGTATGATTTCTAGAGCTGATATAGGGCAATTTGTTCAGCAGAGTGATGTAAACTTCGTTATGATTGCATCATCCATGACTTCTAGGAATAACATGATGCAATTCATATCATGTATGACGCAATACCAGCTTCAGATTGCATCATTCATTGTTTTGCCTAAAAAGCAAGTACTGTCCAAACCCAGTCAGATTTATTCATAGATCCAGTCAAAGATGTATTTTAGTCATTTCTGGTTTAAATTGAGATCCCTTTCCTTTATAACTCACTTATCCTCTGCCATTCCCAAGTCAAGGGTCGTATATACTGACCCAATAGCAGATCTTGAAAACTAGAGCCAATCAACAATTTGAAGCATCATTTTCGTTCTCAGTGACCCAAAATTAGTAAAGTTTGACTACATTTATTTCAGAAGCATTTTGGCTGTAGAGCAGTGTAATCGATGCACAGTTGGAGGCTTCCTTAAGACAGAAAGACAGACAGAGATAAAAAGGAGACTGGCACCCCGGCAGGCAAGGTGGACTTATGCATAAAGCCCTACGTTCTCCTGTACGTAGGTGTGCAGTCCGGCTAGTTCAGGCTTGGACATGGCATATAGATGCCTGAATGGAATGTTTGCCCCTGGTTGTAGTCAAATGGGCAATCAAAGTCTTTGTGTGGTGGCAAGGGGCCTGCATTTTTGTTTTCTTTCCATCTGAAGACATCACTGTAGTCACGGTATTTGGATAGAAATCAAGGACCAGGATCAGTGGGTGGCTCTGTTGGGCTACTCCAGCTTGCAACAGCTGGGGAACTACTGAGCGCTGCCCATTTCCTGGGCTCAAGCAGTGCTGCTGGCAGGATTCGGGGGTGGGGAGGGGAGTCAACTTTTAGTTTTTGCCAGCAGACAAGGGGGTTGTGGAGGGCCACCACAATATATCCAAGGTCACAGGGAAGTTGGGGAACGGATGGTACTGAACTGTAGGGTCTCTCAATGATTTTGGATAGGTAAACTTGAGAGGAACGGTTTCCATGATCACTGGTGCAGAGGATAAGAAGAACCCATTGAACGTCTCTATTAGCCCTGGAAAGGCTTGGTCGACAGGGGAATCTGTAGTACCTGGGCTGCTTCTGTATTAATAAAGTTGTCTGCTACATCAGTCCATAAAAGTCCTCTTTGGAGGTTGTGGTTGGGGATTCCCCAGGATTCATAACTCAACTAGCACTTGTAGGTCAGTGCTGGTAACAGGAACCGCCGTGTGTTCCAGCCAGGACCTCAGTGCAGGGTTCAGAGGAACACTGTCAGGATGCCCCGGGTTAACCCCTTTTTCCGAGCCTGGGCTGGCTCATTTCTCAGATTCCTTCAGGCTGGGCTCCTTGTGGGACAATTGGAAATATTGTTATGGTGAGCCAGGTCATACTAAGGCAGAGTAAGGTGTCATTGGTGCTCTCTCTAGGAGCAAGTTGCTGTCGGGTCAAATCTACCTGCATTGACTCAACGGGCTGAGGGACAGCACGTACCAGCTTGGGTGACAGTGCAGCTGGACAGGTCTTGTGCATACTGTTCTTTGCATGGAGCTGGTGGGCTTGCCTCTCCCCCAGTGCCTAATTCTCAGCAGCCGGCTGCTCGTTCTGCGCTTGCAATGCTCAGTTGTCTGTCTGCAGATGGACTGCCTTCTCATGCAGTGCCAATGCCCCTTAGGGAACAAGGGAATCCAGTGGGTCCCATCCTCGGTCCCAAGGAGCTGGAGTGGTCTGAGCAAGCTGTGAGGACTGGGGCCCGGGTGGTCAAGCTTTATGGTCAGAGTCAGGACTAGAGCTGGGGTCATGGATGGAGTCAAGCCAAGGGTCAGGGGGAGAGTGATGGAGCGAGGCAGGAAAGCAGGAACCTGGAAGCGGAGAAGGATCTGGGATAAGGAGGGCAGGAACAGGCCAGGAGGCAGGAACCAGGAACAAGTAGGAAGACAGGGCTCAGTTGAGTAGGCAGGCTCCAAAATGACAGCCAACCAGAGATCCACCTAGTTGCTCTGACAACTTCCTGCATCTCCTCCTGGCTTAAGTAGTGCATCTGAGCAATTGGTGGGGCTGGATGTCTCCCCCAATCAGGAGCTTTGCGAGCTGAGCCCTTTATGAACTAGAACTCCACTAACCCCCTTCTCCACTGGTGAGCTGCCAGGTGGCACCCACAGTCCGATCACTGCCTGGGGACAAAAACATGGAGATATACCTATCTCATAGAACTGGAAGGGACTTTGAAAGGTCATCGAGTCCAGCCCCCTGCCTTCATTAGCAGGACCAAGTACTGATTTTTGCCCCTGATCCTTAAGTGGCCCCCTCAAGGATTTAACTCACAACCCTGGATTTAGCAGGCCAATGCTCAAACCACTGAGCTATCCCTCCTCCCCTTGAATCCATGGCCCAGGTTCAAGACCAGTGATCTCTAACACCTAGGAAGATCTTTAGTGGAGCTTTCTGTGTAAGGATCTAACCTGGTAGGCTCTGCCTTCAGACTGGTGGACATTTGTGTTTATGAAACAACAAATCAAAACACCAAAGAGAACTAAATCTCACTTCTAGGTTTCTGCTATTTAGGAGGCAAACAAAGAGCACCTATCAGCGTTGGTGAAGGCTATAAGTAGTAACAAGATGTTAGGGGACTTAAAATTGAAGCAGCAGAAATTAACAACAAGGAAGGAGAACTGGAAAGGCAAATGTGTGTATTTAAGGGACTAGACTAGTACAAAATCATGTATAAATAAAAAAATTGTTATATTGAATATATATGAAATATATAAAACATTTTATATATGTATATATAATACATATATAAAACAAAGTCAAGGAATAATTTGTAAGGAAGACATTTATAAGATCATTATAGATGTCTTTGACAGCTCTGGAAACTGAAGTACTCCATTGATCTGCAGAAGAGGTTTGACATAGGCAGTGGAAGCCTGAGTTTTCTTCATGCTGTCCTACCAATTTGTTGCCAGCCTGACCTTGTTGCATCAATCTTTAGGAGGGAAGGAAGTTCATTGTCCATCAGACTGAAGTGTCTTGTGATCATACTCGTGCCCACACTCAAATGAATAACTTAGAGGTGAAAGAGTACACTATCCCATTACTAGTCCACTGAGCCACCCTATTCCATGTACACCTACCGAAGATAAACTTGTCAGCTTAACAGATATCACGCTAGGATGAGTAATATTAACTTTGGCTAAGAAACCAGCACTACAAAACCAGAAATATCCAAACATTTGCTAACTTGAATTCTGAAAAGTCAGGACTAAATATTCTGTTCCAAAATGCAGATCTGAAAGTGAACTATTGCACTCAAAGTAGTAAAAATAAAACACACAGGCCATTTACCTTTGAATTATTTTTCATATTTCCCTTGCTGCTGCTCTCTTTGAAGATTTATGCATAGACATGGCCTTTTCTCTCACAGCTATTATATAATCTCTCCTTGTTCTTACATGGAAGCCAGTCCTTTGTTTAAGAAATTGCAGTAGTTCCCATAACATCACTCTGCAATGCTGCGAAGTGCAGTCTCAGCTCTCCCAGGGTTAAAGAGAATCAAGATAAATGGCTTATGCAAAATTGTTCCAAGCTTTTGAAATTTATCTTTCATATTTAACATGTGTGAAAGTTAACCTCAAGGGTTTGATGGTGATGGTACTAATCCCTTTTATACAGCTGTCAACTTAAATTAGCACAAAGCTAATCTTCACAAGTGTGACAGAAAGAGTTTACACATTTCCATAGATAAGCATTCATTTCTTATTCACAATATTCATCTAACATAGCAGGTATTGTAAAATTGTATTATCTGAAAGAAAGTAATATTAGTAAGTTGACTTTTTTTATTTAAAAAAAAATCAGAATAGCAGACATCTGTATGAAAGCACCCAAAAATCTGAGAGGCAAGTTAAAAAAAAAAAAAAAGTACAATTTCTGCCTCCAAGAATCTGCACCTAGAAAGTGAACTCGGAACCCTAGAAATCACTGACACATGGTGGAATAGCTCAGAGCAGAAGTAAGTACTAATGCAGGAATTTTACAACTAATAACTTTTCCTTTGTAAGCACTTTAAATGGCAGCTCTATAGGCAGGGAACCATGCACAGAATATACCACAGATTCACTCTTTGCCATAGAATTGTGGTCCAGAATCCAAGTTTTCCATTTTCATTATTATTTTTTAAAATCAACTTTAAAGCCCCCATGGATGAAAACTATAAAAACAAAAGCCAAGTGCAAACCAATGCAATGTTGTCTTCCTAAACAGGTAGGCAGCCTGAAACAATAGCTGACAGAGGTATGAATTGCCTTTTAATGTTAATGACCTAGCAGGTATTTTATAAGCTTCATTGTGACCGCTTGGAAAATATCCTAGGTCACTGCAGTCTCCAAAAAGTACCTTCACAATTTTAAAAATGAAAGTGAGGTTTTTAATACAGCTGAATAAAAAACAATTGCAGTTTCTCAGTCCAGCTGTTTGAAATTCAGTATCATGTTAAATGTAAACTAATTTGAAACACTAATTTTTCAAATTCCCATCACCCAAGTATCTTCCTTCCAACTGTAGCAATTACTCCTGGTAACCATCTCTGAAGAGAAAGTAAGCAGGTGTCCATGGGCAACCTGACTGTGCTAGTAAATACACAGTAAAGGCAGGGAACTGTGCAGGCTGGAAATACCCCGGTCAGGGGGAGAGATGCAGGTCTCTGCCCAAGAGAGGAAACAGCTGGGAATTTTGAGAGTGGGTACTCTTGCTGGGCAACTGAGGGGAAATACAGGTGCAGTTGGCTTGAACTATGACAACTTGATGTGCTTATTTGCAGACTAGGAGTTAGAGGCTACATGACCAGTTGGTTTGTCCCTGTTTTTGTGCTAACCTTTCAAGTTTTTTCCCCTGCAATTTATTTCCCCCAACATGAAGCAGAGAAGCTTCATTTTAGCGTGAGTGCCTAGGCATAACTGCAGAGAGGCGCACACGATCACATAACAGATTGTCAACAGTTCTATAAAGTGATGTACTTGTTTCTTTACTATTCTGTATTATGATGGTGGGGTACAAACCCCATAGTTAAGTTTGTGACTCCTTTTCATTTGTAAGCACAACTTTGACTTATATGCCTGCTTTACCTTATCCCCTGCACCCCCTTCCCACCTGAAATTTTGCCTGTGTGATCTTCCAGAAAAGATGTTCCTGTGAACGCCTACTTTATTCCCAAGAGAAAAAGCATTACATTAGAGAAAACATTAAAAAACAACAATAAAAGAACCTGCAGGCTAATAAGCTTACCTGAGCTAACCCCAACTCTAACATGGATTCTGGCAGAATGCCGTCCTTCAACCCCCCAATCAAGAGAATTCCTTGTGGTTACGAGTTCATCACAGCTTCAGCTTAGGACAAGCCCTCAGCGTTATGGGATCTCAGCAGGCCCAGTCCTTCCAACCTTACCCTAAGGATTGGGGTCTTCTGTGGACGGGACCCTGGTCCATTTGCTGGATCCGGAAGAGTCAGGAATGAACCAGTTTAAAACCAGGGTGTTTATCCATAAATCCTTTCTTTGTTTGGTGGTCCATGGAGAATCCAGTTTCAACTAATATATGCGAACCTCTCCAGGGGATAACTTCAAAGGGTTGATAGCAGAAGTAGTAAATTAGCATCTCCCTTGTACTAAAGCAGAAACTTACAATGCCACAACACCACATACCCAACTGCTTTTTTCATATACAACGTAGCCCAAAGATATTAACCCTAAATCAATAAGGTTTAACTTAATTCAGTAAAGTTTATCTTCATTCCATAAGGTTCCGTCCCACAAGTATTTACGAGGTCGTATCTTAGGGAAGGATGATAATGATAATTTAGAAACCTTAAGTTTCTAAAGGAGGAGAGTCTGCTTTTTAGGCTAACTAGGTATATTTAGAGTTCGGATCTGGCTCCTGCTGAAGTCAACGACAAAAGTCGAAGTAATTTCAATGAGAGCTGGACCAAGCTCTTAATGTGTAAATTAATATATGGAATGCGCCTCATGTACACATGCTAAGTTCCAGTAATTTTCAAACTCTTTGTTCCAACAACAAATACTTCTAAAAAAACAAGCCTTGGTACTTTACCACAGGCCCTACAGTAAAGAGCTATGAAGAACAGGATACATCACACCTTCAGGTGCTAAAACCTATAGATTTTAGCTTTTAGAATTCCATCAGTCATTCTTATAGAGGATCGTTCCTTTCTGCTTCCTCCTTGTATGTACCCACCAAACAGTGGAGCTGGGTCTGTTGAGTAAAACAATCTCAGTCCCTACCCTTCTTTTACAGGGTGGGGGGGGGGAGCAGCAACTGTGCAATCAACTTGAACATGGCCAGCAGGGTAAACCCTAAATGCTTTCAGCATAGTGGTGACATTGAGGATGTCTACACATAGGTTTAAAGGGATTAAAGCCAAAGTTAGCTTCAGTGGAGCAGAAAGTTAGCACATTTTGTAAAGCGTGCAAACTTTGGTTGTGAAAACAAATACTATGGACAATTTCAGAGGGTTTAATGAAGGAGAACGATTTTTCTTCCCAGGGAAATAGAAACCCTGGAAATTAGGATTATGAACAGATGTCAACATAGCTGCACCTCCAGTTATTCTTCACCCAAAGCAAAAAATACAACTATTAGCTAATCACTCTATTTCTTCTACAGGCTGGGAAGGAAAAAAGCAAGAGATTGCCATTCCTATTGCTATTTTTAAATACATACAAGGCCCCCAGATACTAAGGTGATTAAGGTCATATAAGCACATAGAATGAGACAGACAAGAATGTTGGATAAACCAGTGAGATTTAAGAGGTAATGTTGCTACTAAAGAAGAAACAGAGAATCTGCTTTCAGGTCGAAAATGCTCAGTGTTAAGTATAGTAACTTTGCAAATAAGTTGCCAAGTGTAAGCTCATGTCCTTATCTCTAGGGCACCCGCTCCTGCCTGGAGACCCAGCATTGCAGGGGACTTTGCCTGTTTCACCACCTCTGGTGGCCACTTGCTCAGCGGCAGTGACCACTCCCAGCTGATCTCTACTCCAGACTCCTTTATTGACTCTTCTGTTGTTCAGCCCTCCAACCAAGTTGCACAACAGTTCAGTCCCCTTCTGGGGTTCAGCTCCAAGCCAAAGATCCTTTCCCCCTCCCGGACTTAACTTCAGTTTTTCCCACTTGACAGCGTACTGACCCCCCATGTGTTTTCCACTTTTCACTCAAGCTGGCCTTCCGCACCTCATGGGCTTCTATCTCAATTGCTTATCCTCACAGACCCCAGTTTGGAGTTGCTCTCCACTCTAGGGGCCCATCGCAGGAGTTAACCTTGCTCCTGTGGCTCTACCTTTCTGGTCACCACCATTCCCAAGCTACCAGATCTTCCTCTAGGCCAATGGTCCCCAATCTTTTCCATGGGGTGGGCACCAGATGACTAGCCGCCGAGGACTGTGGCCGCCGGACAAGCAGCTGCCGAAATGCCGCTATGAAACGGCAACGTCAAGAGGTGTCGCCGTCAAAATGCCGCCGAAATTTGGCAGCATTTCGGCGGTAGCGCTTCTTGACGTTGCCGCTTCTCGGTGGCATTTCGACGGCTGCTTGTCCAGCGGCCAGTAAGCAGGCACACATGGATGCCCCGGTGGGCGCCATGGTGCCCGCGGGCACCGCGTTGGGGACCCCTGCTCTAGGCCTTTCCCAGGGAGAGGGAATGCTCCATAGCTCCTTTCTCCTGGATCCCTCTCCTCTTTTGAGTCCCAGCTCCTTATACAACCTAGCTCCACCTCCTCTGGCCAGGAAGCAATCAATAACCTCCCTGGTGTGGAGCATAAATAATTAGATTCTCTCCCCACCTTACAGGTGATTGTGTGATGGGGCTTAATCCTCAAGGCTGTACAATGCTCTGGCTGTATTCAAGACATAGATGACTGACTGGAGAAAACCATGAAGAGTTTATGCCACATTCTAAATTAAAATTAGCTGTCCAACGTTACTTGTTGTGACTTCTGTCGTGAGAAGTTAAATAGGTAAAAACTATGAATGCCACAATAGAAAAAAAGAGAAATTTGTTTCCAGGATAGAAGAATGTACTTGTCCTCTGATGTATGTCAAGAAATTCAGAGCGGGAAAAGGAATTTTGCCTCTCTGCTGAAAGTCTACACTCAACTTGTATCCTCTACCCACAAAAGTGGGTCAGTCATCTTCAAGGAATCCAAATACTATTTGTGTATTTATGATTTTGATTGAGCTATCCTGACAACTTCTCCTTAAAGGAACCAGGGAAGCAGACCAAGGGATGAAACTGGAAGGAAATTCACTAGTTCAGTCATTAAATTAAAAAATCCAGTATATCCAGTTATCATAATTACTGATAATCAGAATGTTTGAAAGTATATTACAGCTCATGCTTCAGGACTTACCTCCAGCTTTAGCAGAAACCATGGTGAGGGGGCCAAATTCAATTCTGCTGTAATGGCCTGGCATTCACTGGCACCAGTGTAGGAGCTGGATTTTATAATGTACTATGAGAATTAATGTATGATTTGATTTCATCCTGTCAGCCACCCTTTTTGAATAGCAGAAAGGAATGACAGACAGAACAATCCTTATGACTAATTATGGTCACCCTTTTGTTTTAGAATGAGTTATAAAGCTACTATGATTTCCTATATGTATTACAAATTAGGAAGTAAGAGACATGATTCTCTATTGTATCTATGTTAAGAAGATTAGAGGAATGTTGAGAGCCTGAAGCCCCAGTGTGAATTGTTTTAGTTATAAGATTTAGCAAGGCTTGATTTACAATGTATCCTGCTAAATATACAATGCTGCTGTCTGTATACCTTTGAAGGTTTCTTTAAGAGATTGTTTGTGTGAATGAGGAATGCATGCATCAGGAAAAGATAAGGTGTGAAAGCCATCACAAATGTCCAGATGGTCAAGAAGAAGTGAGACTTGGAAAGACCAGGAGACAATCAGAAAACATCCATTGTATCCGATGTTAAACATGTTAGCAGCATTGACGACTGAAGAAGTGAGGTTCTTACCCACGAAAGCTTATGCTCCCAATACTTCTGTTAGTCTTAAAGGTGCCACAGGACCCTGATTTGGACTATAAAGACTAAATTCAATAGGGTGGTAAACCTCTGTGTTGGGAGGAAGGCTTTGGTGGCTACCACATTGAGGCAGATTGAGACTCTGTTGCTTTTTACAGATTCAGACTAACACGGCTACCCCTCTGATACTCAGGAGGTGAGGCAGGCACCCCCGAAGGCGAGACAACAAATAGGAGATAACGATAGGAAGCCAGATAATAACCATCAAATGATAACACCACTTAAGAACTAATGATTACAGGATGACATTGCAAAATTCATGAACTCAAATGAGAATTTAGAACTATAAAGCTGCCATGGAACTCTGGGTTCAGTCCTGCAAGGCCTCGGAGCATCGGATCGCGACCGACAGAACCCAGATCCACACTCGTGCTCAATCTAACTGGCCATTAGATTGACTCCATTTACAACAGACTGGTAACTATGAACATCACTGGCAGGAGTGAGTGAGTATGCGAGAGAGAGAGAGAGAGAGAGAGAGAGAGACTGAAAAGCATATGCTAACTGTGGTATTCTCAATAAATGCTGTGTATTTACCTTCCTCTATAAAGCGCCCGTGTGCTTTGTATGAGCATACCAGGTCAGAATTAGGCCCCAGAGGAACAAGGGTTCAGGTTTCGTTCCCTTGTTTCCTCCCCTTACTCAATCTGACCTACAAACCCTTCAGGAGCAATTCTACAAGGTTTCAGCTTGTCGCAATGCACACTTGTTTCTTCTTGTAGCTCAGGATTTGCAGGGGTACTGGAATGGGGGGGGGGGAGAGAGACTTTTTACCAGCTATAAGGGCAACTGACATGAGGGGGGGGGGCCGGGGCGGGATGTTGGGGGGGGGGGGGGGGGGGGTCAGTGCAGGGGCAGGGTCTCAGGGGAAGGGGCAGTGTGGGACGGGGGATTCACAGTTCGGGAGCTTTCGCCACTCCTGCCCTCTTTGATCCACTTATAAGCAGCTTTATACCCAAGACTGATTTTCTGATATGGTAACTAATCACTCTTATTGAATAATACAAAGGAGCTGTTCTTCTCTAACCATAATTTCTATAAAGGTCCTGCTAGCCCAGCTTGCTTACATAACTCTCCCATCATTTCACTCATTTCATTACATCAGCTCTTCTGCCACTAAACCATTCATTTAAAACTTACCAATCTTCAGAGACTTCATATAACCGGTTTCCTTTTGCAGGAAATTGACAATTAATGAACCAAAAATGTTAACATACAGTAGAACCTCAGCGTTAGGAATATCAGAGTTACGAACTGACCAGTCGACCACACGTCTCATTTAAGAACTGGAAGTATGCAATCAGGCAGCAGCAGAGACCAAAAAAGCAAATACAGTATAGTACTGTGTTAAACTACTAAAAAAAATAAAGGGAAAGTTTAAAAAAAGATTTGATAAGGTAAGGAAACTATGTCCATGCTTGTTTCATTTAAATTAAGATGGCTAAAAGCAGAATTTTTCTTCTGCATAGTAAAGTTTTAAAGCTCTATAAAGTCAATGTTCAGCTGTAAACTTTTGAAAGAACCATAACGTTCGAAGTTATGAACATTTCAAAGTTACGAACAACCTCCATTCCTGATGTGTTTGTAACCCTGAGGTTCTACTGTAAAATAATTTGAAGTGTTGAAAGTTTCTTAATAATCAGTTGTTTTTTAGTTGATTCAACAACTTATAATTGTTTATCCCTTATTTAAGAGTCTGAACTAAACTGCAAAAGTTACAATTAGGATTGCAAAAAACCCTCTATATTTAACTCACCCTCTTATCTATAGGAGCATCTATAGACCCTTATCCTGCAAACACTTAACAGATAAACAGTCCCACTGAAGTCAGTAAGACTATTTATAGGCATAAGTTAAACAACTGTTTGCAGGATCAGGGCACTAGTGTGTGAGATCACTTACGGTTGTGAGATCCCTTCCCAATAATAATAATAATAAATAATAATAATAATAATAATGCAGCGGGGCACTGACAATGTATTACAATAAGTTGAACAACATAATTTAATTATAAGCATACAAAAATAAAAGCTGCCTCCATTGGAGGTTGCTTTTGACCTTTGGTCACCCCCTTGTGGCAATCAGAAGATAACAGCAATTAAGAACATAAGAACGGCCGTACTGGGTCAGACCAAAGGTCCATCCAGCCCAATATCCTGTCTACCGACAGTGGCCAATGCCAGGTGCCCCAGAGGGAGTGAACCCAACAGGCAATGATCAAATGATCTCTCTCCTGCCATCCATCTCCACCTTCTGACAAACAGAGGGTAGGGACACCATTCCTTATCCATCCTGGCTAATAGCCATTAATGGACTTAACCGCCATGAATTTATCCAGTTCTCTTTTAAATGCTGTTATAGTCCTAGCCTTCACAACCTCCTCAGGCAAGGAGTTCTACAAGTTAACTGTGCGCTGTGTGAAGAAGAACTTCCTTTTATTTGTTTTAAACCTGCTGCCCATTAATTTCATTTGGTGGCCCCTAGTTCGTATATTATGGGAACAAGTAAATAACTTTTCCTTATTTACTTTCTCTACATCACTCATGATTTTATATACCTCTATCATATCCCCCCTTAGTCTCCTCTTTTCCAAGCTGAAAAATCCTAGCCTCTTTAATCTCTCCGCATATGGGACCCGTTCCAAACCCCTCTGCCTCTGTTTCCCTCCTTCTTTGATGGACTGATCACCATCGAGTCAATTTTGACTTGTCACAACCTCAGCCCTCTGGCTGAGTTGTTGGTAGTCCCTTCCCCTCTCAGGATGGTAAAGAGTTCAGTGTGTCTGGAGGCTGGTCACTGGAGGCGGGCAAACTTTTTGGCCCGAGGGCCGCATTGGGTTTCGTAAATTGTATGGAGGGCCGGTTAAGGGAAGGGGTTGTGGCCTGGCCCCCACCTCCTATCTGCCTGCCCCCCCCCAGGACTCCTGTCCCATCCACCCCCCCTGTTCCCTGACAGTCTCTCTGGGATGCCTGCCCCATCCACACACACCCACTCCCTGTCCCCTGACTGCCCCCCGGAACCCCCTGCCCCTGACTGCCCCCTGGGATCCCTGTCCCCATTCAAGCCCATTTCCCCCCCAACCACCATCCACACCCCTACCCCCTGACCACCACCCCAAACTCCCCTGCCCTCTATCCAACCACACCTGCTCCCTGCCCCCTTACCACGCTGCCTGGAGCACCGGTGGCAGGTGGCGCTACAGCCATGCACCCAGCTGGAGCTGGGCCACGCCGCCGCCACCACCACACAGCACAGAGACGGAGTCATGCTGGCTCTGCAGCTGCGCTGCCCCAGGAGCTCACAGCCCCGCCGCCCAGAGCATTGCGCCGGCAGCGGAGCGAGCGAGCTGAGGCTGCGGGGGAGGGGGAACAGCAGGAAAGGGGCCGGGGGCTAGCCTCCTGAGCCAGGAGCTCGGGGGCCGGCCAGGACGGTCCCATGGGCCGGATGTGGCCCGCGGGCCGTAGTTTACCCACCCCTGCCCTAGATGAAGGTCACACAGTCCCTAACCTCTTCAAACATGCCTCATTTGTTCAAGGCCTTAATAAGCCCCTTTGCTGGAATCCAGGCCTATCCACTCCTCTGGGGTCCAGCCCAATCCTTTACTGTTCTCCTGGCCTGCTTCCTACCCTGACTCTCACTGTAGGCTGCTCCTCAGAATTCTCTGTTCTCTCAGCACCTGTTTCTATTTATAGCAGGTACTACAAAAGAACCATCATTTGAACCATCTTCATAGCTACCTTCATACTTGCATTATCCTTGCAATCAGAATGTTTGAAGGTCGCACTCTGGGGAAAAAATAATAATTTCAATAACAGCAAAACTTTTTTTAAATGTGGAATTTAAACCTCTTGGGGAATTTTTAAAACCATCAGACATCTCAAACTAAACTCTTAGATACTTGCCTACTTCCTACTCTGTTTTCTCCTAATGGATATTATAGTACCTCCATTTTCATCTGAATCACCAAGTTTTATCATTTGAGTTTACACATCAGTTACAGTCCCCATATGTGAGATCCTGGCCCTTCTCATGGAATTTATTTTGGCTGAAAAAAATTTATTAGCAAGGAAAGGATTTTTTTGGGGTGGGATGATTGGCTTTTGTTTTTATGTGAAATTTTTTGTTTAAGAACACATGGATTTCCTATTAGCACAAATAAGTTATTGAAAATTGTTTAATATCTGTATTTTCACACACAGGAAACTAAATCTGGATTTATTGTACTTTGCAAACCCAATTGACTAAAAAGAAATAGCAACAGAGGGTCCTGTGGCACCTTTAAGACTAACAGAAATATAGGAGCATAAGCTTTCGTGAGTGAATGCCCACTTCATCAGACGCAAGTCTTAAAGGTGCCACAGGACCCTCTGTTGCTTTTTACAGATTCAGACTAACACGGCTACCCCTCTGATACTAAAAAGAAATAGACCATCTTCCATAAAGTCATGTCTATGGATATCCTGAGGATTAAGCGAACTGCCAGCTCATTTTTCCACATTTACTTATATATGCAAAAATTTCAGCTGTGAGCTGAAATATTTGATTTTGGCTCTAGTCTGCCAGCTCTGTTTCCTTCCTCCCTCCCTCCTCCCCCCACACAATTTCTTTTCAGAAGTACACCAGCACCATCCCGCCTAAGGTAATTTTCTTAAAAATGCTCTTCAAACCATGTCTAAATATTCAAAATAAAATGCATTTTGTGCAAAAGATGACAAGGTTACATCTATTGATGTAGGCTATAGCAATAATGCCCAGTAGTTGACAGATGAACGAGATGGCTACACAGGGTTCTCACAGACACATTGTCATGTACAAGATATGAGGACCTAGGATTTATCTTTTGGATGCAGAGAAACAGCAGAAAAATATGATTGGCAGCAACACTAAAGAGTCATTGACCAAAAACGCTAGTGCACTGATTGTAGGACAAGTCTTTTTATTATTATAGCACCAAAAAGCCCTTATCAGGAACAGGGTCCCTTTCTCTTAGTTGCTGTACGTACATGTATGTACACACATACACACCCAGGATACTCTCCTTTCTTCTTAGAAGTAAGGCCCAGATTTTAAGTTGTATTTGGAATTGGTCCACTCAGTGTAGCAATGACTAACTGACTTAGGAGCCTAAGGGCTGGTCTACATGGTATCACAGCGTGGTCTGTGGTAGCATCAACTGTAGTTTATGTTTTGCTCTAACTGTCCCTGTAGGCCCTGCTGATGAG
Source organism: Trachemys scripta elegans (assembly GCF_013100865.1). Classification (NCBI taxonomy): domain Eukaryota; kingdom Metazoa; phylum Chordata; order Testudines; family Emydidae; genus Trachemys; species Trachemys scripta. Next base: position 59,402,252 of record NC_048298.1, read on the forward strand.
AACTAAAAGGTACCTAGTGCATGTTAACGTAGTCCTGTTTGAAATGGGACTACATCAGCGCAAACTAGGTACCTTTTAGTTTGCACCAGCAGGGTCTACCTGGGGGCAGTTAGAGAATAGCACACTGGAGTGCTCTATAATTCATAGACCACAATGTGGTACCATGTAGACAAGCCCCTAAGTCTCATTGAAAGTTAATGCATCCAAGACATAATTGAAAGTCAATTTAGGCTCCTAAAATCACATGTTTTAACAATGAGCAGAGCCTTGGGCTCGAACTTATTAGCCTTAAAAATATTTCTTATATCATGTTTCTATATCCATTTGAGAGATACAACTTATTACAATGGATTCAAATTAACACTAAATTTGGGTTTCTGTGTTTTAAAATATATGTAAAAATAATTATATGAGTCAGCTGCATGCTTTTTTTACATCTGTATATCATTACATTAGCAACAGAAGTGATTCTCATAATTAATTTTCTGCCCAATGATCTTTTTAAATAATTTGTGGCCTCAAAAAATAATCCTAAAAATTCTTGTTTAAGAGTTTTCTCCCTGATTCCAGTCACTAGAGACACCTTTCCATTAAATTTTAATAAAAACACAAAATAAAATGCAGAATATTTTTGCCAAACACAAGAGGGGAAAAGAAAAAAAGAGATTGAGATGCTCATTTGGTCATGAAAAGTTGGCAAATTTTCATGCATTAATCATTTGTTCATCAGCTCAAGGGAGAGAGATAGAGCTTGGACTATGTTCCTTTGTTGCATTTATTCCTCATCTTTTCTAGAAGGTCTTGATCAAGGATTATGGGATCCTTAAGAACAAGCCAAGAACCCACACAGAAATATTAAACTTCCTGATGGCACAAAAAAGCTCACCTGACTTGCTTTGGCAGCTTATGGGAATAAGGATGTAATTGTGTAATCTACAAAGGGGAAATAAAAATAGGGAGGGAAGAATTGGCAAGGAAGATTAAGAAAAGAAGGTGAAGAAACTAATGGACATTAGAGATTGGCCATAATAGAAGAGACCTATCATCCACATTTGTTCCCTGGCAGTGCATGACTGCTGCCAGTAGTATATTCTCCAGAGCTTTGACGAATCTAGGCCTAAATGATGTGAAGATTCCACCAGTTCCCTTGGGAGACTACTTCATGTTCTAATGGGACATTTTATCTGATACTTGGTGTAAATTTCCTATTATCTAGGTCTCTAATATATAGTAAAAGTGAATTAAGTGCAGCTCCTCCTTTCAGTTGACCGTTAAGAGACTGTGCCAGCCAGATAAATGCAGAATTAACAATATTAATGAAATACTAGCAGATTGTCTCCTAGACAAAGCAAAAACAACCCCCAAAAATATCATTCAGAAATTATGATTTATTCTATTTTTGTTGCCTAGAATATTATTTCAGCAGCCTACAGCAACTCAACTCACCACAGAATAATCTGGCAGGCAATAAAACCCTTGTTCTGCAGGTACACAAGAGTAGGCGAAATTTTCCTTTTTAGGAAGAAGAGAAAACTAAATGGTACAGTCTGGTCCAAAAACGATAACTGGATCCTTATTCAGCTGGTAAAACAAATGCTGTATCAACCTAAAAGAAGAGCAAACTCTTGGCAACATATGGAACTGCTGAAGAGATCTGTAATCATGGCACATGCCAAGTAGTGTTTAGGTTTAGACTTCTCCTGCAACTACTAAGGGAAGTTTATTTTATTGTTTTGACTACTGGACAATCCACCATTTTATTCTACTCTATCCTACATAGGTTTTTATACTGTGCTCATCACCATACTATCTGAGCACCTTTCAGTAGTGCAATAAATAGCATGACTAATATGTGTCACGTGTCATTTGTTCTTATTTTCATCCTTTCCCCAAAGGGAGACCTGTGTATGCAGTGGAGTATTTTATTTTGGTGCGGTGGGGGTTGTTTGTAATGTTGCTATGTGTCCATGAAGAGACGAAGGTAAGGTTGAAGAGTGAACCTTGCACTTGGAGTGGAACGTGGTGAGGTTTGTGATGATCCTTAGGGTTTGTCTACCTGGGGAAGTTATTGCACAGTAAGCAACGGTGTGAATTTAAAGTGAACTAGCTATTCTGCACTAATGTCCTGTATGGACATTCTTACTGCGTACTAATGGCAGGTCTACACTACAGCCGGGATTGATGCTCGGAGATCGATCCGCCGGCGGTCGATTTAGCGGGTCTAGTGAAGACCCGCCAAATCAACAGCAGATTGCTCTCCAGTTGACCCCTGTACTCTACCCCCGACGACAAGAGTAAGGTAAGACAACGGGAGATTTTCTCCCATCGACCCCCCACGGTAACTTGACCTAAGGTACGTCGACTCCAGCTACGTTATTCATGTAGCTGGAGTTGCGTAGTGTAGGTCGACTTAGGCCTGGTCCCCACTAAGCCCCCACTTCGGACTAAGGTACGCAAATTCAGCTACGTTAATAACGTAGCTGAATTCGAAGTACCTTAGTCCAAACTTACCGCGGGTCCAGACGTGGCAGGAAGGCTCCCCCGTCAATGCCGCGTACTCCTCTTGGCGAGCTGGAGTACCGGTGTCGACGGCGAGCACTTCCAGGATCGATTTATCACGTCTTAACCAGGCGCGATAAATCGATCCCAGAACATCGATTGCCTGCCGCCGGACCCTCCGGTAAGTGAAGACGTACCCTTACTGTGGTAGTGTAAACATAGCCTAAGACTACCTTGAAGCAGTGTAGATTAGTACACTTCCAAAGTACATTAAGCTAATGTGCACAAAGGCACTCGGTGCACAGTAAAAATGTCGAGTAGCTAGTGTACACCAGCTACTTCAGGCTTTTCCCCAAGTAGACAAATCCTTAGTTTGTGTGGAAGATCATTCCACAGTCTGAGCATGGCCCCTGAGAAAGATCCATCTCCCTCACAGACAAGCTTCACATATGCTGCACACCTAAAATAACTTCCATAGGGAGGCAACATTGCAGTGAACTGTCTTGAGTGCTAATGAGCTACTTAGGAGCAGCATTCCCATTGTGCAAAGCATACCTGAACCCATGTAAGGTAATTCCCTCAAGCACAGTAACTATATAATTACACAGAGTAACAGGCCAAATGGAGTCAGGAACACTAACTGTGAGAGAGGGGAGAAGATGAATGAATGAATGAATGAATGAATGAACTGGCAAAATGGTAAGCAAATCCAAGGAGAGAAAGTTGGTGAGTTAATTTTTCAGGCCATGGATAGGTCTCCAGAAGAGGAAGACAATTTTAAGTTCTAGTAACATCTATGAAAGTCCAAATTAATTAGTTCTGGTATATAGTGCTTTGAAGTTGTAGAGTTAAGTATTTTTCAACTTTCATATATATCTCTTATTATTATATGTTACTATACAATGCACTATACTATTAAAAACCTGTAACATTAAATCAAAATTGACTCAAAATCCACTGCCCACAATACTCATAGAATTAATCTGCTTTAAAATATCAAATACAGAACATGCATTCAGTTAAAAGTCTGACTGAACAAAACAGCCTTTCTACACGATCTAAAATTCACCAAGCTTGGGTAAAAGCACAAATATTCCCTCCTATGCCAAAAGCCCAGCTAAAACACTTAAAACCATTAAGCCTGCTTTATGCCACCCACATTTTCGTGGCCAGTGGAAATTTCCAGGTGGTTGGTTAAGCAAATTATGGTGATTCATAAATCCTAAGGCCAAAAGGAATCATTGTGATAATCTACTTTGACTTCCTGTATAACACAGGCCATAGAACTTCCCCAAAATAATTCCCAGAGCAGAGCTTTTAGAAAAACATCTAATCTTGATTTAAAAATTGCCAGAGATGGCTAAGCCACCATGACCTTTGGTAAATTATTCTAATGGTTAATTACCCTCACTTAAAAATGTACAACTTATTCCAGTCTGAATTTATCTAGCTTCAGCTTCCAGACACTGGATCATATTATACCTCTCTGTTAGTCTGAAGAGTCCATTATTAAATATTTATTTCCCATATACATACTTAGAAATGTAATCAAATCATCTCTTAACCTTCTCTTTGTTAAGTTAAATAGACTGAGCTCCTTGAGTCTAACACTACAAGGCATATTTTCTAATCCTTCAATCATTCTACTAGCTCTTCTCTGACCCTCTCCAATTAATCAACAACCTTTAGTTATGGACACCAAAACTGGACACAGTATTCCAGCACTGGTTGCACCAATGCCAAATATAGATAACCCTTAGCCCTACTCAAGCTTCTCCTCTTTATGCATCCAAGGATCACGTTAGCCCTTTTAGCCATAGTGTCACACTGGAAGGTCATGTTCAGCTGATTATCCACCATGACCCCCAAATCTTTTTCAGAGTCACTGATTCCCAGGATAAAGTCTTCCATCATGTAAGTATGACCTACATTTTTTGTTCTTAGAGGTATACATTTAGCCATGCTAAAACTCGTATTGTTTGCTTGCGCTCAGCTTGCCAAATGATCATTTGCATCGGTGTCCTGTCCTCTTCATTATCTACCATGCTTCCATTTTTTGTGTAATCAGCAAACTTTATCAATAATGATTTTATGTTTTCTTCCAGGTCATTAATAAAAATGCTAAATAGTGTAGCACCAAGAACTGATCCCTGTGGGACCTCATAATAAACACAACCACTCTTTGATGATTTCCCATTTTCAAATACATTTTGAGACCTATCAGTTAGCCAGCTTTTAATCCACTTAATGTGTGCCATGCTAATTTTCTATTGTCCTAGTTTTTTTTAATCAAAATGTCATCTGGTACCAAGTCAAACGCCTTACAGAAGGCTATGTATATTATGTCAACACCATTACCTTTATCAACCAAACTTGGATTATCATAAAATAAAGTATCAGGGGGTAGCCGTGTTAGTCTGTATCTACAAAAACAACAAGGAGTCTGGTGGCACCTTAAAGACTAACAGATTTATTTGGGCATAAGCTTTCGTGAGTAAAAACCTCACTTCTTCGGATGCACAGAGTGAAAGTTACAGATGCAGGCATTATATACTGACACATGGAGAGCAGGGAGTTACTTCGCAAGTGGAGAACCAGTGTTGACAGGGCCAATTCAATCAGGATGGATGTAGTCCACTCCCAATAGTAGATGAGGAGGTGTCAATTCCAGGAGAGGAAAAGCTGCTTCTGTAATGAGCCAGCCACTCCCAGTCCCTATTCAAGCCCAGATTAATGGTGTTGAATTTGCAAATTAATTTTAGTTCTGCTGTTTCTCTTTGAAGTCTGTTTCTGAAGTTTTTTTGTTCAATGATAGTGACTTTTAAATCTGTAATAGAATGACCAGGGAGATTGAAGTGTTCACTTACTGGCTTATGTATGTTACCATTCCTGATGTCCGATTTGTGTCCATTTATTCTTTTGCGGAGGGACTGTCCAGTTTGGCCAATGTACATGGCAGAGGGGCATTGCTGGCACATGATGGCATATATGACATTAGTGGATGTGCAGGTGAATGAGCCCTTGATGGTGTGGCTGATGTGGTTGGGTCCTCTGATGCTGTTGCCAGAGTAGATATGCATCTGTAATTTTCACTCTATGCATCCGAAGAAGTGAGGTTTTTACTCACGAAAGCTTATGCCCATAAAATAAAGATATCAAGTTAGTTTGACAGGATCTGTTTTCCAAATATGGCACATCCGTTGCAGGTCACCAGCACTGTTCCATCACCCGCTGATGTGGAATCATACAGAGCTGAACCTACAAGGAAAGCCTCTCACATTGCCTCCCTCAACTCCCTCAGAAACTCTCCTCTGTTCATAGCTCAGTCAACCTTGCCTAGCAAGTGACTTTTTATACCAGATCTCCCTGCTCACTCAGAGCTGTCCCAGGGAGTGATTAACAGTGGTGCTGGAACTAGGGATGCTGGCGGGGGTGGGGTGGAGGGTGAGGGCTGCTGCTCCCCCTGGCTTGAAGTAATAACACCAAACATGGTTACCATTATCAGCACTCCCACTATATAAATTGTTCCAGCACCTCTGATGATTAAGCAGGGATGATCAAAGCTCCAGGGGAAGGTCAGAATTTCACAGCCTTTACCAAGGCACCAAACGGACCTTTCTTAGCTGCTTACTCAGGGCCTTTGGCTCAGCTACACAGACTGTACACAGAGACCACACAGTCAACCAAATAATCCATAGACAGACCAACTGCATGCTCGCCATGTCCTGCTACTTCCAAGCACAGTCGGCAGCTTGTCATCTGAAACTCTCGTTAGCTGTCTCTGTTCACAGCTCTTGAGTTTCCCTAGCAAGTGACTTTTATATCAAGACTCCTCGCTTAGCTCAGCTCCGTCCCTCACCATCAAGAAGCACAGAGGAGAGCTCTTTACATTCCAGAATGTAAGGTATTTCAAATAGAATCTAGATTCCCTGCCCATTACACCTGTGGTCTGGGGAGGGGCTATAAAAGAAACTGAGCAGATGTTTTAGGAAAGGATGTATCCTCTCCGCTCCCAGGTTGCTGGAAGGGCCTCAGTTGGCTGTTACCAAGTGTTGTGTGTTACTTTGTTCTTGTTTTGTAATCTTCTTTATATTAATAAAGCTGACCTGAGGAAAGGACTTCAAATTAAAGTGGAGTTTGGGCTTTATTTTAACTCCCCAGCTGGTGTATATGCCCACCAAATTATACCAACTTTTTTACTTTGCACTACTGTAGCGACAAATTTTTCTATTCTGCCAATTGAGACTAACTCCAAATGTCTACAATGTTAATTAATAGCACCTGTTTACCAAATACATGGTCTATTTTCTTTCAAAACTGTCCAATCCAGTTTTCTGCTTCCACAATCAAAGATTATACTGCGGATAAAACCGATAATGACGACTGTCTGATAAATCTGCCAAGATCCCTTAAAATTGATAAGTAGAAAAAAAGGAACCTACGTTTGTATCCAGAGGTCTCATGCTCAGCACATTCCCCTACTATTGGCCCACATGACGGAAGTGGCAGAGTCCTGGAGAGCTGTCCTTTGCATTTCTTGTGGCATGTTGCTTATTATATTAGCGAAAGTTTCCTTCCTCGCTTTCAAATGCCATTTCAAAATTATAAATCCAGAGGTGAAATAAAGGGCGATCAAACTATTAAACCTACCCTTCCTTCCCTTCTCAAGTAATATGGCAAACATCTTCTCTTTTACTTCTGCAACAGGCAAAAAGGATCAAAAGTAGGTGAAGGTTTGAGAGAACACAATCCTACCCACTTACCCTCCAAAATGTCCTTGGTGCCCTATTTGGAGCTTCTCTAGATAGGAAAATGGAAGGAATCACTGGAAAACCCTTTCCTTCCTCCAGCATGCTCCCAGATCGAAGAGGTAGAGAATGCTCAAAACCTACCAAACAGTCTGCTCAGCAAGTCAACTCCAGAAGCATCCCTTTCAACCCTACCTGGTCCATGCTTGAAGCTCTGCTCAAGTTCATCTAAACCTCTTGAAATCACACTCAGCTGTTTTACAGGACAATTCTTTTCTGGGTGGTATCATTCTTATTTTGCTTCCAACTGTAGAGATTGTCCAAGAGAATAAAGATAACTCTTCTTAAATTACACTTGCGTTCCCAGGACAAAAATCCAACACATCCAGGAGCAGAATAAGGACACTAAAACAATGACAAGGCCAGATAAATTCAATTGTAGATCAGAATGCTTTTTTCCAATATTAACATAAAACAGCATGTCTGCAAAATGCATGTACTTCACAGGCTGCTCCCTAACTGAAGGAAGCTGAATGAAGACGTTGCTTTAAACACTGCTAGTTCAGTTTCTAGATGTAAGAGTCCAAGCCAAGCTTAGATGGAGGAATGGGGACAGTAAGTAGCAGAAGACGACAAAGGAGAAAAGGGTTGTGTGGAAGCATGGCCGAGTGGACAGGGGGTCCTAGACTTTGGTTGCCTTTGCAGATAAAGGCTTTGAGGTGAGATGTGTGTAGCTATGTATTGGGATGAATTTGTTATCTGTGCAGCTTTAAAGTCTAGAACTCTGTGCAGCAGAGTAGGAAAAAGAACTGGATGCAACTATAAAAACAGGAGCCTTGTGCTGTACTCTCTATATGAAACTCTTACTATTTTCTTCTTGTTTTTAACTGTAGGCGTGATGGCTTAATGCAGGCACAATCTGATATAAAATATTTTGAGGAAAAAAATCTCTGTGCCTATTACGAAAAATGGATGTAAAAGAGGAAGGATACAAAACCATTTCCTCTCCCCTTTTCCTACCTTTTTATTTAAACCCACTTAACATAAAAGGCACATGGCTGTGAGTTTTGATTGGCAAGGACATCGTCACAGGCACAGCTGGACATTGATATATGGCTGTGACATCAACAAAAAAAAGTCAATAGAACCAGCTAATCAGGGCTCGCCTTTGGACAGTGTCCAGAGCCACATTTTGATTAACAAAAAATGGACACAACATGGCCCACATTCACAGTATTTTCCTGGACATTCATTACTTATAATTGCCAGCAGTTGCTGCATGTTTTAGAAATGCTCTATAAAAACCAGAAGCGAGGAGAATAATAATAAGAGTCCAACACTAGCTGATATAAATGGAACTCACTGGAGTTATTACTAAGCTTGTCAGGGAGCATAAACAATTTAAAATCTAGGGGAAACAATAAATTTTTATAGAGGTGGAAAATAACCATAAAATGAAGAAATGGACACAGTTAAAATGGACACTGAACTCTAATGCGGTAAAGCTGGTGCCGGAAAATGAGGCATGTAATATTTTCTGTTTTCTTTGTAATTTAAAAGGGGGTTAATGAGAATTCTGGTATCTGCCTGCTTCTACTAAAAATAACCAGCCGCCAAATCCAACAGAGCACAAGCTAGACTTTTTAAACACCTTTTGGCACTTGTCACTGTGCTCATGTACTGCAGGTATATACTGAAGTATAGATTCTACTTACATCCTGTGCCTTGAAATTATCTATCAAAAAGAGCTTGTCCATTGGGAATTAATCTCAGTGTCATTCACTCAAGCAAAACATTTTAAGGATTAAAACTAAAGGGCTAAAAGTTATCCTAACATTATTAAATACAAGAGGAGTTTTTTGTACTCTTAAAAAAAATCAAACTGAAAAGATGCAAAGCTGGCATGTGAGTCATTGATAACCTGCAAGAAAGCTTTTAACGCAACACACACAGTTTGATTTGAACTGACAAGGATGCAGTTTTAACTTTGATGACCGTTGCAAATTGCTCTACATTTTTCAAAAAGTGCTAAATCAATAGATTTATATAGTCCACACGTTACTGCCATAGTCCAAATATGTTAATCAGGTTAGAAAAATCAAAATCAATCCTTGCTGAGGGCATAACTAAACCCAGCTGGGGGGGTGGGGGGAGAGAGGGGGTAAATAATCCCTCAAGAGAACAGTTGGGAGAGTTGTAAAAGTCATTCTCAGGGCTACTCAGAATTAAAAACACGCATTCATAACAGGCACTGACGGAGAGGTAGCGAGCTGAACTATGACAATTATAGCAATATCTTTATTTAGCCACATTTAATCACGTTTTGAATTGCTCACTGAGCTGAGTTAGATGGCACAACAATCACAATGACAGGAAAACTTAAGAGTGTACATTTTTCCAAGAAGAGCTTTTAAGAAGGATTTACATCTTTGTGCAAGGACTCATCAGGGTATAGATTTCCTCTTGGGAGGGCAGAGATCATTCCAGCTGGATGAATAATAAAACCAGCTGATCACTTTCCCCTCCCCCCAACGGCCGAGATTTCCAAATGAGCTTCAGAGTGTTGGGCACCAAATCCCAGCCAATGTCCATAAGTAGTTTGCGTAGCTTATCCTACTTTCCAATCTGTACATGCTGGATATAGCATTTTCTGAAACTGCCCTGTCTAGATAGGAAAGGCTTAAGCTTCCTCCATTCACAGGACACGTTATAAAGGAAGCTGGGTGCACTGTGACTAGCCTGGGCTAGTGCAGTCACACTAACGTTCCAAGTGAAAACCAGACAGGTTAGGTTTGTGGCAGGAGAGTAGCACTGCAGCTGGTAAGAGGAGAAATTAAGTTTTTCCCTAAGATCTCCAACTTGTTTATAGTTTCCACATTAAACAATGCATACAATTTCCTATATTCATTAATGCCACAAGTTTCTAGTCTGATATTGACACCAAATGGAGTCCTTTTTTTCTTTAACTACTTCCAGAGGCACAGGCCTGCAAACGCTTAGGGCTTGTCTACACTTGAAATAGCGGGACAGTTGTAGCACTTCAATATAGATGCTACCTATGCCAACAGGAGGGGTTCGCCCATCAGCGAAGGTAACCCACGTCTCCAAGAGGCAGCAGGTAGGTCAACGGGCAAATGTTTCTGTCGACTTAGCACTGTCTACACAGGGACTTAGGCAATGCTTAATTTGTAATAAAGAGGTGCTGGGGCTCAAGCATTTAAAAAAAACAAAAAACAACAACAACAACAACAAAAAACATTCCTAACTGACGCAGCAAGCCCAGAGGTGCAAGACTATGAACTGCTAAGCCTAGAGGTGCTGTGACTCAGCCCTGGCACAAATTAAGCACTGAATTTAGGTCAGTTTAACTAAGTCTCTCAGGGGTATGGATTTTTCACATCCCTGAGCAGCACAGTTGGGTTCATCTAATTTTCTCAGGTGGACAAGTTCTTATACACATGACTAAGTATGCACATGAGTAGCCCCACTGAACATAGGAATTACCATACATGGTCCATCTAGTCCAGCCCATCTAAACAGCACCAGATGCTACAGAGGAAGGTGCAAGAAACCCCAGAGGAAGCAGTTATTGGGTAAACTGCCCCTCATGAAGGTTTCCTCCTATTTCCTAATAGTTAGAGATAGTCAGACTCTGAAACACGAAGCTTTATCTCCCTTCCAGTACTCTTTTTGTCAGCATTATAACTTGGAATATGCTCGTTATTCATGTATATTTCCAAAACATCTTTGAATCTTGCTTAGTTCTTGACCTCAATACTTGTGTTCAATAGGACTATTTGCAGAGTAAGTATTTGTAGAAATGGAGTCTAAATTGGGATACAAGTGCTGAGCTAGAGGTAACATACTAAAAAACTTTAAAATTTAGGGTTTGTTTGGACAGTGTTGGAAGAGCCAGCTGATGCAACTCAGTAATTTGCATCTTATTGTTTCTTCTAAAAACTGTGCATTGAACCAAATAGAAAGCTATATACCACAGGATTCTAAATTAGTATCATTACCATTTAACAGCTGAGAAGTGTTCTCAGTTACTCCTGTACCTTGACTCTTCTATACTGGGTGACTCTTAACACAAAACATATTACAGCTGTTACTGTTCCATGGATTTTAAAAGGTAGTGTCCTTGAGTTCTACCAAATCTATTAGTCATAGAAGTTATTCCTGTGATCACATAGGAAGAATAGTACCGCGGTTTGTGGAACAGTATCAATGTAGGTAGGTCAAATAAATTTCATTTCACTATACATAGCCCAAACCAGATTTTTTAAAAAAATTACTGAACACATTCAGCTGCTTAAAATAGCGTTTTCCCAGAGGGTTCATTGGCAGAAAGCAGATATTGAAATTCACAGTTCTCTTTATTTTCCTACTTCCTCGCAGTGTGGATTCTAAGATGAAGAATTGGTAAGAAATCAGATGATCCAAAACAAGGAACCATTTATCCTAAACACAACCTTTTCCCTGAACTTTGGGAGTGTGACAAAACGAAGCCCAGATCCGGAAGAGTGCTGGGTTTGTTTTTCTGTTTCGGACAAAAATCAGTATTAATGGAGTCAAGTCTGGTGAGAAATAAAACAGACAGGTAGCATCTTATCTCTACTCTCAGAAATAGTATTTTCTTAAAATAAAAAAAAGTTACTAAGACCTGGTCTACATAACAAAGTTAGGTTGACACAAAACAGCTTATGTTGACCTGGTTGTGCATGTGTCGTCACTTAAATTTGGCTCCCACCAACATAAATGCCCCCTTACACCAACTTCCGCCTCCCCAAGAGACGTAGAGTCACAATCAATGTAGTGAGGTCGATGCAGTCTGAGTGCAGATACTATGTTACTTATGTCGACCATTACTGGCTTCTAGCAGATGTCTCACAGTGCCCCACACTGACCGCTCTGGTCAACATTGTGAACTCCAATGCCCAGGGGTCATGTAGATGGGAAGCACCACCACCCACACACACACCTTTAAAGTCCTACAAATTTTTGAAAGTCCTTTTCCTGATTGCCTGGGTTGGCCAGCACACGTAGCAGCTTTCCATTGTTGACTGCCCAGCTGATCATGCCTGGAGGAGACAGGAAATATTGTATTTCCTCAGCCAATGGGGAGAAGAGGCTGTGCAGGCACAGCTCTGAACCAGCCATAGAAATGTAGACATCTACGAGCAGATTACTCCTCCTCCTCTCACAGGAGAAGGGCTATGGCCAGGACCACCCACAGTGCTGTGTGAAAGCAAAAGGAGCTGTGGCAGGCATACCAGAAAGCCAGGGAGGCCAACAATCAATCCAATACCAAGCCACAGACCTGCCACTTTTACAAAGACTGCATGCTATCCTCGGCAGAGACCCCATCACCTCCCCTAAAAGTGACCTGGATACTTTTGAGGATCCCAAGTCACAGGCCCCTGCTGTGCACAGTAAGGAGAGGAGGAGGAGGACAAAGAAGAGGAGGAGGAGGAGTATGGGGGACAGGTGACCTGGGGATCCAGCTGTACAGCGAGACAGGACTTGTTTTTGACTCCATTGCAGTCCAGCCAATCCTGACAGTAGAACATGGGCAAGCCTGATGCAAGGGAAAGAACCCTGGGTAGGTATGCAGTTTACTTTGAAATTACAGGGATGGCACCCCAAAGTAGCAGGACACAGCTTCTGATTTACTAATCTCTAATTGTACTACAAGACATACTGGAACAACCAAGCAAGGCAGAGCTATTATCTGCTTTTCATTCCCCGGCCGTGGGACCACGTGGAGTAATTTGTTTATATGCACTGGGATGTCCCGTGAATCTTCCATAGATCTTGATTAAACTTGTATGGAGGAACTCTGCAACCCTCTGCTGAGGGTTTCTGGGGAGCGCTGCCTTATTTCTCCTGCTGCAGTAGGACACTTTCCCACGCCACTCAGACATAACCTCAGCAGGCGCCATTGTAGAACACTGGCTAGCAGCATATAGGCCCAGGTGGCATGAGGACCCTAGCAGTAGCTGTGGTCTCTGCCTCTATTACCCTCAGGGGTGTGATACATGCTAAAATCACCACTGCCTGTGGAAAAACAGAGCTAGTATTCAGTTCCATTGCCCTGTACAACAAGAATCATGCAACCAAGCTATTCTATCCTCATTTCCCCAACCCTGGAGAGCCATACTCATCACGGCTGGTTCTGTGACTAGTGCCAAGCTCTATCAATCCCAAGCAGAGGAAGTGAGACTGTAGAGCTTACAACTTCTGGGGAGCAAGGGGAGAGAGTTCAACATCGTACGTTTTGATTTCCATCATAAATACACTGACAATGGTGCACTCTATGTGTTGTATCTGCAACTGCTCACATTGTGGCCTTCAGGGTCTCCCCCCCCCCCCCCCCACCCACGGAATGTCTGAACTAGATAAGGAGGAGAAAGTAGAGGACTTGGAATGACGTGTTCCAGGAGATTCTGCAAGCCAGTGCTGTATCAGAGAATGAGCACAGGCCTAGAGGATTTCCCTTGCAGGCAGCATGGAGAAGGATAAAATGGAGAGGAGAAAGGTGCAGGAAACAGAAGTATGTGCAGCAGGAAATGCTTGCACTTCTTAAACAGCAACAGAGATACTGCAGACTCTGGTAGGTTCCACAATCCCAAGCTTGCCTCCCTCTGCAGCCCATTAAGAACTCAGTATCGGGACTTCCCTATACCCCACCCTCGCCCAACACTCCACATGGCATCAGGGGTCCATGCACTACCCTTACCAGTCCATCCCAGTCCAACCCACAGGAGACAGAGACAATCACAGCTTCATGTACACTGACCTGTGAAAGCCATGCTTGGTTTGTGTGTACCTGAAACAGACATGCTTGTTCTTTCCCCTTCAGAAGTTTTGTTTGCTTAATTTATTAAGTTTTATTAAGTTCTAAATATTTTTAATTGCCTGGTTCATGTTACAGAATAAAATTCTATGTTTTGGAACATAATCCATCTTTATTAGTTCACAACATATGCTGGCTGGTGCTGAGCAGGTCTGAAAGTGACCAATTACTCGTTACCGAACTGTGTCGCATAACATCATTCACAAACAATATCCTACACACACAGCACTCACTGCAAGATTCATACCGGGCCACAAAAGAGCAAGGCCAGCCAGAACATGCTACAGTAACACACACTACTCTGGGATCTCTATTAAAATGGTCTTTCAAAGCCTCCCTGAATCGTATAGCTCTGTGTTGAGCTCTTCTAATAGCCCTTGTATCTGGCTTTTCAAATTCAGCAGAGAGCCACTCCACCTCCACCCTAGCGAAAGCTTTCCCCCCTCTTTGGTTCACTGATATTATGCAGGAAATATCACTGGAATATTTTTCTCACTGAGGCTCAATTTCATGAGTAAACAACACCAGTGACCCTTCAAATAAGTAAAGGCACATTCAACTGTCATTCTCTACCTGCTCATCCTGCAGCTCATGGGCTGTTGAAGTGTATGGCTTCATGAGCCATGGGAGCAAGAGGTAGGCTGGGTCGTCCAGGATCACTATTGGCATTTCAATATTCCTAATGGTAATCCACCAGTCCGGAAAGAAAGTCCCTGCTTGCAGCTTTCTGAACAGTTCAGTGTTCTTACAGACACAAGTGCCAATTCACTTTCCCTCACCAACTCACATGGACGTCGGTAAAGCATCCCCAGTGATCCACTAGAGCTTACGTAACCATAAAAACCCGAGTCCTTTCTGTGGCAAAGTAGTCTGGTGCCAAAATAGTGATGTGTGTGCTGTCTCTTGCCCCACAGCAGTTCAGGAACCCAACTGCTGCAAATCTACCCACTGTGCCCTGCACACTGCTGAGAGTCACGGTTCTGTGTTGCAAGAGGTGATTAATGGCCCCATACACTTGCATGACAACAGCCCCTTTGGTGGATTTCCCGACTCCAAATTGATTCTCGACTGACTGGTAGCAATCAGGTATTGCAAGTTTCCCACAGTGCAATCACCACTTGGCTTCTCAACTGTCACTACAGCTCTCATTTTGGTGTCCCTGTGCTGGAGTGAGTTCTGCACACAGATTCAGGAATGTGGCCTATCTCATCTGAAAGTTCTGCAGCCACTGCTCATCAACCCAAACCTGTGTTACAATGCGATCCCAGCAGTCAGTGTTTGTTTTTCGGGCACAGAACTCGCGCCCCACCATCTCAGCTGCTCTGTGAATTCAACCAACAACCTTGAATTGTTTCTTTCTGTGTCCCACTGCAATCTGGCCTTCAAGGAATCGTCATGTTCCCCGTTGCTCCTCTTGAGACTCTGCAAACACTGCAGGATCACGCGGCCTATGATTGCAATGCTCATGACAATAGTATAGAGCTGTGCAGGCCTTAATGCTTCTGTCAGAGATGGCGGACAGCGAGGAGAGAGGTGCGGGTTTGTGGGAGTTTGAAAAGGCGCAAAAAATACAGGATGCAGATGAAATTATGGGATAGAGAATATTGCATTATGGGAATTCAACCCCATGCTCCCAGTCACCCCGTGTGACTCATTTTGGCCCCATCAGGCATTACAAAAATTTCCCAAAAGACACCACGCTGGATGGTGGTGAGTTGCACAGTGGGATTCTTACCATTGGTGCACTGCACTCTGCATTAGTACCAGCACTTCTGGTGATCACACATACCGCCAACACAAGGAGCCAAGTATGCACGCGCACAAGCGATGTACTAACTTAGGTCAATTTATGCTTCTGGAGTTGACTTGCTGAGCAAACTGTTTGGTAGGTTTGAGCATTCCCTACCTCTTCAATCTGGGAGCATGGTGGAGGAAGGAAAATGAACTCTCTATAAGAAACATTTGAACAAATTGAGACAAGATAGACCTTTAACATGTTCAGGAGAGAAAGCTAAAACCAACAGGCATTTGCACGGACAATACACAGGACAAAAATGATGGCGTGGGTCAACAGATCATGCAAATGGATTTCAAGACTCAGTTCCTATTAGCTGGTGGACACTGTTTCAACACAATAAGCTTTTGATTATTAGTAATGTCATTTTGGATCAACATTTAAAGCTCCAAGAAAGTAAGATCTGGTCCTGTAACGTGAAACCAGGGAGGACTAATCGGACATATTTGCTTTCATGGATCACTTTACGCCTAAATTACTGGATATAAATAGGAAACAGCTTTGAAAACCCCAGTAGGAGGGAGTACAAAAGGAAATGCACGTAGTACTATTGTTTTCCTCTCAGACCTATGAGGGACAGTGAGCAAGCACTGGCAGCTCCAAAATAACTTTCCATCCTAAAATGTAATTCGCTGTGGAAAGGTCTCTCCCTGATCTGCCTCCTATTGTAATTGAGTGGGTTGGATTTAAAAAAATAAATCCAACACCACCAAGAGACAGGACAAGTACAAAGAGAAGTGAAGTAAAAAGGAGTGACAAAACCCTGCTGAAGAGTTTGGCTAATAAATAAGCAAACAGAATTTGACTGGCTGAGAAGAAAAACTGCCAACTGTGCCTTTCAGCTGTAAGGGTTCTGAATGAGGCAGATGCCAGGTCCATAATTCTTCTAGAAAAGAATCGCAATTTAAAATGGAAGTGTTCAGTCTAACAGATAGAACAGTTAAAATCAGTTGCAGATTAAAATGGAGTGATAATGATTTAGGCTTTGCCTACCGGGGAATAACTAAGGAGTTTTTAATGTCAGTTTGGAAGAGCAGTTAATGCTAATTACTCAGAACTGTAATCACTTTTCCCTTAAATAATTTGAGTTGGTTAAAAAAGAAACCCAGTGTCAAGAGCCCAATTTAGTGAGTGCAAATTGTTAGAGACCCAGAACTAATTTAAGTTACGGTAATATTGGTATGCCAAACAATGAATCCTCTGAAAGACCAAAAAAAAGTGAAAATGCTTTTCATTTGCTTAAATTTGAACAAAAGCATTTATTGTGTAATAATTGCATGTTTTATAATAGAGACATGAATATTGAGCTGCTGCAATACCAAAGGTACATGATAACAAGGGAGTTAACTATTTTCCTTTAGCAAAAATGTGATGTTTTGTAAAGTAAATAGTAACTCATAACTGCAACGTACGCCCTGATCCCTTCTGGAGCGTTTCTCTTTTTTAAATTTTAAGAGGAAATAATTTAAGAATAAAAAGTTGAGGGATGGCTTACCTGGGCCTAAACTCTGCAAAAATGTGTATATCTGTTTAAAGTGCAATGGGATTACTCATGTGCATAAAGTTAAGCACGTACTTCAGTCTCTGTAGGACAGGAACTTTGGTTAAGTGGATAATAATAATCCAAACTGCACAGATGTTTTGGTAACTAATCTAGGGTAGCTTTAGTAAACTTGTGAAGTATCCCATAAAACTATTTGGTGATTGAACTGGTAATCATTTTTTCCTCCTCTAAGCAATTATACAATTGTCTTCCAATGCAGAAGATTTTAAAGCAATCAATGTTTTTTTAAAGAAGAGGTTCCAGAGACCGCTACCCCCCTCAAACTGCAGAACATCCATAACAAGATTTTTTTTCTTTCATTTATACTCTGTAATGAGTGAAAAACATAAGTAATACTAGTGATTCCTCTTCCCTGGTATGAGAACGCTTTAAATCCAAAACTTATTGAAAATTATGATCAGACAATTCAAATAATTGTGGAAAGTTTGCAAAGGATTTAAATAAATTCTGTAGAAATTATGCAAGAAATGTACAAAGAAACACTTTATTATGTTTCTTCAATACCATTATGTAGAAGTGAGGAAATAATGCAATTCCATTAGAATTTAACCTCGATTATTCAACATATATGTTATTTTGGTCAATTACTTAACTTTTAATCAATTATTTTATTATATTGCCATGTATAAAACACAAAGCAATAGCGACTATAAAGTCTTCACTTGCTATCCCAGCAGGACTTAGTGGAAAATCACGGCTAATGGAAGCACTCCTGACAGCTGGGACCCGAAGAGTGACACCTTGTACCTGGTTGGTTTCCTTTTCATTGCTTCAGAGCCAGGAAAGCTGTGGTTTGACTGCCTGGTCCCCAGGAAGAGCAGTGAATAAATGTCACGGCAGAGACAGAATGTAAAGTTGTGCTCTCTGATTGGCAAGCTTAATGCCACATAAAATAACCTAATAGCCACCAAATCCAATAGCAGAACCTTACTGGGAAGGAGGACAACAGTATAACCAAAAAAATTCTATTTTAGCAAAATTAAAGAAATAAAATCCAGCTTTCAATTTACCAAAGGGCAGACGATCTCAATTCTCCTGTACACAATGCACTCTGAATGGATGAAGTGTTTTCCTACTTGCACGTGGTTTTTTCATTCTCAGGTTGTGTCAGTTTTCTACAGTATAAGGCAAAAACCTATAATTCTTAGAATTGGTTTGAAAAAGTCATTAGGAAAATATCAACAACTTGTTCCTTTGCAAGATCCAAAAAGATTTTGCTGCTGTTCCAATGTGTACAATTTGTCCTATCTGGATTATTGCCTTATGATTATTTAAATCAAAAGCATGTAAGGCATCTTGGCTGTGAAAAAGAGTGTACTGAGGTCTTTCTGTTCTTAATTTAGATTCCTAAATATCAAGAGGTCCTTAATCAATTATTTCATTCATACAGAGTTGTCCAGGAATAGTGGAAGCTGCCCACACAGTTTTCCTTCACCAGTTATAGACAGACAACAATAACTGTAGCTACACCCACTCCCATTCACTTTCCACTCAGGTGAGGCATAAATAACTCTGTCTAGCATGCCTCTCTGCACTCAGTTTGAGAATTTCCCCCCACTTCCCAGTACCCTAGATGGCTGCCTGCAGATATGCACTCGTTACTGTTGGCATTGTGTGTGCGCAAACCCTAAACATTTTGAAAAAAATCTAGGTCTTGATCCTGTAATAAGCTTGGGAGGAGTGCTACAGGATTGGGACATTACACCATCACAGTCTTCAAATAATAAAAAGTCACGCAAACAGCATTATATTTAGAAAAACAGAACTAGTAGCAAAATTATTTATTATTAATCATTTATTTGTATCACTATAGCAGTTAGGTACTTCAGTCACAGATAAGGACCCCACTATGCCAGGTGCTGTACAAACAGAACAAGAAGGTGGTCGTAGTCCCAAAGGCCTCATAATACAAGGATAAACTGCCCCCTCGCCACCCTATATATAGGCAACCTCCAGCAATTATATTCAGGCCTTTTGTCTGCCTAGGAGAAGCTGTGACAAACCTGAAACAATTTGAAGAGTTAAAAACACATCTGTCTAAAAAGAGCGGTTTTCAAACTTCTCTAGTAACACAGGGTCACAAAATGGAGAAGGTCGTTCTGGGACTCCTCTCCCACCTAGCCACAAAGAAAGAGATGTAACTTCCTGTGGTGGGGTGTCTGCCCCACACTGGCAGAAGAGGGGTTAAAGCAGCCCCAGGTAGGCTGCGCAGGAAGCAGCCAATTTGGAGAGACAGTCAGTCAATCAGGAGAAGGTTAGGAGAGAGCACCAATCAGGGCCAGGCTGGGCCATGTAAGATCTGCTGAATAGAGCAGCTTTAAGAAGAACAGGAGTACTTGTGGCACCTTAGAGACTAACAAATTTATTAGAGCATAAGCTTTCGTGGACTACAGCCCACTTCTTCGGATGCATATAGAATGGAACATATATTGAGGAGATATATATACACACATACAGAGAGCATAAACAGGTGGGAGTTGTCTTACCAACTCTGAGAGGCCAATTAATTAAGAGAAAAAAAACTTTTGAAGTGATAATCAAGCTAGCCCAGTACAGACAGTTAAGAAGTGTGAGAATACTTACAAGGGGAGATAGATTCAATGTTTGTAATGGCTCAGCCATTCCCAGTCCTTATTCAAATCGGAGTTGATTGTGTCTTTTTGCGGATACAGACTAACACGGCTGCTACTCTGAAACCTGTCAGAGCAGCTTTAGTCACTCCCTGAAGTTCAAGGAAGGAGGCCTGGCAACCCTGAAGGAGGGAGAAGAGACAGCACCATAGTCCAAGCAGTGCTGGGCGGGGTCAGGGGAGCATGAGTGAACTCCTGGCTGACTGCTGCCAGACTGAGGCCCTGATACAAGGGCGGAGAAGGTGCTAGGGCTGCAGGGAAGTGGGCCAGGGAAACAGACATCAGGGGTTGGAGGTGATCAGGGCCGGCTCTAGGCACCAGCAAAACAAGCTGGTGCTTAGGGCGGCACATTTTTAGGGGCGGCATGGCCGGCGCCAGAATGCTGCCCCTGCTGCCCCTAAAAATGTGCCCCGGCCGCCCTAGCTCACCTCCGCTGCTGCTGCCATGGCGTGCGAAATAGCTGATTCGCGCGCCACTACTCGCCCTCCCTCCCAGGGAGAGGGAGCAGAAGCGCGAATCAGCTGTTTCGCGCGCCGTGGCAGCTCGGGGTCTCCCCCTCCCTCCCAGGCTCTCAAACCTGGGAGGGAGGGGGAGATCCCGAGCGGCCGCGGTGCAGGCGCTGCTTCTCCCCCTCCCTCCCTCCTAGGCTTGAGAGCCTGGGGGGAGGAGGCAGGGCTGGGGATTTGGGGAAGGGGTGGAGTTGAGGCGGGGCCGGGGGTGGGGTAATTAAAGAACCGGGGGGGAGGGGGGCGGCCAAAATTGTTTTTGCTTTGAGCGGCAAAAATCCTAGAGCCGGCCCTGGAGGTGATGCAGCGCATGACTGCCAGTCACCCCCTTTGGCCCCAGTTGCCACTGAGATAAGTGGCTGGGTGGAGGACTGCCGGCCCCCCAGAAGTAGGAAGGGTGAGAGAACTGAGTGGGGGCACAGCTGGAGGGCAGCGTCCAGAAGAGGACACCGTGGTCCTGAGAGTGACACGAGTCCTGATGGCAGAAGCAACGGCGGCGAGATGCCACTAAATGAAGGCGCACTAGTAAACCAGAGCTAATTCCCAGGACGGCCAGCAGGAGGCACCACAGTGGTGAGTCGAGCCCCGTTACACTACCCTAGACCCATTTTTGACCTATCCTGGGGGTCATAACTCCCACATTGATACCATGTTCTAGAACATGGACTATTTCACTATCAGTTTACATTGGAACAAAATAACCACAGCAGACGTAAAATATTGTACAACAGGTATGCCCACCTCTACAGCTGTCGCGCCCTGAGTTTGTAATTAAAACCTTGACTCCCTCTGAAATAAGTTTTGACTCTGAAGGGTTCATCATGGTTACAAAATAAAGTCTAATACTCCATTAGCTAATATGGCAGGCCCAGGCTAATGCTGCTCGTTTTAAAGACTGTGATGTAAACAGAATCCCCAGCAGCTGACACACATCGTGAACGGCTTAACTGGACATTATCGTCATTCCTGGACAGACACTACAGTAACCATCTGGCTCTTATCGTAAAAATATCAAAATCTTACATGCACTCAGAGCTGCACACATTGAATACGAGTGGAAATCACTAGGTATTTCAGCAATGCCAAAACTGGCAAAATGGCTCATAAAGGAGATGAGCAAAGTAATCATTTAAATGTTTGGTACAGCAAGAGCAGACAAGAGGACTATATATATATATATTTCCCTTCTATTAACATTTTCCATATTGTCTTTCCTTCCTTCCATTCCTTTGGGAGGCAGGGAGAAGGCCAATCACATTGTGTCTCTTTGAAGCTCATTTACATAATACCATGTAATTTATTAATGTTTAGAAATCTCTGCAAATGCATTGAAGAGTGTCTCTCCTTCATGATTTGCCACTAGCACAACTTGCTTTGTGGGGGTGCGTGTAGGGGCTGGAAGTTGGTAACTGTGGGGATAAAGTGTGTCACAGTAACAAACAGCCTAAACATGAAAAATAAGTGTAACAAAATGCCTGCACAGAAATACTGGGCTTGAGCTTAATTTCAGTTTGCAAGTAATTCTACTGTTGTACTGTCATCTCGGTACATAAACACAGCCTTAGTGGAATGGCATTTTCACTTCTCTGGCGTTGTTTCCTCATTTTAGCTACTTTTCTTATTGGCCCACCACCTCCCCTGGTAGATGGGTGGGAAGATGGGGTTTGGGCTTAGTCCTCTGGCCTTCCTCTTCCAGGGTCAACAAAAACAAACAGTCCCTTCACTCTGCCCTTTCCAGTTTCTATAGGCCAGTAGCCTTGGCCAAGTTCAGTCAGTCCTGTCAGATACTGGACTGTGTGCTCTGAGACAATCCCTCTTATACCTGTTCAAGCTGGGGCTGTCAGTTCATCCCTCCTGATGGCGCTGATACAGGGTAGGGAAACCCAGTCCCCACCCTCAACTTTGGGTGCCTTCCAACCAAAGACAATTATGAAGCAGCACGTCCCTTCACTCCAAACCCGAGTTCTTTTCTGGACCATTTCCTATATAGCCTTACAAATCCTAAACCAGGGCTTTATGACTGGAGATTTCTTCTAGCCATTCATCAGGCTGATTCCTCTTGGCTAGTTTCTCCTGCCACCTCCTGCCCATTACTGAGGATAAGCAGCTCTTTTTTATGTAGTGCTCTGAGTGTCACTTGTCGTCAGATAACCACCCTGAGGCTACAGCTCCCATCAGACCGCTGGAGAGCTGATGGCTCACACAGTGCTGATCCTGCAATGGAGAATGTGAATACCTGTAAGAAGCAGCTGGAAGCCAAGTGGGGGAGCCAGCCTTGATGCCTGTTCTAGAGGCTACTGCTACATTAGAGGTTGAGGAGAGCTGCCCTTCAGAGCTTCCAGTTACCCACAGGAAAGACCTCTATCTGCTATGTGCTCATTATCTAAAGGCCACAGTCAGGCTCTGTTCCATCTATGCCAGTCATTGGACAAACACATTCTGAATTATTTCCACATAACTGTTAACAGTCCAAAACTCCACAGTAAGGTGTGAGGAACAGGGGAACAACCACAATGGTTATTTACAAAAAACCTTTAAACATTCAACCGTTTTCATTCAATCCCTCTCACCAGATTATAGATCTGTATTAATAAAGTCCCACATATGGATCTGGAAAAAGAAACTTAACAGGAAAATAATGAAGTTTCCCAAAACACTTCTGGAGCTTTAAAAAATAGTTCTCTAGGGAATACTGCCACCTCATTGCTAACAGTCTCTCTTTTTTAAGGTGGTCAATATATCTTAGGCAGGATAATCCTTCCTGATCATTTTTTTGATTTACAAAATCCTCATGCACGGGTCCCTAAACATGCAAAAGCAAAGCAAAGTAAGATTTACATCCACAGTGATATAATCAGCACTTTCGCCTGCTGGCACAGAGACTAATGGGGGATTTTTGTAATCATTTCACAAATCCAGATGACTATTTCTTACAACCATGCTCTTGAGTTGAAAGGTCAATATTCTTACAAACAGCTACCAAGTTTCCACTATGGCCTAAAGTACGCTATAATAGGAACAGAAGTACACGGGCTAGGGATCTAGGGGAATATCAATGTAGCTAAGCACTACTGTGAAATATTACACAAAAAGAAATGAAACATTACTTAGAGCGATCGCTCAACCACTTAAGTACCAGACACAAAGTTTTGCAAGAGTAGCTGCAGTAGTTCTCACTAGTTGCCTCTTAATGAAGTGGCAGGTGGCATTTCAATGATGTAAAGCTCTTTGTAACCACAATATGTCACGTGGCTGATCCGTGTGCAGTTAGTGGTACATCTATACTGGAAAAAAAGGTGCACGGCACAGCCGCAGCTGACCCAGGTCAGCCAACTCGGGGTCAGGCTGCAGCCTGCGGGGCTAAAAATTGCTGTGTAGACATTCAGGCTCGGACTGCAGTCCAGGCTGTGGGACATTCCCCTTTCACAGGAAGGCAGGGAAAGACTAGCAGCAGGACACTACACTGCTAAAAAGACACAGGTAAGGCACTGCTTGGGCATATGGAGAGCTGCGTAGGGTACATACCTTAAGGGTTCAAGCGTGTCTTTACTCATCTGGTTTGTATATTTTGCATCACTGGGCTCAAAGAAACTTCTGATTGCTCAGAGCTACCCATTTTAAGTAGAATACTGTTCCAGCAGATTAAAAAAAACCATCAACAACTGTTCCATGTGCTGCTTCAAATTGCAAACATGAGTGTTTTAGAGCAAAGTGACCCCAAACTTGAACTGTGGCTCTACTTACCTGGAGAAGGCAGTAGGAGGATTAGAACAGTGAACTAAGTCAGGGCTCTGGATTCTATTCCCAGCTCTATCAGATTCACCATTTAACCTCTTTGAGCTGCCGTTTGCCCAGCCACAAAATCAGGATAATACTTATCTTCGTTACAGGATTTTGTGAAGTTGAATTTATTTTGTACAATCATCATTATTAAAATTAGTATTGCAGTAGCAGCTAGAAGCCCCAGTAATGAACCAAGACCCCACTGCGCCAGGTGCTGTACAATTACAGGACAAAAAGATAGACAGTAAGCTCTCTGGGGCAGGGACTAAGTAGTGTTAATGTTTTGTGATCCTCTGACAGGTGCAATAGGAATTGTAAGCTTTAAGTAAAGCCATACCCCACTGTGATGATTATTTACTCATGTATATTGAATATCAATAGTGTTTTTCAAAACACAGGGAAAAAACATCTCCACCAATCCCTGTGCTAAAGAGCATACGATCTTAAAAAAAGAGGAGCGTGAGAAAAGGGAAGCACACAAGCAAATTGATCTGGGGGATAAGCTTGTTTTCTGTTACCTCCTATTATTTTTTAATTAACTACCTCAACTCTTTCTCTACTTAGTAGTTTAAGTACCTTCAGCTTTACTTATTCACTTAACTTAATCACCAACTTCCACTGCAGCTCTCTCAGTGATCCCAACCAGCCATTCCCAACCCGTTTTAATTCACCTCCTTTTTGAGTCCTGCCTTCCTATTCCCCCCAAAGCATCACCACTCCAACTATCATGCTAGGGCTGGGAGGGAAAGATTAGGTGCAGCCAATCACATGGAAATTTTAGAGTTCTAAATGTGGGAAAACTCCACTCAGTTCTGGGTGCCTGGCCATCTGTAACCCATGAAACCCTCAAGGCCAACTGGTAATGGGGTTACAAGAATATTCTGATTCTGATATGTACATTCCGAGTCACCAAAGAAGGCCAATTGAGGTCTTAAATAAAAGCCAGGGTCACAGTGGTCATTAATATTGTTGTGAAATGTATGTACAGATGCTATGTGTAGAGTTTTGAATGCTGAAAATGTTTTGAAGTCTGTATCAAGGCAGACTTGATAAAGAGCTTTTCTGTCAGACAAAAGAATTTGTATTCACCTGTCTCCTGATTGACATGTAAAGTATGCATTGTAAGCTAACAAGTGGAAAGCTCGGTTTATAGGACCCTACCAAATTCCCAGTCAATAACCACATTCTGGTCAATATCACAGCAAGAGGGTTTTTAAATTGGTCAATTTCATGATTTCAGATGTTTACATATAAAATTTCACAGTGTTGTAACTATGGGGGTCCTGACCGAAAATGGGATAGTGGGGGGGGGGGGGGGGGGGGTTGCAAAACTGCCACCCTCACTTCTAAGTAGGTACAATCTCCTCCATGCTGGTGAGAGTGTGTCCCAACCAGGGCCCCTAGCTGCTAGTCCTGGCCAGCGGTGGATTAATGCAGGAACCCTGGTCAATTTTGTGCACCCTCTCCCCCCACCCCCCGAAAAATGGGTGCCCTGAGCCCTGGAAGAAGCCCTGGGGAAAGAAACCTGGGTGCCCCGAGCCCCACTGGGAGCTGTGGGGGGCAGAAGCCCCAAACCCTGGCTGGAGCAATGGGGGGCGCTGCCTCTGGAGGTGGATCTGATCTCTCCACCAAGAGCAGCCATGCAGGGGAAGGACAATTCTTCTTCTTATTTCACAGTATGTGATATGTTTTTCATGACCATGAAATTGGTAAGGCCCTATCTATTTACATACAAAGTCAGGGACGATAGGAGATCAATCGGGCAGTAGCACGCTGGAGAATAAACTACAGAGAGTTATCCTGACTCTGGGTCCAGACAATAACATTTGGGGATATAAGGAAAAGGCAAAGAAGACACCTCTTTTCCCTGCACCTAGGAATTTATTGGGCAGTGTGATTATCTTCATGTAAATGGGATCACAACCTGCCCTGGCTGAAACAGCAAAGGACATTTGGAGTGAGATAACAGGATAATCTGCCGTCGAGAAGTTTTAAGTATAGTGTCTAGAAATCAGGTTATGATTTTGTTTTATATGAAACCCTTGTTTCTATTATCCTTTCTCAATAGCTCTTGAATACTGAACCTTTGACAATAAACCTGTTCTTGTTTTCACTATAAATGTATCTCAGTGCTATGGTATTACACAAGGAGCTGATCCGGAGTTGAATCATACAGTTTGGTGCATGCACTGTCCCTTTGGAAATAGCAGATCTGGTATTTCTGTGAGTGATCAGTGGATAAGGGGCTGGACACTACAGGGAATGCTTCAAATAGGGACTGTGATACCCCTACTATTAACCTGCAAGGCAAAGCAAGGGCTAGTATAGCCCAGAGAAGATTATTTGGGTGGCTAACAAGCTAGTGGTATCAGGAAGCTGATACCAAGTACAAGCAAGTGTCCCTCATGCTAGAGGCAGGGGGCTAACAAGGTAACTCTCAACCCCGAGAACTGTCACACCATCCCACCCACTCAGTCCTAACGTAGCTCCTGATGCTCTTCTCCCCAGTAGGATCATTCCAAATATCACAGGGGACACTGAATTTCTTATAATGGAGGGTGTTTTCAATACGTTTATCCAATAATCAAGGTTGAAACATACACACATTAAAGATGTGTGTAGTGTGATTCCGACAGAGAAACTAAGCACAACTCCAAAAAGCAATGGCCAGAAAAAGTCTTCCCCTGCATTCAGCTGATGCTGCTACAATGAAGGTCCTGTCTGCAACTGCTGAGCCTCAAGCCAGACCACACAGACAGAGCATGTGCAGTAGCAACTGGAAGATGCTGCTAAACATGAAGACCTGTCTACGGTCTTACTATCAGACAGGACAACGTATTAAATACACGTGAAGGAGAGTGGTGTTTGACAGAACAACAGGTTAGAGACTTTTTAATCTAATTTACGCAGAAATTATAAAAATTATTTTAGAGCAATACATTAATGCCTAAAAGTATAAATCTAAGGGATGTCTGGTCAAAATCTCTAGGTTGAAAGATCTCAGAAAACACAATATGCTTTGTTCACAGATCGGTATTTGTGTTAGCTTGTCTCCTCCAAGTAGAGGCCTCTCCTTCTCTGTATCTTCTAGATGGAAATGCTGATCCTATGATGGATGCATCTTGACCTGGCCTGCAGGACAACAGATAATGCTTCAACAATGAAGAGAGTAACAAAGCCCTGTATATGGCATAGGTCACGTTGTCTACACAGCTGGGAAGCACAAAATTTCCAGGTTTAGTAACAAACCTGTCTCTAGACTAATGCTTCCAATTCCTGATTTCCAAAACAGGTTATCAATAAAACTAACAACTCCATGGTGAAGTCCTGATGGCCCAACTGCTCAAAATTTAAACTATGTTTATTGATGTGACGGTGTACTGAAGAAGTAAACGCTGCCAGAGTATTGACAGCTCTCAGGAATTACCCGCAAGAAGATGCAGCAAAATGTCCTGAAGTCAAAGCCTTTTACAGTTTTTGTTTTCTCTTCTATTTTGTTTGGTTTCATTATTATTGAAGTACACACTTTCTGGCTCTCCCCTCTGAGATTCTGTCATAATGCCATCCTTTTGCACTGGAATTCCAGTGAAAAGTACAAAGCCAAGGCAGCCTATCACCAAATACAGAAGAAGTGGAAGGCACAAAACACAGTCCAAACCCAAAGAGGAGCAAGTGTGCATCCAGTGTGACAGAAGAGATTGAGACAGTAAAAGAAACTGCAAGAAAGATAGTTTGAGGAAATATCAGGAACCATGAAAAACATCTCATCAAAAAGCAGTTCCAAAGGACTGTCTGACCCTGGGAGAAGGAAGAAAGACAGCAGAGTTTGCATCATGCAATAGACTACTTACACAATTCTGGCCCAATTCTGCTCCCATTGATGTGAATGGCAAAACCTGCATTTAACCAATGACTCATCATCAAGCCCTTAGAGTATGATAAAATATATTCCCAAGTATAGAGGCTTCAGCTGAAAAACTAATCCCAAGAGTGTGATGAATCCACAAAAACAAAGACATTCAGAATTAAGAGTAGAATTAGATTGACATTTGTTTCTAAGTCATTGCTCAGTGCCTGGCTCCTGCAAAGAAATCTGAAAAGTTAGTGCTATTACAGATCATATGTACTGCAATTTTTCAGCCAGAACAGTGAGTGAGATATAATGTCCTTAATGACCTTGTTTTGATTATTAATTAATTAAGTTTTTTAACCAATATTTTTATTCAAGTTCTCCACAGCTGCTATCGTTTTTTCTCTCCCCCGTAAAGTTAGTTTTACTCACTTGAGAGAGTAACAGCTTTTCAGAGCCGTAATAGACTTCATGCATTTTTTTAAATACATATCAATTATGTGATAGACAGAAATGGCTCTTTTGGTGCTCTTAAATTTTATTACATGGTGTTAGTTTGGACTACGAGACTGCTACAAATTAAATAGTTTTTTTTTTTTTTAAAGTTACTGAATAAACATACAGAAGTTAAATCATCCATTAATTCTCCCTCCTTAACGCACAGCACCCTCAAAGGGCCTACTTCTTGTTATATGCTTCAAATGCATTTCTACTTCCCCCAACCACTGCAAATTTCTGAGCTCGACAAGCAGCCAGCAGAGTGCTCAGGTCATGGCATTGCAGCTTTCACATGTACATTTATACACATCAGAAACAACCAATACACAAACGTGCTGATACGAATGAGGAGCAGATTTGTAGTTATTCCTTTCTGGGAGGCATTCTGGTTAAGAGAAACATACAAATGGTAATTCCAATTCTCTTGAACCTGGAAAGGAAAGCCCACTCTTAACTCTCCAGTTCTCTCAAGCCAAACTGAGTTCAATTGACTTCAGCTACCACACAGTTCTGGAACTCTTTTAATAGCCCCCAAGACACCAATGTGATGTCTAGTACTGGATTCCAGCCTTCTCCTAGGATAGGGCAATTAAATTATATATTTGCAAATAGACCCATTTTCTCAGTGAAGGTACAACAAAGTCTTGAAGGATTCTCCCTCCATTTTTCAGTTTACTTCCCCCATCCTTAAGACTCTGTATTATGACACTCACTCTGGCCCCCATGAAACACGAAGGCTGCCTGGGGTTTGGGGTGGGGGAAGAACAGAGGACACACTCCCTTATTCAGGAGCTGAGAGCACTAATTCCATAGAAAAGTACTTCCAGAGAGTGGCAGGTTCCAATGATTCTGCATTGGAATATAGAGTTCGTCTGCTGAGTCACTACGTCAGTTGCCCCAACACTACATAAAAGGTGACGATTGTCAGGCAATCTTGTCATCTCTTGTTGTTCTTGGACACCTCCTCTAGGGTAGCCTGATACCATCTCAAATGTAACCCTGTCGAAACCGAACTACTTAATTCTCCTCCCAAACCTTATCAGCTACACCCTTGCTCATTACAGACGACAGCACCACCATGCTTCTTGTCACTCATGGATGCAGGGCCACCTTAGACTCCTCCCTCTATTGCCTCTCCACCTACCCAGGCTGTAACAGAGTCCAATTTCTTCTTCCCTTATGTTATCTAAAATTCAGCGCTTCCCCTCCATTCCACTGTGAAATTGCTAATCTGTGCCCTGTCATCTCCTCCTCCAGTCTTTGTGATACTAACCTTGTCTAACCCCAGTTAATTCAAATGGTTGCAGCCCCTTTTTCTTCAACCATGTCGCCCCTTCTGAGTCACTAAAGTACCTCCCCATTGTGCTGTGTGTCACATTTAAGCATTTTGCCCACACTGCATCCCCTTCCTACATCTCTGGTTGGTATCCTTTTGTGTCCCTCCTCCTCTCCATCCATTGGAGACAGAAGCCTTAATCCTCCCTTAAACCCATTCTCTCAATCACCACTGCACCTTCTTCCAGGCTGTTTTATGTGCTTGGAATGACCTGCCAAAAATTGGTGTGTCCTTCTCCCACAAATCATAGAATCATAGAACTGGAGGGACCTCAAGAGGTCATCTAGTCCAGTCACCTGCACACATGGCAGGACTCTAAGTATTATCTAGACCATCCCTGACAGCTGTTTGTTTAACCTGCTCTTAAAAACCTCCAATGATTGAGATTCCACAACCTCCCTAGGCAATTTATTCTAGTGCTTAACACCCTGACATTTAGGAAGTTTTTCTTAATGTCCATCCTAAACCGCCCTTACTGCACTTTAAGTCCATTGCTTCCTGTCCTATCTCAGGAGGTTAAGAAGAACAAGTGTTCTCACTCCTCCTTGTAACAACCTTTTATATACTTGAAAACTGTTATGTTCATCATTCCCCCGCCCACACACACACACACACCCAGTCTTCTCTTTTCCAGACTAAACAAACCCAATTTTTTCAATCTTCCCTCATAGGTCATGTTTTCTAGACCTGTAATCATTTTTGTTGCTCTTCTCTTTCTCCAATTTATCCATATCTTTCCTGAAATGTGGCACTCAGACGTGGACACAATACTCACATTGAGGCCTAATCAGCGTGGAGTAGAGCTAGGATGACCAGATGTCCCAATTTTATAGGGACAGTCCCAATATTTGGGGCTTTGTTTTATATAGGCACCTATTGCCCCCCATCCCCGTCCCAATTTCACACTTGCTGTCTGGCCACCCTAAGTAGCGTGGAAGAATTACTTCTCGTGTCTTGCTTGTAACACGCCAACTAATACGTCTCAGAATGATGTTTGCTTTTTTTGCAACAGTGTTACACTGTTGACTCATATTTAGTTTGGGATCCACTATGACCCCCAGATCCCTTTCCGCAGTACTCCGTCCTAGCCAGTCATTGCCCATTTTGTGTGTGTGCGCAACTGATTGCTTCTTCCTAAGTGGAGTACTTTGCATTTGTCCTTATTTAACTTCATCCTATTTACTTCACACCATTTCTCCAGTTTGTCCAGATCATTTTGAATTATAATCCTATCCTCCAAAGCACTTGCAACCCCTCCCACCTTGGTATCATCCACAAACTTTACAAGTGTACTCTATGCCATTATCTAAATCATTGAAGAAGATATTGAACTGAACCAGACCCAAAACTGATCCCTGTGGGACCCCACTCGTTATGCCCTTCCAGCATGACTGTGAACCACTGATAACTTCTCTCTGGAAATGGTTTTCCAACCAGTTATGCACCCACCTAATAGTAGCTCCATCTAGATTGCATTTCCCTAGTTTGTTCATGAGAAGATCATGCAAGACAGTATCAAAAACTTTAATAAAGTCAAGATATACCACATCTACCACTTCCCCCCCCATCACAACTAAAATCCCACTTCTACTGCACCCTCTCCCCACAAAACATGTCCCTGTCATCACCCAATAACTTTGCTTGTATGTTGCAGCCATTTATTCCACACTAATTCTTTTTGTCTTACAAACTGAAACTTCTTTGGAACAGATCCTGCATTTTCCTTTCTATCTGTCCAGCACCTAGCACATTTTGGGTG
This sequence comes from Trachemys scripta elegans, assembly GCF_013100865.1. Taxonomy (NCBI): domain Eukaryota; kingdom Metazoa; phylum Chordata; order Testudines; family Emydidae; genus Trachemys; species Trachemys scripta. The sequence continues at coordinate 59,434,076 of NC_048298.1, forward strand.
ATCCCACACTATAAATCATAAACCATAACAGTTTGCCACTATTAAGAATGTTGCATTACAAATCCTTCTCCAGCCAAACTTGGTTTCCAATAGCAGATGCTTAAATGTGAAATGCTCAGACTAGAGAGGCTACGAAAAATAGAAGATCCAGTAATAATGGGGATTTCAACTATCCCCATATTCATAGACTTTAAGGTCAGAAGGGAGCATTACGATCATCTAGTCTGACCTTGATGCGGTACATGCCACCTCAGGAAGGGATACAGAGATAAAATTTCTAGACACCATTAATGATTGTTTCTTGGAGCAGCTAGTCAAGGAACCCACAAAGGGAGAGGCAATTCTTAATTTAGTTCTAAGCGGAGCACAGGATCTGGTCAAAGAGACGATTATAGCTGAATCGCTTGGTAATAGCGACCATAATGTAATATCCTTGTAGGGGAGCAAATACCAAAGAAACCTACCACGGTAGCATTTAACTTCAGAAAGGGGAACTACACAAAAATGAGGAATCTAATTAAACAGAAATTGAAAGGAAGAGTCACGAGTGAAATGCCTGCAAGCTATATGAAACCATAATAGAGGCTCAAAACTTAAAATGTATACCACATATAAAAAAAAATTGTAAGAGAACCAAAAAAAAAAAAAAAAAAAAAAGCCACCATGGCCAACCAGAGTAAAATAATAAAGGTTAGAGGCAAAAAGGCATCCTTTAAATATTGGAACTCAAATCCTACTGAGGAAAATAGAAAGGAGCATAAACTCTGGCAAATCAAGCGTAAAAGTATAATTAGGCAGGCCAAAAATAATTTGAAGACCAACTTGCAAAAGGCACAAAAACTAACAGCAAAAAAAAATTTAAGTACTTCAGAAGCAGGAAGCCTGACAAACAATCAATGGGGACAATGGATGATTGAGGTGCTAAAGAAGCACTCAAGGAAGAAAAGGCCATTGCAGAGAAGCTAAACGAATTCTTTGCATCGGTCTTCGGTGCGGAGGATGTGAGAGAGATCCCCACATCCAAGGCATTCTTTTTAGGTGACAACCTCAGGAACTGTCCCAGACTGAAGTGTCAAAGGAGGTTTTGGAACAAATTGATAAATTAAAGAGTAGTAAGACACCAGGACCAGAGGGTATTCATCCAAGAATTCTGAAGGAACTTGAATATGAAATTGCAGAACTACTAACTGTAGTATGCAACCCATCGCTTAACTCAGTCTCTGTATCTGATGACTGGAGAATAGGTAATGTTAATGCCAATTTTTTAAAAAAGCTCCCAAGGTAATCCTGGCAATTAGAAGCCAGTAAGCCTAACTTCAGTACCAAAGTGATTGAAACTATAGTTAAAACAAACAAACAGATTTATCAGACACATAAATGAACACAATACATTGGGGAAAGAGTCAACATAGCTTTTGTATAGGGAAATCATGCCTCACTAAAGGCTCCTAAGAATATTAAGCAGTAATGAGCTAAGAGGAAAGGTCGGCTCCTGGATCAGTAACTTGTTACAAAATAGGAAACAAAGTGTAGGAATAAATGGTCAGTTTTCAAATGGAGAATGGTAAATAGCGGGGTCCCCCAAGGATCTCTACTGGGACTTATGTTGAACAGCACATTCATAAATGGTCTGGGAAAAGGGGTACAAGGGAGGTGGAAAAGATTTCAGATGACACAAAATTACTCATGATAGTTGAGTCCAAAGCGGTCTGTGAAGAGTTACAAAGGGATCTCAATAAACTGGGTGAATGGGTGAAAAAAAATGGTAGATGAAATTCACTGTTGCTAAGTGCAAAATACTGCACACTGGAAAAAATAATCCCAACTATACACACACAAAACAATGGGGTCTAAATTAGCTATTCCCACTCAAGAAAGATCTTGGAGTCATTGTGAATAGTTCTCTGAAAACATCCACTCAATGTGAGGCAGCAGTCAAAAAAGCTAATAGAATGTTAGGAATCATTAGGATAGGGATAGATAATTAAACAGTAAACATCATAATGCCACTATATAAATCCATGGTACGCCTGCACCTTGAATATTGTGTGCGGTTCTGGTCAACCCATCTCAAAAAGGATATAATGGAAAAGGTACAGAGAAGGGCAACAAAAATGATCAGGGGTATGAAACAGTTTCCATATGAGAAGAGATTAAAAAGACTGGGACTGCTCATCTTAGAAGAGATGATGAAGGGAGGATATGAGAGAGGTCTATAAAATCATGAAACTTGCAGAGAAAGTGAATCAAGAAGTTTTTATTGACCCCTTCACATAACGGAAGCACCAGGGTCACCAAATGAAATTAACAGGCACAGATTTAAAATAAACATAAAGAAGTATTTCTTAATGCAACACACTGCCAACTTGTGGAACTCATTGCTGGGGTATGTTGTGAAGGCCAAAAGTATAAATGGATTAAAAAAAGAATTAAGTAAATTCATAAAGGATAGGTGCATCAATGGCTATTAGCCAAGATGGTCAGGGATACAACCCTATGCTCTGGTTGTCTCTATAGCGCTGACTGTCAGAAGCTGGGAATATGGATGACAAGGATGGATCATTTGATAATTGCCCTGTTCTGTTCACCCCCTCTGAAGCATCTGACACTGACCAGTCAGAAGACAGGATACAGTGCTACATGCACCATTGGTCTGACCCTCAATGGCCATTCTTATGTTCTTAAAGAACACATTAATGGTATTTAAAGAACTCATATTAGAAAAAGAACAGCCTTGAGCTATCCAACCAGCTTCTTGATCAATGACCTGTAGCAGTCCCAGCTATACTAGCAGCATTTGTTTTTTAAACACTAACATGGCTCTGTACTTTCATAGCCATTACAGGAACTGTGAGCACTTTGATGGTCACCAAGGGAAAGTTGCTTGGTTAAGCTCTCTCTATTGTTTTCATTCTCAGATTTGCTTCCCTCTATATTAGTGACACCTGAGCATGGATATTAGCATCTTTCATCCAGGGGAAACTGGGAGGAAAAATAGCAGATTTGGAATGAATTTCCTCTTAGCCCAGCATACATTTGCAACCTTCTTTTCCCTTTTTCCTGGACCTTCTCCCCCTAAATCAGAACCTATCCTCGAACACAGACTTTTAATTTTATCAGATGGGTGAAGTAACCAGACTGGTCTGAAGGTCATTAAGATGCATCGCAGACTGCAGCATTCTCTAATGTTTCTTACTGTATATGTGTCGCTTGAATATTTTGCAAGTAATTTTCTATAATTTTAAAATAAAGTCTCCATGTTTTAGTATGTACTGTCAACATCTTAATGTAATGAGAAGTGGAAAGCTTTCTGAATGAACAAAGATACAGTTCAGCATAAACTGTTTTTCGAATCCAAATTCTACAACATTAATAGTACCATACTCTGATCCCGCACCTGCCATTTTGAAAGTTTCTTTCATTATCCCATCAGAGTTACAGAGCTAGTTTTATCTCTGTCCCCTTCTTGGTCTCTCTGAATGCACCCCCTCAGGCATCAAGCCTTGTGCCTTTACTTATCACAGGGTGGAATTCTGCAATTCTCCCACTCCTAGACTGAGCCCTGGACTACAAAGCCCTGTGTATTGACCCAACAAGTCTGACTGAATTCTGGCACTTGCAGTTCTTCCCTTTGTGAATCTGTGACTAGTGGTATCCAGTGATAAAACAGCTTTCCTCAAACCAAAGTATTGTTTATTTTAACACCAGAGAAAAGAGGATTTTAAAAACAGTCTACTTGCATATCTATCTTCCCTAAATGTTTTCCATCTCCTGCGGGTAACTTAGGCAAGTCTAACTTCTTCAGACACCCCAATAGGTAGCTTTGTGTCAGTCTGGTTTCTAGGACCGGCTCCAGGGTTTTGGCCACCCCAAGCAGCCAAACAAAAACAAAAAGAAAAAAGCCACGATTGCAATCTGCGGGGGCAATTCGGCGGGAGGTCCTTCGCTCCGAGCATGAGTGAGGGACCGTCCGCCGAATTGCCGCCGAACAGCTGGATGTGCCACCCCTCTCCGAAGTGGCAGCCCCAAGCACCTGCTTGGTAAGCTGGTGCCAGGAGCCGGCCCTGCTGGTTTCCCACAAAGAACTTTCCCGCTCACTTGAGAGAGCGTTCCTTTTTAAACCTGCCATAGTCCTTTCGATCTTCTGGCTCTCCCAGGTCATTTCTTATCCTGGCTTTGTTTCTTAACAGCTCTCTAGTGTCTGCTGGGAAGTAATTTATCTTAACGCATACTTTTTCTTTCTTGCTTGATTTTCCTTACTGATCTCTATTAAATTAAACCAATATATTCAGACAGTAAACATCCCAATAGCCAGGTAAACATACAGTATTCATAAATTATTGCAAACAAGCTGTGGTTCCACCACAAACACATTCTTTATAGAAAAGATCAGGATGCCAGAATGGAAAATAGTTACCGTCACATGTTGGAAAGATAACATTTGATTAACTATTTGCATATCATTAGAAATGATGCGCTGTGACCAAAGGCAACTCTGGATTCACATCCTGCACGCTATTGTAATAATCTTAGTACAAAATATGCCTTGTGAGGTATCATTTGAAAACTAATATCTTGATGGTCAATAATATCATGGTGAAATGTGTGTAGTGTATAAAGTTGTGAACATACACTGAAATTATAACTGCAGTTTGTTTGCCAAACTAGTCTGGGGGAAATGGGTAAATCTGTCCTTCAAAGACAAAGGACAAGCGATACCTCTAGCCAGGTGTCAAAACTGATTTGCCAATCCCCTGTCAAGTGATTCTTTGGCAATGGAGTGGGGCAGGAGCAGATCAATCTGCATTCTAAAAAACATGGAACCTCTTTCACCACGAGACTCCATGTCTCCATCCTCATAGCTGGAATGAAAAGTATATAGGGTAAGCCTCAGGAAAATGCATTTCAAAGGGGGACTGGACTATAAAAGTGAGGAGCAAAAACACCCCAGGTATTCTGTCTCTCTCTCACACTTCACTCTTTTGCCTAAAAAGACAGAGGAACCAGACCTTTGGACTTTGAGGGCAGATCTTGACTTGAGAATTTGGTCAGCTGTGTTGCTGGGAACATGTGGTAAGGCTTTTACCGTCATTTTAACTTCATTTCTCATGTAACCATTTGAGTTTAATGCATTATACTTGTACTCACTTAAAATCTCTCTGTAGTTAAATGAACTTGTTTTATTCTTTAATCAAAACTAATCCAGTGTTGCATTTAAATTGAACGGTGTGGGTAACTCCAATTAAAGTAGCAAAGTGTTGTACAATGACCCCATACAGGGGCAATGGACCTCTAATATCTGAACCGTGCAGGAGAGGGCTGGACAGTGCAGAACACATGTTTTGGGAGGAAATCTGGGACTGGGAGTGTGCTGGGGTCACCCTGCAAGCAGTAACCAGGGCTGGTGAAAGCCAGAGTATGACTGAAGTGTGCTGGTAGGCTGCAGCTATACACAGACACTCAGGGTGTGATCTGCAGGCTATTTGTGAGAGGCTCAGGTTGGGAGTTACAGCACCAAAGCATTGTGAGGCACCCAAGGTTACACAGTGTACATACACCATACAAAGTGGCAGTGAAAAATATATTATTATTGTGTGACCCCTGGCACTGGTGTCTGCAGTCTACACTGCAGCTTCCATAATCCCCATGAAAAGAAGAAACACAAAGTGTGCTAGGCCTGCAACACTCATTGGACCATAAGAGACTTTCATTCTAATCAGTAAGAAGCTCATTTAAATCTCAGCAAAGACATTACCTCTAGGCTCGCACATCCCTTTTTGCAGAGTCTTGTCAATTCATTAGCAGCATTTGTTTTACAACGATGTTCTATGTTTTTGTTATTAAGATTGTTTGTTTTTCTCTCTACTGTATACATGCATAAAGTGTGTAGGATGCATAATTCTTAGCTATACTGATTTTCTGGTTAGCAGTACGGCAATCAGATATTTATTCCCAGTTCCCCAGACTGTAGTAAAGTTATTCCCATGTAGCAAAATGATAAATAGAGGAGCAAATCTAGAGTTGTTACCTGTCTCTAATTTCAAACCCAACATCCTTTAAACCAGGCAAATGCTAAAATACAGGGGAAGCTTTTCTCCATTATTTTAAAAGCTATTTTTCAGACTCACTTGTGTCTCCCATAATTTATCCTCTCAGAGGGTTTGATCCAACAGAAAGATTCTTATTGGTGTCAGGAAGAGTTAAATTAGGCCCTAAAGTAGCAACCCCTGATACAACTGCAAATAGCAATAAATAACTACAGAAAATCCAGGAGTTATATAGTTTAAAATCAACTGAAATGTCTAAACAGTTAATTACAAAACAAGGTTGGCCCATCTGTCCAAAATCCGACTCTGTTTTATAGTTTTAATCATACTTTAAGATTAAATTCTGCTCAGGTAGATGGAGTTACAACCTCTACTTTCTTCCTGACATTTAGAAGTGTCAAGAAAGGAATAAAAAAATATTTTGCAAGATAAAAATCTGCTATACTACACCACTCCCAGTGTTCAGAGCACAAAAGGTAAGTAGAGTGTGGGAGGATGAAATCTTTACATCTACATTATTTGGGTTATGTTTATGGTAAATTGTTTACCTTTTATGAGTTTTAACATATACACAGAGACCACATTATTATTACACTTACTTATGTAGTTATTCTTAATTACATATTCTGTTTTTTTTTAAATCAAAGTGTTTTTATAGGAGGTTCCTTGGGCTGTTTCCTGTTACAAGTGAAAAAAAGAACAGCTTTTAACACCCAGAGGTTTAGTGACTATTTCGGAACCCTTCTGCTTTAGCTAGTTGCAAGCCTGTAAACATGTTTGTTGCAAATTCTTTTAATTGTAAGACACTAATTGGGTTGAAATGACGACTTCCAAGATTAGTTTACAAGATTAAAAAAAAAACAAAACACAAAGTTTCTTCATAGTAATGTGTCACGTGGTACCCAAGCAGTTATGTTGTTCCAATAAAGAACCCATAGAAGAGTCAGCGACAACATATTCATTTCTTATAGGCCAGTTTTTGATCAAAGGAGTGCCAAGGGGAAGAAGGGAATAAACTGGTTACGGCAGTCGCAGTGTTATCTTTAAAGATATAAAGAGAGGAAACTGAACCCCAAAGTCGGTGCACTTCCACTCTCCCTCTGCCCTCCTGGCACATACAAAAGGTTTGTTCACTTGGAATCTCTGAATTTAATTATAAACTCCAGGATAAATTTATACCAAACAATCCTTTTTTAACAAATGCTCCAACAGTTAAAGAAATATTGTAAAAAAACAGATTATACTCAGCTACAAAGTTACCGAAGAATTCCCTTAAGTGTTTTATTTCAAACTCAGGTTTCTAATCAACAGTTCTTTCGCTGATGGTTCATTTTCTTAAACTGCAAACATTTCATTTCTAAATGTCAGCATGATTTCATCGATGCTATTCTGCTATGAACAAAAAGATACACTAACTGCAAACATGGATAAGCTCCATCTGATGACTATTTTTTTATTCAAATTCATATTATGGGAGTGGAATATTTCAGAAAACCAGCTAAATACATTTTCAAAATAAAACACGAAGGACACCTAGAAAGTGATAAGAGTCACAAAATGCCTTTTCAGTCTATCAGAACGTCCCCTCTCCGGCCTAGCATCAAATGATTTAGCTGGAGACAGCTGCCCTTCTTCCAAGTGCTTGCAGACATTAGGACATTTTTCGGAGGGCATTGGTTGGGTCTATAGAACTACATGAGTATACAGAAGTATATAAAGCTGTACGTCATTCACATGTTTGCAGTGGAACCCACAATATCTCATCCTCTCTCCAATTGGTCTCATGGCTATATCTACACTGCAGCTGGAGATTATAACGTTGCCCAGTGCTTTAGGTATGTACTCAGCTAGTGGCATGAGCTAGCCACCAGTATATCCCCAGCTACACTGCTATATTTAGTGCACTATCTTGATCAAAGCTAACAAGGGTACTCAGGGCAGATACTTTCCCAAACAGCTCTACAAATACAGCCCACATAGGACGAAGTAAAAACTCACCCCCTTCCTACAGTTTGAAATTATTAGCAAAAACAATAATAAAGTTCTCTCAGGACTGGCTGCTTCTGGGGTTCCTCCCTCAGTACATGCCTTGAGTCTCTCCCCCATCAATCTTAGATCTAAGTGGTAGAGATATGCTTTCAGTCTAAGAGGACATAGGTTTAAGCCCTGCTGTTGGCCCAAGTGGGGTCAGCTGCAAAAGTGGCAACCTTGTGGAGGTTTATGGGCATTTTGGGGGTATATTTGGTAAATATTATATATTTATGGTATTTTTTTTTAAGAAACACTGTAGATACAGATCCTATACAGAGAATTACCACATTATTGTAATGATGGCATTTTAGAATAAGTGAGGGCACTTCTTTTGGTTCTTTCTATCCATCTAGGTGATTTCTAAGGTGCCTAGCACCTCGGTATCTAAGCATTAGAGATAAGGTAACACGAGGAAGGAGTCTCGTGGTCAAGCACTAGCCTCTAGGCTAAAGGCTGGAAAAGCACGGTTAAGTAGCAGGTCACAATTAAACTTTATTGGCAGATCTCTGTGAGGAAGCATGTACTAAACATTGGCTGGAGACAGGCTATCGAGTGTTTGCTTTCAACAGCAAAATCTCCCAAATATCTCATACTCTTCACCCCTTTCCCACCATATGTTGGGAGGGGGGGGTGTATTTTACCAGAAGGTATGCATTTTTGTCTACATATAATTATTTGGGATTGAGATTGAGTGAAGAAATGGGGAAGGCTTTTCTGGGCTCCTACCTTTCCTGCACTTCCTATGTGCACTGGCCTCCTTAAAGGGCCCTCTGCTATGGTGATGCTCCCATGAGTTGAGAAGGGCTGGACAAGTCACTCTCTAGAGCCTGTCAGTGAAAATCTGAGTACAGGTCATGAGTGGAAGCGAAGAAAAAATTTGTTTCCTGCATGGCGGGGATAAGCCTTGCTACTTTTGCAGCATTCCCAGCCCAAATAAGGAGGGTTCATGCAATCCAAGCTATCCATCTATATTCTTTTATGATCTGCCTCGTCATAATATCTGAGCGCCTCACACTCATTAAATTTATCCTAACAACATTCCTCTGAAGTAGAGAGGTATTAGTATCTCTTCCCAGGCTGAGAGGGAACTAAAGCAGAGAGTAGATTAAGGGTATGTCTGCACTGGAGCTGGAAGGTGTAATTGCTTACTGAAGTAGATATACCCATGCTAGCTCCGATCAAGCTAGTGTGCTAAAAATAGCAGTACAGCTCTGGCAGCAGGAGGGGCTGGCCACCTGAGTATATACGTAGGGTCTCAGGTAGGATCACTCTCAGGGTGGCTTGTCCCTCCCACAGCACTGGCTACACTTTTATTTTTAGCATGCCAGCACAATCAGAGCTAACATGGGATGTCTCCTTGAGCTGGAAGTTGCACCATCCTGCTCCAGTGTAGACATACCCTCAGTGGCTCTCTCAGAAATTCAGATCTCCCAAATGTCAATCCAGTGCCCTATCCCAGGGGCCATCTACCCTAAATCCAGTGGTACTTTCACACATGAAAATAAAAAGGCCTTAATTTCAGCTGCTATCAAACAACATATATAACAAACTAAAATGAGGAGCAAAAAGTTTCTATTCACTCATCTGACAAATATTTATGTAGATATTGAAGATTATATTATATTATGATTGCTTGGGAAAATGTAAAAAGGAGAGAGATGTAATAGTACAGTATCTTATGAAAAAGCTTTCCATTCATTAAGCAGAGAAGGGAAAAAACACACAACACTATCAGTATTCTTCTAGCTGTCAAAGATACACAAAGGTAAATGTGTGCCCGAATAAATACAAATGCTCTCTAATTAAAAAGGTTTCTCAAAGCTATAAACTGACAGAAATATTTTAAAGTCCTTTCAGGTGGATGCTTTTCATGGTAGTTGCTAAAAAGATCTTTTCTACCATAATGTTTAAATTTAAAACTCAACCTTGGCAGTTTCAAACTGTAGGCTGCTGCTCTTTTGAAGTATTAAAGCTACCACTTTGCAAATCAGTGACAGAGCTAGAAGTATCATTGCCATCACATCTCTAAGCAATGATTTCTTGAGAACTATTATCCAATGCTAGTGTGGTAGGGGATGACAACTCAGGCTTTTAAAAATAACTGTCATCAGGTGCAAGAATTTTCTTATCACAACTATTCTGGATGGTACATATATCAAATTTGGGGGTGCAGTACCTGATTTGGTTTCTTGCTCAATTATAAACCTATTTTGGATAATTTTTCTAAAAGGTGAAAGTGCAGAGTGTCTCCATGGCTACTAATAAGGCTGGTACGCTACACTTATATTCGTACAGTGTTGCAATCCGTACTCAGAACTGTAGAAAAGCTTATTAAGGCCAGCTACGTTGTTAGATTTATAGCCATGTTGCTATAAACTAACACTTCAACTGCAAAGTCAATCTCTAGCTGGGAGGGGATTCTTTTCTGGACAGTTAAAATGTACCAATTACTGTGTTTATTGGTAGTGATATCTTTTTAGGAAATTCAGAGATTCAGGTTGTTTAAGACCAGAAGGAACCATTGTGACCATCTAGCCTGACCTGTATAACACAGACCATAGAATTTTCCCCGAATAGTTCCTTTTGAAATAGAGCATATCCTTAAAAAAAAAAATCCAGTCGCGATTTAAGAATTGCCAGAGATGGAGAATCCATCACGACTCTTGGTAAACTGTTTCAATGGTTAATTATCCTCACTGTTAAAAATGCACTCCTTATTCTGAATTTGTTTAGCTTCAGTTTCTAGTCACTGGATCGTTTTATTATACCTTTCTCTGCTAAACTGAAGAGACTGTTACCAAATAGTTGTTCCCCATGTAGGTACTTACAGATGGTGATCAAGTCACCCCTTAATCTTCTCTTTGTTAAACTACGGTAAATAGTCTCCTTTAGTCTATCAGCATAAGGCATGTTTTTCTAATCCTTGAATCATTCTTGTGGCTCTTCTCTGAACCCCCTCATTAATCAACATACTTCTTGAATTGTAGACACCAGAACTGAACATAGTATTCCATCAGCAGTTGCACCAGTGCCAAAGAAAGGTAAACTAACCGCTCTATTCTCACTTGAGATTCCCCTGTTTATGCATCCAAGGATAGTCCTTCTGGACACAGCATTGCCCTGGGAGGTCATGTTCAATTGATTATCCACCACAACCCACAAGTCTTTTTCAGAGTCACCACTTCCCAGAATAGAGTCCCCCATCCTGTATATATGGCCAACATTTTTTGTTCTTGGGTTTATACATGTAGCTGTACAGTAAAACCTCAGAGTTATGAGCACCAGTGTTACAAAACTGACCAGTCAACCACACACGTCATTTGGAACTGGAAGTATGCAATCAGGCAGCAGTAGAAACAAACAAACAAAAAAGCAAATATAGTACAGTACTGTGTTAAACGTAAACTACTAAATAAAAAGGGGAAAGCATTTTTCTTCTGCATAGTAAAGTTTAAAAGCTATATTAAGTCAATGTTGAGTTGTAAACTTTTGAAAGAATCACCATAGTGTTTTGTTCAGAGCTATGAACATTTCAGAGTTACGAACAACCTCTATTCCCGAGGTGTTCATAACTGAGGTTCTACTGTATTAAAAACACACATTGCTTGCTTGAACCCAGCTTACCAAGCAATTCAGATTGCTCTGTATCAGTGACTTAGCCTCTTGATTATTTACCATAATCTAGTCTGACCTCTTGTATGTAACAGGCCATTGCATTTTACCCAGTTACCCCTGTACTGAGGCAAATAACTTGGGTATAACTGATGCATTCCTAGTATTTGACTTAAACGTATCTTCCAGAAAGGCATCCAGTCTTATCTGAAGACAACAGGAGGTGGAGAATCTATCAAATCCCTTGGTTGTTCTTTCCAATGGTCACCCTCACCATATAAAATGTGTGCCTTATTTTAATTTGTCTGGCGATAACTTTTAGTCATTGGTTCTCATTATGCCCTTGTCTGTTAGATTCAAGAGCCCTTTAGTACTCAATATCTTATCCTTGTGTAGGTACTTATACATTGTAATCAAGTTACCTCCCAATATTCTTTTTGATAAGCTAAATAAAATTAGCATTTTCCCTCCTAATTAATTTTGCTCATAATTTCTGTCAGATTTGAGAAATTAGTGCTTTTGAAGCATTATGTAAACATAAATTACTGATCGGTACTGTCCTCTCTTTGATCATATTTAATGTAATCAGGTCATGATTACTGGCCCCCAGGCAATGACCAGCCTCCAAACCAGTGATTAATTAATTTTTATTTGTCATAGGAAGTCCAACATAGATGTACTTACTGTGGGATGTAATACGTTGTGTTATAAAACCATGATCTATAATTTCTAGAAATTATAGAATGATGTTTGTCTAATGACTGAATGCGACCTCCAGCTTGTCTCCCTCAAACTGAAGTCCTCTCTAACAACACAATTTTTCTTTCTACATGTTACAGCTAACAGGTGCTTAAGGAATAATTCATTCTGTTCTCTAGCTTGATTTAGTCATATGTAACAGATCCCTCCTGATCTTTGTTAGCACATGAATCCATATGATTTTTTTAAAATCCCAAGTTTTTGACTTTTTCCAATAGTCTTAAAACAGGTAATGGCGTGTTTAATGTAGAGTACTGCCATCCCACCCCCACAATCTTTTACCCACTTTATCCTTCTTAAACAAGTTATAACCAATGATTTAGAGACATTCCAATCACGTGACTCATTCCAGCAGGTCTCAGTAACGCCAATTATATCAAATTTCTTCTCATCAATGAAGCTTTCTAATTCCTCTTGATTGTCACCTAGACATTTAGCATTGGTATATAAGCATCAGTTCAATTTATTTGCAACTCACTAAGTTTGAATTTGACACACATTTGCCTCCTTATCACCCTCCCTTTGCATTGTTAAATGCCCTATTGGGTACTGCAGCTAGCTAGTCTCCCAACTAAGATTTCCTGCTCCCGGTGAGATGTAGGAGTAACACTGTCTGGAGTGGCTCATGACAGAGTGCTTATCTCAAGGCAAACGGGCAAAAACACCCCAAGCCAGAGGTGTGTTAGACTTCACCAAGCCAGTAACAAATGGGAACTCCTGGCTCACTAGAACAGTTTTACCATGGAGTCACAGACAGTTCCCTTAGATTCTATCTTGCCACCCAGACAAACTGGACTTAGTGATAAATGGTCCCTTACACGGAAAAAAAAAAACAACAAAAAAACAAAAAAACCCACCACAATATTCAGGTCGCTTCCAGTCCCAGGAGAGCAGACACCTACCCAGATTAATTGATACTCTAGAAGATCTTACACCAAAACCAATGCCTGTAGCCAATCCTGTAATGAACTATCTAAAGGTTTATTAAGTAGAAAAAAAACCAAGAGAATTATTTACAGGTTAAAGCAAGTAAACATATACATACAAATGAGTTACCATCTAAATCTTAAGAGTGACAAAGCTGTAGTGATCTGTCAATTAAAAGTGTCTTTCAGGGCGGGCCCAGGAGGCAGCCCTTGGGGAATCCCTGGTTTCAGGTTAGAGCCTCTTTTCACTGTGTAAATTCTGACAGGAACAGAGATGGGAAAATTTTCCTGTGACTGTTTTATTTCTTTCATTCAGCTTCTAAGTCCACAGGACCAGTTTCCGTGCAATAGCATTTCCAAGGTGTGATAGGGCCATTAACCAAACCTTTGTATTGGGATGTTCCTTGATGGCCCATCTGATTTTGATAGTCATTCTGGATGGGCGGGGCGGGGGAGAGGAGTACCATGCCTGGGTTCACAAGTTCAGAGCAAACATTTTCAAAAGGTATAAAGTAGGGCTGTCAAGTGATTAAAAAATGAATCGCAATTAATTGCACTGTTAAATAATAGAATACACCTCTACCCCGATATAAAGCTGTCCTCGGGAGCCAAAAAAAAAAAAAAAAAAAAAAAAAAAAAATCTTACCGCATTATAGGTGAAACCACATTATATTGAACTTGCTTTGATCTGCCGGAGTGCGCAGCCCCACCCCCCGGGAGCGCTGCTTTACCGCATTATATCCGAATTCGTGTTATATTGGGTCAGAGGTGTACCATTTATTTAAATAATTTTGGATATTTCCTACATTTTCAAATATATTGATTTCAATTACAACACAGAATACAAAGTGTACAGTGCTCACTTTATATTATTTTTATTACAAATATTTGCACTATAAAAAACAAAAGAATAGTATTGTTCAATTCACCTAATACAAGCACTGTAGTGCAATCTCTTTATCGTGAAAGTTGAACTTACAAATGTAGAATTATGTACAAAAAATAACTGCACTCAAAAACAAAACTGTGTAAAACTGTAGAGCCTTCAAGTCCACTCAGTCCTTCTCGTTCAGCCAATTGCTCAAACAAGTTTGTTTACATTTGCAGGCGATAATGCTGCCCGCTTCTTGTTTACATCACCTGAATGTAAGAACAGGTGTTCCCATGGCACTGTTGTAGCCGGCACCACAAGATATTTATGTGCCAGATGCACTAAAGATTCATATGTCCCTTCATGCTTCAACCACCATTCCAGAGACACATGTCCATGCAATGACAGGTTCTGCTCAAAAACAATCCAAAGCAGTGCGGACCGATGCATGTTCATTTTCATTATCTGAGTCAGATGTCACTAGGAGAAGGCTGATTTTCTTTTTTTCCTTTTTTGTAGTTTCCAAATCGGACTGTTGCTCTTTTAACTCTTCTGAAAGCATGTTCCACACCTCCTCCCTCTCAGATTTTGGAAGGCACTTCAGATTCTTAAACCTTGGGAAGAGTGCGGTACTTATCTTTAGAAATCTCACATTGGTACCTTCTTCGTGTTTTGGCAAATCTGCAGTGAAAGTGTTCTTAAAATGAAGAACATATGCTGTGGCATCGTCCTAGACTACTATAACATGAAATATATGGCAGAATGCGAGTAAAACAGAGTAGGAGACATGCAATTCTCCCCCCAAGGAATTCAGTCACAAATTTAATTTACGCATTTTTTTTTTAAATGAGCATCATCAGCATGGAAGCATGTCCTCTGGAATGGCGGCCGAAGCATGAAGGGACATACGAATGTTTAGCATATATCAGGGATCTCAAACTCAAATCACCACAAGGGCCACATGAGGACTAGTTCATTGGCCCGAAAGCCGCATCACTGACACCTTTTCACACAAAGGTGCAAAAGCCCCGCCCTCGTCCCCGCCTCCACTCCACCCCTTCCATGAGGCCCCGCCCCTGCCCCACCTCTTTAATTGCACTTTTAGTTAATCACGTGAGTTAACTGCGATTAATCGACAGCCCTAGTATACAGCAAAACATACATATTTTGTTATAGCATGGAATACAGACATTGCAAGTGAGATTAATGCATGCAGCAATGTACAAGCATTTCATACAGGCTAAACACTAAATGCATTCTTATAAGGCTAATACCTATTTTGAGCAAATTAACATACAGGTGAACGGGTCCTGTCTCCAGACATAAGTTTGTCAGTTCTTAGCTAATGCATGGAGCCTGGGCAAGAGCTAGCATCTGGCCTGCCAGTGTCACAGCAGTCCATCCCATTCATACAGCCCTCTCCCTGCTACTATGTGGCTCAATGTTCTACAAAATAAAAGCCTCAGCTTCACAGTCATGCAGCTAATAGTCCACCTCCAGTACTTTCTGCCTTCTCTCACTCCTGGGACTGGAAAGATCTCCAAGAATATTATTTCTTCAGCTCCCTTCCAAGGATCCTGAAGTCTATAATCTGTGCAGTTCCATGTGATACCAAGTCATTGGTTCCAAGGTATATCACCACCAGCGGAGATCTGCCAGGTGCCTTCATAATCTCATCCAAAACTGTGGTTACATTTCATATTTTCACTCTGGGGAGACAACTCACCCTCCTGTTGTCCTTATGTCCTTTGCTAAATTCCTTTTCCCTTCTTCTATGGAGTCACCCATGATGACTGTTTGCCCTCTTAAGATGATTGAGGAGCCTCTCTCGGATGCTATTAGCAAGCATGACCATCTTAATTTGCATTAAAATGTTAAAAACAGTTTGTGATTTCAAAGTAAAATCTTATCTAACATGCAAAACGAACATGCTCCCTCAATTCTGCATCTTAAAATTTCCAGAAGAAATACAGTAAACCAAATCTATATTTTAAATCTATTCCCTTTACTAAGTGTCAGCTATCTTAGTCCCTGTAGATTTTTAGACTAATTGGGCAATAGTTCCAGTGGCAGTGTTATTCTACAACAATAATTATCAAGGAATGAATCATTGAATGATGTGGAAAAAATTCATTGTCATGATGGATTTTTATTATTATTTCACATGAAAACAGGCGAGATTATTTGCTTTTACTCCTTTCCTCAGCTTCCAAATGATAGCAAAGTTAGAAGCTAACGCATTACGACCTGAATCAAATGAAATCCTCTGCCCAGAAGTCCAGCGCTGCTGGTTACGGCTATCCCCTTTGTGGACCACTCTCTGGGTCATGCAATCATTCAATTCCTGCAGCAAAGAATATAATCACATAATGCTAGAAGAGAGATACTCTGCCTTCAAAGACTGAATAGATGCAAGGACCAAATTCAGCCCTAGAGCAAATGGTTGCAATGCAACTGAATTAATAGAAGCTGTGCAGGCTTATACCAGTACCACATTTGGACTAGAGAGTTTGGTACATTGTGACTATGAACAATTTAAATTCTTGCTCTCAGAGAGAGAGAGAGAGAGAGAGAGAGAGATCGATCACAACCCGAGACTAACATGGTCTCTGCTTCTACACCATCACAATTATCTGGTACAATGACTGCCAGCATTTTACAACCTGTAAAAACCTAATGAAAAGTAAAGATCAACAGACTCAATGATTGACAAATATCCTTTATTAAAACTCTCTCACTTGTAAGAATCACTCAGAAATAAGTAGACATACCAGGCAGGTTTAGCATGCCCAAACCAAGGTACCCTGAAAAATGGTGATGTGTCTACTGTTTAAAGCAAGGAAACTATTGCATATTTTATTCCATTTTTTTAAATGTGTGTCCCCATTTGCTCTAGGTGCACATACAAATATTAGAAAATATATGAAGAATTAAACATCAATTGCTCTCCCCTCCTCCTCTCCCCCCAAAAAAACCCACTAATCCCAGTTCCACTCCTTTTTTAAAAACCTAAGAAATACACAGGTAAAAGTAGCATTGGTTGGAAACAGAGGGAGAAATTTCAGATAAAGGGAAGCAGCTTTTTCTAATAGGAAGAAACAGTGCTCACTAAGGCCAGATTTCAATATCTTGACTCCCAATGAACAGTACTGACCAGTCCAGGAACAATATTGGTGATTTCAGGGAGACTACCAACATTCAGAATGAATAAGGGTATCAGAATGTGGGCGTAGGAAGCTGCATATTGGAACTGTTTGAAAACTGAAAGTCATGGAGCCTGCTGAACACCCTATTCTTTGCAATTATCATAACGAGCCAATGAGTTGCCTTAGCACTACTACCACAACAGGAGATTTTCACAAAACCTCAATGTAGAAAAGGCCTGTGTGTCACTCAGCATAGGACATCACCATCAACCCTGCAAACTGGTCTCTCACACCTGCTGTACCTCTGCCAGGTCTTATAACAGCCTGGTCCTTAGTCAATATTATAACAATCGTATTTTCAACCACAACAAAGGAAGTATTAGGGCCTGAGAGGCTTGATGACACCAAGAATTTTTTGAGACACACAGAAGTGAGAATATGATTCCCCCCATCCCATATGCCCTTTGTTTCCCTTCCTGGGGTAGCCCAAAGTCTAGTGTGCTTCAACGGCAGCAGCAGGAACTACAAGTTATGAACTACCACCTACGGCACGTTGGGAGAACTTCCAAGGTCCTGCCAGGAAGAATCCTCCGCCCTCCCAGCAGGTAGTTTCAGCTCTGACCGAAGTTGGGAGCACATGGCAGTCAAGCAGAGGGGAGGCTGCTGGACTGGAATCCTGTTCTATGTTTCCTTACAGAAGAAAACTTTGCTCTTGGTGGTTTGAGTGGATCTGGTCTGAGGTGAATACACACTGGCATACAACACAGAGCACACTGAGGACCCTTAGGCCAAGTTTCCCAAAGTTGTGCAAAAAGCCCCAAAGCAGAGTTACCCTATCTTGAACAACTTCGCACTGGGACAGAAAACAGGAGCGGGGGTTACACTAGGTTCCTAAGAAAAACAGACAACCATTGTCACAGGAGAGTCTCCCATTGACACATTGCCACAATTCATAAGGGCATTCAGAAGGATTTTGTAACAACAGATTCTAGTTTAGGTAGGGTACCATACATCTGGATTTTCCCCGGACATGTCCGGCTTTTTGGTCCTTAAATCCCCGTCCAGGGAGAATTGCCAAAAAGCCGAACATGTCTGGGAAAATACTCGTCCCCTGCTTACCTTAGAGTGGCTCCATCAGGCTGCGAGCTGCAGGCGATTCCCCCGCGGCGGCGGCTGCAGCTGCTGCCCCCAGACACCTCAGCTTTGTGTAGCTGAAGAGCCGAGCTGCCCGAGCGCTACCGGTTTCACGGTTTGCTGGGCAGTCCCCAGACCTCCGGCTGCACTGGGGAAGCGCCCAGCCGGGGGCGCAGGGTCTGGAGGTCTGGGGACTGCCAGGCAAACCGTGAAGCCAGTAGCGCTCGGGAAACTGTTTTGCATGGCTGGGAGGGAGGAGGGGGAATGTGGGGCACTCAGGGGAGGGGGCAGAGAAGGGGTGGAGTTGGGGCGGGGCCAGAGAAGGGGCAGGGCCAGGGAAAGGGGAGTGTCCTCTTTTTTAAATCTTTAAATATGGTAACCCTAGTTTAGGAAAATCGAACTGGTTCCCCTTGGATCTGATCGTCTAGCAATGAAGATTCTAGAAGGGAACATCACTTAAAGAGGAACAATAAGAGTTCAGAGAGACTGAGGGAAATTCAGATAAAATAGTCCTGTCTCACCAGAGCAATGTTCCAGCTGAGAAGTGCAACAACAAGGCTTCAGTTATATCTTCCAACTGCTAACTAATGAGTGGCAACATTCTTACGGAAGGAGACATCAAGAACATTTTAGCTGCATATATTACACAAGTGTTTGCAACCCATGCTGGGGAGAAATCTCAATCAACTGTTTTTATACCTGCTATTTTGGGTGAGAGAAGGAGTAAGATAAACAGCGTTTCAAGAACACAAGTGCTCTGTGTATTGACAGAAGGCCGAGTACCATCTGGCATAAAGCCTGTGCTTCTCAGAAAGAGCAGAGTTTTTTGTTTGTTTTTTCCTTTTAAAAGGTTCTCTTTGGGGAGAAGGTTAGGAGAGCAATTTCTGCTAGCAATGACAAAGGGTCCTCTAAACTTCACCTGATTCTTGTCATCCTCAGTACATATACAGATGAAACCTATGCCGCCAATTACTGGGTGTCCTCACTCCCCTCTCCAACTACAGAGGTCTGCTAAAGCTATACAGGAAGAGATTCCTTTTCAGAAGCCCCCCCAGGACAAAGCCTAGATTTATAATAAAGCAACGCTCATTATTAACCACAGATTCCAATTAGTGGTCAGATTTTTATTTTTAAATTCCCAGACTCTGACCAAATGAGAGTAAATACATTATTTATGATTGAGCTGAAATGTAATTTCATAAGCATCGTTAGATTATTTTGCAGGTTGGGAGCCTTATTTCACCCTCCAATGGTAAAACCTGCATGCGTGGGAGCGTAGGCAGGAGGACAGAGAACCAAGGAAAATCAACTGGGTTCACTTTGCAGAGTTTCTGATGCTCAGTGGAGAAAGATTTGAAGGGCTACAGAAGCAGGCACAGCCTTCAGACCCCATGGAAAACTGGTGACGTGCAAGCTCCTTTCTGGTGTTGAATGCTTCCTCTTAGCAATATACCAACAGACATGTTGTATAATTCCAGTAATCTGATCAGAAAATCCTAGTTATCCAAATCCAGTGTATCCTACATGCAAGGTAGCCCTTTTTTAATCACCTACTAATAACTGCTCAATTAGCCTCTTAGCACCTGTTAGCACTAATCAGTGGCTTTGTATTTGTATAGCAGCTCTTTTGCATCAGTCATGGCTGTGCAAAAAGAAATGCTCACAAATGACAATTGTTTTCAAAAAGATAAATAATTCAAAATTAAATTATGTACACAGAGGTTTTAATACAATGTTAGTGTTATAAGAAGTTTTTTTACACTCTTCGCTAAATACTTTGTACATTATTAAACATTGGCAGTACTCCCTTCATTCCCCATATTTCTGTATTCGTGAAACTGCAGCTCAAAATAGCATGTTTGTTTATCCAAACACCTGGTTATCTAAAACTTTTTGATGTTTCCCAGGCCAGTCAGATCCACGGGAATGTACTGTAATACCTCCCACTTAATTCTATCTGTCTCAGGAGCCATGCCGCCATTGACTCCCCAGTATACAAAATCCCCTTTTCTCAAATTGCAAGCAGCTTTAACATCTGCATGGATATTCAACAGGTCCCAAGTGGAGCCTGTTGCAGACAATGGGGACCCCCGGCCCTGGAAATCTGAACTCATGGAGCCCTCAACACACAGAATGACGATGGGGGCACCTCCATGCATTTCTGGCTGCAGGGGGAAATCTCCCAAAGAACTGCTTCTTCACTCATCACCCATGCAAATGGGGAGCACTGAGCCCTTAATAATCACCTACAATGAAAACTACTTACAGCATGTACTTCACATATGGGTTTGTCTTAAAACACTTACCTTAAGAGCACCAACACAACTGGTTTTACTGCCTATTTACTTACTTGAATTCCAAGTTTATGTTTCATTTCCCAGGAAATGACTAAGGGGGAAAAAACAAAAATGGAGCAAGGAGCAATCGTTATGCAGGAGAACTGGCGGTAACCAAGATAACAGCAAGAAAACTGGAAGAGAATTTCTAACACCAATAAAGCCAGCTACAGAAGAATACTTTTAATTCATATTTGCAAGTTAAAATAATTTGAATAATATTAAAAAAAAACAGGAGAGAAGCGGTTTTGGCTAAAAGGCAAATAACTAATAACTTTCCCTTTTTTTTAAAACAAGGAACATAGCTTAATTAACCAGGCTTCACAAAGGAACAGCATGTGCCATCAAGTTCTGCTGCAAAAGGAATACTTGGCTGAAGGCTGCTTGCTTCCTGCCCCCTGCCCCACAGCAGCAAGGCATTGTGTACACAGGACAAGGAGGAAAACACTCACTCAATCAGCACAAGCATCTAGAAGTGGAGAGTGCTCACAACCCAATGCCCCTGTGACATGAAAAGCAGACTTCAGATCAGTGCACTACCAAAGCTGCACTGAAATCTAGATAGTTTAGATACTTCCTGTCTCTCTGTATTTCCTCAAAGATTTCCCACCACTTCCTTAAACTAAAATAAGGCAAAATCTGAACTTCCCATCTTCTCCTAAACTCTCCCCCTTCTGCATTACCTGGAAAAGTCCACTATCCCTGATGTAGTTTAACCTGCAACATAACCAATCTCACAGAGCCCATTGGAGGATTAGTTCCTGTTCAATTTAAGATTCTTTCCTTTGGCATGCTCTCATTGCGATGTTGATCATTTTCATCTCAAATCAGCAGCCCAATAAGGACTTCCATACCATGCAGATCAGAGATCCAGGAGATGATGCTTTAGAATAATTCTGGTGACAAATATCAGGGGGTAGCCGTGTTAGTCTGTATCTACAAAAACAACAAGGAGTCTGGTGGCACCTTAAAGACTAACAGATTTATTTGGGCATGAGCTTTCGTGAGTAAAAACCTCACTTCTTCGGATGCAACTTCTTCTGGTGACAAAGTAATCCTGATATACCCTTAAATTTGTATCTATCCCAAGGGGGTGGTATACAGTGCAGAGTTTTGCACTTTCTGTACTGAGTCAGACCTGATAAAACCTTTGGCTTGCATTGAAAGCTGAAAATATTTTTACATTTTCCAGTCTAGCCAAGACCTCCTCAAGTATTTCCATGGGGGTAACACTCATATTGAAGGTCTAATTTGAATTTTCTAGATCTATTTGAATCCTTAACTAGTCTGGTTTTATTACAATGACCACACTGTTTACTTAGGTATAAGAACATAAGAATGGCCCTACTGGGTCAGGCCAAAGGTCCATGTAGCCCAGTATCCTGTCTTCTGACAGTGGCCAGTGCCAGGTGCCCCAGAGGGGATGAACAGAACAGGTAATCATCAAGTGATACATCCTGTCGCTCATTCCCAGCTTCTGGCAAACAGAAGCTAGGGGCACCATTTCTGGCTAATAGCCATTGATGGACCGATCCTCCATGAATTTATCTAGTTCTTTTTTGAACCCTGTTATGGTCTTGGCCTTCACAACATCCTCTGGCAAGGAGTTCCACAGGTTGACTGTACGTTGTGTGAAGAAATATTTTTTGTTTGTTTTAAACCTGCTGCCTATTAATTTCATTTGGTGATCCCTAGTTCTTGTGTTATGAGTAGTAAACAACACTTCCTTATCTACAAAAACAACAAGGAGTCTGGTGGCACCTTAAAGACTAACAGATTTATTTGGGCATAAACTTTCGTGGATAAAACCTCACTTCTTCGGATGCATAGAGTGAAAGTTATAGATGCAGACATTATATACTGACACATGGAGAGCAGGGAGTTACTTAGCAAGTGGAGAACCAGTGTTGACAGGGCCAACGAAAGCTTATGCCCAAATAAATTTGTTAGTCTTTAAGGTGCCACCAGACTCCTTGTTGTTTTTGTAGATACAGACTAATACAGCTACCCCCTGATACTTGACTTCCTTATCTACTTTCTCTACATCAGTCATGATTTTATGGACCTCAATCATATCTCACCTTAGCTGTCTCTTTTCCAAGCTGAAAAGTCCCCGTCTTATTACTCTCTCCTCATACGGAAGCAGTTCCATACCCCTAATCATGCCCTTTTCTGTACCTTTTCCAATTCCAATATATCTTTGAGATGGGGCGACCACATCTGCACACAGTATTTATACAGAGGCAACATATTTTCTGTCCTATTAGCTATCCTTTTCTTAATTATTCCCAGCATTCTGTTTGCTTGACTGCTACTGCACATTGAGTGGATGTTTTCAGAGAACTATCCACAGTGACTCCAAGATCTCTGTCTTGCGTGGTAACAGCTAAGTTAGACCCCATCATTTTATATGTATAGTTTGGATTATGCTTTCCAATGTGCATTACTTCGCATTTATCAACATAAAATTACATCTGCCATTTTGTTGCCCAGTCACCCAGTTTTGAGAGATCCTTTTATAGCTCTTTGCATCTGCCTGAATCTTAACTATCTTTAGTAGTTTTGCACCACCTCACTTTTTACCCCTTTTTCCAGATCATTTATGAATATGTTGAATAGGACTCCTCCCAGAACAGACCCCTGCGGGACACCACGATTTACCTCTCTCCATTCTGAAAACTGACAGGTGACGTCTGTATTT
Organism: Trachemys scripta elegans; assembly: GCF_013100865.1. Lineage (NCBI taxonomy): Eukaryota > Metazoa > Chordata > Testudines > Emydidae > Trachemys > Trachemys scripta. The sequence goes on from NC_048298.1 coordinate 59,457,639, forward strand.
GTGCAACAGCATCTAATTTAACCATCTGGTCTAATTTCGCTTTTACTTTACTGCTCACTGCTAATAGGACATGATAAGATATACATTTCTGGTCACACACTAGAACTATATCAGTGTAATGCATTATAGCCTCAAAATGTCCTTGTCCATTAAATGCCTCAATAAATTCCTTAAAATATTTTTTGCATAATGTTCTGTAGAAACTTTTTGCACTCATTTGAAATTTTACGCCCACCTGCATTTGCAGACTGCTCATCAACCAACACAAGGTATTTCCTGTTCCACCTTTAGTGAGTGGCATCTGTCCTTGTAAAGACATTCCAGTGTAGCTTTCCCACACGAACTCATTAAGTCTCTCTTCTATTAAAAATGCTTAGTTTTCAATTTTAGCGTTACATATCCTCTCACTGTGATTGTATTGCATTCCATTCCAGTATTCATTTACTTTTTGTTAATTTCCAGTGCAACGAAGCAATCACCGGTTCCACTGGATATTATTAAATATATGGAAACCAACAAAAAGCTCTGTTTCTGCATCAGTATCTCCTCCTAGTTTTCTGGCTGCACGGTCATGAACGTATTTCCCTTTCTATTTCTTTGCAATTTGTGCTAATAGAAACTCTCCTGCAAAATGGTTAATTTTACTACGTGCATGAGACAGTGTTGGACACTACTATATTGCAAGTGACTCCTTATTTATTGCAAACAAATCTGGTCTCTCCCATTTGCTTACCCTTATCTTCCATCTGGGCGTCTCAGTAAGAATTTTTAATTAAAGGCACTTCAGTTCTTTCACTTCTTAAAACTTTCATTTGGGAAGCAGTTTTCAAAATCCATCTGTTCTTTACAAAGTTAAGTCCATTTATTGAAATTATTATATTATACTACAAATAATCCAGTCTATAATTAGTCCAACTGTTAACTGTTTCAAATTCATAGGATTTATCTACCTTACATAGGTCTATAACAATGCTCAATTGTCTAATCTGGCAGTTCATTACTTCTTAAAAAAAAAAAAAAAAAAAGGTCCTTCCTAAATGCCATTCTTGTGTGAATCACAATATTCTTGAAGGTTTCAGAGTAGCAGCCGTGTTAGTCTGTATCCGCAAAAAGAAGAAATGTTTGAAAAACTGTCTAGCATTTTGCAAGCCCTTCATGCTCCCATTGGCTTGAACTGCAAACCTCCCACGCTTCTGGGCCTGACACATGCAGCAGCATGGAGAATTTCACCTGCTCAGATCTCTTTGCAATACCACTTGATTCCAGGAAAGCTTAGGAGTGCTGTACTCATTGCTTCCAGTTCTCTTTCAGGTCTCCTTCTAGATTAAGTGATTCATTCACTCCATTTTTTGCAAAGATTTAGTTTTCTTCTGACACCCTGTAATAAGGGTGACATGTACAAGAGAGCTGGGAAACAAATAACTTTATTTCATGGGTCCCAGATGCCTGTCATGAGTCTGGGATACAAAAGGTTAAGACCCCTACCATATGACGAAGTGTCACTATCCAATTACTCCAGTAGCTACTCTTATACTTCCCATTCACCTACATAGAATTTTCCATGAAAAATTACTTCAGATGGCTACTTCAATGTAAATCCTAATACTCAAAGCAATACAACCAATTAAACCAAACATTTTCAAGCACACGTCAGGGACGCAAAGGGAGAGGTTGCACAGTGAACAAAAACAGAAAGGAAGACATTTGCGTATATTATTCCTGCTTTCTCTCTAAAATGTCTGTATTACTATTGCTTTCAGAAATGTGGTGTGGAGGATTAAGCCAGTAAGAATTGATAGATAAGGAATAAAAATGACAAAATCCCACTGGCAAGAAGCATCTCAACACAGATTATATTTTTATACTATAGCTTATCAGAGTTCTTGGCTCAAAGAGGGCAGCTCTTACTTCTGTATCCCATAATCAAAGTCACCCTCTCTTGGTCCAAAAATGTTGCTTTCCGCAATGCCTAAGTGATTATATTTTAAACAATAGCAATCAGTATGGACTGAATATATTTTAGAAGATAAACTATTTTTAAGTTGCCCAATGTCCCACCCATATCCTCATAGAAGCTTGGACATATTTCCTTCTCTACCATTTTATTAAAAATCCCCCCCACCCGGTGCTGGAAATAAATTGTTTTATCACTTTGTACAGCATCAGCCACCATCTCAGAACAGCTCTGGGAATGTTAATTGCTATGCTTCTGCAGACTCAGCAGGAGGCACTCCAAGATGTATAGAATCATAGAAGATTAGGGTGGAAGAGACCTCAGGAGGTCATCTAGTCCAACCCTATGCTCAAACTAGTCCAAATCTAGCCCCACCCCCCCCCCCCCTCAACTAAATCATCCCAGCCAGTGCTTTGCCAAGCCGGGCCTTAAAAACCTCTAAGGATGGTGATTCCACCATCTCCCTAGGTAACCCATTCCAGTGCTTCACCACCCTCCTAGTGAAATAGTTTTTCCTAATCTCCAACCTAGACCTCCCCCACTGCAACTTGAGACCATTGCTCCATGTTCTGTCATCTACCACTACTGAGAACAGCCAAGCTCCATCCTCTTTGGAACCCCCCTTTCAGATAGTTGAAGGCTGCTATCAAATCCCCCCTCAAAAATAAGCCCAGTTCCCTTAGCCTCTCCTCATAAGTCATGTGCCCCAGCCTTCTAATAATTTTTGTTGCCTTCCGCTAGACTCTCTCCAATTTATCCACATCCTTTCTGTAATGGGGGGAGGGGGGGGGCAAAACTGGACACAATACTCCAGATATGGCCTCACCAGTGCCGAATAGTGGGGAATAATCACTTCCCTTGATCTGCTGGCAATGCTCTTACTAATGCAGCCCAATATGCCGTTAGCCTTCTTGACAACAAGGGCACAGTGTTAACTCATATCCGGCTTCTCCTCCACTCTAATCCCCAGGTCCTTTTCTGCAGAACTGCTGCTTAGCCAGTCAGTCCCTAGCCTGTAGCGATGCATGGGGGGATTCTTCTCTCTTTTGCCTGTCCTTTGTTTGCCGCTCACTTAGTTCACAACTGGCTGCTTTTTTATAAGGCTGTTGGCTCAAAGCCCTCCCTCCAATCAGCCATTCAAGGCCCACCTGAAACAAAGCACTCCCAATTCACACTTTTCAAACAAACAAACACGCAGTCAAACAGTCCCTACAACTAGCTCCAGTGAAACAAATGGTCCCAGCAGACAAACACTCAGCTATTCACCCCACCAGCTTACAACACAGACCCCTTAATGCAGCACTCACCGTCGCTCCTCTCAGGCCTTGGCTACACTTACCCGGTAGTTCGACGGCTGGAAATCGAACTTCTGGGTTCGACTTATCGCGTCTAGTCTGGACGTGATAAGTCGAACCCGGAAGTGCTCGCCGTCGACTGCGGTACTCCAGCTCGCCGAGAGGAGTACCGCGGAGTCGACGGGGGAGCCTGCCTGCCGCGTGTGGACCAAGGTAAGTTCGAACTAATTCGAACTAAGGTACTTCGAACTTCAGCTACGTTATTCACGTAGCTGAAGTTGCGTACCTTAGTTCGAATTAGGGGGGTAGTGTAGACCAAGCCTTAGATAGTTCCCCGGCAAACTCCCCCTGTTTGCCTGTCCTCTGTTAGCCATTTTGGTCTCTGACTAAAAAATGGTGGTTATTTAAAACAAAAACCCCACATACATATATGGGACTGCAGGAATTACCACAGCAGATCAATTCAGTGGTCTTGCAAGTCCAATATACTTTCTGCTTTAGTCACCAGTACCAGATGCTTGAAAGGCAATACATTTTCAATATTATTTCTATCCCCTGCCTTATGCATTCTAACATTTTGTTTGCTAAGTGTGCAGTGGTGGTCAAAATAAGCAGATATTTTCAGAGAATTCACCATAACAATGCCCAGGTCTTTTTCCTGAGCTGTTACAGTAATTTCAGAACCCACATACATTACTTTGCATTTATCCATGAGTTTCATCCAGTTGCCCATTCAACTAGTTTTATTAGGTCCCTCTGAACTTCAACCGTTTTCACTAAATAATTATGTGACCAGCACTTGCCACCTCATTGCTTATTCCCTTTTCTAGATAATTGATTGCTATATTAAATACTAACAGTCTGAGCACAGAACTCTGGGACACCCTACTGTTTGCCTTTGGCAATGTTGACTATAGGCCTTTCAATCCTACTCACTGTTTTCTCTTTCTTAGGGTATGTCTATGCTGGAGCTGGAAGCCTCAGCTCGACTAGACATACCCACATTAGTGCTCATGGATTTAGCACTCTAAAAACTGAAGTATAGCCATAGTGGCATGACCAGCGGGATGGGATAGCCATTCTGAGTATAACCCCGTCTGGCTGCCACCGTCATGGCTACCCTTCTATTTTTAGCATGCTAGCTCAGATCTGTCTACTCAAGCTAGAAATTACACCCTCCAGATCTAGTGAGCCGTACCTTTAAGTAGTTTATAAACCACAGCAGAACTTTCTCTCTTCTCCCATGACAACTTAATACAATTTGGACTAAGGAAACTTAACAGTTCTTCTTTATCCACTATTTTGCCAACATGCTCAAAAAAAATTAGTAGATTGAATGGCTTCTTTAAAGGAAAAGCTTCTATAGAGTACATATAGAGGACAATGTGTAAAAAATGGATTTTTATTACTCTGTAGTATTTATCAGAGTACTTACACCTCTACCTCAATGTAACGCTGTCCTCGGGAGACAAAAAAATCTTACCGCATTATAGGTGAAACCGCGTTATATCGAACTTGCTTTGATCCGCTGGAGTGCGCAGCCCCGCCCCCTGGGGCACTGCTTTACCGCGTTATATCCAAATTCATATTACATCGGGCCGTGTTATATCAGGGTAGAGGTGTATGTACTACTGCCAGAGTACTTATGGTATTCCATATAGTCAGAAAGGGAAAAAACTAGAAATACTGCAGTAAGTTTAACTACTGCCAGGCAACAACTGTTAAGGTTTTAATGTCACCCACTGTATATGTATGTTTAAACTTTGATATTAGATTTTATTGACAACCTAGAGCCCAATCTGCAACCTTTACACACATACTAAGCATTTGAATAGCCCCAGTGACTTCAATGACAACTCACATGCTTAAAAGTTAAACATGTATATATGTTTGCAATATCAGGGACTTTAACTATACCTGTTTAAGGAAAGGGACATTTTCTTGTCTGAAAAGCTGCGTGTGTATGTGGTATTGTGTACATAAATCGTAACAATTATTGGTCAAGTTTTGTGTTTCATCTACAGTGTTTGGGAATGATAAACTGGTCAGTGTGGAGATGTCTGTCAGAACCTTTCACAGTTCTTCCCAACTGCTCACATTGCCTTGCCTGTATAAAGAAACATTTCAAGAAAAATCAATATGATGGGGAAAGGGTAATTTAATTTAAAGTTGTAATTGAACTCTATAGGGTCAGCAAGAGAGCAGGAGAAGGTCATGTGAATGTAAATGTAAACAATTAATGTTATGATCTCTGCACCAGCAATGTCTCTTCTTGCATTGGAATCAACGTTGTGGATCTTGAAGTTGTAGGCCTATGACAGCCCATTAATAATATTGGGCAAAATTAATTCCAGTTGCTTCCAACTAATCATTCCTCTCCCTAGCCCCAAAGAGTTTACCCAGAAGTGATAATACAGTGAATGTAAAGGGAAACTCAGGCTATTCAGATCTTTGAGAGAGCCAAGTCTCTATTTGATTGGGCTGCTCAGCTCCTTTGTATATATGCCACCACATCACATGGAACTATGAAACAGAATGCAAGTATAGACAGCACTGCCACTTCCTTGTTACTTCAACCACTAAATATGTTGGCCTGAAATTATTGAAATAATCCTTTTACGCAGTTCTCTACTCTCCCTTTTTGTTGTTTCCCCAGACAGTAAAATACATTTTAAAGGACATTCAAAAACCTGAGTCTTAATTATTAGACAGGCTTCTCTTAAGATGTGATCAGAGAGGAGATGTTATACAGTGGTTGTTTAAATTGCAGCCCTTATCCAGTCCTAAAACTAGTTTTTTACAATTACTTCGAAAAAAGGCTTTGAAGGAATGTTCTAGTTAAAAAACACAAGCACCTGGAAATTCCCTGTTAATACTGTAAGCAACTATTAATTCTTATTAGATTAGAGTTAATTTGTAAATGCAGTAAAATCAAAGTACCTCCCAAAAATGCAACCTTGACCCAGCCCTTTTATGTGTATGAGAGTCTTCAATTACTGTTATGATCTCTGCACCAGCAATGTCTCTTCTTGCATTGGAATCAACGTTGTGGATCTTGAAGTTGTAGGCCTATGACAGCCCGTTAATAATATTGGGCAAAATTAATTCCAGTTGCTTCCAACTAATCATTCCCCTCCCTAGCCCCACAGAGTTTACCCAGAAGTGATAATACAGCTTGTGTCTATATAATCTTTTAATTGGAACCTCTATTCTCCCTCCGCCTCCAGAGATTCCAGAGGCAGGCACAACCTGATATCACAATTCTGTTGGAGTCGTACCCCTAGGAAATTGAGGGGGAGGGGAGGAGAAGGAAGTCTAGTTCGTATTGCAAAGAGATAATAATAATAATTCTCCCCAGCTAAAATTGTGGATCACTCTACAGCAACACAATGTATTGCTTAAAATGAACTAATGCAATCCTTTCAATCCATCCAGTATATAGATTATGTCACATGATAAAATCCTAAAGTCTTTGGCTAATCTTGAAGTTAAATATTATTCAATTAATTTCCAAGTTAGTCAGTCCTTTTACACAAAGGGAAATTTTCTGCAAGCTTCCACATCTTTTCTCTCTCTTGTTCATCACCTCAGCCCTGCCTTCTGCAAACAAACTGAAATTCAATCTGATGGGAAAGCAGTGTAAATTGAAGCACAGGACTGGGAGCCAAAACACTCCCAAATTCTAATCCCAGCCCTGATACTGCTTCTGTGTGGCTTTGAGCAGGTGATAACCTGTCTCAGTTTCCCCATCTGTGAAATGGGGGATATGATTTCTTTCCCTATCTCACAGGGGTATCATGAGCATGATTTAAACTTCGTAAAGCTCTTTATTACTACAGAATGGTAGCATCTAAAGACCCAGACCCTTGATTGTGAGAGGCACTATACACACAATCAAAAGACAATCCTTGCCATAAAGATCATAAGATAATGACTTCTAAATATTTTGTTAATCAACTCTGCACACCAATGTTGCTTGCACACAGGAATACTGGTGCAGTTTTTAAACCATTCCTCACCTTTGACTCTCATTCTCCCTCCATATCTCTGGTATGTTGGTTTACTACTCCCTGTAGCCCTTTATTATGTCATGTTTCCACATAAAGGAGCAAATTTGTCTTTGATATGCAAACATATGGTTGCATACAGGCTATTAGCATCATTGGGAATAATATGTGCATCAATGGAAAATATTTCCCCAGTTTATTTACTTTGTGTACCAGAAATTGCAAAATTTAGGAGGGACAGATCTGAATAAAAATATTACATTTTCCCTGAATAGGATTAACATACCACTGCACCAACAATAAATAGCAAATAGGATCCCATCAATGTATAGCAACCATTGGACCCACCAATATTTATGGAGCAATCATAGCCTGTGCATAAATTGTTTCTCGTTCATGTCGAGTGCTTGGGAATTCCCTCTATTGCAAAGTTTTACATTGTTCTTCCATTTCCATTTAGAAAGCTGAAAAACAGAATAACGTAAATTATGCTGAGTAACAATACTATAGCATACAGTAGGTTGCAAGGGTTCTTATTTCCCACTGTAGCTAATAGTGTATATTCAAAGCTGAATCAGCTGAATTGCAAAATAATTCACTCACCATACATAAAAGCACTTGGGCTATTTCACAACTGGTGAATTACAAATCAGAAACTTTTCTGAGACCAAGTAAGGAACAGGATTATAGCTAATCATATTAGCCTAGAACTGCTTTTTTTAAAAGTATTGAAGTTAGAGATATGAAACTTCCCACATTTTCACATGCCAACTGCATTCTGTGAGACATTAGTTTATTAATAAGTAATAGAATTATCATCTTCAGACCTGGGATTTTAGAGGATTAGGAGGGGATGCTGAAATAATCCACCAAGAAGTACTTGTGGGCTCTGTGCTTTTGGTAAAGAGTAAAGAGGCCTTAAACAGACAATGAGGAGTAAATTGGAGGGAGACGCAATCTGAAAGAAGGTGCATTTCAGCGTACATTTTGGAAAGGCTGTTTTGCAAAGGTATTTTAGGACACAGATCTCAATTAAAGACTTTCTTGGGAGGAATGAAATTCAGCACCCCATTGTTCAGAGCATTTGCCCAAACATATGAGCTGGAGGGAAAGGGCTGGCAAGAACCTGGCATTCACCAGATTCCGGCAGTCTTATATTTGGTACCATGGAACTTTACAGTGTTACAGAAACAGCTACTGCAGCCACTTAAAGAATTCCAAAGTCACTCATCCATCTAACAGCTTTCACAACTTTATGATTTAACTCATGATTATATAAGCAGTGATCACTGGCATGATTTAACTTTGTGATCACTAGTTTTTAAGTTATAGAACTGTAAACATCTGAATCCAAGGATGTATTCCATACAAAGAACATTTATACAGTGATCCAGCTGCATTGTTAAATGCTCAAAATTTGATTTTTTTTTTTAAATTTTATATAATTTTAGCTTTGGGCAGAAACCAGACATGGAAAACTTCTGAAAAACAAAGGTTTCAAGAAGTTATGACAAATTGAAGACAGGGGGTTAGAACGGAAACTAATCTGAAACCTTATCTATAGCACTCGGTCCAACTGTAGTTTATTTAACCACTGCCTCCTCTTGCCACATACCACTTACAAATATTTAACTCAAGGAAAATAAAATTTATCTTAAATAAAATTCTGGGTTAAGATCTTACACCAAATTTCAGTCCAAATGGTACATACCCCTGAAATATCAGATTTGTAATGGTAGCACTGAGACCAGGCAACATTTTCATGCTATTTAAAAGTGTCCATAACCAATAATTTAGGGAACTTGGAAATTTTTACTCAATAAATTGCTGCCTAAGGCCATGTACTGCTTAGATACATGTTTTTAATTAGAGCACAGCTGACAAGATCAGTTAGCATTCCCTGAATACTACCTCTTCCCAAAAATACATAAAAACTACGTTAAAACATCATGAACCATGTTTAAAAGGCTAAAGCTTACTACAGACTTTGGACCAACAATAGAAGGTGACAGATTCAGATCTCAGCTACACTGGTGTAAAACCGTAGTAATTTCAGTGAAACAATGGAGTTATTAGGATTTGCACAAACACGTAGCAGATCAGCAACAGACCCAATGTGCTCAAGGAGAAGACAGCGAGGTACCATAAAAACAAAGCCTATGACCAATATATGCAAATTGCGATATAAACATTTGAGAGCGAGAAGACGGGTGAGTTAATATCTTTTATTAGACCAACTTTTCTTGGTGGAAGGTACAAGTGGGGACTCATGTGACTCAAGTCATGACCCACATGGGCTCAGTCTGTGCGCCTGCGAAGAACTGCAGGACCATGGCCTGTACTGCTCATGGCAGTCCACTGACATACTGATGTATCAGAATAAAACACCAATTCTATAGAATTTACTTTTAAGTGTAACATCTGGTATGATTTGATTAAGAGTCAGAAGAGCTAGGTTCTATCGCCAGTCATATTTCTTCTGTGACCTTAGTAAATTAATTTAGGTCAAAATTTGCAAAAATTGGTCCTCAGAGTTAGAACTAAAGGATTTAGGAGCATAACATGAGGGTCATTAACTACTGGAACTCTGTACCAATGGTTGTGGTGGTTTCTCCATCACTGGCAGTTTTCAAATCAAGATCAGATGTTTTTCTAAAAGATCCGTAAGACAAATCCAGCAATTTCCTGCAATATCTTTGGGTGATCTTACTATATTAAATTTATGTACCATTGTGGGCCAGAGATTGTATGTACTGGTCTGTCACACCTTAGGCGCATTTAACATGTGCGATTTCAGCTTTACATGGTGGGCAAAAAAAACAAAACAAAAACAAAAAGAGAAAAATAACAATTTAAATACGGTTTCTGTAGTGCGGGCAATTTCGCCCTCCATTACACTCAATGTAATTTTGACTATACACGATTTTCGCTTTAGGTGCTGACTGCGGAACGTAACCCCAGCATAAGATGAGACAGACTTGTAATTCCATGCTTCATCTGCTTGAATCAATGAAAATCCACCCCATGTTCCGATCATGAGAACCCCCTCTCGGGTCAATCCAACCCACTGCCAATACCCATCATGGTGCAATAACAAGAAGGATTTCTCATCCACCAGATTTTCAACTTGAAATGAGTTTGTGGTAAGCTTCTCTACTTGGTGAGCTGAAAAGTCTATGACCTTAAGGACTGATTGTGGGAACCGGCGGAAAATGTACTTGCCCCCAAGCTGGTATGAGCACCGAGCTCATCCAGAGAAGCTGGATCTGGGGAGTTCTAGGCCGTGTCCTTGAGGGAGAGAGGGTACTGTGTGCAATGCAGATTTGCAGCTGCCCAGTCTCCAGGCAGCCTATGAACACAGCCGAGCCACAACAGGGCCAACTGATTGGCTGAGGAACTCAAAAGGCCTGCTTTTAAGCCCAGCAGCAACAACTGGTCTTTGGCTGCTCAACACCTCCTCCTCCCACACACACACAGAGCTAAAAATCTTGCCTGCCCTGCTCCTAGCCTTGATCCAGTCCCAATCCTGCCTTGCTCCTACGCTGCCCAATCCTCTCCAGCCATGTTCAGTTCCTGATTCCAGCTCTGACCCTTGGCCCTGACTCCAGCTCTGCCCAACTCTGTTCTGACCACTAGGCCTGACCACCCACATCCTGGTTGCTGACATATATACTAGTTCAAACTGGATTCTCTAGAGAACAGACAGACAAAGAAAGAACTTTAAGATAAATATCCTGAGTTTAAACTTACTTACTTTCTGATCCAGCAAGGGAAGCTCCAGTCCTTTCTGGGAAGAGTTGGAAGGACTTAACCTAATTTCAGGGGTAGGCTTGTTCTGAGTTAACAGCTATTAGGAACTTGTAACCACAGGAAAACCCCTTGGTGGGGTGTGAAGAACTGACCACCAGCTGGAGTCCTTGTTGGAGTTGGAGTGATCACTGCTAATCTTATTGCATATGTGTAGGTTCTTTAAATAGGTTCTCTCTGTAATGCTTTCACCTTAGAAATAAATGTGCTTGCTTAGGAAAAGTTCAGTAACTTATTCCAATAGGCAATTACGCTGTTTATAGCCTCTGAGGAGAAGGCAAAGCAGGCCTCCTTAGGCTGTCTGACTTACTAGGGAATTCACAATGTAGGCAGGGAACTTTGCAGCCTTGAAATACCCCCAAGGAGAGGGAGCTGGAACCCTGAGAGCTGGTGCCCTTGGTAGACCATAGATGGGGAATACAGGTGCAGTTGCCCTGAACTGTGACAATATGCTCTAGTTTAAACAGGAATTATTTCTGGGAAATTCAATAGCCTGTGTTATAGTATCTATGAAGGAGATTACCCCCATGCATACGGTTATGCACACAATGAAGTCTTTGGAGGATAAAGACCTTAGATTGGACCTTAAATCAGTGGGCTGGGAACTTCTGGGTGCTTAGCACTTCTAAAAGTCAAGCCACTGATTTAGATGCTTAAAAATGGATTTAGAAAATTAATCTGAAGCACCCCGTTTTGCAGGTCTTAATCTCCCTAGGTGAGATCCTCACCCCTTTCCCAGTCCCTTTATGCCAGGTAAAAGGGACAGAGACATAAAGGGGCCTTAAAAGCCGCAATTCCAGCCAGGGTCAGATTCCCCCAGTTCAAGAATTGTAGATGACTGTTGTGAGGCTGCCTTCTAAGGACCCACAAACAAACCCTAGCAGAGGGGGTGTGCCGGAATGAGGCTGCAGGTAAGAGCAGAATCTCAGGGATCTATCTGCAGCCCAAAGCACTGCAGAGATTCCAAACAGCACTGCTCACCACAGGCAGCTGGGAACAGACTACCATATCTTCGACAGGCCCCCAGGGGTTCTCCAAATTAGGCTGAGGGTCTTTCTAGCTCCCATAGCAGGACAGGATAAGGAGGGCTTAACCTTAGAGCCACCCTAGCCCCGTCTAAATTTCTCCCTCTATCTATTGGGCATGTTAATACAGTACTTACCTTCCATCCATTGGCACCATGAAGCTTAATTCATTAGTGTCTGTAAAGTGGTATTAGAACCACAGATGGAACATGCTATCGAAATGCAAACAATTCTTACTAGTTATGGGTTATACAAGATAGTGTCTTATTTAAAAAAAAAAGTTAAATACAAATGACGACTTATTTTTTATGATTTAACTGTTGAAATTTTATAATATTTATTTTTCCTACGAATTTTACTTGTTTTATTCAGGAGAAACTAATTCTCACACACACACACACACACACACACACACACACCTCTTACAGCAGAAGACAAACTGGCTCCGTTTAGTTTTACTATTAGTTGGTGATGCAGCTGCATCAGCAATGTCACCACAAACGTGGATGCTCTGAAAACTGTTAACTGCAAAGGGACCTTAACAGCACAGGGACACACAGAAGGAACCAAAAAGAACAGATCATTTTATATTGGTTCTTCCAAAGCAACAGTTATTGGAGGCTGCTATACATTTCTCAATGGTAAAATGGAGAATTAAAAATAAAAAAAACTAAACATATCGGGATCTGGGAACTTCCTCCACCAGAATATAATTCTTTTGAAGAAACATGGAGTCAAAGTTTGAGCCCAAAGCATTTGACAGTGTTTCTTATCCTACAGATATGTCCACTGGAGTTAATAAGAAACTGACGTTATCTCAGAGTGAAACTGGCAGACTGTTCTTTCTAAACAACAGGGAAAGACAACAGAGTAACACAGTTTTGCACCAGATCTGCTCCATTCCTACCAGTCTTAGAGATGGTTATAGGGTGGTACTCCTCCTCTGAGATTGCTTATCAATGCCAGAGCTTCACGGAATTCAGCTAGTGAAGGAAGCCCCAGTGTGGAAAAGAAGAATGAAAATTACAATGAACTAGGAAACAGATTCTAAACAACTGAAATGACTTGCATTGGCTTCTCAGATGACAGTTCTTTTATCTCTTCTTTAATTCCATGAAACCACAGGATCTCCTAGGATACAGTTCTTACTATAGTTCAGCAGTCCTGGATTGCTGCTCTAGACCCTCTCTCTCCAACCTAGACTTCACAACTTCATTCTGAATTTCATAAGTCATAGCTCCAGCATTCCAGCTGTAGATGGGCAATTAAAACAGTTCAGGGCTGCATTCCTACCTTGTTTCCTTCAGAACTGCATGCATTCACACTACACAACAATGAAAATGTTAAGACATATGATTTTACCTTACTCCCTTTAGTTCTGAAAATGACAAAAATTGTGCCGCAAAAGCCAAGTGCCCAAAGGCATGGAAAGCACTGGTCTAAGCAGAGGCCTGAGAGCCAGGAACTCCTGAGACCCACTTCCAGTGCTCATACCCTTTGCAGGTCTCAACCTCTCTGCCTCAATTTCTTCACCTGTGAAATGGAAATATTAACCTACACATGCCCTTCCCCAGATTGTTTTGAAAATAAATTAATATTTGCAAAGCACTTGGCAGATTAAAGGCATTACATAAATGTTAAGTGCTAGCTCTCATGGGAGGAGTGGACTTTCTAAAGCCCTTGTAAATATGTCATTTCTGTAGTCTGTTTTGCAGGAGGCTGAAGGAATATGGGCTTGAAGAGAAGTTTAATATATTACATTACATAAGAAGACCACATACCCAGAGGATTTGAATTTTAAAGTAATTCATCGGGCCATACTTTAAATCTAGTGCTCAACTAAAGAAGGAAACCAAGAATTCATCGTTCTCTATAATTTAAATCAAATACTGAAATTCAACTTTGTGTGTGTTCATCCCTGAGTAGACAGAGGCCAGGAGAACAAGAGCAGGGGGCTTGTTTCAGAGTTCTTCTTTTATCATACGTACTTCTTACTGAAATCACAGAATTAGCACTGCCTATAAGAAACCTGTTTACAGTGGGAACATGAGTCATGCTCCTAACTGACTATTGGAAACAGCAGCTCCCAGTAATGATAAACTACTTTTAATTCACATGAGCACAACTGCTGTGTTATCTCCTGTTAACAGTGTGGTCTGGGGGTTAGAACAAGTGACTGGGAGTCAGGACTTATAGGTTCTATTCCAGACTCTTCCATCAACCGTAGACAAGTAATAACCTCAGTATACCCATTGGCATGGTTGAAATAATAGTACTTTCCTACCTCAGAGGGTTGTTACAAGGCTTAATGTAATGTTAAGATCCTAAGTATTTTCATATGAAGGGTAATTCAAGTCATTCCTATACAACATATCTTCACTATCTTGTCTGATAAGTTAGAAACTTTGGGCTGACACTTTCAGTCTTTATATTTTGATCTTTAGTCTTTCAAGCAACATTCTTGTACCCCCAGCTTAAAGGCAATGAATCTAAGTAATACAGTAAGAGAAAATTAATTGCAATGTCATCAGCTTAAGAAAAGGACCAGCACATCAAGAAAAAAAATCATATCCTGTTTTTCCTCCCTGTTTCCACAAAATTATTGCTGTAACAACGTGGCACTATAATGATGCTGTATAAGGCAACAGTTACACAATACTTCACCTAGAGCTCTACATCCATTATGGGTCAGTGATCACCACACCGCAGAGAAAATGTAATTGCTAGTGCAGGCCTGCAGTGCAGACAAAACATAATATTGCAAGACATCTAAAGTGTAACATTATGAAAAGAGGCCAGAAACACTGGACATGTGTTTCATCAAAAAAAGAAGAGCACCACTGGGATAATAAGAAGTCAGTGTTTCAAAGCTATTAAGGAAACACACACACACCCCCCAACCACCTTGCCCATACCAACTATTCAAACAAACAGCAGAGATCAAAGCACAATTTAGAAAGGAGTTAAGGCAAAATTTGCTTTTTGCATATGGTCATAGATAATCCAGTTCAGAACAGTATCAAAGACAACCATTGAATACTTTGAAGGGGCATCTACAGGAGTTTCTCAGCGAGATCGTAGGAAGGTGAGATACTGAGAAATGAGGAAATAAGAAGGCCAGACAAGGCTGGCTGGGACCTCATCACTTAGACTCTTATTAATTTACAAAAGAAATTATAGCACTGAGTTTTGAGCTACAAGAAGTGCACGTTAGCATTTAAGCCAGTTGGACTAGAACTAGAACATTGTTTTACTGTCAAAGCTGTTAAAGAATGATTTCTTAGTACGGGAAAGTGCTTGCTTATTTCCTGAATGAAATTCCTTCCGAACAACTAGCTGGGCTATTCCCCAGTAAGTCCAAGAAAAGTTTGCTAGCCCTAAATATATTCTGGAGTAAAAGAAAGTGGACTGACCTTTATTACTGTATTATAGGTTAGCCCAAAAACCTTAACCAGTACCAAGGCCCCATACAAACACAAAATAGAAGAAACACCTCTGTACTAAAGAGTTTCTGATCTACTTTAAGACAACAACAAATGAGTGTAAAACAAATGAAGGGAATGTAGGAGGAAGGATGAGAGTAAATGTGATAGGAACATGTAGTTATCTAGTTTAGCTATGTGCACAGCTAAGACACCACTGAGTGTCAAACAGGTTATTTATTTGTATCATATAGTTTTAAAATTATAAAGTTATATTAGTAGCCTTAGTTCATTAGTCTGTTTAGCAAGTGTGAAACCAAGGCTGAAAGCAGAGTCAGCACACATTCTCTTGAGAAGGGGGTGATGGGACAGCAGTATACATTGAGGAAACTGTTGTAAAGAGAAAATAGGAATAACTTCACAGTGAGCTTCCCTCCTATTAACAGGGTAATCTAAATAAGCAAAAGACCAACAGACAAGTTATGGATGGCAGAATGTAAAGCCATCAAGATCACATACCTAATGCCTCTTGAGAATGGCCCAACACTCAGGAAAACAGAAGGTACTTTGCAAAATGTCAGATGGCTAGATGTCAAATGGGAACTTTTCCATGCTCAAGCTGACCACTTCTCAAAAAAAGAAAGAAGGCATGTTAGGTAGAGAAGAGCAAGTGCATTTAAAACAATTACTCTTTTTGATTAGAGGTACATCTAGGAAAAAAGAAATTGTATCCTGAATTGTTGATAAAAACATATTAATCCTTGATGTAAATCAACAGAAGTCAGTGGTGTTATATCAAAGAAACATTGGCCTAATGTTTATTCTAACGTTACGAGTGCTTTAAGATAGTTTGATAGGCCTGTATCAGGTGAGTCAGAACATCTCTCATCATAAAGTAAAAACAAGCAAACGAAAAAAAAACCCAAAACACCACCGATTTGAGAGACCTTTTTTTTTTTTCTTTGCACAAAATTGCATGAACGTTATAAGTTACCTTTGGAATAAAGGAAATGTCTAGTTGAAAGAAATAACTATCTTTTGTCATTCTAAAGAAAGGGGTGGATCTACTGTCAAAGCTTGATAGGTGTCAATTCTTCTGGCTGAAGTAACAGCCAGAAGGGAGGTTGTTTTCCAACTGTTCAGTGAATAAGCAGATAAGGAAACCTCAGCAAGTCCCTGCAGATCCTGTACTCAAATACCAGGAAGGAACAATACTTTACCCCTTGCCTCTAAGATATATTTTTGAGGATTTTTTTCTTTTTTTGCTCTTCATAGTATCCACATTGTTGTACAATTCCACCTGAATGGGGAATGTAGAGAATGATACCAGACTGCAAATCTCAGATTTTAAGAAAGGGTAGCTTAATCAAAATTAGAAACAAACTAGAATGTTGTCCCTTAATTTTGCTGAGTTTAATAAATTGTTGTGTAGCAAATTCTTACAAATAAGTTAAATTGTGAACAAATCGTAACATTTCTGTAAAAGAAAACATCCTGAAATTCTAACATGGGAGATGCAAGAGAAAAGGGGAAAGAAGGATGGGTTGTTCCAAGGGATAACTCCAGACTTGACAGCAAATACCATTTCATTATGGCAATATATGGTGGGACCCAAGCAGTTACCATCATCACTTTAGTCACAAGATACTGAGAGATCATGAAGATCCCGTCTCTTTGGGGATCATTTATGGAAGAAATCATTGAAGTAAAGGCTTCCTTCATCTTTGTGACTGGAGTCCTTATTTTGTCTGTGGCCCCAGTAGTTTGAGTTCAGCCAGTACTAAAAATATATATCTATATAAAGATCCCTATCCTATCAGAATAGATTCTAAATGCCGACTCAAATTTGTATGATGTCTTTAAGATGGATGCCAACAAGAAAAGGACCTCTGGAGCCATAAGTAAACTGCCATGTCTATTACTACACATTATGTGAAACCTAAAAAGGATCCTACTATCTGTAATAGGAAAATTGATTTCATCCCTATGCACAGTAAGAGTGCATTTGCTTTCTTTACTCATGCCTAGATTTTCATAATTGTTGCTGATTTCTAGGTAGGGAACTTGTTTATGAAAAGAGCTGACAAGATATTGCAGTAAAGAAGTTAGTAAAGGGATTCCAATATGGAAATAAAGACATTGAGTTGATCACAGATAGAGAATTCTGCATCTAGAAGATGCACTTTAAAACACAATGGAAAAGGAGTTAAGGGAGAACAGTCTTTTCTAGCCTTGCCTTTTGAGCGAAAACTAGAGAAGCAAGGACTAAGTCACTTCCTCAAATATTATGTCATGAGTTACTGCACAGGGATAGCAGACTCCATGCTGATATCCCTTCAATTAATTACTAAGGGAGATCTCTATAGAAAAGAAAACATTCCGTTACAGTACAAATGTTAAAAAGTATTGTGGGAGGACTTAGTTCTTTACAATAAAGCAAATCAACTTTTTGAAAAAAATACATTCCACCTTCCTATCCCTTTTCCAGGCAATTTTAAATTTCTGCCATCTCTATTCTTCCTTTGATATATGGGCATAACACCCATTATCACCAAATTGTATGTTGAGCTGAGGGAAGAACAGGCCATTTTATATATAACACCAAATACTGTCATGATTAAGTCAAAGTTGTTAGCCTACATCCCCCCCCGCCCCGCAAAAAATAAATTTGAAGTTGCCATTGTTTCCTTTGTAACACAACAATTCCCTGAACCCACAACCATTTTCTTTGCTCAGTAATGACTGTTTTTCCTGCTTTGCATTGGGAAGATGGTGCAATTTTGACATTTGCTTATTTCACCACAGCTTCTGTAACCAATACCTTGGTATTCTTCTGTGAAACCCAATTTTGAACGTTCTAGAAATTCGTTTCAGAGACAAACAGTGGAAAAGTTTGCTAAGGAGACTATTTTCCACTCTTTCTTCAGCAGTGGAAGAGCTTCCAATGTCACTCGGGAGTGTGAAAAAACAGCAACACCCCTCTGAGCAACATAAGTTACACCAACAGAAATGCCAGTGTGGACAGTGCTATGTTGGCAGGACAGCTTCTCTCGCCGACATAGTTACTGCCACTCGTTGGGGATGGTTTAATTATGTCAACGGGAGAGCTCTCTCCTGTCGGCATAAAACGGCTACACAGGAGACCTTATAGCAGTGCAGCTCATCAGTACAGCTGTGCCCTATAAGCTCTCTAGCGTAGACACGGCATTGCATTAGATCCTAAGAGACAGAGCCTCACAGAAGAGAAGATACCTCTCCCCCAACCCCTGGATTGTTTGTAGCTTCTGTAATATGCATTGCTATTGCCATGGTTGGCCTTACAGTTTGTAATCTCCAGACCTCAATCATGCTCCCACTGAAGCAAATGGTAAAACTAATACTGAATTCAACGGGAGCTAAATCATGCACCAGCACATAACTCTCTCTGTAACTGGTTCCCTTGTTGAACAGTGGGATGGGACCTCCCATCCAAGCAAGCTCTGCACTTTGTGTCCTGCTCTTGAAGAACCGGCCTTAAGAGGTCACTTGCCTTGATTTTGCTTAAGACTGGAACTGGCTACTGACCAGATACACAATTCCTTCCAAAATAAACAGCAATGATACGACTCAAGGCAATGAACTATGGGCACTGCTGTGAGTGGCCAAAACTATTCATTTCTCAGCTTGTCTGTATCTTCACAGTATGTTTCCTTTTCATTCGTTTAGAGCTTGGGATCCTCAAGTCCCTCTTAAACATGGATCTCAATATAATATTTGCAATGGGAAGTCTTGGATCTTCAGTGCATCAGAGAGAGGATATTAGGCTAGCACAAAATGTATTTGAATGCAGCTAGCTCTAAAGGAAGCTGCCCAAGAACGTGTCGCTTCACCATTCCTCGTTAATAAGCGTCTCCACAAACTACCTAAATCAAGTTTAGTGTCGGTGCATATTTTCATTCAAGTCAGCAATAAACACATAAAGCTGCTCAACTGATTTATTCCCCCCTCCTCCCCCAGCCCAATGCTGATTCTCTTTGAAAATCTTTGAAAATGAGTAAGTCTCACTTTCATCAAATCCCTCCTATCTGGGCATTCACAATACATCGGGTCACCAGCAATTATCACCGAGGTTTAGAAGAGCAGTTTATCATTTTAATCCTTTACTGAGGAAAAGGAAGTATGTAGTACAGCTGTAAACATCAGTTGTGATTGTGCAGGAGCCTGAGATACAGGAGATGAGCTGGGGTGCAAGAGCACCAGAGAACTACTGTAGTCTCCTTCATTCCACCTTCCTAGCCCAGCTCCCAGAGCCAATATGTTGGAGGAAGGAGGATGGAAATTTTTTAGAATGGGAGTGATCAATAACAAACACTGGTGTTGCGCTCTGAGCTGCACAGGCCTGGGAAGGGATGTGTTAAATCCTAGTTCCCCATCCTCTCCAGCAACACAACCAGAGATAGCCACCTAACACAGTCCTCTCACTCAAACACGCTTATGCACCAATTTTGGATTAGCCAAAATTCTGTTATTAAACGTCTATAAGAATTCCTGCCCCGGGGCCTAAAGGGGCAGCCCAGAGAGAAAAGCAGAACATTATTTTGCAAAACAGGGGGTTCACTTCAGGAAGGGAGAAAGCAGCCTGCCCTGTGAGAGGCTCCAAACAAGAGACCTACTCAACTCAACACATGCACCACCCACCCTTAGCAGGGACAGAAACCATCCCGGCTAGATGGGCATGCTGAGGTGGGTGTGTGGGGGGTGGGGGAAGAGGGTGTTACAAGAGACACTGCCGGGCCCCCAGGGGGCCTAGCCCCATGGCACGAGAAGAGAAGGGGGCAGGAGCAGTGAGGGGCTGATATGCATTACCCTTGATGGGCCCGGATACCAACTAGCGTGTATACTCCGCTGCCCCCCACACCTCCCCGGAGCGCCTCCGATAACCCCCTCCAGGTGACACCCCCTGCCCGGGCTGCGGGGCAGACGCATGGCCCCGGGGAGGCTGCTGTACTCACTCGGCGTATCCCGTGGTCCAGGGCAGGCGCTTGGTCTCCTTGTTGAGGATGAGGATGGGCCGGGCGATGTGGTCGGCGGAGCACTCGACCTCGTCCGCAGACAGCCCCAGGAACTCGGGTCTCCCGTAGGGGAAGCGCAGGGGCAAGTCCGAGCCGCTGCCGTGCTCCGAGCCCGAGCTGCCAGCCATGATGCCGCCCATGAAATTGGCCACGGCAGACTTCACCCGAGTGAGCATGTTACTCCCGCCGGCCGCCCCCGCAGCACCCTCCAGCGCGGGGAGCCGGGCGCACCAAGGGCCAGCCCAGCCGGTACGCCGCTCCTCAGGCTGCCCCCGCGACACTTCCGCAATGGAGGAGCTGCATGGAGCGAGCGGCCAGGAAATTCACCAGCAGGGACGAGCGAGGAGCAGCGGCGGCTGTGGAGCGCTGGTTGCAGCAGCAGCAGGTTCCCCCTCCCAGTGCGAGGAGCGCTGAACTAAGCCCAGGAGCAGCGGCGGCGGCTGTGTCATGTGATTTACCCGGGCAGCTTCCTGCTCCTCCTGCTGCAAAAAAACTCCTGGCACAGGCTTAGCAGGGGCAGCAGAGGGGTTGGGGCAGCAGCTACCCCTTCTACCCCTTCCCCGGCAGCAGCAATGCAGGCACGTTAGGTGCACTGAGGAATGTTTTCAGGGGGGAGGAGTGGTTAGGATCGTGGACAGGTTGGGGTAATCAGAAAGCTGGCAATAAAACAGGTGTGAATTCACGCCCTGCCCGGAGGGCTCTGGGAGCGCACCTTATGACATCAGTGATCCCCCTAAAGTCAGCTTGAATGAAGACATCAAAATGTGGCCCCGGCCAAAGTGATTGTGTGAGTGGGGTTCCCTTTAAGTAAATAAAGAGCCCCGCAATTAGGATTGCATGGTGGAAACAGGGAAATCCTGAGGCAGTGGCTAATTCTGGGGAGAGATTAAAAAGAAAAATATTTCCCTATCATGGTAAAACGGTATGTTCACATTTTCCCTCTAACACTGCAATTTTATCTAACTGTGGGTTCAACTTTACAATCAATGCAGTGCAGCTAGTGTTGTGGGATATTTTATTTTTGAATCCTGTGATATTGAAATCAGGGATAAATCTAAAAGTCAAAGGTAGGAAGCTCAGAACTATCCTGACAAAAGGGATACCTTACAAAAGCCTTTGAAGGTCATATTTTAAAAGAATGTTTGTTTACAGTATTTAAATTTAATTGTATGGATTGTTATACTTCAAGGACTGGTGGCAGTTTGGATCAGAACTGCTGGTGTCTGTTGGGTTACACCATTAGAACCAACTTGTTAAAACATGTGGGTCATATATAACATGTGCAGTTTAATATTGCCTACATTTGTATAAGGCAGTGGATTATATAATGATAAAGTTCTTCCTCCTTCCCTTATAAAGTTCACCACCGCACATTTTCCTGTTTAAAAAAAAAAAAAAAAAAAAAAGCTGGACAAAGTAAGTCAAAACTTAGTCATTAACTAAGATCCCAATCCTTCAAAACACTTACATAGGCAAGTAAATGCATGTATGTTTTACAGGACTGGGATCTAAGACCTTATTTACCTGTAGGCTCTCTTGTCTTAATTTTAACAACAGGTCAGGGTGAGTGTTTTAGATAGGAATGATAATTTCTAAACCCCAATAATTATGTCTGTTTCAGAGCCCTTATTTGGAAGCCTGAGGAATTTGAAGGATATTCATTAGTTTTTCATTTCAAAGTTGTTTATTCGAGACATTAATTAAGCCTATTCAACCAAAGGTAGATTAATGAAGCTAAGACTAAGTATGTGATAAGGGCCCCATGAAATACAGAACCACAAACACCAAATATCCGATATACATGTGTGTTTGTTTAGTACGGTATGGCGCTAGTACTTCACTATTGATATTCTAGGACCTACACATGCAAAAGTATTTGAAATTAGCGCCTCACAGGTTGATAGAAACATGTTGTAAACCTTCCAGTACTTATAATTGTGCATTTCAGGTTTTATCTCCCTGGTCAAGTTGCATAGGTCATCATTTTAAACAAAATGTGAAGAAAAAACAAAGTTCAATAGAGGCATGTTAAAATTTAAATGTCTCCACTGGGGTGTCACTACTGGCAAAAAAATTATCTAGGGTTGTCCATATTTGACAGAGGAAGACAAGCCCAGGATGTTTGGGGTTCTGTTAAATGTCCTGTATTTTTGACTGTCTTGGTACAATTATCCCTCAGCCAGCCTCTTTCCAGCTGCAGATCACTCACTATCCTTTTCACTTGCTTGTTAAATGACCTATAATTTTCACTGGATGAACATTGCAGCCCATGTTGCCTCACTAACCCTTCTAAGAGTCCCTAAACATGCAGAATAGGAAAAGCAAGCAGATGGAATCTTGTAGAACTCCACCCAAGTATCTGTGGGGAAGACGAGCAATCTTGGATCTTTCTGTGAGCAGAACAAAGTCACTAAAGAGCAACTTCACGCATTTCCAGTGTGGCATATCAACTGCACCTTATGATCAACAGTGTCAGAGGCAGCTGACATGTAATATCAGCCCAGATGTCATCTTCAGCCATTACCAGGAAGAGATCATCAGCCCATGCAACCACAATGCAGACTTCGTGCTGTACCCAGTTGGTTCCCAAATTCACAAGGACCAAGGAAATGTGAGGCCTGTAGATACCATAAGAGCTATTTCACCACAACCTTTTCAATAATCTTAACCACTGAGAAAAGATTAGCTACAGGATGAAAATCAGATTGTCAACACTAACATGATTTCTTGAACAAAATCTGTGGGCTTTGGAGCTGTGCTCCAGCTCCGGGCGCCACTCCAAAGCCCTGAATGATTCCTTAAGAGAAGACAGCGAGCCTACTTTTTAAGGGAGCCATTGACAGTCTCCATTAGCACGAGGCCCAGCACCCATACCCCTTTGGCCATTACTGGCCAAGAAGATCCAGAATTCAGAGCACATCTTGTTGCATGAAATTTCCCCAACAAATCCAGTACTTTGGAGAGCATCACTGGGCAAAATTTCGATAGAGATTATGTAGTATTTGTCCCCCGTGCCCTGATAGGCATCATTTTAAACAAAATGTAAAGAAGAACAAAGGGAAACATCGGCCCGTTAGAATCTGAATGATTTTCTCAACAAGATAACAAGAGATTTCCTCACAGCGGGAGGAACTCCAATCAGACACCAAGTGGAAACAGCCTGGACTAACTACTCTATTTGCCAAACAAAACAAATCTGTGTGCTGACTGAGGTTCTGTGGATGCTATGTTGGAGGCAAAGAACCTCGTATTTGCCTCCCACAGAGCCACAGTAATAGTGTAAAAAATGTTTGACACAGTCTGTCAGTTTCAACCCAACATTTCCATAATTGGCGTTCTAGCCATCTTCCCTCTCACATCATCTGCAAATCAAGGTGACTTGACTTTGATCTGTGAATCAGAGGATATCACAGAAGAGGCTGGCCCTATACTATGGCTGAGCCCAGCTGATTGTTGTAAAATGGTAAACATATCTATTGTGTCCCACAGAGTCCCGTGGAAATGCTCCAGTTACATTACTACCTGAGAGAAGGCCATTAAAAAATACCTCATTCTTACATAAACAGTGCGCCCCAACATCAAACTGCAGGAGATCATGGTCAGGCCATATTGGAGATATGTTCTATGTGGCCTGGGCATATAGAATAGTATCCTGGCCTGTGATCCAGCTTGCCCAATCCTGGTACCTTTATATGATGATGAGAAAGACCTCAAAAGGTATGGAGATTTAGTTCAGAGAAACATCCAAGTGCCAAGCTGTCTAGCCAAATGTTTTAAACCTGATTCTCTCCCTCTCTAAAACCCTGTGGCTGAAGCCAGGAAAAGGCCACTCAAACTGAATTTTTTTTATCCTACATCACTTGTAAATATTCTCTCTGAGTGCTGCACTGCTCTAACTGATATATATACAAAACAGAGATCCTGATCCTGCAGTGAATTCTACACAGGCTGAACCTTTCATCTGCAAGTCAGGGCCAGAAATATACTCTCATGGAGCTCACCATGGTTTGCCACCTTGCCCTATACATTTTTTAAATGGAAGAAATAACTTTTTATTGAGAAGAAAAAATACAATAAAATTTACAAACAGGGTACTAATACGAAACCCCATGTTGCAGAAAGGAAAGAAACAGCTCTACTATGCATAGGGATGTTTTAAAGAAAATAAAAGGATACAATATTTTTAAGCCATCACAATTTCTGTTTAGACCACCCAAGTGATTTACACTGTATTCTTATCATCATTCATTGTTTCAAGAAAACACAACAAAATACAACTTAAAAAATAGTGCTTGCAAAAAAGACCCCTATAAATGATGTAGAATACTGGTGTATTTGTACACTGTTCTGTCTGTCAAGAGTGTGGGAGTGCTTAAGCAGAGATTATCCTATAGGAGTTACTGGAAGAATGGGTGTATGTAAAGAATGAGCATCAAGTCAATGTATTTCTGGAGGAAGATTATTCAATCACTGTTCATAAAAACAATCCTGATACAGGTCCTTTTTGTTTCTTTTGCAGAGTTTAAGGATGTTCTTGAATATATTCCAAGAGAGGCACTAGTTCTTCTGAAAATCCTTAAATAAGTTCTCAAATACACCTGTTTTCTACATGTATAAAGAAAGGATGATAGTGTGTGTACCATACCACCAAAGGCCTACTTCTGCACTCTTCAAGGTCAACGAGAGCATAATTGGACCCAAAGCATTTATTGCAGGAGTGTTAATATTACTTGCTTGTACATTTTAGTACTTTCTTTTATTTAATTTTTCATCACTGGCCTCTGTCTTGCTCTGATTGAAATCAAGGGGAAAATTCCCAAAGACTTCAGTGAGAGCAGAAGCAGAATTTGATATGAGAGGAATACAGCATTTCTAATAGGACCAAGTGTCATTACCCTGCTGCATATGTACAAAATCAGTTAGTGCCACGGCACAGGACTGTGTGCCACACCTAGTGCTGGTGACCAATGTAGTGTGTGTATGACAATCATCACTGGCCACCAGCTAGCCTCGTATGGTGAAAAGGAGACCAAATGCATAAAATAGTACACAGCCTCTCCACCAGGAAGACCCGGTAACTAGGACATTGCTTGCCCAGGCTAATTCTGCAAGGGATCTTGCAGCAGCATGGGGCACCATCGGTGTAATGAGCAGGTCCACCAGTGTGTGGAATACATGCTGACATTCATTAACCCATGTTCCCAGCTACTGGATTGATGGTGAAGACCTCAACGGTCTCTATGGTAGATGAGAGCTACACTCAAACAGTGTAACAAGCAGGTGCAGGCATAGGAGTTATCCACTACTACAGAGGGCACATTGAATGATTCTGTATTCATGGCCACAAACTGCACCCTACCCCCTGCCAGTTGTCTTGGGAGTTCGTGTCATTGGAGTTCAAGAGAATGGGTGGGTGGGTGTGGATGGTGCCATGCAAGCCATTACCACGTCTTGCATATGAGTTCTGAGGGTGGAGGAAAGTCCTACGGTGATAGTGAAGGGCGAAGTGACAGGCATGGTGACGCTGGTGGTCATAGTCATGCAGGCAGCCCTCATGGGCTGGTCCCTTGGTGCTGTGCCTGGAAGTAGCACAACCATTCGGCAACATCTTGGGCATCTGAGCAGCTCTGTTCATGATTACACTGCTTATCCCATATGGGGCTAGAAAAGGTGTGCAGTCAGAAAATGAGCAAACTCACAATAGCTTTGTGGAATGTTAGGACTCTATATGACAACCCTACCACCAGTGGACCTGAAATAGGCACAGCACTTGTTGCAAGAGAACTGGCTGGGTATAGGATCGACAGTGCTGCACTGAGTGAAACCAGACTCACTGATGAAGGGTAGCTCTCAGAGATCGGTGCAGAGTACCCATTCTTCTGGTGAGGCTGCCCATCCATACAGCCATGACAATCGGGTGTTTGCTTTGCCATTAGCAACTCCATTGCTGCCAAGCTTGAAAGTCTACCCGATGGCATAAGTAACTGTCTTACGTTTCTATGATTGCAATTGAAACACGAGTAGTACACTACCGTCCTCAACACTTACACTCCCACCATGACAAATGCAAACTATGAGAAAGAAATGTTCTACGGTGATTTAGACAAACTCATAACATCTACAGCAGCATCAGATAAACTGATCATCATGGGGAACTTTAATGCAAGGGTTGTAAGTAATGTGGTAACCGGGCAGCATACCCATTGAACAGCAAAGGACTGGGAAAGAGAATAGCAATGGAACTCTGCTACTCAGTGAGTGCAACAAGCAGCAATTAGCAATCATTAATACTTTTTCCACCTACCAGACAAAAATACCCAACCCAACATGGATGCACCCAAGATCCAAACAATGCCATCTTATTGACTACATCGTTGTTCTGGGACAAATTCTACAGGATGTACAAATCACTACAGCCATGCGTGGGACAGGCTGCTGGACAAACCATTGCATGATGTGCTCAAAACTCTTACTGATAATACAACCAGTGCATCATAAGTCATCATCTAAACCAATCAGATGGCTCAATGTAAAGCAATTACAAGATGAAGCTACACAAGCACAGCTCTGCAACAACATCACCGTGGCTCTGTCTGACCTTGCAGGATTGACTACTCATGCTAATGTAAATTGTGAGTGGGCAACGCTTCATGGTACTGAAGATCTCATGGCATTCCTGCAGAAATATTCAAGTATGGAGGCGAGACCTTGTTAAGGTAACTGTCTGGACTCTTTCTCAATATATGGAGAACTGAAGATATACTATATTATATGACTTCAAAGATATCACTATTGTTACCATATACACAACAGGAAAGGTAAAAAGTCCAACTGTGGCAACTATTGCAGTATCTTGTTACTCTCTATCACTGGAAATGTTCCGGTCAGAGTACGCTTTGATTGTCTATTACGTAACATCACTAATTGTGTGCTATCTGAGTCACAGTGCAGTTTCACACCAAAGCAAGGAATGGCAGACACGATATTTGTAGTCTGTCAGATGCAGGAGAAATACAGAGAACAGCAACAGGACCTTTACGCTGTCTTCATCAACTTGGCTAAAGCATTTGACACCATCAGTAGACCTACACTTTTGCAATTCCTATGTAAGTTTGGTTGTCCAGAAAAATTCACTGACATTATGAGGCTGTTTCATGACTGAATGCTCAGAGAAGTCTGTGTAGAGCTATTCTGTCTGACCCATTTCCTGTCACTAATGGTATTAAAGAAAGCTGCATAATTGGTCCAATCCTGTTCAATCTCTTTTATGTAGCAATTGTCGATGATGCTACAAGAGACCTGAATGCGAGTATCAGGATATTCATAGACTCATAGTTCCTCTGGAAGATTATTCAACCCGCAACAGGCTGCGATCTTCCACAAAAGTCTTTGAGGCAATTGTTCATGGGTTGTTGTATGCTGATGATTGTGCTCTAGAGCAGTGGTTCCCAATCTTGGTTCGCGGCTTGTTCAGGGTAAGTCCCTGGCGGGCCGCGAGACGCTTTGTTTACCTGAGCGTCCTCAGGTACGGCCACTCACAGCTCCCAGTGGCTGCAGTTTGCCATTTCCGGCCAATGGGAGCTGTGGGAAGCGGTGGCCCAGCCTGCGCCGCTTCCCGCAGCTCCCATTGGCCGGAAAC
Source organism: Trachemys scripta elegans (assembly GCF_013100865.1). Lineage (NCBI taxonomy): Eukaryota > Metazoa > Chordata > Testudines > Emydidae > Trachemys > Trachemys scripta. Next base: position 59,485,839 of record NC_048298.1, read on the forward strand.
AGCGAACCGCGGCCACTGGGAGCTGCGAGCGGCCGTATCTGCGGACGCTCAGGTAAACAAAGCGTCTCGCGGCCCGCCAGGGACTTACCCTGAACAAGCCGCGAACCAAGATTGGGAACCACTGCCCTAGTGGCACATCCTACAGAAGAGAGAGAATTGATTATGGGTAGATTTGCAGAGTCTGCAGAAAGGTACAAGCTGACAATCAATATGAAAAAGACAGAAGTTGTGTCAGCCTGCACCAGGAAATACCTACACGAAACCAAAAGTCACCATCAGCAACACTGAAAGCTGTTACAGACTTCTGCTATCTTGGCAGCACATGGTTGAATGATGCTGCTATAGACAAGGAACTGACAAGTCGCAGCAATAAAGCCAGTTCATCATTTGGCAGACTATAAGACAGAGTCTGGCAGCAACATGGTATTAAGCTTCAAACCAAGCTAAAAATCTATCAAGCGGTTATGCTGTCCAATTTGTAGTATGGGTGCAAGACCTGGACCTGCTGCAGGCATCATATCAAGCTTCTAGATACGTTCCATTTATGACAGCTGCATGCCATACTCTGCTTCAAATGGCAGGATAAAGTTACCAATAATGAGGTTCTGGAATGTAGTCAGTCCACAAGGATTGAAGCCATGCTTATCGCATCACAGTTATGCTGGTGTTGAGGATGGATGACAGTGAAATGCCAAATAAGTTGCTGTATGGTGAACTTAAAGTGGCAACTGCATACAAGATGACCAGAAGAAACACTTCAAAGATGCAGTGAAGCATAATTTGAAAAAAGAGCAACATTCATGTCGACAGCTGGGAGTCTTCAGATATAGGTAGATCATCCCACCAAGCAGCAGTCAATGATGGGGATACTCTGTTGAGATTAACCACCGTATGGATCTTGAAGCACAGAGACTGAGTTGTAAACAGCAGCAGATTGAGCAGGCATAGACTGTAATCCCTTTCTCGATATTGAGCTACATATGCACTCAGTGCAGAAAGGACTGCCACTTGCACATTGGCCTATTTAGCCACACTCGTACTCAAAAGATGTAATACTGTTATCAGTGTCATCTTCAGTCATGAAGAACACTAACCAAAAAATGTACAAAGAGTGCACCAGTATGAAGAGCTGTTACTGAACTGGGTCTGAGAGTATGTCAGAGTAGCTGTTCGGCTATTATGGTGATGGGGTTATACAAGTATCTGTGCCGATAAAGTCATTTTAAGGGACAAATTTTGTCCCGTGAGTTAGTAGACAAAATGAAACCTGTTACTACAAATGACTCTGCTCAGGAGATTCCAGCATCCTCATGAAGTCGTTCTTACTTTTACAAAAGTGTCATGGGATCTTTAATAAGAAGTTTTACATCTCATCTGGGAGACAGAACCTCCAGCAGCATGATGCCCACAGCAACACAGTGAGTCAGCAAGGAAAATGCCATGTATTAAATCATCAGTACCACTTCCTGCAGTACCATAGCTCCCATCCAAACACTGAGCAAGCCCAGCCTTGCTTTGCTTATCAGATATGACAGGTTTGCTGCCAGAGGTGCTATTGTCAGTGCTCTTCTATAAATAGAGGCGGCTTTAAAAATAAATAACCACCAGCAATACTTAAGGGGATATGTTTCCTCATCTGATCCTGACCTCTGTGGCAGCATATTCAGAAGATGAAAAGTTAGAAATGAATTAGTCAATATTAATTTGATATGTGGACTCTGCTGTTGAGAAAGTTCAGGGTTTGGAGGGTAGAGTTAGTTTTTCTGGCAATGTATATGCCAGTATGATGTTCAGATTGCCTGTGAGCCAAATCTAATCCCTTTACTCACTGAATAGAACCTTACTCCACACATAGTCCTATTATGTCTGCTTGGGATTCTTGAAGACTAAGGTGCTATAAAGGTAGCAGAATCTGGTCCTGTGTGATTTGTCCCCAGGCAAGTATTCAATACAAAAACTACATGAGAACAACATTATTTAGTTACAAAGTCAAGCACTCAAGTGAGGAAATGCCAGAATAAAGCTTGTATATGCAACCATAATTCAGGGGCAACATCTGTTGCCAACCTGCAAGGCAAAGACTGGGCTGGTGTAGCCCAGAGGGGAGTGCTTGAGTGGCTGATGGGTTAGTTGTGGAAGGGAACGAACCCCCAGCTAGTATAGGCAAGACTCCCCTGTGCCAGAGGCAAGTGGTGACAAGGTGGCTCACAGCCCTGGGTGCCTGAGAAGCATCACCACTATCAAGGAGCCCTTTGTACTCATTTATAAATGGGGTGGATGATTTTCATGATTCTCCAGGCATTTTAAATTTACCTGGAGCCAGAGAATCCCTCTGCAAGTACCAGAAATGACACTTAATACTGCTGTAAATGTCACCAGAGCGATCTTGCTTCAGCCAGTGTTCTGTTACTTTCTTTTCTGTAGTCTCTCCTTTTTCTCTGCTTGTGGCTATATCTGCTAACAGTGGGATGGAATAGGAATTAGCCTGCTTATGTGCTCTAACTGGCCACTTTTTGTGCTGGACATGGAGCAAAAATGATCAGCTACTTTTTTTATGCTTCTTTGCTCTGCTTTCAGCAAGAGAATATCTTGATAAGCTTTGTGCTACTGACCTCAGTGTATAATGTTGAAAGTAAATACATGTATGGGGTGGGGGCATTCAAGAGGGACGGGGTGGCTCCTGAGATATGCAATGGATTTGTGATGGGGTGGACTGGCCCCGCACTGGAATGGCAGGGATTAAGGCAGCGCTCTTAGCAGCAGAAGCCACACACCCTCGACCCTGCTGGGCATGCTCCAACTGCTGCCGCAGTACAAAAGGGAGCAGCCTAGCTCAGTCCAGGCTGATTGCCAAGGAGGAAGGATGCTTGGTAGAGGCTCCAGCCCAGGAGCTGTTACAGCCCTTACCTATAGGAGCCGAAGAGCCCAAGACGCGGACCAGAGGCTTGCCACCATCAGAACCCCAGGGACTGTCCTGCACTGGGGAGCCTGGAGGCCCCGATGCCCTATGTATCGCTGCTGCAGGAAAGTTGGTAGGAAGTGACCCAGAGAGGGTGAGTGAGTGGTACCTTCCACCCTCATGAGTTCAGCATGTTTCGGTGGGATTCCCCACTGACCCAATGGCTGATCATTCAGCCAGTGTTAGGGCCCTGCGTAGGGGCCCCAGGTAGGGGCCCCATGGAGTAGAGTGGGCCCAGGCCCCCCTACTGGGGCTGCTTCCCCCCCTTGTGATGGCCCCCAGGTACTGGCCACCAGGCCACACAACGCTGCATCCCAGGGCAGTGGTATTGACTCCGGCCACTAGGCCACACTACCCTTCATCCGAGGGTGGTGATATTGACTCCAGCCACTGGAACATTGGGGCACTTAGATCTGGAGTGAAACTTCACAGTGCAAACCCATTTCTAAATAAATGTGAAGAAATATTATCTGCAGAGCAGCAGACAGGTGTAGAGACTACAGGGGCCAAAGTCTGAGGAAAATGACCGAGTATCTGAAAAAGTGGAAGCTCGGGGGGAAAAAAGGTGATTTTCTTATTAGAATGAGACTTATGAGTTTTTGGCCTGGCAGAAGACATAAGTCTTGAGATGGGAATTTGGAGGGGGTCTGGGAGTCAATTTGACAAAAAGATGGAGAAAATGAGGGAGTCTGTTCCAGGTATGAGGAGAGGGAGAAGGATCTATTCCTGCTGTGGCGAGACCGTGACCATGAATCGGAAGTACTAATGATAAACATTCTGTGATCTACTATGCAGATACCATCGGGTGAGATTTTCAAAAGTGTCTTAAGAGCAAGGTACCCACATTGCACTGAATTTCAACTGGAGCTGGACATTTAACACCTTTATGTCTTCTGAAAATCCCACCCATTGTGTCTATAAATTTAAGAGATGGAGGTACTTTCTCCTAATTTTTTCTAATTTTGTGTTTTGGAGTTTAGATTTTTTTAAAATTTAAATAAATACTCCTGGCAAGACAGCCATAATATTTTAAAGTCAGCCTGGGCACACAGGGTGCCAAATAAAGCCATATGTTGCAGTCTTTCCCAGATAAAATGCCATTGAAGTAACTGGGGATTTTGCCCAAGTAACATCTGAAAGATTGGGCCTCATGAACATTTGTAACTGAGTTGTGATTAAGGAGTTTCAAGCCAATTTATGGTGTTGGTCAGTTAAAAATAGTCTTATATTTTCACTTAATCCCCAGATGTGAATCTTGACCTGCTAGTCTTTTGTAAAGCAGGAGTTTAGGAACTGTTTTCCCCATTTATCTTATCCTTCTGACTGTGCAGAGTCACCGGGCATGGATCAGCGTTCACGTCGCACTCCCCATCAGTACCCGGTCTGGGCCGGGGAAGCTAATGATCCAACCAGTGGACCAAATTCGGTGATGAATCCTGGTCATGTGCCACCTGAGGCATGTTGTGCATACACTAAGAAGACGACCAACATACCAATCAGCTTGGCTACCGGTACCCCAAATATATAGGATTTGAGCATTCCATTTTAAATGAACAGATTGCTATGGTATTGAATAATCAGCCCCTAGTGTCTGGTCAATATTAAGAAAAGCAAGGACATCCCCAAAGCACAGCATAACAAACACATTAAATTCCAGGCAAAGGTGAGCATTTAAAATGTATAGGCTCTTACAGAGCTCTTGATGAAAGCAGAGCAGATGAAAGCACTTAAATATTTATTAAGACATGGCTTTAAAAAATTGCTTTATTGACTAGTCTTATGAGCTCTCCTGTACTGGTTCTCCAATAAAGCATTGAGTATATAATTCCTTATTTTACAAACCCTTTCAAAGGTCTCTTGGCATAGAATCTGCTGCTTTTTCTGCAAAGATGTGTATCACTAGTGTGTGCTCTAGGTCCTTTTTGATCTTAGACATGAAACATTTTTTCCTGTTCCTAGTCCTGTATTTCATGGGTTGATCCTCTTTATTTAAGAGTTTATGATGTCCAAACAGGTTTGAACTTATTTATTTATATGCGTTGTTTCTTCATCTTGTTTTTTTAGCTTGACTTTTCCTTATTTTTACTTCCTTATATTTTCTACTGCATGGAAAGTCTGGTTTCTTACAATCTTTTATTTACAGTAGCTTATTTTTATATTTTAAAAAAGCCACTCTTTCTCCAAGTATGGTTTCAGCTATGTTCCTACTTAAACCCAATAGCATTGAGAACAAAAAGATGCAGCGGATTAATTTGCCATTTTTTTTCTTGAGTTGAACTGGATCAGTGGTTGCAACTCCGGACTTAATTTTGTATTGCAGTAGCAAAACTGAGGGACTGTCCTATAATGGAATGTTATCAATAGGGCTGGTTGGAAATTTTCTGATGAAATTTAGTTTCCAATGTCCACAGCTCTGTATCAGGGAGTCTGCCAACCTGCAGAGCCCTGGCAAGAGCTGGGTCTGTCAGGGCTAGTAGGCTTCCTGCTCCACGGCTCTAGGGCAGACCCACCAGGGCTTCCATGTTTCCAGGTTCCATGGCTCTGAGGCAGCCTGACCTGTGGTCTGTCCTAAGGCTGGAGACCTGCATGCTTCCAAGGTGTGCAGCTTTGGCCAGACCCATGCCAGGGCTTTAGGGGTTTCTAGGCTCCCTGCTGAGGAGATGGGAAGTATAGAAACACTGGGAGATCCAACTAACTGGAGCTCCAGGCTGGCCAGGAATCTGGAAGCACTGGTGTCACATTGAGGAGAGGGGGCTACCTTGGAGCTGCAGACCCTGGGATCCCTGCTAGCTTCTTAGTGAGACCAATATTCTTGTTAGTTTCATGATGTCCCGTCCCCCCCAATACACAGGAATGTCAATTTCACTCAGTAGCTGCTGGTACCAGGAAGCAAATATCATTTTGGAAACAGGATATGGTGGTGTTTTCTAAATGAATATTTTTTCTAGGTTTCTCACTTTGGCAAGACAATTCCAAAATTTTCAGAATCAGTTCAAACCAAACAGACTTTTTTTTTTTCCAGATTTTTCATCTCTAGTTATCAATAAGTTAGTTGTGGTCATCCTGAATGTCAAACTGAACTTCTACATTTCACTTTCTAGACTGTTAGAATGCTTGACTGTTTTTGCTGTTGTGTCTTTCCATATTCTTCATGCTGATTTAGGAGGAGTTCTCCGATCACAGTAATTGTGAACCCTACATTACGTGTGCTTCCACAATAGAAGAAAATGAAGAGCCAAATTCTGCACTGATTAGCACCCTGTGGAGATTTCACTGCGAGTCAGTCTGTGCAAAATCTGGACTGGATAATCAACAAAAAACTCCATTTGCAAAAAAGCACCACTTGCACATCACCTACAGCTCTGCTAGACAAATCACCTCAACAAATGTTGGCTCTAAGCCATCAAACTGCCTTGACAATAAGAAATCTCCACGACCTGTCAGTTTTGCCAGTTAATCACCAGCTGACCTATTTGAAAACCAAATTAACTTTTGAAATCTATGCTTTATAAGTTTTCAACTGCTGTGCGATACAACAAGTTAAATAGAAGAGACACTTTCTGATGGATAAAATTTTAATTACAAGCTCCTGCTAAATAATGGGAGATCTGGTAAGTATCCTCAGCTACTGAAAATGAAATTCCTTATCTGTTTTAATATATTGTGCTTTAAAAACAAGTCTTCAGTGACTCCCTTATGTGAGTTGTGAATTTTTCTCAATTATATTAAGGAACTAACAGGTAAAAATTTAGAGTGTCATTCTCTGGAGCTGAATTTATCCCAGTAACTCCTTAGACTTCAATAGACTTGTGTGCCTCATTGCAGCAGGGCTGAATATGGCCCACTATTTCTGGATATACCCCTTGAAAAGAATTCCCACCATGAGGCAGGGGATGGGCTAGGTAGATTTATAATTTACTTAATCCGGTGTTTTCAGCTACAGGTATGAGGCCAGACCCCATACCTGCAGGGCCGGGTCTACCATTTTTGCCGCCCCAAGCAAAAAAAAAAAAAAGGCGGCTTGGACTGCTGCCGCCCAAACTGCCGAAGCGCAAAAAAAAGCCGCCCGGACTCTGCTGCCCCAAGAATGGACGGAATGCCACCCCAGGCACCTGCTTGCTCCACTGTGCCTGGAGCCGGCCCTGCATACCTGGCATGACCCCCCTTGATGTTAATGAGAGGCGAAGGTACTTGGCTTGCACTCATCACCTTGGAGGTTGATGCTTCTGTGAAAAATAGTGACCAAATGGATTATTAATTATTATTATATATATTGTGTTAGCACCTGGACACCCCTACATCTGCACTGCTCAGCCCTGAACAAATATATACCAAAAGGACTGTCCCTTTCCCCAAATTCAGTATAAAAATATACACCTGCATTGTTTCAGTTTACACTTTTTGTATCAAAAGGGAGTGACCTACAGTAAGTTACAATTTCATAGGAAGCACAGTGTAAAGAAAGATGGGAAGTGTAAGGTCTACAATTATGAATGATTTAATGGCATGATGAAGTAAAATGACTGTAATTGAACTAAAAGGGCATGTCCATATAGGGTACCTAGGACTAAAGGACCTGATTTTCAGAAGTGCTGAGCACCCAGCTGAAGTCAAAGGGAGCTACAGAGGTTCAGCACTTTTGAAAATCAGGTTCAAAGAGTTACTTAGTGTGATGTTGGGGTGATAATTCACAAACTCAAAAGGAGATCAAAGAAAACATTTAATCAGTAAGGGTTACAGTGATCCATGAACCTGAGAAAACAGTTCAAAGCTTCTCCAGCCTAAGACAGGTCTAGATTAACAGCACAGCAAGTATTTAAGATGTTGATAACAAAAGGTCTCCCTGACCTTGTTGGCAGCCAGGTTGATATAATAGGTTCTCAAGGATGAAACTCTTTTGAAAAGTTTCTCAACTGCATGTGGCACATCTATCACTCATAGCATTTTTTAAAAACCTATTGGAAAAAATGCAAACAAAATCATGCTCCACATTGATGTTTGTCTCCCTGAGTTCCTCATATAGGATTTTGCAATACAGGACTATATTTCTATCTATCTTTTCTATAAAGTCCCTGCTGGCATTAAGTAACATTCTGTACCAGCAGCTTTCAGAAGTAGAGATTGAAATTGATTTTCATCATTATAGTATTTTGAGATCCACAGGGGGCGCTTTAACCTAGCTCCCAGAGGTGGGCAGTGGCACCAACAACATAGAAGGCAGTAGTAGAAGCTGTTTTTTTTTTTAAAAAAGTATTCAGATTGACTTGGCAGATAATAACAAATGCTAGTGATGTAAACAGCAATACCTCTCCCAAATGTTTATATCCAGGCATGAAATGCTGTTATTGCAACATCTGGCCATTTAGGACTTTTTAATTGCCTTTATATTGCACAACTTGATGAGACACTTTCTGGGGTTACCCAGGGCTGTGAGGCACCTTGCTACCATGTGCCCTTAGCATGAGGAAGCCTTGTCTGTGCCCTTCAGGGAGCCAGTTCTCCATGTCCACTGGCTACAGGCAACACTAGCACTCCCCTCTAGGTCTACGCAGGCCCCACTGCCTTTCTACAGGTTAGCAAGAGGCACACTCCTATCCCTGTGCCCTCTGAGCGTCTCCCTGGAGGTCCAAGCTCCTGCTCCAGTAAACACTTGCAGTAATCAGATTTACTGCTTCCAAAGAGGCAGTACACCAGAGCTTGCCAGTTCTACCTCAGATCACTGCTCCACTTAACACACAAAGCATTGAAATATGTTTATAGTGAAATCAAGTATAAGTTTATTTAACAAAGCAAAGAGATTCAAGTAATAGCAAGCAGTAGCATTGGAAACAAATAGTTACATATAAAATGAATTCATAACACATTCTATAACCTAGTCTTAATTAACAAGATAATCTCATGTCTTGTGGAGTATTGCTCACCTAGAATCCTTGTGGTGTTTTACAGCCAGGCTTTGCTGTGGTCCTTCATTCATGAAAGAAACTCTGTCAGCTTGCTGTTCGTCTGCTAAGTGAAGGAGCAAGTGTGTTCCCTTGCCTCCCATTCTTTGTCTTCATTCATAACCAGGAGTGCTGTTTTGTTTTTTCCTGTAGATTTTCTCTCTTGTGGATTTTACAACCTTTTGTCAGGCGCTGGGCTTAGACACAAAGGCCTCCAGTGTGAGGCAGACAAAACATAATACACATATGACCAGACAGGGAGAAAAGTATCTGTTACCTTCCACCTGAAAGGAACCGGTCTGAAGCATGTGACCTCTGGTGACTTGCCTTAACTTTAAGAACATCATTTTCCGTATAGATACATAACTTCTTAAATATTATCCATCCATACATTTCACAATGGTTATGATGATCTGTGGGTTAGTAGCTCTCAGTAGACCTTACCTGCCACCTTTTGGTGAACTATTATGCATATATCTGACCCAGGGTTCTCTGTAAAACCCTATGCACCCCGTACCCTCTGCCAGTTGGCAACAAGAGGTCCCTGGGTCATACATGAGCATCAGAATGTCCCAGTGATAATGGAGATAGAACTCAGGTTCTATTTCTCTGAGAAAGCAAGTTTGGTTTTCAGAAGTGCTGGACACCGACAGCTTCCATTGACATTAGTGAGATTTGTGGGTGCTCAGCAGTTCTGAAAATAAAGTCATTGATGTTTAGCTGCCTAAATATGAATTTAGGATCTGGATTTAGGCATCTAGGTATGACATATTTGTCTGGAGTAAATAGTCACTTTTATAACTATCATTGACATTATCTCCATTTTTGATAAAATTACAACTGCCATTGGCTTCAGCACCTGAGAAATCCCACCAACACACCTACCATACACTGTGCCTTAAACAAAAGGTTTGAAAGAGCAATTTCATCTTGTGTCCCTAACCCTGCAGAAATTTACACACGAGTAGCTTTACATATATAATTTCCATCATAGAACAGACCTACTCAGAAAACTGATATTTTCTTTAAGGTAGAGACAAACTCCTCTCCAGTGAGAGTCGCCTTTAGGGCAGCAAGAGGATCATACACAGAAAGATATTGTAAGTCTTTCCAGTCTGACTCCCCACCCCCCCATTTGCAGAAGGTAAATGCAATAGTAAAAATAGACAGAAGACAAAATATTACCTTACAATACTGCACTTCTTAACATTTAAAGTATCTTTCATAACGTTCATTAAAGCCAAGGGGAGTTCCATACTTAAATACTGATGCGTCAAAGTGACCATATGATTCATAGTAAAATTTCTATTTGAATATCAGTTTTATGTGCTGTGTAGTAATAGTGAAGAAGCTGCTGCAAGGCTTACAACCTGTCATTATCCAGTATGGATGGGAAATGTTCTGTGTAGAGGTTTTAATATACTGCTCATATAAAAACCCCGCATTATGTTTTTGTAGTTGATATATGAAGCCATATCACTCAGTGCCATGTTAGCTCCAGATTTCACTGCTGTGCTCTGAACACAGTCAGTAGGTAACTCTGACAGGGGTGTACAGGTGCCCCTTGGAAGGGAACTCAGAACCCTACTGTACCCCACCCCTTTGATTCTCCTAGGAGAAGGCTGCACAAAAGCTCTCTGCTTGGACCACCAAAGGACCCCCACACCCCATTGGTGTACTGATACATAATAAAGTACCAATTAATATGATACATTTTGCCTGGGGTCACATACTGTAAAGACAATTGTCCTCAAATTCTTTAAATGATAGAATTCTCAAAGAGAAAGTCCACAGTCTCAAAACCAATCTGCATATGCAAACAAAAGCCATGGCATTTCAACTAATTCGGTCTTCAAGGATTATATATTCAGCGCGCCTGATTCTCCCTACTTACAGTGTTTTAACTCCATTGATATCATTGGAGTTACTCCTGACCTACACAGGTGTAAGCAAGTTTAGAATCAGGCCTATTATCTATCCAGCTCTGACTGATGCCCCAGGGGTGTAGATCACCAATTAATGAATGTGCTTTGCAGAGGAATTTATTTTAAGTACAGGTTGTAAGTTCAGCGCTACCAACCAGCAGTGCAAGTTACCAGAACAATCCAAGGAAATAAAAGTGTGCTAAAGACAAGTTTTACTGACACTACAGTTCTGTTCCCATTAGGGCTGTCGATTAATCACAGTCAACTCACACGATTAACTCAAAAAAATTAACTGCAATTAAAAAAATAATCATGATTAATCTCACTGTTAAACAATAGAATACCAATTGAAATTTATTAAATATTTCTGGATTTTTTTCTACATTTTCAAGCCTATTTCCAGTCTGAATTTGTTGAGTTCCACCTTCCAGCACTGGATCATATTATACCTCTCTCTGCTAGACTGAAGAACCCATTATTTAATATTGTTTCCCATGAAGGTATTTACTGATTAACTAAGTTACCCCTTAACGTTCTCATTGTTAAGCTAAATAGATTGAGCTCTTTTTTTTATTCTTATTCTTGTGGCTCTTCTCTGAACCATCTCCAATTTAACAACATCCTTCTTGAATTGAGGACACCATAACTAGACACAGTATTCTAGCAGCGGTTGCACCAGTGCCAAATATAGAGGTGAAATTACCTCTACTCCTACTTGAGATTTCCCTGTTTATTCATCCAAAGACCAGGATAGCCCTTTTGGCCACAACGTCAGACAGGGAGGTCATGTTCAGCTGATTATCCACCAGTATCCCCAAATCTTTTTCCAGAGTTAAAGCTTCCCAGGATGGAGTTCCCCATTCTGTAAGTATGGCCTCTGTTCTTTGTTCCTAGACTTATACATATACATTAAGACATTTAGCCACATTAAAACAAACACACACACACACATATTGTTTGCTTGTGCCCACCTTACCAAACAATCCAGATCTGTCGATATCAGTATCCTGTCCTCTTCGTTATTTACCACTCCCCTAATTTTTTTTGTCATCTACAAACTTTATCAGGGATGATTTTATGTTTTCTTCCAGGTCACTGATAAAAAATGTTAAATAGCACAGGGCCAAGACCTGATGCCTATAGAACCCCCCTAGAAACATACTCGCTCGGTAATGATTCCCCAATTACAATTACATTTTGAGACCCATCAGTTAGTCAGCTTTTAATCCATTAATGTGTGCCAAGTTAATTTTATATCATTCAGTTTTTAAATCAAAATGTTGTGTGGTACTAAGTCAAATGATTTACAAAAGTCTAACCACTCTCCTTGATTTAAGATAGTTGTAAGAAGTCATTAAGTTCCTTTATGGAACCAGTAGTGGGCTCCATCAGAGGCACAAAAGCCTAAGCATACCAGTACAGTAGTTAGGAACTAGTGATATGGAGAATTAAGACCATTGGCAATGGAAATGTGAACTATTTACTGTGCTACCCCTTTAATGCAACCCATAGCCCTATGTTATATATCCGTTATTGGACTTTGTCCATTGAATGGGACTGTATTTGCAATAAAGTGAATATTGATGTAACAGCATGCTTACATTGATCAGCATACTTAAAACTTTTTTAGCTATTTTAAAAATAGGCTTCTCTGTCCTCAGCTGAGGTTTGTAATGTGCATCTATAATTCCACATTTCCTCTTTCCTCCCTTTAGACTGCTCATTATATTTTCATGCTTTATCTATACCCTTATGGGTATTAATAATGAAGTTTAACCTTGTGAAAGAAGGATTGTTTCTATTTCAAAGAAGAATGTGTTATGGAACCATTTGATGCAGCAACGATATTGTGTTTGTAATATCTCTTTCATGGTTGAATATTTATGCTGGACATCACACAGGATACAAATGCAAATTAATATAGTAGAATGAGCTTAGGAAGAATCATTTCTCTCGGTGAATCAGATGTAATCATTTCCTTGCTATCTTGCAGTTGAAACCATTTTATGGACAATACAGCTGGGTGAATGACTCACAACGAATGTTTTATCTGACAAATTTAGCCTCTTTCTTTTTGTAGAATTTGAGAGCAAAACATAATTTCTTCAAATGTATTTGTTGTTTCAGTTCATTGGACAATTTCATTTTGCAAATTGTCTTCCTTTGTGGACTGAACACCAACAGTTCTGAGTTTCCAGTATTATCTGTTCAGGCTCTGTTGGTTGGATATGGTTGGTGTTATGTTCATGGAATACACAGAGAAATGTTAGAAAAAAAACATCAAACACTCTTGTTGGAAAGTTGCAAAGTACCATTATTTATACTTAGAATCCAGAATGATAATACACAGTAACCAAAGAGAGAGAGAGAGAGCGAGAGCAGGCTGCTCCCTAAGGCAGAGGGGGACAACTGATCGCACATAGTTCTAGGCTGTTTTTTTCCCAGACTGACTGTGATTGCACACTTCCCTACAGAGCTCCCTAACCTGCAAGCTGGACCAGGAACCCCCAGCCACCTCCACGCCATGGCCACAGTCTTTATGTGATAGCTTGCAGTTCCAACACAGTCCTCAATACACCACAGTTGGTCAGACAAGTCACATGGTATTGTTTCTGTTCCCTGATCGGATGAATATGCACTTTCTATGCCAATACTTGCATGTGCATATTTAAAATTCCGTTTCAGTTCATATTTTTACCTGCAAATTGAAATTCTCTTTCCATTAGAGCTGGTTAGGAATGGTCAAAGTGATTTTTCAACAGAAAATGGAGTTCTCAAAACTGATTTAGCAGAATTTTTTTTTGTCAGAAAAGTTTAAGTGAAATATCTTGTTTTGTGTTCAACCCAAATTTGATTTGTTGCAGTGCCTCATGCTTTCATTCTCCTCTTTGGAGCTGCCTCCTTGGCCAGACTAGATCTCCTATGATGCACCATGGTCTCTTTGACTAAGCCATGTGACTTCCATAATACATACACGACTGCAGGTGTATCAAAACATTTGGACATTTCCAGATTGAAATTTTCTGCACTTTTCATTCCATGAAAAAATTATATTTATGTTTCATACTGATTGAGACAAAAACAAACATTGAACTATCAGAATTTCCTGCAGGACAGAAATTCTATCATTCAACTTTACTTTCCAGATATTCCGGTGCCAGTAAAAATTGGAGTAAAAAGTTAGTAAAAAGAGGAAAAAAAAAAAAAAGAGGGAGAACAAAAAAGGGGACAGAGCCTAGTCAAACAAGCTCATTTTAAAAATTGGCAGCTCTTGTTCTTCATTTCCAAGCATTCCTGTGAAGTATACCTTCCAAGCTGACACCAACCTTCTTCATATCCTCCTTTAGCAACTCAACCCATCATTTTCTAGGTCTTCCACATGGTCTTAGTCCTATGACTACTAGAGCTTGTACTTCTGACCAATATATCCTGTATCTCGTAGTTTCACATGACCCAGCTACCTCAGTTGATACTCCCTCAGATCTTCCATGATGGGGGCTACCTGCACCACCGCTCGTACAATTTTACTGTGTAGCTCTTGTTTTTACCTGAGCGTTCTCATTTCAGCAGTGTGAAGTAGTTGTCCTTCTCTCTTCCTTATTAGCCTGCATTCCGACCTGTATGTCATGACTGGCCTAATCATGGTCTTATACACTTTGCTCTTTGGTTTATTTGGCATATTCTTATTGCAGAAGATTCCCATCAACTCTCTGCATTTGCACCTAGCACTCTTCATGCAACTCCTAACATCCAGACTTCCATCATAACTCAATACTGAATTGAGGTATTTGAATTGTTGCACAGACTAGCTTTATATAATCTAGTTTTACTGGCTTCTTGTTGTTCTGTTTCAAGAAGGCATCGCATGTATTCAGTCTTTTGTTGGCTGATTTGTAAACCATTTTTTTCTAGTGCAGCCCTCCATCATGCTAGATCCCTTTCCAGTTTGTATTTATCTTTGCAACACAACATGTCATAAGTGACAAGCATGCCCCATGGAACCTCACCCCTAATCTCCTGCATCTAGATGTCCATTACAATCAGAAAGAGGAATGGGCTTAAAACTGATCCTTAATGCAACCCTGCCCTCATTATGAATGGCTCACTGTAGCCACAGCTGCTTCTCACTACTGTTGTGCTACCCTCATACATATTCATGATTGTCTGAACATATATCTCCAGCTGATTGCATGACCACAGACACCACCATATCAATTCTCTCGGAACTCTGTTATAAGCCATGTGTCACCATGCAGGGTGTCCCCAGTGCCCACCCTTGCATCTGGACATAGTACATCTCAGGAGACCCGGCTCCCTACAGCCTGGAGTACAATTAAATCCAAACAAGCTTCAGGTGTTAAGGTGCACCATCCCTTGAGAGTCTCATTTATTTAACAGAAAGTTCTGCAGAAAGCACAAAGAAAATCCTTTGTCTCAGATTCCTCTCTGAGAGACTCAGTCTGTTTGCCCTTACATGAGTCAACCATTCACCTTCATCCAGGCTCTCCATCTTAGGATCATATCTTCCACTCAACTCACGTTCCCTGCCCTAGGAGCACAGGTTCAGCTCAGTTCACCCTAGAATAGCTCTTTGCTCAGGGAGCACAGCTTCGATTTAGTTCACACCAACTACCCCGGGAGCACAGCGTCTGCCTAACTCAGGCTTTCTGGGAGCTCCCCTCCTCTGGAGTCTCCCTCAACTCAGCTATCAGAAGCTTTTTATTAGGCCCAAATGCTTCATTGTTTAGTTAACTGTGCCATTTACCTAGGCAGTTAATTATAACCAGGAGGACCTGGGTTGGCTCAATTCTCTTGCAGACCCTATCAGACTCCCTCTGAGGACCAGCTACCCTATGACACCTTTTCTAAGTCCACAAACACTAACTGCAGTTCCTTGCATTTCTAACTGTACATCTTTTGCAATATTCTGTCTGCAAGTACTGCATCCATAGTGGACCTTTCTGGCATAAACCTGAATTGGTTGTCACTTACTTGGTGCTCCAGTTCCTCACAAAGTCTTTTCTTGATAATTCTTTCCAACAGTTTGATTGTGTGATTCATTAACCTATTTCTTGCTAAGTCATCATGAGCGGTGCGTGAACCTCCCCTTCTGGGAGCTAGACCCCGGCACTGCCCCTTCTGCCTAAGGCCCTGCCCTGTCTGCCTCCCCTTGCCCGCCAGAGCCCTGGAACTCCTCCCCACCCATGGCTGGAGAAGCCCTGGATGAACTGCCCCAGTCTTCCCAAGCCCCAGGCTGCTGCCAGCCACCCCGGACTAGCCCACTCGAGCACTGGTCTGACCTCTGGGCAGGCCCGAGCCACCCCTGGCCACCAGCCAGCCTGAGCCACAGGGCAGCCAAGCCCCGAGCTCCAGGCCACTGGCCTGAGCTGAGCCCCCCCACTGCCTTCGGGGGAGAGGAGAAGTGAGGGCGGGGCCACAGCCTGACTTAGGGGAGGCCTAGCCTCCCCTTGGCCTATTATACTGGCTGCCCATGTAAGTCATGGCATGTAAATTAGAAACCCAGGAGATGGAGGAGACAGCAAAATATGGTTAGCAAGCATGGAAAGAGGTATGCTCAGCATCACAAAGAGAGATAGGAAAACAAACAAATGGAAAGCGCAAACCAAGGAGAAAGATGTTTTTAAAAGTGTGACTAATCTACAATGGAGATGTGATACCTAGCTTCATAAGAAGAAACAACAGCTGATTATATTTAGACAGAAGACAGTAATCGTATTGTGGGCACTACCATGGCAAACAGCAATGAAGATGGAAACATTAATTGATGATCTTTTATAGTCTGATTGCCTACTTGCTATAATTGCCCCAGACCAGGAATGATTGGTAACACAATAGAGAAGCCTTCGTATTATGATATACTGGATGCACTGACATCCAGAGGAAGACCAGGCATGATTGAGCTATGCAGTCTGATCACCTAAGCAAATCCTATGTAATACAGAAGGAATTCAGGAGTAGAAGACATGGGATATTTACCCAATATGCCAATAAAGAGATGTATTTGGCTGAACAATAAGGTTGAGCAAATAATGGTTAGTTGAATTCTCAGATGCTAAAGATGTTTCTGCTGCACAGCTTCTCTCCTCATTCATCACTAATGATTAATGCCTCTCACCTATGGAATTCAGACAATCCAGGAAGTTTTTTGGAAAGTGTAGGGGACAATTTCCTGGTGCAAGTGCTGGAGGAACCAACTAGGGGCAGAGCTCTTCTAGACATGCTGCTCACAAACCAGGAAGAATTAGTAGGGGAAGCAAAAGTGGATGGGAACCTGGGAGGCAGTGACTATGAGATGGTAGAGTTCAGGATCCTGACACAAGGAAGAAAGGAGAGCAGCAGAATACAGACCCTGGACTTCAGAAAAGCAGACTTTGACTCCCTCAGGGAACTGATGGGCAGGATCCCCATGGAGAACAACATGAGGGGGAAATCAGGAATCATAATACTCAAAAACCAGCGGGAGAACACTTTAACCTGTCTGGCCATTCAATGACAGACCTGCGGGTGGCTATCTTACAACAGAAAAACTTCAAAAACAGACTTCAATGAGAGACTGCTGAGCTGGAATTGATATGCAAACTAGACACAATCAACTCAGGATTGAATAAGGACTGGGAATGGCTGAGCCATTACAAACATTGAATCTATCTCCCCTTGTAAGTATTCTCACACTTCTTATCAAGCTGTCGGTACTGGGCTAGCTTGATTATCACTTCAAAAAAAATTTTTTTCTCTTACTTAATTGGCCTCTCAGAGTTGGTAAGACAACTCCCACCTGTTCATGCTCTCTGTATGTGTGTATATATATCTCCTCAATATATGTTCCACTCTATATGCATCCGAAGAAGTGAGCAGTAGCCCATGAAAGCTTATGCTCTAATAAATTTGTTAGTCTCTAAGGTGCCACAAGTACTCCTGTTCTTTATGAGGGGGAAAGGAGTCCAGGAGAGCTGGCTGTATTTTAAAGAATCCTTATTGAGGTTGCAGGAAAAAAACATCCCAATGTGTAGAAAGAACAGTAAATATGGCAGGCGACCAGCTTGGCTTAACAATGAAATTCTTGCTGACCTTAAATGCAAAAATGAAGCTTACAAGAAGTGGAAGATTGGACAAATGACCAGGGAGGACTATAAAAATATTGCTCAGGAATGCAGGAGTGAAATCAGGAAGGCCAAATCACACTTTGAGTTGCAGCTAGCAAGAGATGTTAAGAGTAACAAGAAGGGTTTCTTCAGGAATGTCTGCAACAAGAAGAAAGTCAAGGAAAGTGTGGGCCCCTTACTGAATGAGGGAGGCAACCTAGTAACAGAGGATGTGGAAGAAGCTAATGAACTCAATGATATTTTTGCCTCTGTCTTCACAAACAAGATCAGCTCCCAGACTGTTGCACTGGGCAGCACAGTATGGGGAGAAGGTGACCAGCCCTCTGTGGAGAAAGAAGTGGTTCAGGACTATTTAGAAAAACTCGACGAGCACAAGTCCATGGGGCTGGATGCGCTGCATCCAAGGGTGCTAAAGGAGTTGGCAGATGTGATTGCAGAGCCATTGGCCATTATCTTTGAAAACTCATGGCAATCGGGGGAGGTCCCAGATGACTGGAAAAAGGCTAATGTAGTGCCCATCTTTAAAAAAGGGAAGGAGGAGGATCCGGGGAACTACAGGCCAGTCAGCCTCACCTCAGTCCCTGGAAAAATCATGGAGCAGGTCCTCAAGGAATCAATTCTGAAACACTTAGAGGAGAGGAAAGTGATCAGGATCAGTCAGCATGGATTCAACAAGGGCAAGTTATGCCTGACTAACCTAATTGCCTTCTATGAGGAGATAACTGACTGTGGATGAGGGGAAAGCAGTGGATGTGTTATTCCTTGACTTTAGCAAAGCTTTTGATATAATCTCCTACCGTATTCTTGCCAGCAAGTTAAAGAAGTATGGGGTGGATGAATGGACTATAAGGTGGATAGAAAGCTGGCTAGATTGTTGGGCTCAACGGGTAGTGATCAATGGCTCCATGTCTAGTTGGCAGCCGGTTTCAAGCGGAGTGCCCCAAGGGTCGGTCCTGGGGCTGGTTTTGTTCAATATCTTCATTAATGATCTGGAGGATGGCGTGGACTGCATTCTCAGCAAGTTTGCAGATGACACTAAACTGGGAGGAGTGGTAGATACGCTGGAGGGTAGGGATAGGATACAGAGGGACCTAGACAAATTAGAGGATTGGGCCAAAAGAAACCTGATGAGGTTCAACAAGGACAAGTGCAGAGTCCTGCACTTAGAATGGAAGAATCCCATGCACTGTTACAGACTAGGGACCGAATGGCTAGGAAGCAGTTCTGCAGAAAAGGATCTAGGTGTTACAGTGGATGAGAAGCTGGATATGAGTCGACAGTGTACCCTTGTTGCCAAGAAGGCTAACGGCATTTTGGGCTGTATAAGTAGGGGCATTGCCAGCAGATTGAAGGATGTGATCATTCCCCTCTATTCGACATTGGTGAGGCCTCATCTGGAGTACTGTGTCCAGTTTTGGGCCCCACACTACAAGAAAGATGTGGAAAAATTGGAAAGAATTCAGCGGAGGGCAACAAAAATGATTAGGGGGCTGGAGCACACGACTTATGAGGAGAGGCTGAGAGAACTGGGATTGTTTAGTCTGCAGAAGAGAAGAATGAGGGGGGGATTTGATAGCTGCTTTCAACTACCTGAAAGGGGGTTCCAAAGAGGATGGATCTAGACTGTTCTCAATGGTATCTGATGACAGAACAAGGAGTAATGGTCTCAAGTTGCAGTTGGGGAGGTTTAGGTTGGATATTAGGAAAAACTTTTTCACTAGGAGGGTGGTGAAGCACTGGAATGGGTTACCTAGGGAGGTGGTGGAATCTCCTTCCTTAGAGGTTTTTAAGGTCAGGCTTGACAAAGCCCTGGCTGGGATGATTTAGTTGGGAATTGGTCCTGCTTTGAGATGACCTCCTGAGGTCCTTTCCAACCCTGATATTCTATGAATTCAGAAATGGTCCAGTGTTGTTGCTGGAGGCTCCAGGACTAAGCACCTCTCAAGCAGGCTCTGTCTGCCCCTCACTATGACAGAGAAGTCCTGCAAGCATGTCCAGGAGGTGCTATAGGCAGCTCTTCAGGAGCCTCAGAGAGCAAGCTATGCCCTGTGCTGTAAGCCCCTGATCCCTGTACTTCAAGAAGATGGGGTGTCAGGTTTCCCTCCCCACTCTGAACTCTGGGGTACAGATGTGGGGACGCGCATGAAAAAAAACCTAAGCTTATTTCTACCAGCTTTAGGTTTAAAAGTCCTTCCTTGCCCTTGGTATCGCTGCCACCACCAAGTGATTTAAACAAACATTCAGGGAGGGCCACTTGGAGCCCTACCTCCCCCAAAATATCCCCCTAAGCCACTACACCCCCTTTCCTGGGGAGGCTTGAGAATAATATCCTAACCAATTTGTTACAAAGTGAGCACAGATCAAACCCCCTGGGTCACTGAAAAACAATCAGGTTCTTAAAAGAAGTTTATTTAAAAAAAAAAAAAGATTAAAGAATCATCGCTGTAAAATCAGGATGGAAGGTAACTTACAGGGTAACAAAAGATTCAAAACACAGAGGATTTCCCCTCTAGGCAAAACTTTAAAGTTACAAAACCAGGGATAAACCTCCCACTTAGCACAGGGAAAATTCACAAGCTAAAACTGAAGATAATCTAACGCATTTCCTTGCTATTACTTACTATTTCTGTAATATTAGATACTTAGTTCAGATAGGGCTTAGGGAGATGTATTTTCCCTGCTCTGGTTCCTCGCTGACCCAGAGAGAACAAAGGA
This sequence comes from Trachemys scripta elegans, assembly GCF_013100865.1. Classification (NCBI taxonomy): domain Eukaryota; kingdom Metazoa; phylum Chordata; order Testudines; family Emydidae; genus Trachemys; species Trachemys scripta. The sequence continues at coordinate 59,506,501 of NC_048298.1, forward strand.
ACACAAAACAAAAACCTTCCTCCACAGATTTGAAAGTATCTTCTCCCCTTATTGGTCCTTTTGGTCAGGTGCCAACCAGGTTACCTGAGCTTCTTAATCCTTTACAGGTAAAGGATGGATTAACCCTTTACAGGGTAAGGAGGGATTTTATGCTACCTTTAGCTGTATGTTTATGGCATGGGGCTTGAGGAAGCAAGCCATGCCCCACTGCCACTGGCTGTTGACCCTCACTCTACCAGGGAATGAGGCTTTGAGTTGGACAGGCATGTACGCTCTCAACCCCCACCCAAAACTACAACTGCACTGTGGGAGGCTCAACCAGTAATGTGAGGATTTCCATGGATGGGGGAACCTCTCACAGCCTGCTCAGGTGAGTCTTGCAAACTCCAGAGACTCCTGGTCCCAAAAGGCAAAACTAAATGTCTCCTTTGGAAGGCAGCAATACATATTGTTAAAAAAGCAAGTGGTGTCAAAATCAGGGTTTAAATCCTTTCTCCTTTGCCTTCCCACCCTGGGAGAGAGTTTCTGGGACTTTTCTCCTCACAGAAGCTCCCTCACAGCGCTCGTATCAGGCTCACTGCCCCTCCCCCACCCTGCAGCATGTCTGGCTATTCAGACAAGCCTGTCCCATTGTGATGTCCTGTCTCAGACTGAAGTGTAATGGAAATTGTGCCTCTCTGGTTTTCAGCCCACAGATCCTCTCTCTGCCAGGTCAAGGGGCTCAGAGTCTGATGCATGGGAAGGGGTCTCCCTCTATGCCCTCCCCCCCGCTTCAGAGGCTGGCTCGACACTAAAGTGTAAGGAGCGCTTCAAGTAGTCTGTGCCCAGAAGAGGCACGTAAGGACTCCATTCCCCATGGAGCTGCACCATCATGAGATTACTGGGAGATAAGTAAGAAATCCCTTCCTGTGTTCAAAACAACTCCTGTTTTACTGAGTAAAGCCCTGAGTCTCCTAAATGACTCAGATAGGCACTAGCCAACCTGAGGAAACAGACAGGAATCCTTTCTGGTTCCTACCTAGCAGACTATTCCCACAATAAAAATATTTTTGCCAGTTCCCCTAATTAGCTGGGGTGTTCTGAGGTCAGGATGAACAGCATGCTAGCTCCCTCCTGTAAACGGTCAGGGGAAGTACTGCATATGCACTAACAAAAAAGAGTTACATTAAAATGTTTAGATAGATAGATATAACTAAAGGGATTTCAGACATTTTGGGAACATAATGTTGGTGTGGCAGTAGCATCACCAATGAAAGACAGTCACATCATCAGAAGGCAACTTCCTTTCAAAAGATCCTGACACACTACACAGAAATTTCAAAGCCTCAACTGTAGCTCTCAGACCAAATGTTTTTCCTGTGCTTAGTCAGGAAAATCTACTAGGAGACAAACAACTGTCTCATTGACTAGGGGTATGTTCACTTGGAATGGGAGCTCTTGGGTTCTATTTTTGTCAAATCCTTGGTGGGACTTATGGCGAAAGCAATGACTTCTAAGTTGGTGGCTATAATGAAACTGTGTTACACCCATGAATAGCAATCTTTCATCCTAAACAGATACCTTGGGCATCCAAATTTACAACTGACTAGCTGTCTGGGAAAATATTAGATAAATTAATAGCGGAGACAGCAGAGAGGCCTCAACCCTAACTAGCAAAGCCCGCAGAGCAATCTGTTGATCAACACCATCACCATAGGTATTCAAGAAGGGACTATTCCTCTAGCAGAGGAAAAAATCTGGAGCAGACGCTCCCAACAAAACTTGGATATAAGTTTTCTTCCAACATCAGTAAAATCCTTAGAACGACGAAAACAAAATGGAACATTTGTGTAGGAGAACTCACAAGATTCTTCTTTTTGATCTACCTTCTGCACCCAAAAATGGCGGTTAGTAGTCACAGCAAGGCTCAGATCACAAGATGTGCATCTATACCAGGGGTAGGCAACCTATGGTGCGCGTGCCGAAGGCAGCACACGAGCTGATTTTCAGTGGCACTCACACTGCCCAGGTCCTGGCCACCGGTCCAGGGGGCTCTCCATTTTAATTTAATTTTAAATGAAGCTTCTAAAAAATTTTAAAAACTTTATTTACTTTACATACAATAGTTTAGTTATATATTATAGACTTATAGAAAGAGACCTTCTAAAAATGTTAAAATGTATTACTGGCATGCAAAACCTTAAATTAGAGTGAATAAATGAAGACTCGGCACACCATTTCTGAAAGGTTGCTGACCCGATCTATACCCATTCATGGGCAACATGCCAATCAGTGCCCAGTTCAGAAAAGCAGACCCACTCATACTTGCCAGCTGCTGGAAAGGATTCATTCCCACCAATTTAAAATCAAGAACCTTTAGAACACAATACACAGAAGTATATCCATGGGTCAAAACAGATATAGCTCAGGTGGACATAATTTTACCACAATGGTAAAGATTTGCAAAGATCCAAAACTTCACTGTGTCAGCCATTTCCTGGCACTGATCATATGTTGCCAGTTATCTCCAGCAGATAGGTTTTCCATGCTGGTGCATCAGTGAATCCTGAATGGGATTTCTCAAACTGCACCTCCACAAATACACCCATTCACTAGCTACAAAGCAAAATTATGAGTTATTCCCAGATCACATATGAATGTTTCTCCATTGCCAAATAAAGTACAAACTACATACTGACAAAGCAATTTTTGCTTAGGGCCTTGCATATCCATTATGGAAGCAAGCCTTGCAGGGTGAGGACCTTACCTGGAAGACAAGTTTCCAAAAGCTCAGAGTACACATCCTTTTATTTCACTTTGACATCCCTATCAGTGGCATGTCTGAACAAAAACATATACAGACATGGCCACATGGGTTCACACCAGTGTGCCACTGCGTCCAATACCAACTGCTTTAGAAGAAGGTTCAAGACATCATGTAGTGGGAAGTTATGGTGCTTACAGGGGAAATTTCCTCCTACTTCCCACCAGAAGTTGACTCATGATTAATCATGAGTGCTTATATCTCTTCCAAAACTAGGGAGAAACCACAGGCCACAGCTTCTCTGTGGCAATGGAAAGCATGTCCTAGACAGAGAAGAACCTGCTGTTTCAAAGATAGTTTGAATAAAGGATGCAGACAATAGGAAAAGGAAGAGTTGAAATCCTCCTCCTAGTCCCCTGCTAGCTCAGAAGATAATTGACATTTGACAGGGCAGCCGTAGAACCTTCATTGCACCTGCAAAAAAACCCATCAGACCTTTTATTCATAGTTTCCAAGTTCAGAAGGGACCATTGTGATAATCTAGCCTAACCTCCTATATAAGATAGGCCACACAACTTCCTCAAAATAATGCCTAGAGCATAGCTTTCAGAAAAACATCCAATCCTGATTTCAAAATTGCCAATGATGAAGAATCCACCATGGCCATTGGTCAGTTGTTCCAGTGGTTAATTACCCTTACTGTTTAAAATCTACACCATTTCCAGCCTGAATTTATCTAGCTTCAACTTCCTGACATTGGATCATGTTATACTTTTCTCTGCTACACCGAAGAGCCGATTATCAAATATTTTTTCCCCATGTAGGTACTCAGGGGTAGTGGGTATCATAGGCAGGGGGCGGCCATGCCTCCCCAAAGAGCCTAGCATGGCCCTGCCTATGTTCCACCAGCCTCCCCTCCTCCCCCGCCTGCTGCTCCCTTCTGTGGCTGAGAGGCTGGGGCAGGCAAGATGGGACCCATAGTGCGCAAGACCACGCCACGCCACCTGTCCTCCCAGCACTGGGACCACGCTGGGCCCAGGGGTGCTCCGGCGGCGCTGCCTGCCTAGCAGTGAGACCATGCTGGGGCCGGGGGCAATCTGGCGGTGCCGCCTGCCTGCCTAGCACTGAGACCACGCTGGGGCCGGGGCCGCTCTGGTAGCACCCCCCAGTGCTAGAACCATGCTGGGGCTGGGGGCACTCCAGCAGCACTGCCTGCCCACCCCCCCAGCGCTGGGCCCGAGGGCTCCAGCCGCGTCGCCCGCCCACCCAGCATTGGGGTTGGGTGCATGCAGAGGGGCCAGTGGCCACAGGGGGGCAGTGTGCTCCGAGCTCCAGTGGGGAAGTAGAAGGGCGGGGCCTCAGGCAGAGAGGGAGGGGCCGGGGAATAGCCTCCCCCAAGGGCACCTGCACCCGCTGCCAGAGCCGGCTTTAGGAAGTGCGGGGCCCAATTCGAACAGTTTTGACGGGGCCCCGGCAGGGATGACTGAAAAAAAAAAACATAAAAAAACATGTGGGGCTTGTTCTCACCGGGCGGCACTCGTAGTCTTCGGCCGTTTGTCCTTCACTCGCTCCGGGTCTTTGGTGGCACTGAAGGACCTGCTGCCAAAGTGCTGCCGAAGACCCAGAGCGAGTGAAGGACCCGCTGCTGAAGTGCCGCCGAAGACCCGGAGCACTGCCGGGTGAGTGAAAATTAAAAAGGAGCCTCTAGCCAGGGAAGGGATTCTCGGCCACTTGCCCCCACCCCGGCAGCCCTGCCACTGGGCGCGGGGCCCTCTTAGGCGCGGGGCCTGATTCGGGGGAATTGGTGGAATTGGCCTAAAGCCGGCCCTGCCCGCTGCCCATGTAGGTACTTATAGACTACCATCAAGTCACCTCTTAACCTTTTCTTTGTTAAACAGATAGATTCAAGGAGCTCAATCGGTATAATGCATGTTTTCTAATCCTTTAATCATTCTTGTGGCACTTCTCTGAAACCTTTCCAATTTATCAATATCCTTCTTGAATTGCAAACAGCAGAACTGGACACAGTGTTCCAGCAGCAGTTGCACCATTGCCAAATACAAAGGTAAAAATCATCTCTCTACTCCTGCTCAAGAATCCTGTTTATGCATCCAAGGGTCTTATTAGCCCTTTTGGCCACAGCATCATACTTTTGGTCATGTTCAGCTGATTAGCCACCACAACCCCCAAATCTTTTTTCAGAATTACTGCTTCCCAGAATACAATCTCCTCTCTTATAAGTATGGACACTATTCTTTGTTCCTAGATGTATACATTTGTATCTGTGACCTGTCCTCTTCATTATTTACCACTCCCCCAATTTTTGTCTCATCAGCAAACTTTATTAATGATGATTTCGTTTTCTTCCAGGTCATTAATAAAAATGTTAAATAGAGCCAAGAATAGATCCCTGCAGAACCCATTAGGAACACACCCATTCATTGATAATTCCCCATTTACAATTACATTTTTAGTATCCAAACATAAATGATCAGTTAGTCAGCTTTTAATCCATTTAATGTTGCCATCTCCATTTTATGTCATGCTAGTGTTTTTTAATCAAAATCCCATGTGGTTCCAAGCCAAATACCTTACAGAAATCTAAGTCTATTACATCAACACTATTACTTTTTTATTATATTAAAGTTTGGTTGATAAAGGTATCAGATTAGTTTGACAGGATCTATTTTCCATAAACCCATGCTGTTAGGATAATAAAAATAATGCCGCCTTTAATTTTTTTTTTTTTTTAATCAAATCCCGTATCAGCTCCTCCATTATCTTGCCTGGGATTAATGTCAAACTGACAGGCCCTGTAATTATCTAGGTCATCCCATTTACCTTTTTTACCTTGAAGCAGGGACTCCTTCATCTGGAACTGAATGATCTACAGTTTATAGGCTGGGATTGGAAGAGAAATATAGTTCAATAGGGTTTCTCCAAAACTCTCATCAATATATTCTGTTTATCTAGACCAAGGATCGGCAACCTATGGCACACCTGCCCAAGGCGGCATGCAAGCTGATTTTCAGTGGCACTCACACTGCCCGGGGCCTGGCCACTGGTCTGGGGGGCTCTGCATTTTAATTTAATTTTAAATGAAGCTTCTTAAACATTTTAAAAACCTTATTTACTTTACATACAACAATAGTTTAGTTATATATTATAGCCTTATAGAAAGAGACCTTCTAAAAACGTTAAAATGTATTAGTGGCATGCAAAACCTTAAATCAGAGTGAATAAATGAAGACTCGGCACACCACTTCTGAAAGGTTGCCGACCCCTGATCTAGACAGTAGTCAACGAGAAATTTTCCGTCATTGATCAGGTCAAATTATATTTCTAGTGTGAAGGGAAACAAAAAGTTCCTTGGGGCAGGAACCATTTCTTTATTTATACAATGCCCAACACAATGGGGTCTTGGACTCCAGATGTTACTGTAATACAAGTTGTTATTATAACTGAAACGTTCTGGTGAGCTCAGCTTCACTAGAGTTTTTCCAAGATGCTCAACTGGAGTCTTACAACTAAGCACCATAGAAAAGTAAGTAACACCTCCAGCAGCATTCTTTAGGTGGATATATAAGACTCCCCAGCTGAGTATCAACAAAATGTCAAGATTATTCAGAATGGCAGATTGGACAAGACTCCGGTTTGCCTTTCTAGTTACCATTGCCTCCAAAAGAAAGGGGTTTGGAATTAGTTTCTCTTTCCATGGAAGACCCTACTGTGGTCATGAGTAAAGTTATTCTTATAGCTCCAGAAACCTGTCCATTGAAGGTAAGTTCTTCTTTCCCCAAATAACTGGGAAATAGTTCTCCTTTCATATGATTCCAATCCTCGGCATGCCTTTAGAAGGTTGTGGCATAAATGGGCATACCTGGAATTCTAAAGATATATCTCACGCATATGACGCACACACCCCATTCCTGTTCATTTCTTTCTATCCAAATGCCAGGGCATTTGGGTTCCAAAGTTGCTGCAGGCAAGATGTAAAAATCCTGCATCAGTTGGCATGCTAGGCATCTGGGCTACTATTTATGAAGAAGGAGTTACGGTCCTACTGGCATTTTGGGGAAAAGTGTATGCGCCTCATCTGAGGAAGATTTGCAAAGTAGGTTTCCATTCCTCTACTGAGGCATCCATTGATAGGAAGGAATTGCTGGGCTGGTTTCCATATAATTTCTTTAAATGACAAAGCTATATGCAGGGGAAATTCTATTTCTGTCTATTACTCTAATAATTATTCTGCTTCTCTCCCTATTTCTGTGATTCACTGCTCACTATTTCCCATTAGTAATGAATGAAAGGAGAAGCTGTGCAGCAGAATGAGAAATTTCTTACCTGATCATTGTGAGTGGGCAATCAGGCCTAATGGCTAAAACAGGAGTGAGGCCTAGTGGTTGGAGCCAGAGTCAGCAGCTCAGAAGCAGAGCTGAGGGTCAGAGACAGACTCAAGAACCAGAAGTTGAGCCAGGGGTGAGAGCCAGAGTTGGGAATAAGCAGGGAAGCAGGATTGGAGCAGGACAGGAGCAAGGCCTGCACAGTAGTAGTTGCAGTTGCAGGCATAAATCAGGGACCTGCTGCTGAACTTAAAAGCAGGCCTGCTGGTTCCCTTCAGCCAATCAGGCAGGCTGGCCATTCAGACAGTCCTACTGCAACCTAGCTAAATTCATTAATTTGTCTTGAAGCTGGGTTGGCTAGTCCTCAATCTCAGATGAAAGGAGCTCCCTCCTGACAATCATTTTCTGTATGTTAGTAGTTTCGTTCTTCATTCAATCCACCCTGGAATAGAATTTATAACAATTGAAACTTTCTCTTCAAGAAAACTTGAACATATAATTTCCTTAAGGTTATTTGCAAATTGTTTCAAGCCGTCATCTCAATGCCGATAACTGCCACTTTGGAAGAACTTTTCTGGTGGCCTGAGCTGAAGGGTGTGGCTTAATTCTGGAGCCTCCCGCACAAACACTGGACGGCCTCTGAATTCCACAGGTGGGAGATAGTACTCATTAGTGCTAAATGATGAGAGATATTGCTAAGAAATAGCCATCAGATAAGAAATGTCTCCTACGCATGTATTTAGGCAATTAATTGTCAACTGGTAGATAAGAGTTGGATGAGTAGGTATATAAAAAAGTGCTAGACAAAAAGACTAAGAAAGCAAATATTGTCACCTTGCAGGAAATACCTACCATAATTATTCCATAAAGAGTGCAAGGAGATGTTTAACAAAGCAGTAGAATGATAGCCTTCAATCCTGCAAAACATTTGTGCACATGAGCTACATTACACATGGGCTGATGATACTCAATCAGTCTTTCAGTGGGACTGTTCCCATACCTAAGGTTACCATGTTTGTTAGTGTTGCCAGGTATCAGATTGAGGTACTAGAGAACAGGATTGTAAAAGAATACTAGAGAACAAAACTTGAAGACAGATTCCTCTTTGTAAAACTGAAATGGAAAGCGGACTACCGCTATACAATGATATTCTCTTCCTGGAGCACAAAGGGAGTAAATATTACAGGGACAGATTTTCTAGTCAGAAATAGTAACTCCCTTTTCCTGCTGGCTTCTCTCTACCAATCAGGTGTTGCCTTTCTCATAGGCTACTGTTCTGCTCTAAGCAGCAGTTCCCTCTAGTACTGCTTGGTCTCCAAGGCAACTCTGGCCAGTAGAGTTAGGTAGCCATTCTCAGTAGCAGCTTCCACCTCTCTCCTTTCCATTATTGGTGCCAGAAAACAACACAACAACACTTATGTTAGCCACTGTTGTACCTGAGTGTGGTGACACCTATATCTCAGTCCCTGCTACAGCACTCACTTAATGGAGCTGGTGAACAATTCACAATGAACAATTAATTTAACAAATGGAACCCATTTTTTCTGTTTGTGAATCGTCTATGAATAGACTTCAATGTTTGCTGATTTGTCTGCTATTCATAGATTCTAGGACTGGAAGGGACCTCGAGAGGTCATCGAGTCCAGTCCCCTGCCTGCATGGCAGGACCAAATACTGTCTAGATCATCCCTGATAGACATTTATCTAACCTACTCTTAAATATCTCCAGAGATGGAGATTCCACAACCTCCCTAGGCAATTTATTCCTGTGATTAACCACCCTGACAGTTAGGAACTTTTTCCTAATGTCCAACCTAGACCTCCCTTGCTGCAGTTTAAGCCCATTGCTTCTTGTTCTATCCTTAGAGGCTAAGGTGAACAAGTTTTCTCCCTCCTCCTTATGACACCTTTTTAGATACCTGAAAACTGCTATCATGTCCCCGCTCAGTCTTCTCTTTTCCAAACTAAACAAACACAATTCTTTCAGCCTTCCTTCATAGGTCATGTTCTCAAGACCTTTAATCATTCTTGTTGCTCTTCTTTGGACCCTCTCCAATTTCTCCACATCTTTCTTGAAATGCGGTGCCCAGAATTGGACACAATACTCCAGCTGAGGCCTAACCAGCGCAGAGTAGAGCGGAAGAATGACTTCTCGTGTCTTGCTCACAACAGACCTGTTAATACATCTCAGAATCATGTTTGCTTTTTTTGCAACAGCATCACACTGTTGACTCATTTAGCTTGTGGTCCACTATAACCCCTAGATCCCTTTCTGCTGTACTCCTTCCTAGACAGTCTCTTCCCATTCTGTATGTGTGAAACTGATTTTTCCTTCCTAAGTGGAGCACTTTGCATTTGTCTTTGTTAAACTTCATCCTGTTTACCTCAGACTATTTCTTCAATTTATCCAGATCATTTTGAATTATGACCCTGTCCTCCAAAGCAGTTGCAATCCCTCCCAGTTTCTTCAACATATGTTTTGTTAACAAATTTCAGTGAATGGATTGTCCATGTACTATTCACTGGAAGCATTCCTTTGAATACTAAGTCGAATAGAAATTTTTTCATCCCTGAATTTAATTTTGTGACTGAACAAACTTAGCTATTGTCTGAAAAATTGCTTTCCAAAATGGGATTCCTATGAATAAAACATATTTTGTACAGAAGTTAATGAAAATCTAATAAAATGGGATGTAAATACAGTAAGTGTAATTCTATTTTGAAGTTGACAAAATATTCATAAATAATTTCTCACTACAATACTTATCATAAAAGTAAGCTTGCCCAGCACAAATTAAAAGCATCTGGGTGATGAATATCCTTACGTTTTAAATCTGTTTGGGGATTGGCTTAGCTTTCCCCATCATTTTGGTTTTGAAGGCTGTGAATTGGCAGAGGAATGTTGGGAATTTCTGCCAATCATATCACAGAACACTGAAAACATCAAACTGTAGTTTACTATTAAGTACCAAAGAATGAGGCACCTAAAATCTCATACCTTGATCTCAAGACAGAAGCTATGGTAAAAACAGGAAGTGGTACATTCTTGCTTTCATAGTACACTAAGGCTACAGCCAGAGTGCTGCAGCTGTGCGGCTGTAGCACTTCAGTGTGGATACTTACTACAGCGACAGGAGGGGTTCTCCCATTGGTGCAGTAAATCCATTTTCTCAAGAGGCGTTAGCTAGGTTGTAAGCAGAGTCTGAATGAGCTCTCCCCTGACACCCACCCTGCCTAGGTGCTCAGCATGATGGGATTGCTTGCCCAAATGGTCACTTTTGGCTGGTATGGGATCCCCAGTCTCCCTGTTTCTGGGGCAGGAGTAATAAAGGGTTGTTATCCTTGTTGTGTGAATCAAGGGCAGCAGAACTGTACTTGGCATTTCCCAATTGCGGGACTCACCCTCAACTAAATGACACTCACTAGCAGGGCCGGCTCTAGGCACCAGCACAGCAAGCAGGTGTTTGGGGTGGCCAACGGAGAGGGCTGCACCTCCGGCTCTTTGACGGTGGGTCCCTCTGTCCCTCTTGGAGGAAAGGACCTGCAGCTGAATTGCCGCCGAAGAACAAAGCGGCGGCAGTAGAGCTGCCGCCAATCATAGCTTTTTTAAATTTTATTTTATTTTCGCCGCTTGGGGCGGCAAAAACGCTGGAGCCAGCTCTGCTCACTAGGCAGGGGACATGGGTTCCAAAGCCCAGTGAGTTGAGAGAGGGTGGGGACAGGTACTTGTACCTGGTGATGTGGGCCTTGCCTAAGGGCTAACACACCATTTGACCATTCCTCTCTCCACTGTGTAATAACAGCGCTAATTGAGAGTCTTGTTACATGCTGCAGAGCTGAAATCACTGATACCTAGGCCTACATATTAGACCTGCTTTGGGACAGTGTCTCTGACGCAAGCGACTGCTCAGTGTGCACCAGCAGTAAGTCTCCCCCACTAATAGCTGAAATCACTGAGAGCTGTGTTAAGTGGAGGGCCCTGAAGACATCTTGGCGCGGCCAGCAGGATGGCTGGTGGAGAGGCCTGGTGAGGGGCCAGCAGGGTGGCTGGCAGAGAGTGCCGAGCAGAACCCTGTAGAGAGAGGTGGTGAGTGAGTGCCCAAGCAGTGGAGCAAGTAGGGTGCCTCCTTATCACCCCTTCCACCCAGGTGGGAGGTAGACTGTACAGATGCACCTCTGAACTCTGGGTCTGCACTGTCCAAGGACCACAACTGTGAGTGGGGTGCAGAGAAGGGGAGGGCATGTTAAAGAGACTTAAGGGTTGCTGGACTTAAGAACCTGAGAGTGAGGGGAGAAGGACACTGTCCAACTTACTTGGGGGTGGGTCTTTTGCTCATGGTTTATGTTTATAAACTTTATTTGTGGTGTTTCCCCAAATTAATGCCACATTATTTCCCTCCTTTTAGTAAAAGTTTTTTGCTACACTCAGACTCTGTGCTTGCGAGAGGGGAAGTACTGCCTCTTAGAGGCGCCCAGGGGGTGGTGTGTAATTGTCCCAGGTCACTGGGTTTGGGCTCAAGCCAGTTTTGTGTTGTATTGTTGAAAAGGAACCCCTAGATACTGAACCTGGCCCTTGTTGCTGCCAACTCTGACTGGCAGAAGAGTTATAGTGGACACTTACAACAGCAACAGGAAGGGTTCTCCCATTTATGCAGTAAATCTGTCTTCCCAAGAGATGTTAGCTAGGTCAACTGAAGAATTCTTGTCTACAAAGGGACTTGGGTCGTCTTGACTACATTGCTTATGGGTGTTGGATTTTTCACACCTCTGAGCAACGTAGCTAGGTCAATCTAATTTTCTATTGAAGACCAGCCCTAAGACTGTAAGTTTCCTGGTCTTCCAGGATACTATACACAGTCACTTTTTTCTTGAAAATTTATGTCCTAGTTCTATAATTATCTCTAACACAACTTGGAGAAAAGAACTCCATATTATGTGTTCTCTGGAAAGAGTTTTAATTTGAAAGACAATGCTCGGTTCTTGGGGTACCCTATGCTGTGGCCTCTTAGTGGGACAACTGTAAAAAGGCAAAGAGAAAAACATATAGAACACTGAAGTAGGATCAGTATAATGTAAACACAGTCACATTAATGCAGAGAGGAGGTATCTTAAGTTACTGAGATCTCACATTTCATATTTGACAGTAAGACAAAACACTAGATGATTATACTGCCAAGAATTAGGATCACTTCTTCCATTTGTATTACTAGTGTAGTGCCCCCTATCCATCCACTTACCTCCTTTAGCACCAATCTCCTTTCGGGTATTGATGGACAGGCCTGGGTTCTTCTGGATCCCGCCTCCCACTAGGCAGGTGCAACTTCTTTATTTTCTTCCCAGAATTTATTTGGCAGTGTCTCCATCACCCTCACTCCTTCCTGGCAAGGTCACCAGGGCAGCTTGGGAGGAAAATTCTAACCACTGTATAACCCCCACTTACTTGCCAAACAGTTGGAGAGTTTATTTTTTATATTCCCAAGAAATAATAGAAACACATACAATATATTCAATACATAATTGTATTAAACAGGAGGTAAATATAATATAAGTGGGTAAAACACTATTATCAGGGTCACCAGTGCCCATGCTGATAATACTCATGAATTTCCCCAGTGAGGTGACCTGATATAGCAAATGTAAAAATTAGTGTCCCATTGGTACGCGTACTTTGTAGGGGCCCTCGATGACCTATGACCACATCGTCTGTGCAGCAGTTAGCAGCTTGGTTGACTTGGTTCAGTACAGCCCAGACGACTGACATGTGAGATAAGATGGTAAATCCCTCCACAGGTGTAATAGGAGCAGGTAATAAAATCCCCAAACGCTTACCCCTGGCTTGAGGCAAAGTTCAGGGAATAGGGTGTCTCCCAAACAATTTCCCTGACTAGCTAACTAAAAGATGGGGACTCATAGCTCTGAGAATGATACTCAGGTTCAGAGGTGGCTCTGGACTCCTCAGTCACTGTAGAGAGGCTGATAATTAAGATTTTGTCATGGTTATTTTTAGTAAAAGTCAGGCACAGGTCATGGGCAATAAACAAAAATTCACAGAAGCCTGTGATCTGTTGCTGACTTTTACTAAAAATAACTGACAAAATGGGGCTGAGGAGGGGATGAGAGCCCGAGCCCTGCTCCAGGAGTGATGCAGGGGGGTGGGGCGGTTGTCCATCACCCACTGCAACTGCAGCTGACAGCTCCGGGGTCCCCCTCCCATCACCACCACCCATGGCAGCTGGGAGCTGTGGAGTCCAGCTGGCTGACAGCTCCAGCCCCCACTGCCCTGGGGCTGAAGTGGAAAATGTCATGGAGGTCTCTGGAAGTCATGGAATCCATGACTTCCGTGACCTCTGCGACATAATCTTAGCATTACTGATGATCACTGCTGGCAGGCATCCTCTTCATGCAGGAGTCAGGCTGTTTCTGCTGCCAGGATTTCCCCTCACCAAAAAGAGGGGCGGGGCTCTGGGTGCAGAGGACAAAACTGTACTAAAAATCCAAACTTTAGCCTCTAATGCAGGCTGAGGAACACTCACAGCAGGGGGCAGTGCTGGACTAGTAGCCAGAGCAGAGCTGGCCAGGTGGTGAATGATTTTACCTGGGGAGCTGGAGGACTAACTCAGCCTGGCTAGAGCGGGGCGGATTTTCTCAACAAAATTCTACAAACTGAGAGTCACCTTGAAGAGGGAAAGGCCCAACCTGAGGGATATTGCTTCCAGGTCCCCAGAGGCCAGTTCTCAGGGGGAACCCTGTGTGAAAGGTTCCCCCCAGGGTGTCACCTGAACTGGGGTACTATTGAGCCCTCTGACCCGCCAGACTGGGCTCCCTCTCACACTGTGCTACTGTGAAAAGCTGCAGATACGGTCCCGGTCTTACACTTCCACCAGCATACACACAGGTAGGGACACACCCAGTTACATGCAGGCTCTCTGACAAGCCACTGCACGAACCAACAGTAGAAAGGCTAAAGCCAAGGTAATTCTCAGCTCCCCAGGCACACACCTCCTCTGGAGCATAAACCCAAAATTATACCATCTTGTACTGAACAGGGAACTGTATAGCGTAAACTCATAGAGTCCCCCACCCAATGTGGAGAGGAATATGCAACAGCCTTTCTGAGCTAAGATTCCCACGCACTTCACTCAAAACTCACTGATTTAGATTAAAACATAAAATAAATTTATTAACAACAAAAGATAGATTTTAAGTGATTATAAATGATAGCAAACATTAAAGCAGATTACCTAGCAAATAAACAAAAACGCAACCTAAGCTTAATATATTAGATAGCCAGTTAATTAATAGCAGATTCTCACCCTCACTGATGGTACAGGCAGACTTGTAGATTCTTAAGGTTCAAGCTGCATTAGCTTTATAGCTTGGGTTTCTCGGGTCTTCATACACAGGCTAGAAATCTTTTTAGTTTGGATCCAGCACTTTCCCCGGTTCAGTTCTTGTTCCTCATGTGGTTCCTGGAGTCTTCTCATGTGTAGAGTGAAGAACAACAGATGATGATACTCTGTGCCTTATAAAGCTTAAGCATATGTCGGGAATCCTTCGTTTCAAAACTTGGTTCCCAGACCGGTTTGTGAAAAAAATACTGACATCCCAAGATGGAGTCCAGAATCATGTGGCCTGGTCACATGTCCTTGTAGAGTCACAGAAGCCATTACTTACAGGCTGCATTACTTACATGCATACAAATAGGATAATCACATTCAGTGAATCATAATTTTTCCAATGACACCTTACATGACCCATTTTGCATAAAATATGTAATAATTATGTTATAATCATATTATGATAATATCACTATGAAGAATATGGGGTGCAGTGTCACACCCTGCATGCAGGTTTAGGGTTCACCATACCAGTCTTTCCCTTTCTGTGGCTGGCTCTAGACTACTCCCAAAATGGCTTCTCTCCCACCCCACATAGGGCTCCCAAGAGAGGGCATCTCATTTCCTATTGGTCGGGCTAGCTCTTCTTCCCTGGCTTTCCCTTGTCAATCCTTTGACTGTCCCCCCTCCTCCGAGCAGGCATGCCTGCAATCCTCCCCCAAGCCAACAGGGCCCCTGTTGTTCTAAATAGTCTCTCTTCTCTCTCCCTCTGGGTTGCCTGACAGACTCTGAGTTTGCCGTTGGCTCCCCCTCCCTACCAGGGACAGCGTGCCCCTCCCAGAGTTACCTGCACACAGGGACCTAGGTGAGCTCCTTGGCCTTGGTTACTAGTCTTCTAAAGTAACATCTGATTAGCTGCTGTGTTTTATTACTAAAAGCTGGGGTGATGGGAGAGCTGCTGAAACATTACCTTTATTCTCCCAGCTGCTTTCCAAAGTACCTTATGGAAGAAAGTGTCACATTTCATTAAACTATATCATCCATATCCCACAAAGGGTTTGGAGATAATTTATAAATCTCATAATAATTTTCTACGCTACTCCATTTTTCATTCTTTTTAAGTTGCATGGTAATACTTTTTCAAATGCTTCTAAAGACCTTTGTTCAGCTGGATCCTTGGGCTGGTGTATATTGGCATGGTTCCATTGAAGTCAATGGAGCGTTGCCATTTTACACCGAGTGAGGGTCTGGCCCATTATTTACAGTAGATTTAAGCATTCAATTTCTGTGTCAGCAGTTAGCACTCTGTTAATTTGAATTGACTAGGTTACACTACCTATCAGCTGTGCCTAAGGAAAATGCATATTGTCATTCTTTTCAGTCTCAGCATACCTCTAAATCTGGGGTTATCTTATTTTTTACAGTTAATTGTACACACAAGAACTCTTGAAACTCCAGATGTATGAAGCGTTATATATGCTAAGGATAAGCTCCCATCACTATAAATTTTTCCCTCCACTAGTTTTCACTGTGTGCTTCATTTTGGCTGCTTGTCACTCATTAGAAGGGTCAGTGAAACATTTGGTTCTTGAAGGGTTCAGTGCTATATTACATGTGGTGTAAACATATTATAGGAGGTGTAAACACTAGTAAAGCAATAATTTATGGTGAATTATTGCAGACTGCAATTTTCTTAACTTTTTTATTCACATTTTTAATGATTTTTTGTACTCCTGGGATTGATCATAAATGGTTTCCTGTGAGTATTCGATACTCATTATACAAAATTCTAGCTCTGTTGCTTAGTTGTGATTGGTAGCAGAAGACAGAAGAAGGTGGTTTGTCTGCTCCCTGATGGGACAGCCGTAACTCTGAAGCCTGAGAAAGTCATGGAAACTATGAATCTCTCAGAGGGAGGTAGTAGTTTAGGGAGAGACAATGAGCAAGGTTAGGAAATTTCAGAAGTGAAAAGTGGATGAGGCGGCTCAGTGCGGGCCCCTCCCTGCACACTTGTGTCTCTGTGCAGGGCTCAGCCACAACTGATGAAGAGTACAGGCACTGCTATAGGTTACTGATAGACTGTGCTGCTGGTGCTTGGCTCCCCAAAGTGGCATTGGCTCAATTCAGAGATAGAGCCCACTCTGCACCCTTTCCAAGGGTGGTAGAGCTTCCACTCAGTGTGTGCTCCCAGTCGGTCTCAGGGGGATTTATCACTGAGTCAGCCAAAATCTGAAACTCCTCGTGCTGCTCAGTTTCTCTTCCCCACACACCCACAATCTGGCCAGTGGCTTAAAGCCATAAGTTTGTCCCAGGTGCAATGTGCTTCTAGGACATCTTAAGTTTCAGCAATATTTTACTATGTGAGTCTACACTGTGAAAACCTTCTGCTCTCCAGGAACTGGTACCAGATTGTAATTTGAGGTCCCACAGCATAATAAGGTTGAAAAAATACATTAAACAGAAAAAGCTATACACATTATGATTTGCCTAGGCAATAGAAATTACTCTATTTTAACTCCTGACATCATTTAAGCTCCTTGGAGCTGGAACCTTGTCTTCTAATCAACAGTAAAACATCACATACACCTTTGCTGCTATATAAATAAATAATAAAAAATAGAAACTATTATCCACAATGCTCAGTCATCCTATACAATCTGAATAGAGGTCTTCATGTCCACATACTCTATATTTAGCTCACAATAACGTTTCAGTAAATTTGGTCTTACAGTTCATACTAGTGGTTGGTATGACAGCTTGGTTAGCATATGATCAGCATTGTTCCTGGTAAACTCTCTAGAAATAGGCTGTGTTGGATGTATGTCACTGGAACAAAGTGTGCCGTGTTTGAATTTGCATCAGTAATATTTCATGCTACACCTTAAACAAAACACATCAAACAAACAAACAAACAAAAATCCCACAACCCATCCATTTGTGTAAGAGATTAGGTACATGTCTAAGTACCATTCAAGGATCACAGTCTCTGGACACAATGCTCAGAGCTGCTTTGGGCTATTTAATGAAAGTGCCTGGACATTTGCTGCTTGCATAATGAATGAGATCTCTTTATGTTGGACTCTCTCAAGATCCACAACCTAGGGTACCCATGATCCTGATGCTCCCAAACCTCCGATTTACCCAGCTGAACTGGAAGTAAGTCCTACAGCTGTAAAAGTTTCCTTGACATAAAATACATAACATGCCTCCTTAGAGATTTCAGCACCAACTTCTGTTGAGTCTGAACATTAAGAGGAGAGAAGGAAGGAATTTTTAGTAGCAGATAGCACAACGTATTATGTTATTAAATGACAGGGTGCTAACTATGGTTGTTATTTTAAGGAAAAGATATAGCAAAAAGCTATAGCACAACATACATAGAGCAGGAAACTAGAGGAATTGCTGTAGAGTTGTTTATGCACCATCTCAACTTTGCATTATTGTACATTACTAACATATACAGTCAGGAGAGAATCTTGCTGTTGTAGAGGGCTCAATTATGCATGCTTTAGAACCCAAGTATTCTGCTCAGCAGAGCATCTGGAATCTCTGCAAAGGGTAAAGGAATCCTTTCCCTTAGACAGACTGCAATCCTGGCTGCAGTCCTGCTCTACTAATGGCAAGAGTAGATTCTACCTCCTTGTTGGGTAAGGACCTGTGGATCTTCCCCCTGTGTTGGAATGCATCCCTGTATTCACACTATACACACTATTGAAATAATCTTTGTAGAAGGCATGCCTTTGGAGGTATCATTTGAAAACTCATAACTTGCTGATCAGTAATATCAAGTTAAAATGCATATAGTGACATTATATGTAAAGATATAAACATAAGCTGAAATCATGACTGAAGTATGTTTTCCAGATAAGTCTAAGGAATGGTTAAACCAATTTCTCAAAGACAAAGGGCAAGCTGACACCCTACCCAGGTGTCAACAAAGCTGATGGGCCATTGCCTACCAAGTGGCCATTCTTTGGAAAGAAATGAGTCTGTGGCAAAGAGATCTGCATCTTAGCAAAGAAACAGCATGGAATCTCCTTCCTTCATCAGAATGCCCATCTCCTGGTTCTTAGCTGGAAATGCTTTTGAAAGAGAGCCTAAAAAACTACATAAAGTGGGGGCAAACACCCAAAGACGCCCTCTCCCTGTCTGTTTCTGGCATTGTATCTAAGAAGACAAAGGAAAACAGCCTTTGGACTTGGGGAGAAGGGGTCCTGACCTAAAGAGTTTGGTCAGTAATGCAGTTGGAACCATATGGATTCTTTTTACTCCTGTAGATTTTATTATGTTTGTGTTTTGTTTTGTTTTGTTCTGTTGCGGGGGGAGGGGGATAGAGGGATGATTATTGCCTATGTTTAGAGAATGTTAGGTGTAACTGGCTCTCATGCACCCTTCCTAAACTCCCTTGCAAAATTCCCGTTTGCTGTTCATGTTCATTAGCTCCTCTGGTATCTTAGAAACTGGCTTTTTAAACCCCTGTTCTCCCTGAGTAGTCCCACCCTGGGTTAACAGTTAATGGATCCTAAAGGGATTAGGGACCAGAGCCTAGTTAAGTAGCTCTTCGCTTTGCTTAGAGTTCTTATAATCCTCTTAGAAATATCTGTATGCCCCTCAAACTCTGCATTCATACTGTGTCCAGTACAGGAGCACATTACTGTAGGTATAGGAAGACCAGAGTTGAAAGCCATCTGGAAAAGATCTGTAACTGCAGCAGGGACTGGTTAATAAAACAAAGACATCTGAAACAAAAAACCAAGTAAAGAATGTCCCCATTGATTAGAAAGTGAAAGGAAATGTAAAACTAATTTCCTGCTGCCTCTCCGCAGGCATAGTACATAATATATGTGGCTATTTACTTACAGAGAACAAAACTGCTGACAGAATATCCTGCATTCACATTCATGGAACTGTTTAAATCTATTTGGAACATCCCTGTACCTGAAATATTTAATCTTTCAGTGTTAATTTCAATATGTAACAGCCTAGCACAGCACTGTTAAATGCACACAGAATTGCTGTTATTTAGAACCCTGTTGTTTCTGATAATTATCAGCTAGAAAGTGTGCTTAAGTTGAGTACCAGGAAGTCTTGTGTTTATGTCTCCTTAATGAGAGAAATGCACCATACTAGAGTTAAGTGATTATGATGATAAGCTGCTTCCTGCTGTTTGACCTGTCGAGAAAGAGCTATAGAATCATAATCAGGAAGAATCAGATATCCTAGAGCATATTTAAAAAAAAAAGAATATGAATGGAACCTCCCTGACACCTGCAAAAAGGTTTTTAAAGTAGATCTGAAGAACTTTTATGGAATACCCTTAAACTGTTGCAGGAAAACTCACGCAGATACAATATGTGTCTATATACACCTCTACCCTGCTATAACATCACCCGATATAACATGAATTT
This sequence comes from Trachemys scripta elegans, assembly GCF_013100865.1. NCBI lineage: Eukaryota > Metazoa > Chordata > Testudines > Emydidae > Trachemys > Trachemys scripta. The sequence goes on from NC_048298.1 coordinate 59,526,332, forward strand.
GGATATAATGCAGTAAAGCAGCACTCTGGGGGGAGGGGCAGGGCTGTGCGCTCCGGCGGATCAAAGCAAGTTTGATATAACGTGGTTTCACCTATAACACGGTAAGATTTTTTGGCTCCCGAGGACAGCGTTATATCAGGGTAGAGGTGTATTTATATGTGGGGGAAGTATGATCTTGGGAGTAAGCCATAGTACTGGGACTCTGGAAAACTGGATTCTAGTCTCAGCTCTTCCACTGACTTCTTGTGTGACCTTGAACAAGCCACTTACAGAGCTGAGTGAAATTCAGAGGACCAGTAAAAGGCCTTTGCTTCACTCAAGTTCTGCTTAAGTTTTATTTTGAGAGCAAGAAAAGTTTCAGTGGAATACATAGATGATGAAAACTCATTATTGTTAATGTGAATGGCTGGTTTAATTCCCCTGCCCATCATGCTGAAATTTTATGCTTTGCATCATCCTTTGTGGACTGCTGAGCTCTAGTTTATAAACTGTATTTTGAGTGCATGCCCTTTGATGAGCCAGATACTGAAAAGAAAGCTGTGAGAGTCTCTGTCTAATGCATATTTCTTTTTACATTTTCTTCTGGAGATAATGTCTTGATTGTAAATGATTTCTTTGTTGCTAGTACGGTATATTAAACATCAGTTAATGTGGCTTTTAACTAAATGCCAATAAGACATTAAAGAGGAACTTTCATGCTGGAGAAAACTAAAATGTCTCAAATTTAAATATGAGTTAATTTCATATTCATGGGGTTTTAGATTTCTCCCTGCCTGTTTTGTTAATAATTAACAGTTGTATTTCATCAGGAGATTATCAGTCTTGCGAGGTACCAAAACTTACTTAGCTTAAAGTTGTTTTTGTTCCTTGCAAGTGTTGCATGATTTCTCCACATTTCATTTGCTATAGCAACTATAATAGACTCTTGCTGTCCAGCTGATAGTAAGCAGTCATTTTCTCATGGCATGAGAACATTGTAGTAACCTTGCTGTATACATAGTGCACACCACTTGTGCAGTTATCTCTAGGAGAGTGATTACTTTGATAGGCATGTGCAGGTTCAAACAGTCTTTTTGAATGGTAGAAAAGCCCTTTCAATAAAGAAATAAACCCTGTCTGCTATGCTACCATTATAGCATGCCACCATCATCCAGGCTATTCACAGTCCTACTGAACAGTGGCTTGTTTTATTCAATAAGAAAAAGAAATAAAGCTGGTACCACTGAAGGATCTCTCTTTCACTGCAGAGATCTTTCCATGGGCAGGTTAAGCTGTTTTGGGCACAGATTATGCTGGCAGGGCAGTGCGGAGCGTCCACACTATGCTAGACAATCTGACTCAAGAAAAGCCTAAGAACCTGATTCTCATTTACATTAAGGTCCCTTTGCACTGCTCCGGCATCCACTTTAAAACCCCTTTATGCTGCCAGAGTGGTATAAAGGGGCGTTAGCATAAAAGAGAATCAGTTCCATAAATACTAAATACTTCAAATAATCTAAGCTAGTCAACATGGAAGCAGAATGCTGAGAGAGATTATTATCCACTTGCTCTTGTGAAAACTTCTTCCACTTCTGAGCAAGCAGGTGCAGAGGAAGACACAGTTTTCCACACCATTTAATTTCTGCAGTGCCATTCTTCAGGGGGAGGAAAGCTGTGGTGTGGAGGCTCTGCACCTGTCATGCATCATGAGGGTTTCTCTGTGCCTCTTCCAAATAGGCCAGTACAGAATGACCCGGTGAGGGTGTGATGGGTCGCTGGGTGCTGAGGACTTTGAATCACTCTGTTACCCCTCTGCCTTCAGCAAGAGAGACTTGCTTGTGCTTAACTGGGTGTCCCTGAGACCTTCAACCTGTTAGCCACCCAAACAATCTCCTCAGGGCTCTTCCAGCCCTTATGTTGCCTTGCAGGTTAACAATAGTTACACCCCAGTCCCTGAACCCCTCTGAAGCATTCCCCTGTAGTGTTCAGCCACTGATCCACTGAAACACCAGATCTGCTGTCTCCTGGGTAACAGTACACATGCTAGCCTGTTGGATTCAACTGAGAATCAGTTCCTATATAACATCACAGCACTGAGATATGTTTATAGTGAAAACAATCATAAGTTTATTATCAAAGGCTAAGATTTAAGAACTAGTGAGTAAGGATAATAGGAACAACAAACTTAGACTAACCATCTGTCTAAAAGCAATCTTATCTCACCTAAATGTCCTTTATAGTGCTTCCAACCAGGGCAGGTTGGGATTCAGTTTTCATTAATGTAATCGCAGTGCCCAGTTACTTCCTCAGGCGCTGAATAAAGGGGTGTCCTTTTGCCTTCTCCTTATATTCCCCAAAGTTCATTGTTTTCCACCTGAGTCAGGATGACAACCTGTGGTTTATTCCTCAGTGTGCTGACTCCATGTTGTCTTCACATCCTCCTGTTGACTTTGGATGTAAATGATGTTTCCATTCTGTTGACTTACAATGCTTAATTTACATGTGAACTATGGTAGACAGATGAACATACTTCCTCTCTCTGGCAGAAACCTGTTTGTTAACCCCGCCTTGATTATATATACACACACACACACACAACTTCTTACATAATGTCATTGTGAAATGTATGTACAGAGTCTAATGTTCCGCATGATTCTAGCTTCCATTTAAGACTTCACACAGTATTCTTTGTGGATAAATGCTATGAAAGCAATATGCTAGATATAGTGAGTTTGTTAGGGCCATTAGGAGTTGCTGTTACAGAACAGTGAACCCTTTGCCAGTTGGCATTGAGGGTTCTTGGAGTCACAGAGGGCAGGGCAGGGGAGATGCTGCTGATTCCACATAAGCTTGGATCCCATGGTTCAAAAGCCTCAAATAAGTACTACATTGTAGATCTGAAGCCTGCCTGCAAGTATGAGATGGTGATACGTTCTATCCCATGCACCCCTATTTACTACCTACCACAAAGCCCGATTACTCAAGATTTATACAGGGAGAGGTAAGTTTCTCTCTTAATACAGAAAGTCCCAACACATAAATAAAATACTATAATGACAGCATTTAAAATACAATCCTTGTTTAACAAAATTGTTACAAGTGACGGTATTGAAAGTTGCATTGCTAAAAAAATCTACACACACACACACACACACACACACAAATATAACCTGCCCCTAAAAAGTCCTAGGATAAGCATTAATTTGTCCATTAGCAAATGGTAAAGCAATAATGCAAATAATGGTAAAGTGCCATCAAAAATCCGTTATAAACATTCCTGGTTCAAAGTATCAAATACTTTCCTGTTGTAAAAAGCAACAGAGGGTCCTGTGGCACCTTTGAGACTAACAGAAGTATTGGGAGCATAAGCTTTCGTGGGTAAGAACCTCACTTCTTCAGATGCAAGAAGTGAGGTNAAGAGAGTAATTTAACATGGAGTCAGTCAACAAGAACATGTTAGCCTTTGACAGCTTTATTTTCTGATCTTCTGTTGCTGCAGTTCCTGTGGGGAAATCGTTCCCAGAGAACTCCTTTCAAGCCTCTGAAAAAAGTAGCTACAGAGAATAAATATATGCTCTCATCTCAATATGGTACTAAAGGCAATCTCAAAGAAAAATAGCTCCATATCCATATCCTACAGTGGATAATACACTACTTGAAAGCAACCAGAGAAATACTACAACAGGAAAGTATCAGAGGGGTAGCCGTGTTAGTCTGAATCTGTAAAAAGCAACAGAGGGTCCTGTGGCACCTTTGAGACTAACAGAAGTATTGGGAGCATAAGCTTTCGTGGGTAAGAACCTCACTTCTTCAGATGCAAGAAGTGAGGTTCTTACCCACGAAAGCTTATGCTCCCAATACTTCTGTTAGTCTCAAAGGTGCCACAGGACCCTCTGTTGCTTTTTACAGATTCAGACTAACACGGCTACCCCTCTGATACTTTCCTGTTGTAGTATTTCTCTGGTTGCTTTCAAGTAGTGTATTATCCACTGTAGGATATGGATATGGAGCTATTTTTCTTTGAGATTGCCTTTAGTACCATATTGAGATGAGAGCATATATTTATTCTCTGTAGCTACTTTTTTCAGAGGCTTGAAAGGAGTTCTCTGGGAACGATTTCCCCACAGGAACTGCAGCAACAGAAGATCAGAAAATAAAGCTGTCAAAGGCTAACATGTTCTTGTTGACTGACTCCATGTTAAATTACTCTCTTTTATACATTATGGATAATATGGAGGTTTGTAACTAGTGTACAGATATGTTTGTAAAAGATTATAATTTAGAGATGCTCCCTCAAAAGGGACAGTTATGAATATAGGAATGTGGAGATGTGCCCTAGAGGCGGGTGGGGTGGAGGTGGGAACACCACATGGCTTTGTGTAGCAGTTCATCACAGTAGCGCTTCAGTTTGTTTTATTAAAGTTGTATTCCTTTCTCATTCACTGCTTTGTCATTTAATGAACCCCAAGATTGTTCCATGGTGTCAGAAATGCTGAATGAGAAAGAAACTGCAGTCATTTTGAAGTTAACTCTTGTGTTTGCAACTGAAAGCAGAGATAAAGGGAGGCACCAGAGAAGCACATGGAGCACCAGGCACAGAGGCTTTTACATGTATTTGATGAGCACAATAGTAGCTTGACTAGCTTAAGAAGGTGAAAAAGCCAAAAATGGATGTGTTGCAACCTCCATCCAGTCTGCAATTGTCAGGCAATGTAGCAGAAAACATTCAGACAGATTTGAATTATATTTAGCAGCCTGAGGGGCAGAAGTGAAAAATGATAAAGTTATATCATCTATCTTTTTGCATGTTGTTGGGGAGGACGCATTGGATATTTATAACAATTTTAAATTTGAATAAGGGGAAACCATGAAGTTAAGTAAAATACTGACTAAATTTGAGGAACACTGAATGCCAAAAAGGAATGAAACCTTTGAGACACAAAATTTTTTCACATGCATGCAAAAAACTGATGACACCATAGAGCACTATGTCACAGAATTAAGGAAACTCAGTAAAACTTGCGACTTTGGTGAGCTGACAGTCTCTGGTCAAAGACAGAATAATTTGTGGCATTGAAGACAATGTGTTAAGAGAGAAACTGCTCCATGAAGGAGACTTAACTTTAGAAAAAGGTCTCCGAAGATGCAGGGCAGCAGAAATTGTGAAAGCACAAGCCAAAAAGATGTATTCACCAGAAGGGATTATCCATGTACTAAGTACAAAAGAATCAAGCCAAAATAGGTCAAACGTGGAATCAGTTTCTGTGGAAAAGAGAGGAACCACTTGCTATGAAAACCAGTACTAAGGGGAAGATTGGGTACAGATGGTCACGTGGAAGGTGTGGATCGCAGCGTGGCCTCAAACTGTGTTGCCTTTGGGAAACTCTGTCATAAATGTGAGAAAAATAATCATTTTGCAAAGTTCTTCAGATCCCAAATGCAGAAAATTCAAGTGCATTCAGTTAAAGACAATGTGGTTGAGGAGTTTTTCATAGATATAATAGGGTCAAGCAAGCCTGAAGAGAGGGACTGGCCTATGAAATTGAATGGAACAATTATTCCACTGAAACTGGACATAGGAGCTCAGGTTAATATTCTGTCCAAACAAGATGATGAGAGACTAATAATAAGACCAAAACTGGGACCAACAAAAATAAAAGTAATTGGTTATTCTGGAACAAATATACCAGTGAAGGTGACACAAATTTTAGGCCTGGCTTCATGTGAGAAACTCAATTTGGTAAAACAGATGCTCTCACTACCATATCATATTGAACATGGCTATGAGGCACTCTTCTGGGGATATCATGACCTGTTTCAATGGTTGGGTTACTTGCAGGGTGAACATACAATCTGGATAAACAAGCAGGTCTCCCCAGTTATCCATCCATGTGGAAAGGTGCCATTTGCACTCTGTGATAACTCAAGGCTGAGCTTGCAAGGATAGAAACAATGCAAGTAATACAAAAAATTGAGGAGCCAACAGAATTGGTGAGCTCCCTAGTCATTGTGGAGAAAAGTAATGGCCGCTATGCATATGCTTAGATTCCCAGAGACCTCAACAAGGCTGTAAAAAGAGAACATTCCAAACTACCAATCAGAGAAGAGATTATGGCTCAATTTGCAAATGCTCAATATTTTAATAAATTGGATGCATCCTCAGGTTTTTGGCAGCTAAAATTTACTGAAGGAAGCTCAAAACTATGCACATGTAATACCCCATTTGGAAGGTACAGATTCTTACACTTACCCTTTGGCATAGTTTCAGCACAAAACCATATATATGATCTATGACCATATTAATGGTGTTGACACCTGAATGGATGACAATGGGCTCAATGAAACAGGAGCATGATCATAGACTTTGGGAAGTCCTGGATGCAACTACCGCTGCAAACTTCAAATTAAGTAGGGAGAAATGTGTTTTAGGGGTTACAGAACTGACTTTTGTTGGGGACATTATTTCCAATGAAGGTGTAAAACCTGATAAGAGGAAGATTTTAGCCATTGAAATGATGCCACGTCCCCAGTCAAAGAAAGATGTCCAGTGGTTCCTGGGAATGGATAATTATCTTAGAAAATTCATACCTAACCTATCTACCAAAGCAGCAGCTTTGAGAAAACTTCTAGAGAATAAAAATGAATGTTTCTGGGGTGCAGAACAGGAGGAATCATGGGAAGAGTTAAAACAATAACTGATACAAGAACCAGTGTTGAAATTCTATTCACCAGGAAGGCCTGTTTAAATCTCAGCAGATGCTTCACAGTCTGGGTTAGATGCAACAACAACAAGGAGTCTGGTGGGTTAGGTGCAGTGATTTTACAGAAATATGACGATTGTTGGCAACCAGTGGCATATGTATCCAAATCACTGACTGAGGAAGAAACCAGATACTCACAGATCAAAAAGGCACTTTTAGGAATATTGTTTGCCTGTCAGAAATTCAATCAGTATATTTATGCATAGACAGTGGAAGTTGAAATGGATCACAACCTGATAATATTATTTAGCAAATCGCTAAATGACTGTACTGTAGGGATTCAAAGAATGGTCATACAGCTGCACAAATATGATTTGATTGTGACCTAAGTTCCCTGTAAGCTGTGCAGCCATGCAGCAGCCTATTTAGCACCGCACAGGCGCTTAGAGAACCCACCCAGCCGGGACCTGCTGTGGCCATGGGAGGGGAGGCCCGAACCCAGCCCCAGCCTGGATCTGCTGCGGCAGGCGCTAATTGGTCCAAATCCTCACATCAATTTGGGCATTGTTTGGTTCGTATTCTCACGCCTCATGGTGGAGAGAGCTGATTGGTTTAGAGCCGAGAAGGAGCGCGGACTATCAGGCACCTCCAGCCAGCCCGCCCACTCCAAGACGTAATGTGTGCTAGAACTTGCAATCTGCGCTGGCTCACATGCCCTGACCCCAGAGAGAAGGCTTTGTGATTGGTTCTCGTTGGGCGATGAAATGTTATTGCTAAGGTAGAGGCTGCCGTGGTGGGGAGAAGCTCCTCTCCCCCTAGCCCAGGTGCTGTTGTGGGGAGAGAGAACTGGGGGGAGTCTTCTCTCCCTGCCAAAAGCACCCTCCTACATCCCAAACTCCTCATCCCTGCCCCCACTCCACAGCCCACACCCCTAGCCAGAGCCCTCACCCCTGCATCCCAACCCTCTGCCCCAGCCCTGAGCCCCCTCCCACACTCCGAACCCCTTGACCCCAGTCCCACCACATGAATTTTGTTACGTGCACTACAGTGGCGTAGCCAGGTGGAGGGAAGAGGGGGAGTGGGGGAAAAAAGGCGCCACCCGCTGCAGCGCTTTTACTGATGGGGCAGCGCTCCGGGTCTTCGGCAGCACCTCAGTGGCGGGACCTTCACTCACTCTGCAGGTCTTCGGCAGCATTTCGCCGATGAAGCTTCAGTGCCACTGAAGACACCCGAAGCAAGTGAAGGTCCCGCCACCGAAGATCCGGAGCGCTGCCCCGTCAGTAAAAGCACCGCAGCGGGTGGCACCTTTCCCCCCCGCTACTCCTGGGTGAGTAAAATTAAAAAGGCGCCACTTGTGCTCGGTGGGGGAGCAGCCACTCCTCCGCTTCGCCACCCCCCGCTACGCTACTGGTGCACTAATACAAAGGTGATGTGTCACACATCACCTCCAAATTGGTGTACATAACAAAATTCATTCTGCACATGTGTGGGAAAAATTAGAGGGAACACTTTTTTGACTTATATGCCAGATACTTTCATGTTCACTGCAGATGCACTTTCTAGAGCAGTGGCTCCCACAAAACCACAGAAGACTTTAGAGACAGAGATGCAAGCCTATGTAGATCTGATTGTAAAGTTAATTCCCATAGCTAGCAGGAAACTACAACAAATAAGAGGAAATGGAGAAAGATGAATTATTGGGAATCCCTAAAGAAGCAATAAAGGATGTCCTGAAGAAATAAGCAGTTGCTGTCCAAGTATAAGAGACTATTGGAACTGCAGACATGAATTTACTGTGAATGATGGGGTGATTTTCAAGGGCAGTAAAGTTGTGATTCCAATAAGCCTCCAAAAAGAAAGGCTACAGAAGATCCATGAGGGTCTTTTAGGAATTGAGAAGTGCAAACAATGAACACAAGAGGTGCTGTATTGGCCATGGATCAATCAGGACATCACTAATGTGATAGGAAACTGCTTTTCCTGCTTGAAAAAGCATAGCCACTGAAACTTCATCCAGTCCCACAAAGACCTTATGAGAAGATTGGCACTGATTTATTTACCTGGAAATCAAAGAATTATTTAATAATAATTTAATTAGTCAGATTGTTATTCTCTGTATCCAGAAATTTGCACACTGCACAGTAGTAATAGTACGTCAGTGATAGCCAGCATGAAGGGAATCTTCTCCAGACATGAAATTCCCAATAAAGTCTTTAGCAATAATGGGCTGCAGTTTTCAGGTAGTTTGCTATAGATTGGATTTTCATCACAAAATATCATTACACCCAATCAAATGGACTTGTGGAAAGGTCTATATGGACAGTAAAGAATCTTATGAAAAAGACTTCTGACAGTGGAAATGATTTGTATAAAGCATTACTGGTTTACTGAAGTACACCCCTGGAGAATGTTTTTTCTATAGCTCTGATGTTAATGGGAAGAAGGATCAGATCTAATTTACCAAGTACTGATAACCTGCTGAAATCTCATAACAATGAAACCATATGGAAGATGAAAGAAAATCAGAAGTGGAAGCAGAAATATTATTTTGACAAAAGAGCCTGTGTCCTTCCATCTCTTAACCCAGGTGATAGAGTGTGCCTGAAGAATCACACCTCTAATACTTGGGGCCAAAGGGGTACCATTAAAGAACAGCTGCATCTAAGGTCTTATGTCGTCCAGACAGACCAGGGTGACGCATTTCGACATAATCGAAGGGATCTACGAGTAATCCCAGAAAGTTCAAACACATGGACAGCTGATGTGTACTCTTGCATTTCCCATCTGATTGATCCTTTACCATTGATACACAAAAGAAAAACTGTCAAGGAAGAAGAGAACAACTCAGACTCTAATGAAAGGCTGATACTGAGAAGATCAGAGTGGGAGATTAAACATTCTGAAGGACTCAGAGAGACTTGCTGACCTGCCTGGAGATGGAGTATTTGAGGAAAGGGAGTGGTAAAGACTCATTCGAGAGTGATGTGCTGGTAACCTCCCTTTCTAGGTAGTTGACACACTGGGTTTATGGAAACCTACTACATGGGTTGAGAATTTAATGAATGTGTTATTAGATAGCTGTTAGCTGTTTATATATATATATGTATATGAGTTAATTTGTTTTTCTTTAAGAGGGAAGAAGTAGAGATATGTTTGTAGAAGATTATAATTTGGAGATGCTCTCTCATAAGGGACAGTATTATGAACATAGGAATTTGGAGATGTGCCCTGGAGGTGGGGATTGGGAATACTGCATGGCTGTGTGCAGCTGTTTCACCACAGTAGTCTCCAGTTTGTTTTTAATAGTTTTATTCCTTTCTCATTCACTGATTTGTTATTTAATGAACTCCAAGATCATTACAGCTAGCATCTTACTGCTAGGTGGGTGGGCATGCTATGGTCATCGAATATAGAAGGCAGAGTGATCCTAACTCCTTATTATTAACAATTTTAAAACTATTTTGGAGAGAATGAGAGAAAAGGGTTGGATTGTCCTCTAAGGCCGTAGTCCTGCAAAGATTCACACACATATGCACTGAGTAGCCCATTGAAATCAGAGGGACTATTTGCAGTGTGTAAAGTTAAGCATTCACATCTGTTTCTGCAGATCAAGGCTGAAATCCATTGAAGTCATTGGAGTTCCACTGTTATAAAACCACTGTAAATGAGAAAAGAATGAGGCCTAATAGGTGGGTGGACAATGATGATGATGACTCTCATGTCCTAACATATTCCTGAGATTACAACACTAATAAGACATTTATTATTTAGCCTGGGGGGGAAAAGTGAGTTTCTTATGATTCATTACAGCTAAATAAGCTTCCATCTTTTGCTTTGGTATAGACAGCTGCAGTTATAATATTTGCCCACAGCCCATGCTAGAGTTAAGACTGGGGTGTGGTTTCCATCCCCTCTTTTCATTTTATCATAGCTTTATCAAACAAATTCCTTTCAGGCACAAACTTTCCATACTTGATCTCAGTCCAATGTGCATTTTTAGTTAGTTAGTCACGGCGGATATTTTTAGTAAAAGTCATGGACAGATCATGAGCCCATGAATTTTTGTTTATGGCCTGTGACCTGTCCATGACTTTTACTAAAATATCCATGACTAAAACATAGCCTTAATGATTACCTGTTCTGTTCATTCCCTCTGGGGCACCTGGCATTGGCCACTGTTGGAAGATAGGATACTGGACTAGATGGACCTTTGGTCTGACCCAATATGGCCACTCTTATGTTATGATATTCTCTCTTTAAAATAAAGGAGGTTCTAGTAGTTGCAGAGAAACGCTTGAAGACGTGCACCTGAATGGCTCAAATATCCGAAGGCAAATAAAAAGAACCCAATGTTAATTATTTTTTAAAATGTCATGATTTTTAAGTGTAACATGATTGTGGGAGGCCTGACTTATGATTTTTGAATATTTGGGGTTGGTACTATGCCCAACAGAAAGCATTTGCAGAATCAGACCGCTAGACTAAGATTTTTGGGGAAGAGACTATTATTTTCTTAACTGTCTGTTTTAGCCTAGCTCACTGAGAGTGGGGTATAAATAAAATAATAGCAATTAATAGCCTAGTTAAAATGTCTGTGAAATGTGGCCAAATTCATCCCTGATGGAATAAATCACGGTTGAATCTGGCAATTTATTTGTAAGCAGAAGCCATCTTTGACAAAGTTTGAAGTAAGCTGTTGTGAAGCAGCAAAAACATTTGATTTTTAAGGAAATACTTAAAAGGAACAAAATCTGGATTTACTCTCAGACCATATTCTAGTCAATGCTTTATGGTCTGCCTGACATTTTCTAATGAGTACATATACAATAACCTTGTTCATCTCATTGCAAAGAGTGCATCAGAATGATTTTATTTTGGGACTCAATCCATGCTGAGAAATTTTTCCCAAAATGTGAAGGCTGCATGTAGTACACAAGTTCTTTTTTGGAGTGAGATTTTCTTGCTTTCCTGTAAAGCTTTGTTTTTTCTGGTTTTCTCATACAAAATGAGAGTCATTTCAGTCAGAATGTGCCCAAGGTGAACTTCCATTTACGCAGCACATTTACTAGTATTATGGATTGCTTGTCCACAAGGTAATTATGTTCTCTTGGTTTGACACTGAAAAATGAGGCCAATCACACAATAGGAAATCAAGTCAATTTGTTAAAGCTTCGGTTCAGCAAAATTTTATATGGCATGTTTTCATGCTGCAAAAACCCACAAAAGACTTGGGAAATGAGCTCCCATGGTTTTCAACGGACTTCTGCACTGTGGGAGAATAAGACATTCTTCACTGTGCTGGTCCTCGCATGCATCCACTCTGTTTTTTAGGGGGGAAAGCCAGTTTCATACTGTTATAAACAAAGCATGGTTTTGTGACTTCAGTAAAACCTTAGAGTTATGAATACCAGAATTACGAACTGACCAGTCAACCATAAATGTCATTTGGAACTGGAAGTACGCAATCACGAAGCAGCAGAGACAAAAAATAAGAGATGCAAATACAGTGCAGTACTGTGTTAAACCTAAACTACTAAAAAAATTAAGGGAAAGCAGCATTTCTTTTCTGCATAGTAAAGTTGCAAAGCTATATTAAGTCAATGTTCAGTTGTAAACTTTTGAAAGAACAACTGTAATATTTTGTTCAGAGTTACAAACAACCTCCATTCCCGAAGTGTTCATAATTCTGAGTTTCTACTGTATCTGATGATACTGGTGCAGTATGTGGACTATAAATCACTTGGTCATCTTCTTCCTTCACTAGTGTCAGTGTGTGTAAGTTATAATATATATTTATACACAAATGATGGATGCAACTTCTTGGGTAGACTGGCAAGCACACAGAGAACAGGGATGGTCATAATGTGAGTTCTGTGCTCCCTGAGTACAAAGTGTGTGGGGGCACTGCAAACAGCACTCAGTACCCCACAGGGGATCTGGCATGGTTCCTCCCAACCTACACACCACCAACTGGTTGCAGGGTTGTGTTGCGGGAAGCACATACCATACACCTTCTACTGGCCAACTGTGTTTTCTTCTGCATATATGGAGAAATTTATGCTTGTGTAACACCGACAGACCCTGGTCATTGGCAGGCGGGATCAAACTTGGGATCTCTGAAGCTTAGTGCATGAGCCTCTACCACATGAGCTAAAAGCCATATGGCTCTTAGCTAAGGCTGTAGAGCAGACTCATTAATCTTTAAGTGGTCTCAGTGCCGCTAGAGGGGACAGAGCACCACACCCAGGAGGTGTGTGGGTTACACCTGCTCTTGGCATCTGCAGACATAATGCCCTCAGCCCCCATTCCTCAGGTATTGCTCATTCTTCTCATCCCAGTGTGGCTCAGCTCACAGGGCCAAATTATACCTTCAGATAAACATATGCATGTCCTGTTGAAGTCAATGGGAGTTTCACAGCTGTATCTGAGAGCAGAATTTTGTCCACTGAGACTTAATTCAGGCCATGATTCAGCAAAGTATTTAAGCATGTATCTAGCTTGAAATGCATAATTAGTCCCATTGGATTTAAGGTTAAGTACATGCTTAAGTACCTTGCTGAATCAGGGCCATAGTAAAAATGTAAATATTGTGATGTATTCATTCTCACCTGAAAAAATGACCTATTGGGGTTAGAAATCTGTGCATTAAATTAAAGAATTGATCAGTTTTTAAAAGTTATTCATCAAATAAGTGTCTACCTTTTCCCTGTCTACCTAATCCACTTGTTCCTCATCAAAGAGTAAATCAGAGACTAATATGTGAATCAAAGCAGAGCTCCTGAGCTGGGGAATTTGTTATGCCAACATGAGGGGAAATGACTTTCCTATATTCCCAAGTAGTCCCAAATTCCTGAAAATCCCTGAAGTGGAGAGACTCTTATCCAAAAATATTATTCCAACATTTCAGTAAATTAGGGCATCCTGAATACAATTTAAAAATAAACTTTTTTCACCCATGTATTTTGCCAAAAGGTAACTGGAAATACAGAGCATCTGTTTTACCCTCTCTGCATGAGGGAAGCATTTGGACCATTCCAAAGTGGTACAGTATTTTCAGTGAGATTTAATTTGAGTTAGGAGCTAAGGGAAGGCAGTCAGATAACAGGCAGAGGGCTTTTATTCCCCCCTCAGTGATAATAGGAATTATCTGTGCATGAATAAGAGAAGAATATAGAGTGTTATAAAGGAGAACCTTACAAATGGCCCCAAAAGTATCCGGGAGGTTCTTACACAGAATAGACTCAGCTTTAACTGATGGCCACCTTTCTAGGTAGATATTAATGCTGTTCCCAGTAGGAAAAGTGATTTGAGGTAGGCACCTCCATAATTACATTTCTTTTTAATCAAAAAGAAATTAGATTTGATGAATGTAGCCAGGCTTGAATTCTTCCAGGTCATGTCATAAGTCTAATGGATAATCCAATCAGCAATCAAAGCAAAGAGCAAATGCAGACCTTTTGCTGCCTGCCTCAGCTGCTCTGAGAGGGACTGGCTGCCGCATGCTGCTGACATTCACCCTTGTACAGTGAGATTTAATTTTACCATCTCACACATAAATGGACAAGGCATGAACTTAAAATGGATATCCAAGAACTGGATGTCTTGAGAGAAAATCTTACTACAGTATTTTTAGTGTTGAATGGCAGTAGCCTATTTAGTTTTGTAGATTTAAAGAGAGAGAGTCTGCTTGTTAATGTTGAGGCCCACACTGTGAGCAGCCCCTTTGCCAGAGCACTCAGAAAGCTTCTCTCTTGCACATCTGGACAATAACAGTCCCTGCACTCCCTGTGTTGTGTGATGCAGGAACTACTTGCTTCCGGACTTGGGTCTGGTTCTGTTCAATATCTTCATCAATGATTTAGATAATAGCATAGAGAGCACACTTATAAAGTTTGCAGACGATACCTAGCTGGGAGGGATTGCAAGTGCTTTGGAGGATAGGATAAAAATTCAAAATGATCTGGACAAACTAGAGAAATGGTCTGAAGTAAATAGGATGAAGTTCAATAAGGACAAATGCAAAGTACTCCACTTAGGAAGGAACAATCAGTTGCACACATACAAAATGGGAAATGACTGCCTAGGAAGGAGTACTGCGGAAAGAGATCTGGGGGTCATAGTGGACAGTAACTTAAATATGAGTAAACAGTGTAACACTGCTGCAAAAAAAGCAAACATCTTTGTTGGATGTATTAGCAGGAGTGTTGCAACCAAGGCACGAGACGTAATTCTTCCACTCTACTACATGCTAATTAGGCCTCAACTGGAGTATTGTGTCCAATTCCGGGTACCATATTTCAGGAAAGATGTGGACAAATTGGAGAAAGTCCAGAGAAGAGCAACAAAAATGATTAAAGGTCTAGAAAACATGACCTATGAGGGAAGATTAAAAAAATTGGGTTTGTTTAGTCTGGAGAAGAGAAGACTAAGAGGGGACATGATGACAGCTTTCAAGTACATAAAAGGTTGTTACAAGAAGGAGGGAGAAAAATTGTTCTTCTTCACCTCTGAGGATAGGACAAGAAGCAACGGGCTTAAATTGCAGCAAGAGAAGTTTAGATTGAACATGAGGGAAAACTTCCTAACTGTCAGGGTGGTTAAGCACTGGAACAAACTGCCTAGGGAGGTGGTGGAATCTCCATCATTGGAGAGTTTTAAGAGCAGGTTAAACAAACACCTGCCCGGGATGGTCTAGGTAATATCTTG
Organism: Trachemys scripta elegans; assembly: GCF_013100865.1. NCBI lineage: Eukaryota > Metazoa > Chordata > Testudines > Emydidae > Trachemys > Trachemys scripta. Next base: position 59,541,718 of record NC_048298.1, read on the forward strand.
TCCTGCCATGAGTGCAGGAGACTGGACTAGATGACTTCTCAAGGTCCCTTCCAGTCCTATGATTCTATGATTCTACTCCTCTCCTGCTTTTCACTGAGGAAATTAACTCTAAAAAGGTGGTGGGGAAGGCCAGGATGATGGCCCCACTCAGCCTCTGCATTAACCTGTAGAGTGAGGCTCTTGTACCGGGGGAAGGATCTGATCCCTACTAATGAATGGAACAGATTGCAAAGAGCAACATGGTGAGAAATTGGGCCTTCCTAATGGATGGAAAAGATTGCTTCTACTGGTGCACCAAGCTCAAAGTGATGCAGTACAGAAGTCAATGGGGCCACTGCATAAAATCCCTGTGACACAAAATCCTTCTGGCAAGTACAGCAATTGTTTACATGGAAAAGTAATATTAGAAAAAGTTTGCAATGAAGTTTTAGTTTCTTTTAATGTGGCTTAGCAGCTGGAAACAAAGAGAAGAGCAAGTGCCAGGGGAACAGCGAGATCTCTCTGCAGAATGCTAGTAAGCAAAGGGCGCAGCAAGTGAACCATTGTTCTACACTGTATATTCACACAAAAGGTACAATGCAGACAACAGCACTGGAAGTTTTCCCCACACTGCCTTTCAGTGTGCCTCATCTCTGAGCTCCAGAGCCATAGATCTGTCTTTAAAAAGGGGAGCAAAAAGGACCCGGCATATTACAGACCAGTCAGCCTAATTTTAATACCAGAAAAGATACTGGAACAAATTATTAAACGATCAATTTGTAAGCACCTAGAGGATAATAGGGTTATAAGGAACAGCCAGAATTTATTTGTCAAGAAGAAATCATGCAAAACCAACCTCATTTCCTTCAGCAGGATTACTGGCCTAGTGAATAGGGTGGAAGCAGTAGATGTGATATATCTTGATTATAGTAAGACTTCTGACACAGCCCCACATGACATTCTCATAAGAAAAGTAGGGAAATGTGGTCTACATGAAATTACTATAAGGTGGGTGCACAACTGGTTGACAAACTGTACTCAGAATAGTTATCAATAATTTGCTGTCAAACTTGTGGGGTCCTGCAGGGGTCAGTCCTAGGTCCAGAATTATTTAATATTTATGACTTGGATATTCATGTGGAGAGTATGCTTATAAAACATTGGATGACACCAAACTGTGAGGGGTTGCAAGCACTTTGGAGGACAGGATTAGACTTCAAAATAACATTGACAAATTAGAGAACTGGTCTGAAATCAACAAGATGAAATTCAATAAAGACAAGTGCAAAGTACTAAACTTATGAAGAAAACATCAAATGCACAACTACAAAATGGGGCCTAACTGGCTAGGAAGTAGTATTGCTGAAAAGGATCTGGGGGTTATATGGATCACAAACTGAATATGAGTCAACAATATGATGTAGTTGCAAAAAAGGGTAATATGTATTAACAGGAGTGTCATATGTAAGACATGGGAGGTAATTGTCCTGCTGTACTCGGCACTGGTGAGGCCTCAGCTGGAGTACTGTGTCCAATCTTGTGTCCCACATTTTAAGAAAGATATGGACAAATTGGAGAGAGGAAAGCAACAAAAATTATAAAAAGTTTAGAAAACGTGACCTATGAGGAAAGGTTATGGGTATGTTTAGTCTTGAGAAAAGATAACTGAAGCAGGGGACCTGAAACAGCCTTCAAATACATTATGGGCTGTTATAAAGAGGACAGTGATCAGTTGTTCTCACTGTCCACTGAAGGTAGCACAAGAAGTAATGGGCTTAATCTGCAACAAGGGAGATTTGGTTTTGATATTAGGAAAAAAAACTTTCTAGTAGTTAAATTCTGGAATAGGTTTCCAAGAGAGGTTGTGGAATCCCCATCCTTGGAGGTTTGTAAGAACAGGTTGTCAAACACCTGTCAGGGATGATCCTGCCTCAGGGCAGGGGGCTGGACTTGATGACCTCGAGATCCCTTCCAGTCCTACATTTCTTTGATTCTAATCCTAGGAGTGAGAGGGTAGAAAAGTTTTCAAGCTCTTTTAATCTGTAGTAGTATTGCTCAGGATGCTACACAATTGTGATGGTGGCTTAATAACGTGGAACCTATCCACAAGAAAATGAATAGAGGCCTTCATCTCATTTTAGATATGCCAATGAACAGCCATCATAGGGTAACAATTTTTAATTGTGTTTCCCATTCCTGTGTACTATTGTACATCTTGCATTTCCACAAAGCTATCTATAGGCATTATTTTCTAGCTTCCTACTCATGTCCCTGAAAGAGTTTCTCTTTTCTTCCTCACTCTTCTTTGCTATGTCTTTGGTACCCTTATGTCTGAGTTTTTCTGCACTGTTCTAGCTTAATCTCACCTTGTGGTGGAATAATAGATTTGATGCACCAATCTGAGATCTAAAAATGTGGGAAGCAATAGTATGGACTCTTCAGATTCCACTACTAAAATATTGTTCTCAGAAGAAAATGGGCCAGTTTCTTATCTCATTTTCACTAGTTTTCCACTGATATATCTCCACTGACTTCAGTGGGATTACTTCTGATGTGCCATACATTGTGATAATCAGGAGCACCTATGTCACATGGGCAAAAGGGAGCTAAGCCCCACCAATAATGTCACAAGTGTGGCATATGTACGGCAGGATGTGGTACCAGTTTCTGCCAGTTGGGAACTCCAAGTGGGTCAGGAACTGCTGCAAGTACTGGAAGATGCAAGACAGCTGGCTGCCACCAGCAGCCTTCTAGCCTGGCTGTACAATAGACTGCAGAGAGCAGAGAGAGAAGGCACAGTGCAGAGAATATAGGCTTCTGTAAGACTGGACTCATAGAAGTAGAGTATAGGGGATAGTAGGGTAAGAGCTATATTAGAAGGGATTTGGTTGGGACTCAGAGAAAGAATAGTAAAAGGATCACAGAGGGTTACATTGTTTTCTCCTACCCTTTCCTTTACAGTAAAGTGTCCCAGTATTTAGTCTGAAAGGAGGCAGGGGATGGAAGAGGAGAGAAGATGCCCCTCCCCCACCTTCTCCATCAACAAAACATTGGCCAGTGGCACCTCAACCTCAGAGAAAATGTGTTCACGTATTATGAGCATGAGCCATCCCGGTTTTTATCTGAGCACACAATAGATTCCCAGGGCCTCTGGCTTTCTGCCAAGCATTTAAAAAGAAGTTAAAATAAACTAAAACAAGCTTGAGAATTTGTTTCAAAAGATTGTTAACTTAAAACATCCTGAAACATTAGAGCATTTTATGATTTCCTATTGGGTTCAAGTTTGGTATTTAATCTCCTAAATGGCTTCACAGAGAATAAACTGCTCTTCCCCTATTTTAATCATAGAACAGGAGTCTAAGTAAGATATTGCTGTTGCCTCAGGATGTTGTGGCTGAGTCATTGTGTACAAAGGCCGAGAAACTCAAGTGGCTGCTTGCGTCTACCTGAGGTTTCAAACGTGAAAAAAGAACTAATTTCCCACCCTTATGTATGAGGACAGCAGGGTCAGTTGAGTGAACACCTAAGGGAACAGATATTGATGCACCTGTTTGTGCTGTGGAAAGCAGCCATGGCAAGCTGAGAGACATATATTGTGCAATTTACTTCAGCTGACCTCCTTCCCCTCTCCATGTTTCATAACAAACAATTACAGAGTCATAGTGTTGTAGCTGTCTCGTCAGACCAAAAACAAACTAACAAACCCAGAAAGGGAAACTGTGAATCTATTATAGGTCCTAAATTTAGTGTTTTTAATGTGTATTTTTGTGGGGGGGGGGGAGGAGAAGCAGGTTAGCTTTTAAACAGATGGTGATGAACTTTTTAACATTAAATCATATCCTGCCCAAACCTGCAATCACACATATGTGAATGGATGACTATCCTAAGCAATAAAGTGAGAGAGAACATGACCATCATTTACAAATATGTGATGAGAATCCTAATGCTAGTAACAGAAAGGAACTGCTTGGCATATGATCAAGGGGGCATAACTAGGAGCAAGGGGATGAAATTAGGGGAAAAGAAGTTTAGTTTGAATATCAGGAAAAACTTCGGAATGGTGAGATCTATTAGGTTATGGAGTAATCTCCTAAGCGAAGGGGGAGAACTCTTGACATTTAGGATGTTTCAGATTAGACTGGACAAAGCTCTAACTGGCAGGAGGAATTCCAGATTGATAGGTTGGTGGGCAAGATATCTGAAGATGGATTTTCCGTCTCTACTGTCTGGGAAGACAGAACAGGCAGTAGAGTTAATGAGCAGTTAACGAAGTAGGGCAAGGCAAGGAGCCAGCCCTGCCTGAACAGAGAGAGTGAAGAGGCAAGCACACCAAAATAATCTCCCATTGGAGAAGCAGAGCAGCCCTGCCATTTACTAAAGATAGCTACTGCAGATAGGGAGGGTGGGCTTTGGGGCATCCTACAGGGGAGCACTGTGTGTAGCCCTAGACTCTCCCAACTCCAGTCTGTTCCTGTTCTCCCTCTTCATCAGATAGGCAATGGAGCTTCCGTCTACCAAGGCAAACTGATGAGTGTGGAAGTAGAACATGGAACATGGATGGTTTGCTTGGGGAGAGGAAGGGAATTTGTCAGAGTGGGTGGTTTACTGGGGGTGAGGTTATTCGGGGACATGTAATGCAATGTATGAATCCAGACATGAAAATGCAGATGTAACTCTTCCTGTGAAGGAGCAGCACCAAGTGAGCCAGAGTGGAATACTAGGCTGGAGTCCTACATGTGTTTTTATCAGCACGATTGTTTTCCCTTTTAAAAGCAACACATAGCATGGGCATGGTGCACAACAGGTGCTGAGCACCGTTCAACACTGTCTAAAGGGTTACAGATTACATTGTGGCACCTCTCAGGATTGGCCCCCAAAACACTATTTTATAAGCTAGGAAACTGAAGTGTATGGCTAAGGCTGGCATCTGACATGCTTCTGTGAGCAATTGTTTTCTTTGTTAACCCTCCAGTGCTAATGAAAAGGAAGGATTTGTGTGCATCTTCCATTCACTTTCTTGTGTCTTGATCGATTTAATAAGCAGGTCTTAAACCAATACAATTTACCTTGCCTAAATAATACCTCCAGCACCTACTTAGTTTAGGTAATTAAAATTTAAACAGACAAACAAGGTTCTTCCTTTTAATTATTAGAGACATAACCTTTGAATGATGACTTGCTGTTTATGTGAAGTGAGTTTTGCAATTACTTTAAAACAGTCCTCAGGAGGCTTTATATTTAAGGAAGCATTTGAAGTAAAAGCTGATTACACTTTTATCAGTCAGAAATGGTGTAAAATACACTACTGTGATAAGTTAGCTAGGATGTCTGTCCGCTGTTGGCTCCTCCTTGATAGAATCAGAACATCAGTTGTCTCATCACCACTATTCTGGTTTATGCTGCTTTCCTTTCGCTCAAGTGGTAGGAGCCAGATCATCTGAGTTCTGTCTCTGCTATTGCTATGAGTTAGTTGTGGTTTGTAGCATAGTGAGACAATCAACATGTCCCAGGTGACCACATACTTACAATATATATTCTGATAGACCCAGACCAGTTGGGAACAGCAGAGTAGCAGAAGGGAGATATGCTGGCCACTGGATAAGTAATTTTCTGTTCCCTGAGTGACCAGAGCAGGGGCTGCTCCAGGCTAATAGACCACCTGACTCCAATTAACCTGTTAAGAGTCAGGTGAGGCAGTTAAGCACCTGACTCTAATTAAGGCCCCTCTGATGCTATAAAAGGGCTCACTCCAGTCAAGCCAGAGAGCTAAAGGAGAGGAAGTGTGTATGAGGAACTAGGAGCAAGAGGTGTGTAAGAAGCTGAGAGTGAGTAGGTGTACTGCTGGAGGACTGAGAAGTACAAGCGTTATCAGACATCAGGAGGAAGGTCTGGGGGTGAGGAGAAAGAAGGTGTTGGGAGGAGGCCCTGGGGAAGTAGCCCAGGGAGTTGTAGGTGTTGTGCACCTGTACCAGGAGGCACTCTAAACAGCTGCAGTCCACAGGGCCCTGGGCTGGAACCTGGAGTAGAGGGTGGGCCCAGGTTCCCCCCATACTTCCCAACTCCTGATCAAACACAGGAGGAATTGATCTGGACTATAGCTTCTACCAGAGGGGATGGTCTCTGGACTGTTTCCTGACCCACAGGGTGTATCTGTGAAGCGAGCAAATCTGCCAATAAACGCAGGACCCACCAAGGTAGAGGAGGAACTTTGTCACAATATATTGAAGAGTTGTTGAATGTCATGCGGGGGGAGGTGAAAATCCTGCATATCTGGCTTGCGTAGTCTTCCTTATTTCAGTGGAGAACTTGTGGGGACAACTTCCACTTCCTCACTCTCAGTTGTTTTAATATAGTCACTTACTTCCATTAATATGGAATAACTGTTGTATTGGATGTCAAGCCAAAACAGTAACATTTAAGTATGCTAGTTAACAATCATTGTAATATTAAACTGTTTTTAAATCTTATTTTGAGAACTACAATGCAGTAATCTGGGGTAGGAGTTATTTTTATACAATAATTCTGTGAGTGCCTAAAGCAACACGTGAAGGGTTAGAATGTTGCTTTGTTGTGATGCAAGGGAGTAATGTTCCCACTGCACCAGCTAACCATATCACAGGCAGTGAGGTAAGGTGGAAGAGCAGTTTTTGTGGGGTCACTGCTCCCCCTCTTGTGCAGGCAGGTAAAGTGGATAGGGAGGGATGAGGAGTTGGTGGAGCCTTGCCAGGGACCAGGTATAGGGCAGACATAGGAAGTAATCTATCCCAGACAAGGCCTAATGGGGTGACCAGGAACCAAATGGTGATTCTCTGAGTCAGTCTGGTTCTAGATCTGTTCCCAGGTAGTGCAACTAGGTGCTGACCCTTCCTGGGGTTTGTAGCAAAACTATAATTTAGCCCTAAATTAGTTTGTTTTCAGACACAATTATCTGAGGTTTCCATGATGCCACATAGAATTTGGTTTTCTAATAACTGAGGAGGATAGACAGAAGATGCCTCTGTGTCCTAATTAGATTTTATCTGATGGATCTGGCAATTGATAGTAACCCTACTAGCCTTTAGATTTTGATTGCCAGACCCCAAAAAAAAAAAATCAGTGATCCTGCATGTCAAGTCATGTAAAGATCATGAAAAGAGTCCTGCCAAACCTTGGAACAAAGCAGCGAGCGACAGGAGGCTATGGGGGGCTGATAGTCCTTCCAAGATGGGTAGGAGACATTGAATGCTCCAAATCTTGTTTAGGGGGAAGAAAAAGCCAGGCAGGAGATACTCAACCCGAGGGAGAGAACAAAGAGACCTAATTATAAGAGACAACAGTACTTTGAGGATGTAAAACGTGAGACAATTAACAATCAAGCACCCCATGATTGGGTACTGAGTAGAGCTGTGCAAAATACTTTGGCCAAATCTTTTTGGCAAAAAATGCAGTGACACCAAAGCATTTTATAAATTGATGTTGGTTTCATAGAACTGTTTTTTGTCAAAGTCCTCCTTCAGAAGTCAATACATTTTTGGTTTGAAAAGACGTTCAAATTTTCCTTTAGTTAAAAAAAGTTCAGAAGTTTTTAAATGGTCAAAAATGGAATAAAGAATTTTGTCGATAAAAAACATTCTTTTAACCCAAAATTCAAAGTTTAATAAAAGTCACCAACATTTTGAAAAACATTGTTTTTGGGTCAGCCTGAAATGATGTCCCTCCTGTGATTTTTTTTTTTTTTAAGAATTGCCAGTGAACAGCTCTATCACAGAGAGTCAGAGAGGAATTTCAGACATGCTGCAGGGTCATTGCAATGCCAAAGTTTGCAAGAATCTAGCATGCTGCGTGAACATATTTTCTAAACTGAGACATTTTGTATACCACTCAACATTCAGTCTGTTTTGAGTATCTGCCTTATTTTCTATGTTAAATAAAGCAAGGTTTATTAAGACTGCTTGCTTTATTGGCTAATGCTGAAGAGAAGAACAAAGTTCTGACCTTAGGAAGGCATAGTGGGGCAAAATTCTCAGGTGGCGTGCTCAGTAAAAGAGGCCAAGCAGATGGGTGCACATCCCCAGTAGAGATGCTGGCTACAGCCAATAGGTGTACCAAAAAAGAGTAGCTGGCACAGGGAAGTGATGGTAGGTGCTTATTCCATTCTTATTTAAGCCATGTGGGTCTTTCAACATAGATCTAGATCTCTCCCTCTTATTTTGTAGACTACAAAAAAAATGCACAAGATTTACACCCCTGAGTAATGATGACTATAATCAGAATGATCAAGCAGTTCACATTTTATGCTTCAGATACAAAATGTTGACAATTAAAGCTATATTTCCTTTGCAGGAAATCAAATGTGACTCCTTGGAGTCAGATAATTACCTATGCAAGTCATTTTGAAAGACATTAGTAAGCTCATAAAAAGCAAACTTGCAGATCAATGGCAGCATTGACTGTTATTAGAACCTGAATTGACCAATGGGCTGTTATTAGGACAGCTGTAAAATTTTGGAATTACCAGAAGAATTCTAGATACTATCAAGGGGAAAGACTAATTTATCTTAAATATAAGAGCTGTGATCAGCCACTGTAATTATGCTATCATTAAGGTCAGGCAAAAATTAAATAGAGGTGATTGAGCCATAGCAGAAATTTTGAAAATGTCTCCTCTTTGGCTATGTAACCATTTTATTGCTGTCATTTTGACTTTCAGTTTAATAGTATAATGATTCACTGAGCAATAAGAAATTGGTGACCTCCTTCTGAATGTTTTGTGTTATGCTTCCTGATGCATTAACTAATGAAAGTTTTGTCACAAATTTCCTCTCTGGCTTCTTCATTATTCCCTTTATTGTTCTGCAAACATTCTGGAAGCTCATATGAGCTGTATCAAACTATGACATGGACCACCAATGCAAGGACTTGGTGGTGGTTCAAAAAAGACCCAAATAGAAATTAACATTGTTTTTGGTCCATGTAGCCAATGATAACATACAGAATAAGGGATAGAAAACTACATGATAGAAGATATCTTACATACTAAAAAGGGAAGCAAGCAACAGTTCCATTACATTACACGATTAGGTCTTGTCCTGAATTCTCAGTGTATCAATAACTCTTTGCACTATGTACTAAAGGTCTTGGCTTTAGTCCCACATCAGCAATTAGCTTGTACTCACTGCTGGTGCTACAGTGCTGTAAGTAGAAGTGTAAAGCTGCAGATACTTCTGGAAAAAAAACTATTGGAAACTATTTACAAACCATCCTTCTGGTATAATAGATATTTTCCTTCTCTCTCTTCCCCCTCTTTTTTCACCAGCATTTTGGACATTTTGTATAATAAGTTAGTTGGTTCCCAAGAATTCATCTATTCTTGCTCTTTATATTCATACTTAGGGATGGGTTAATTGGGCTGGCTAATATGATATTCTATCCAAAATGTCAGCCATCCATCTAAAGCTCTGATCCGGCAAAGACTTATACACATACATAAATTCACATACAAGGGCAGTCCCACTGTACTCTGCATGTAGATAAAGTTAAGCATGTGCACACAGTAAATGTTTTCGAGAGTGGGGGTAAGGCCTAGATCAAAGGTATTTAGGTACCTAACTCCCATTCAAATCAATTGCTGAAAGGATGACTATAGTATGGTTATGTATTTATTGGGGGAGGATTGTGCCTTCCACAGATCTGTCCACTGAATGCCTACATCCCACAAAGAAAGGGTGCTCAGCTGTCTGTGGCACCCTTGCCCCTCCTCTGAACCCCACAGAGTGTTTTTAGGGGTGTAGTTTGCAACCCCTACTCATTTGAATAGCTCCACTGAAGTTAATGGGACTTCTCTAATAAGTAGGAACCACTCCTGGGAGTAAGGGTTGTAGAATCCACTATAAAAAGCTTTTCCTCTCCTACCTACCCTGCCAGAAAGCTGTGGCACTGAATTGTTACAGTACCATGCGTAATTATGGGCGCTTTCCTTCAGAAAGCACAACAAATGAAAGACATTTAAGTAGTAAGTTTAAGGAAATTAAAAAGCATTGCAACTTTACATGTTACAGTTTAAAAGCTGGCAATAATAAAAGACCATTACTAGCATTATACGTAAGCAGCAATTATTTTAAAAAAGAAACCCCCAATGTTATCCTACTGTATTATGAAAAAAGTGTGATATTACTGTCTGAAAGCTAAGCAGAAGCCAGATTGTCTCGCTCAACAGCAAATGCACCAGCTGTGCAAGTGGTCTTTCTATAATCCTACATCAAGATAATGCACTTTTAATCTTATCCTTCAAATGTGATTCCTGAAAAAGGACACCCTGTCCCCTTCTCTATTATTGTATATTGCAGCCAAATTCTTCCTTGTACGCTTCACAATTATTGTTCTGGGCTGAATAAGCCTCACACCCATAGAGGTGATCTGAATTTTCTAACACAAAATATCATTTTAATGTTGAAGATTCAAATGCACAGTCACTTCAAATACATATTAGAATTATCTGGGTGCACAAATATTCTTCAGCTCTTAAAATGAAATGAAGTTTCTTTTTCCACATCTTCCAAACCCTGCTCCTTACAAGCTCATGTTGGGGTCATTTTACTTCTATTAAGGTTAAACTGGGAATACCACTGAAATGTTTTTTTTTTTTTTTTTTAAACAAAACCCATAGGCCTGATTCTACAGCCTTCAGTAGTTTAAATTGACCTCAGTGAACTACTTACCTGCGTAAGAGCTGGAAGATCAGGCTCATGGGGGTTGTAATTTTGTAACAAAGTTTGCTTTTTCTATTTTTAAAGGATATTAACAATAATTGGATATTTATAAAAATATTTATCAGCTTGATATCCATGCAAGAAGTAATATACTTAGCCATTAGACCCAAATCCTGAAAAGATTTATGCTCTTGCTTAACTTTATGCAGCCAGTAGTTACAACTGAAGTCAGTGGGACTACTCATGGTGCATAAACTTAAGTACGTACCCAAGTCTTTTCAGAATTGGGGCCTTAGATAGTACTTTTTATCTTGAAGGCTCTTTGAAGCATTAAATGATTAAGCCTCACAACATCCTTGTGAGGTGTTTAAGTAAATATTATTTCTATTTCACAGATGGAGAAACTAGCAAAGACCAGATCCTCAAAAGTATTTAGGTACCTAACTCCTATTAGGTACCTAAATCCTGCTGAGGATCTGGGTTTTAGTGATTTTCTGAAGATGACAGAAAGTCATAACCAGGATTAGAACTAAAAGTTCCTGATCCAATTCTTGTTTTCACACTGATAGCCCCCCCCCAATAACTGTAATGCTGCTAATCCATTTTCATTTGCCAAAAAGGTTAACATCTAACTGCAACTAAACAAAAGTCAATTGTTCCATAAATGTAGTATAATTTTTAAAGCTATTTCAAGCATAGCATTGTAAAAACAAAGACTTCAGATGAAGGGGATATTTTAAAATAAAATATTTTCAGAACGTTTTTGTCAGCATAGATATGGAGGCTATTTGTACTATCATTACAACAGGGTGAATTGGCATGATAGCTATGGTTTGGTATTTTCATATTTTAATGAATTCCCAGAGCACTTTTTAAAAAATGCTGGGTAATAGGGGTTCTAGAGACCAATGGCATAATGAGAGTGAACAGGGCCAAATGAGCACATCTGAGAGTAGTGGCAGCAGCAACAACTGCTGTTCAAGAATCTGGTATAAAGGTTTGTCTAATGAAGGGTCTGCAACTTTTTAGACTGAAAAATCATATTTCCACCTGCTGTCACATGACTAAGAACAAAGGTCACCTAACAGATTTGCTATGGATGTTCTCGAATTAATATGGAAAAATGATTGAAGCCGCTAGCCTTGTGGACAGCTCCAGTAAAACTGGCTGATCAGTGACGTCGAGTTAACAGATTAGACTATAAGAGAGGTGATTCCTTTTGGTAGACCCCATGTTGTATACTGAGTGCAGTATTAATCGCTGTAACAGAGGAAAGATTATTGCCTGCAAGAAAGTGCAGTATAGGGAAACTGTGGTTACTCAGAGTAGAGTTGGTTCCTTGAACTGATTTATTTATACAACCTCCAAATGAGTACATACCAACATTATCCTTGGAAGGGGTCCAACTCTAACACACAACACTGAACTAAATGAGAACAGCACTACTCATCTCAACTCCTTTAACAATGCCACAGTAGTTCAGTGACTGCAAGTGATCATCACCTCAGTTTTACATCTCATCTTAATATGGCACCTCTAATAGCACAGTATGCTATCCCTAAACATGTTGTGGCATTGATTCAATACTGAATCAGAGGGAAGAGTGCCCTGAACCTTAATGCTGAATTTTAGCACTTGAGCCAGGATGATGTAACATAAGAGCTTTGTATTCCTCTGTGGGTATCCCGTCCTAGTACAGGGCCATTCAGTAAGTGGTATTCTTCCTTCTGATGCATTACAGTGGGGATGTTGAAGAATACCGGCAGATGAGTCCAATTACCTCCAAGCAGGATACAAAGGGGATGTGATGGTCATTTTGGGTAGAGGGACAAAGGAGGTTCTGGAGGGAAACTGAAGACTGGCTAAGCTAAGAGTAGAAGCTTAGGCTGAAATTTTAATGGTGTTATTATTTTGGAGGTTACCAGTAAAGGGGGTGAGTTTGGACACCAAGCCAGGGTCGGTGCACTCTACTACTGATAACTGGGTAGGTGCCAGCCAGCATATGTGCATGCACTCTTTCAGCACCCTCTGGATTTTTCTTAGGGGTCTTTCATTTAAGTACTGACAAGGCCTGACCCTGCATTGCTTGTGAGACCACTGACTGAAGTAGTATGGTGGGAAGCCAAATACAACATAGAATCAGCAGAGCTCCTGCGGAGCTGGTGTGGAACATTGGTACCTTTTGCTGGCCTCTCTTCCTAGCTATAGTTACAGTCACTAACTTCCTAGGCTACTTCATCTCTCATACTAAGTTCCACTTGTCATAATTAGAAAACAGCCATGAATTACAGAAGAATTGTGCCTAGCAACATCAGAAATCCTATGGGCTTTGTGGAGGTATGAATTCCAGAGTATGGATGGAAGGAGCAGTGAGGGGAAGAGATCTATGGGATGGTGCAGATTCAAGAAGAGAGAGAAAGGGTTGGGAAGTTCTGTGCATGGTCTGTGTATGTGTGTGGACAGGGAATAAACAAACAAGGAGGTGGAGAAGAAATAATAAAATGAGAGAGGAAGCTATATACAGAGGAGGCAAAATAATGAAGACATTGCTGGCGACTTTGAAAGTTGCCTAATGGATTTGGCTGCCTCAGTAGCTTTGAAATGGTGTGGCGCTGATATGGAAATGGTAGGAGTGAAGGGAGTAAAGAAGTGGATGATGTGAGGGGTGGGAGTGAGAATGAGAGGCCATTTTAAAGTTGGCACATCTGTAATTGTTTGCACATAACTATAATATTTTCCCCAAGCTGCATTGTAATTCCATGACAGAGAGCGGATAGGACCATCTGGGAGGAGTTTCTGGGTCAATTGTGGCTGTTGCGTAGGATCAAGATGTCAACCAGGCACTCCCTTCTCCCCACAGTGTGAATGGTGGAGAACAACTAAGATACTAGGAAAAGTCTCATCTCATGGGAGTGTTAAAAGGTCCAGAAAAGAACAAAAGCTTAGAGTTTATGGAGAGGATTTGTATTTGATAAGCATTTGCAGAGACGGAGGCTCAGATCCTCAAAGTAATTAGGTGCCTTACTCCCAGCGAAATCAATGGGAGTTAGGTGTTTAAATACCTTGGAGGATCTGGGCATGAGACCAACATTTTCATTGAGATCTAAAATTAAACGCCTAAATACATATTTAGGCCTCCCAAATAAACGTGGGGGGGGAGGGGAGCTAAGCACCCACAGCTCCTATTGGGAGCAATTCTGTCCTCACTGACACCAATGAAAGTTTGACCATTGACTTCAGTGGACCAGGATTTTGCATTTGTCTTCAAGAATGGGCCGAGTTTTAGGACTCAAGGGCTGCAATTTGACTCGGGCTGCACTTTCAGCACCCTTGAAATGAAAAGCATAGTGCAGGGTGTTACTTAGAAGTGGGCAAAGGCATGAATAAGGGTAGACCTTTCATGGCAGAGGCCATTCTAGCTCTAGGCAAGCTAAGCAGCTGCCTACACTGACAGATTGGGCCTGGCTATCCCTCCACCATGACAGAGGAACAGCTAGACCAAACCTGAATTGCACTGTGACCCCATGTACCAGGTCGCAATGCCACTTACTCAAATCTGACCCTTCCCCTCCCCTCTTCATGACAGAAGGGCAGGCAGGACAAATTTTAATGGTGTGGGAGAGCGACCCACTGAAGTGTTGCCTAGGGCAGCAGATTGCCTTGAGCCACCTCCGGTTCTGTATACTGCAGTGTTTATAGAGTATCTGTTTATTCCATTTTACACATCAGCATTTGTTCCACCCCAGTGACTTCTACAGTGCTATGATGTCCCTGTAGGAAATGCTACTCCCACATAAGGAATAATCAGGTTACTCCTTGCCTCTGACTGGCCTTTGAGGACCATGCGGTGCAGAGGTGGCTGCCAAATCTCTGTCCTTGCTGCAGGAGGACTTGTTGTCAATGTGGAGCAGGTAGAAGAGCCAACTTCTGCTGCTGATAGTGGCCCTTGAATCAACCATGGCAATGGGAACAATACATGTGCAGAGGGGTCTAACCGCCTGCATGGGGAATAAGCAGGGAATGGTTGCCACTTTTACAAACCACCAGAGACTGACTACGGTATCTGCGCACATGGGCAGAGTTGTTGAGCTATTCAGGTGCCTAAAGACCCAGATAGGCGCCTAGTGGGATTTTCAAAAGCACTTAGGTGCCTATCTGTATTTTCAGGCACCTAAATACCTTTATAGCCCAGGCTCAGACTCCCTGTAGGATGGTGTAAGGTTAGGGCCAGAGACAAAAGCAGGAAATATAGCATCGCCTGTGACTTGTAGCGCACAGAGGAGAGGGTCAGAGTCAGCAGCACTTGTGATAAGAAGGGGGAGCATTTTGAGTGGGTGGCAGAAGGGCAGGGCATGGAAAGAGGGTATTTCAACATCGTGTAGGAGGGGCCTAAAGTACATTTAACATGTGCTGGTGGGAGGGTCCATACTGTTAAGTGCTTGCTTCTACTTTGGAAAAAAAATCTGGGATGCTCACATGAAAATAGCCTGATGTATCTAGACTGTAGTACACAAATGCCAACTATACGGATATCAGCCTTGCAAGGCCTCCCCATTGTGATGCATCTCCAGCATGCAGACTGTATACCATAGATAATACCCATCATAGTTTTGTTCTGAGTTTATTTTATTGGACCACAATCTCCTGGTGTAACTGTGCTGAGCCAACAGATATACACCGGGGATGTATATTACTTAGTTGTATTGCAATATCAGCTTGGGCCTGATTCTGAGAAATCCTGAGCACTTTCAGCCCTCATTGGCTTTATTGGGAGTTGCAGGTGCCCAGTACCTCTCAGGATTCAGTCTGTTTTGCAAAATCTGAAAATCAGTACAGAGCTTTTATTTTTAAACAAATCAAAGACAGACAACTAAACAACTCCCATCCTACCATAAAGTACTATTAACTGACATCACTTCTGTGATGCTCTGCTCTGGACACCCAGAACCATAAACCACCATGTTACTGCTCTGCCTGAGAGAGAGTGTCAATTAGAACCATTTGTTAGCTCCCTGCAATAGTCCAGGAGATTCTGCCAGTCATAAGATAACATTCAGTGTCTAGTCCCTCTCACTGTGACACTTACGGAAATTATTAGGTTTGCTGCCCCCAAAGATAGCTTACACAGCAGCCTGTTGGCTTGCAGAGCATGCTCTTTACCTTAAAACACCATTTATAGTAAAACTAAGAATAATTTTATTAATAAAGAACAGGGATTTAAGTGATACCAAGCAAGAATAAAAGACAGAAAAGGGTAGCAGACAAATCAACCCCCACCACGCATTCTGTGCTAAAACTTAATTCTAGCAAGCTACGTCTTTGCGTAACAGTTTCTTACTTACATCAAACTACCAGCATCTCCAGCCCTCCTGGAAAGAATATCTCATGTTCACAGAATCCAAGGGTGCTGACTCCTACCTGATGGATCACTAGAAAGTCTTTTTGCTTCCCTTATATTTCCCAAAGTCCATTGTCTTTGCTTCAAGAGCAAGGAAAACCTCCTGAGGGTTCAGATTCCAATGTCTCCTGGTGTGGTCACCTAGCTATTTCCTCCACTGCTTGTTAGCCTGATTGCTTTGTTTACCTTATATGTAAATGTACTTTTATTGTCTATAGTTTACAAAGCTTGACCCTGACAGGTAAAGCCTCATTTCTTTGTCTAAGGCAGGGTTGCCTCCAAAACATATTTTAGGAACACATTTCCAGCACACATGCTTAAGTCTTTATACACAACCTGTACATACATCACACTATGATATTCATGACCAGCATGTCACCAGTTTTTATGATACCTTACAAGACACTGTTTGGCTAAATATTCTAACAGTGAGTTGAGTACGTCCTTTGCCAGTTGGCATAAAGGGGCTCTTAGGGTCACAACTTCATTTACAGAGTTAGGCTAATTATTTATGGCCTCAGAGTCATCACTTACACATGCTTACTTAGGATTATACTTACCAAAATGTGCGGGGAGAGGAGGGAAGGAGGAGGCATAGAAAAATATTTAGAGCATTTTTAATGACATCACAAGCACTGGTTTCTTCTATTGTTAATGAGAACTGTCTATAGAGTGGACTTGTCAAAGTTTTCAATAGGGTGGTCCACATCTGAGTAGAATGTTCACTAGTGCCTTCCCTTTACTGATCATGAAGGCCACCCCTAATAGCAAGTACAGTTACTGCTCACATGAAGCAGCCATAACATAACAAATATGATTTAGCAGCTGGAAACAAGGACAGGCAGGATCATATGGACCAGTCAGCACTCCTGCTGGGCCACAGGGCAATGGTGGCCCACCAGAAGGCCTCCTAGTTTATAATCAAGTAGCATAGCTCAAGCAGTATGTCTTTTGCAGGTTTATAGATCAGTTCGATAATCAACAGTAGCTTTAGAAGCTGCTATCATTTTCATTAATGATAGAACATTGTAATGGCATTGGAGGTGCTAGTGGCACGTAGCTACACTAAAAATTAATTGTCAAATAGGGTGAATGACTGAATAAGGAGAATGCAAAACTAAACAACATAAAACTTCAGCTTTGTGTTTGCAGTATGAAAACAAGCAAAATAAAAAACCTCGAAGACTAAGGAAAGCAAGTCAAATCACGCTTAGCTTACACTGTCCTTGAATTGGAACATGTGGATTCTCCATCAATTACAATTTTAAAATCAAGATTGGGTGTTTTTCTGAAAGCTCTGCTCTAAGAATTACTTTGGGGAAGTTCTATGGCCTGTGTTATACAGGAGGTCAGACTAGATGATCACAATGGTCCCTTCTGGCTTTGGAATCTATGAAAGAATGATCATATATGATTTTGGCTATAGAAAACTACAAACACCAAGATTTAGGGCAGGTTATTGAATGCATGTGAAGCTGAAGCAAGAGTAATTTTTGTGATAAAAAAGCTATGGAAAAGAGCCTTTTAAAAAATAATAGGGCTGTCGATTAATCGCAGACTCACACTATTAACTCAAAAAAATTAATCGCTATTAAAATTTTTTATCATGATTAATCACACTGTTAAACAATAGAATACCAATTGAAATTTATTAAATATTTTTGGATGTTTTTCTACATTTTAAAATATATCAATTTCAATTATAACAGAATACAAAGTGTACACTGCTCACTTTATATATTTATTACAAATACTTGCACTGTAAAACTGATAAACAAAAGAAAGTATTTTTCAATTCACCTCATAAAGAGATTGCACTACAGTACTTGTATCATGAAAGTGCAATTTAACTGCACTCAAAAGCAATGTAAAACTTCAGAACCTACAATTCCACTCAGTCCTACTTCTTGTTCAGCCAATCGCTAAGAGAAACAAGTTTGTTTACATTTACAAGAGATAATACTGCCCACTTCTTAATTAAAATGTCACCTAAAAGTGAGAACAGGCATTTGCATGGCACTGTTGTAGCTGGCGTGTGAAGATATTTTATGTGCCAGATGTGCTAAAGATTTATATACCTTTTCATGCATCGGCCATCGTTCCAGAGGACATGCTTCCATGCTGATGATGTTTGTTTAAAAAAATATGTGTGTGTGTGTGTGTGTGTGTGTGTGAACTAAATTTGCGACTGAACTCCTTGGGGGAGCATTGTATGTCTCCTGCTCTGTTTTATCCATATTCTGCCATATATTTTATGTTATAGCAGTCTCGAACGATGACCTAGCACACGTTGTTCGTTGTAAAAACATTTTCACTGCAAATTTGACAAAATGCAAAGGAGATAAAGATAGCTACAGCACTCGACTGAGGATTTAAGAATCTGAAGTGCCTTCCAAAATCTGAGAGGGATGAGGTATGGAACATGCTCTTTTAAGACTTCTGAAAGCAACATTCTGATGCAGAAAGTACAGAACCCAAACCACCAAAAAAGAAAATCAACCTTCTCTTGGTGGGGTCTGACTCAGATGATGAAAATGAACATGTGTCAGTCTGCTCTGCTTTGGATCGTTATCGTTCAGAATCCATCATCAGCATGGATGCATGTCCTCTGGAATGGTGGTTGAATCATCAAGGGACATGTGAATCTCTAGCACATATGGCATGTAAATATCTTGCGACGCCAGCTATAAAAGTGCTATGCAAACCTCTGTTCTTACTTTCATGTGACATTGTAAACAAGAAGTGGGCAGCATTATCTTCTGCAAATGTAAACAAACTTGTTTGTCTGAGCGATTGGCTGAACAAGAAATAGGACTGATTGGACTTGTAGGCTCTAAAGTTTTACATTGTTTTATTTTTGAATGCAGGATTTTTTGGTACATAATTCTATACTTGTACATTCAACTTTCATGATAAAGAGATTGCTCTACAGTGCTTGTAGTAAGTGAATTGAAAAATGCTATTTTGTTTTTTACAGTGCAAATATTTGTAATAAAAAATAAATATTAAATGAGCACTGTACACTTTGCATTCTGTGTTGTAATTGAAATCAATATATTTGAAAATGTAGAAAACATCCAAAAATATTTAAATAAATGGTATTCTATCATCAACAGTGCGATTGCGATTAATTTTTTTAATTGCTTGACAGCCCTAAAAATAATAATTATAATTGTGTCCATTGCCAGTAATACTATTGTAGTTGAAGGTCTGTCAGTATTTCCATTTAAGCCTCTAGGGTATATAAGCAAACATAATAATACTGAGCAGTTATATAATGCTTTACAACCGCAAAGCACTGCACAGACTATTTAATGCTCACAACGCTCCTGTGAAATAGGTATTATCACCCCAATTTTACAGATGAAAAGAGAGAGCAAGGTTAAGTGATTTGCCGAAGATCACATTAAACCAGAATTACAGTAGGATTAGTACTGGTTTCCAGGGCTAATCTCAGTCCACTAGATCACATTGCCTCTCAGCTATGCCATCTACAAAGCTGAAGACATGGTAGTAAACATTTACTCCAGGCTGTATTTTGGGGAGATGATTTTTAAAACTCTGTAACTGTTAAACAATTGTGCATTTGGGGTGGGTGGGGCATATTATTTAAACAAAACTTCTGGTTTAAAAACAACTTTTCACACAATACTTTGCCATATAATCCAATTACGTTAATAATGAACCGAATATAACTTTAAACTGTGTAACCCCAGTACATATGGGCAAACCCTGCAGCCTCCTCCTCTCCTGTGTACCAAGGGCCTTCAGCACAGCAAGACTGGAGAAGGTTCTGCTGCACATGGATAGGAGGCAAGATATGAGAATATGTCATCCACTTTTCAATATTAACTATATCGTAACTTTCTATATACCTTGTGACTAAATAACATCTACCTTCAGTGATCAAAAATCTAGCATCCTGGACAGAGCAGAATTTAGCCCACAGGTGCTAATCTTTGGGGAAGGGATGGGGGGAAACCATGTTTATCAAAGGAATTTAAAGGCTTTTGTAGGAAGTTAGACTAGATTTAATGGTTCCTTCCGGTTTTAAACTTTATGAGCCTAATATCATTGGAGTTAGAGATGAAGAGAGATTTACTAAATCAGCTTCTCTACATCTCTGCTAAAGGGAGATTATTCCTTTCAATATATTTACCTGAAAAGGCTTTAAATATACAAGGCTCCAACATTTGAGAGTTTAGAGTGGGGGATCTGTTAGAGTATTGCCTTAGGCATGCATCTACAGTACCCTGAATATCAGCAATGGACGAGTCCTTCTCTTCCTCCCTTTGGCTTAATCCCTCTGGTGGGAGAGTCCTGGACAGTGAAGATCTATTTCTTTCCACCATCCCTTTGAAGGAGGAAGAGTTTGGTAGATCAAATGTAGTCAGGCCTCTCAGTAGAATATGGGCTCTATCTGATGGAGAATGCTTGCTAGAAGTGCTGTAGACTGTCCGCCACACCACTATAGGTGGACTACCCCTTCATAACCCCACTAGTGGACATGATATTCAGGGGTATGGTTTTAGCTCTATCAAAAAATAGAACATGCTGTGATGGGGTGGGACTCACCACTGCGGTGCCTCCTACTGGCTGTCTTGGGAATTAGCTCTGTGCCCTCTTCTGGTGATGTCTCACCTGCTGTAACCTCTGCTCCTGGACCCGTGTCACTCCAAAGACTGCAGCATCCTCTTTAGGACACAGCTGTCCAGCTGTGTCTCACTCTGTTCTCCCACTTCTGGGAAACTGTAGTCCACTGTCCAGCCACTTAGAATCATAGAATATCAGGGTTGGAAGGGACCTCAGGAGGTCATCAAGTCCAATCCCCTGCTTAAAGCAGGACTGATCCCCAACTAAATCATCCCAGACAGGGCTTTGTCAAGCCTGACCTTAAAATCCTCTAAGGAAGGAGATTCCACCACCTCCCAGTGGCAACCACAGCCAATTATTTGGTCACTTCCTCATTGATGACAGGGATGGGGAGTCCTCACCCAGGGACCCTGTAGATAGCAGCCACTTGCTGCATCCCCTCCAATTGCTCAATCTCTTTCCCTGGGCCACTTCCCCACTGCCTTAGCACCTTCTTCACTCTTACCTCAGGGCCTCAGCATGCCAGTCTTAGGAGCCAGCCAGGAGCTCGCTGTCACTCCCTTGATCCTGCCCAGCACTGCTCTGTCCAGAATGCTAGCTTTTTTCTACCAGTCCTCCCTCCTTAAGTTCAAGGGAGCAACTGAACCTGCTCTGCCCTACAGCTCTTCTTATATGGGCCTGCCAGGCCCTGATTGGCTGCTCCTTGCAGCCCCTCTCCTATTGGCTGCTTTCTGCGCAGCCTCCCTAGGGTTCCATTAACCCCTTACAGGCCAATGTGGGGTGGACACCCCATCACACATGCCCAACAAATACTTCTGGGCTCTCTCATCTCAAATTAGAAGTTGGATATGTGTGGTAGTGATTTAAAATCTTTTATGGAAGAGTCCTCTATATTGATTAGAAAGTTAAGTTTTAAAAAGATGTAGAAAACAATCCTGTAAAATGTAATAGGTAGTTGTTTCCCTTCTATCAAAATCTGTAGAACAGCTAAAAAAAAAAAAAAAAAAAAAAAAATCACACAGAAAGATTGTCATGAAATACTGTCATTTAGCGTCATCTCTATACAACAATTAATTTTATTGAAATCTAGTGGTTTGCTCCCTATTGAATTCAAGGGGACTTCTCCCTAAGAGATACACCCAGTATTTCAAGAAAGAGCTCCAGAACTACTGTGATTATTTTGTCTTTCCTTGTTATAAGATATTAAAAAAAAAAAATCAAATTTAACCAAACTGATGAATAGTCTGGGATTTACTGACCTCTAATGACTAAATTAAAAACTGCTGTCTTCTGGTTATCCTGTGCCTCTAAAATGAAAATATACATACAGTAGTTATTTGCCTTTCTGGACCATGTCTGCCTACCTACAATGAAAAAACATGCATTTTTATATTAGCCTAGTAACTAGCAGCTCACTCACCTGTTTGAATAATTTGACAGATGAGTCAACCATTCATTTTCAATCATGGTAAAAGAAAGGCAGTTAGATTTTGTGCCTGGGCTATTAGGTTTTAATTAGTGTTTTACAAGCCAGGTGTATTTGAAGTTTAGCTTTTCTCCCTCCAAGTTTAAAAAGGCCTGGAAGTGTTTTCAGTATCCATCTTGCCTAGGAAGTATATGGAGGGTTACAGTATATTTCTACAAGCCATTTAAACACTAGCGAGAATCTGCTTGAGCCACTGGGCACCACAAGAAGATTGTTGAAACATACTGACAGTAGTGATATGTCATGAAGAGGGACAATATAGCAACTCTATTATTAATTTGTTACATAAATTCAGAAGATGTTCATGTTCCTTCAAGGAAAGGAACCAATTCTCTTTAACAGTTTAAGCTTATGTATGGATAGCTGACTCGAGGCAATTAACTCTATGAACATATTGCCCTGGCCATTTCACAGCATACTTGTTTGGGAAATGTCGGCTGAAACAGACAAGTATTGCATCATGATTTGAAGGCTTTAAGATTTTGGCTTGCCTGACCTCTGGTGGCAGCAAATTTCAGATCAAAGGCATTCTACTGGGAATGCCCTGCTTCAATTTCCAGTGTGTTCCAAGCTGGCCTCCATTAGCGATAGTGTCCCCATTGACCACAACTGTCACAATGAAGGTCAGAGACAGAGATGGGTTTTGAAATAGCAAAGTTCTAGCCCTCTTAAGTCATTACATAAAGAGAAGGACCTTGAAATGGCTATAGGATTTGACTGGCAGCCAATGCAGTAAATTGTGTACTAGCTCCACTTCCTCCGTAAACTCCTTCGTAAGTCAGGGAGAGGGAAGCTCATCCTTAACCAAACATTTTCAAACCTGCTAAAAATGGCCACCACTGGGATTCCATTTTATTTATCATTATAACAAGTGGCCATCTAGTGATATTTTAGTCAAACTAACTGCAAGTCACTCCTTGATGGCAACAAATGAAATAAATCGATTGTGGTGATGGACTAGCACTAGTTTAGTTTGTTTCTGATTAAGCAAATGTAGACATTTACAAAATAAAAAGATAAATATCACTTTAAAATAAAATAGACTTACGCATTGAAATTATGCACTTTTAAAAATATACCTACATTTTTGTACTGAGATACCAAAGCATCATCATGCACCCTTTTGAAAATTTTGATAACAACCCTTTATTATTCCTGCCCCAATAACAAGAGACTGGGGATCCAATACCAGCTACAAGTGATCATTTGGGCAAGAAATCCCACCATGCTGAGCACCTAGGCAAGGTGGGTGTGTCCATGCAAACGAGATCAGCTTCTGAAGTCTTTTTCCACAGCTCACCACTAGATGTCAGGGGAGAGCTCATCCAGACTCTGCTTCCATAAATAAGCAACCAAAAACATAAGCATATGAACTATTGTATTCTCCCAAGCATCATGTGTGTGAAAATAATTCCTAAAATTCAGTGAAAGGAAAGGCAAGTTTGTAACAACCTACAATTAGAAAAATAAACTGTGATTGTATTAAAAATCATTTTTGCATCAATATTTAGGTCAATTCTCTATATCCCAGTGAGCATAAAGCCATTGTATCTGGCTCCTACACCCCCTTTCCTGCACCCTCTAGCACAGGGGCCATATCATGGGTGGGAAGGTGGCTCGCTGGGGTCGGGGTGTCAGGGAGGTACTGTGCTCCAGCTACGTCCAGCTGGAATATTGTCCCTTGGGGATCATAGCGGGCTGGTGCAAGTTAAAACAGCCAGCAGGCTGCTCTGACCTGTGCTAGGACAGAGAATCAGGGAGACATGATCAACTTCCTACCAGTCCCTCTTTCCCTTCTCTGCGGTGCCATGGGGTGTCACAGGCAGGGGAAATCAAAAACACTTTCATAATTGGAGTTTTGTAAAAACAATGTGTTTCTATAAAAGCATGTTGGACTAGGAGGACATATCCAAATTTTGGATAACCTGAAATTAGATAATTTGGGTTCAAATAATTGGGTTCTATCTGTATTAAAAGCTATATTTACAGATTGAACATTGAACCTTGAATTTTGTGTTTACCTGCCCATTTCAAATCTCTGAGTCCTTTTGCATCATTTCACTGTCCTCGCTGGTGTGAATGTATTGCTTACCTCTTCTTCCAGAGCGTGGATACAGTTGTTCAGTAAAACTGGGCCTAGCATCTATTACTGCATGACCTTACTGTGGACCTCACCATGCACATGCTATATTTCCACTTATTTCCCTGTTTAGGATCTGTCAGTCAACCTAACTGTAGGCGATGGTGCTCATATGCAAGCCAATCTGAATTCATTTAAAAAAAAAGAGAGAAAAAAGGGAAGCACTGAAGTCTCCAGATAGTGTATACTGCAGATACTGCACTCCTTTTCCCCATGAAGTTTGCAACTCATTTAAAAATGTGATCAAGTTTATGTGCTATGATTTGTTTATTATAATCCCGTTCTGTCTGTTGTCCATGACTCTATTACCCTCTAGCTTCTTACAGATTGCTTCTGTTAACCATGATTCTGTTGCTTTTACTAGACATGAAGTTAGATTTACTACAAGGCATTTGTCAGGACTGCTCGTTTTTGCTTTTTAAAGATCGGTACAATGCTTGTCATTCTGGCACCTACCTAACTCTCCAGAACTTAACAAAAATAATTACCTATAGTTCAGTAAGATGTTGATCAAGCATTCCATATTCAAGCAAAACTCCCATGGAAGTGAATAGCAGTTTTGTCTCAGAGGAAGGACTGCAGCATCAAGTCTTTATAATCTTAAGATCCTTGGATGTATATAGTCTAAACTAGTTGCCTTGCACAGATTCACTTTTCTAAGTATCTTACCTGCTTCAATTATCACTTAACTTGCCTGGGACTCCAATACCTCCTGATTGTACATTGTTTTGTCTTAAAGAGCAATTTTAAGAAGGTTAGTAGCTTGGCCATTTAAGAATCACCATTGATTTAAGCTGATTAAATTGCCCCCCCCCCCATTGTAGTGGGTAGAAAGGTTGTAGCAAAATATGGGGACCCAGAAGTATGGTCAAGAAATTGTATGTCTTGTAGCCTAGTGCATAAGAGCACTGAAATATGAGTCAGGAGACCTAGGTCATAATTCCTGGCTCTTCCACTAGCCTATCAGGTGACCTTATGCAAGTCACTTCACCCCTGCATGCCTCAGTTTCCCCATCTGTAGAATGGGGCTAATGCTTCCTTTGTAAAGTACTTTGAGATAGTTGGAAGTATATCACTATATATAAGATTTAGGTATGATTCTTAGAAGTTCAGGTGCTAGATGCTTTATTCAATAATCCACTATACAAAATTAAAAAGATACTGTATGTATTTTAAAAAATATCCTTTAATTCGCAATAAAGGACGAGAGCCCACAAACCTTTACAGAATATATTGTCCTTTAGTGTAGATGGTAGAATATATTCTGTAATTCAGCAGAGTATGGGACGCAGTTCACCTTCAAACAAGTTTTTGAAATAAACATTACATTATTTAAATCAGCACTTGGAAAGTGTGCCAACAGCAATCCAGATCTATAGCAAATGGACTAATATTTATCTCAGCCTACAGAACTTGTAGATGCCCTGTTGATCAGTACCCTATCAGTAAGAGATAGTTACTGTTCAAACGGAACTATGTTTCACGCCCTTTCAATTTCACAGAGGGGCTTGTGGAACAGTTGGCAGGAGCAACCATCATTAGAAAATTATGAGTGAAAAAAAATCTATGCATCACAGTTAGCTACAGTCTGTGAATTGTAACAGACAATTAACAGTTTTCTAAATTTTATGCAGCCATTTGGAACTTTTGTCAATTAAATGGATTTATATTAATAAAATAATAGTCCAGAACTTTCAATGGAAGAGAAACTCATTTTAAAATAAATGTTAACTGACTAGAAAAAAGGCCCTGTTCTATGGTCTTCAATGTCAACACCTGCATTCCACTCAGGTGCCCCTCAGTAATGTTTCTTGAAAAGATAATGCTAGTAACATGAAAGAAAGATGAGGTTTGTGGCAGCAAGGAAACTGAAAACATTCGGTGATCAAGTCAAACCAAAATCAAAAGCACAAATTGCTGGCAAAGATGAGTTTTTTCATAATGACAAGAATCTCTTTGCAAGACTCCTTGTATTAGGTCGAAGTAGGAAAACCGATCTCGGGGAAATCTCGTCCTACTCTTTGGGAGCAGTTTTCTATTCTCTTAGTAGTCCTGATGTTACTCTGGCAAAAACCAAAAGATCAGCTCTGCTTGATCTTTTTCAATTCAAAGGTGAAGACTGCCTTATTGACAGGGCCAGCTCCAGGCACCAGCTAAGGAAGCAGGTGCTTGGGGTGGCCAATACAAAGGGGTGGCACTCCGTCTGCTGTTGGGGCAGCCCATCCAGGTCTTCGGCGGGAATTCGGTGACGGGTCCCTCAGTCCCTCTCTTTCTCTTTGAGCTGCCGCTGAAGTGCCACCGAAGAGGAAGAGAGGGAGTGAAGGACCCGCTGCCGAACTGCTGCCGAAGAATGGAGCGGTGCAATTGAGTTGCCGCCAAAGTGCCACCGGTTGGCTTTTTTTTCCCCCGCCGCTTGGGGCGGCAGAATACCTGGAGCTGGCCCTGCTTATTGACCATGTTCCAGAGAACGGTAAAATAATCTTTGATGAAATTGCTGTCTGTGACAGTATACCCCATAAGGCTTTATGGGGAGGGGGTGCTTATAAATGTATGGATGACATAGCTGGAATATGTTTTGTGCTGCCTGTGCCATGTAACATATCTCCGTAAAGGTTATGGTCTACTATATCTATTCATCCAATTTGTACATATATATCATTTTCTACTCGAGGTTAAGAATATGGGCTGTATGCTTGCTTGATTTCTAAGTAAGCTTTGTGAGGCATTTGGTCAGCTTCTTTAGGAAGGAATGCGCCAGGTTAAGTACCTGATCAGGAGGCACTTGGGGAACAATGCATCTTGGAATGCTCCAATCCACATGAGAAGTCTTCCTGGAGACATGCAAGATGCCATGTGGACGGCCTGCAAAGACTGAGTCATGCAGGGGCATGTGACTTGCCCAGGTGACTCCAAAACTCCATCTTGGAGCTGGACTTTGCATAGGAGAGAGGAGGGGGGTCTCCACCCACAAGAGAGAGTCTATTTAAACCTGTGGGAGACCCCTCCATTTTGGTCTTCAGCTGGCTAAAGAAGGAGCCTCTCCACCCCACCCCCAGGATACTTGAAGGAGACTGAAACAAAGGACAGTAACTACAGGGGGTGTGAGTGATTGCTGGACCCAGGCTAAAAGGAGATTAGCCTGTAAAAGGGAGCATTCTGGAACTGGTGAGGAAATTATCTGTATTCAGTTTGATTAGGCATAGGTTTGCGCATTTTATTTTATTTTGCTTGGTGACTTACTTTGTTCTGTCTGTTACTACTTTGAACCACTTAAATCCTACTGTCTGTATTTAATAAAATCACTTTTTATTTAGTAATTTACTCAGATTTAATTTACTCAGAGTATGTATTAATACCTGAGGGAGCAAACAACTGTGCATATCTCTCTATCAGTGTTATAGAGGGCGAACAATTTATGAGTTTGCCCTGCATAAGCTTTATGCAGGGTAAAACGGATTTATCTGGGTTTAGACCCCATTGGGAGTTGGGCATCTGAGGGCTAAAGACAAGCACACTACTGTGAGCTGTTTTCAGGTAAACTTGCAGCTTTGGGACAGGTGATTCAGACCCTGGATCGGGGTCTGGAGCCAGACAGGAGTGTCTGGCTCAGCAAGACAGGGTGCTGGAGTCCTGAGCTGGCAGGGAAAACAGAAGCAGGGGTAGTCTTTGCACATCGGGTGGCAGCTCCCAAGGGGGTTTCTGTGATCCAACCCGTCACACTGTCATCCAAGCACTATCTGATGTTCCTTCACATTTGATAAGCTTGAAGACACCATGTACATGATTTAGCTTGCAAGAAAGTACAAGTACACTTGTTTGGACTTTATCACAGACCAGTATCCCATATGAGCATCAAAATGTGGAATGGCCACACCAAACAGCTAGTGTCTCCAAAATCTACAGAAAGGACCAGAAAACTCCCTCTCAGTGGAAGAAGTTTATTTCTGATGGGAACAATAAGGAAGCATGGCAGAAATTATTGTGGAGGGATGCAGATTTACAAGCTGTAGGTAAGGACATGGGCTATATAGCCCCTGGAGAGGAGTGTCAATGCCTGGCTATGTAGAAGGGTTCAGTGACAGCCACAGTTATTGATTAATTAAGTTGTGACCACGAAGAATCTGACACACGTGTATTCATTTGAAACCTGCTGCCAGCAACTACCAGAATGTGATAATTAGGAGCCAAAATATAGATGTTGCAGTCATAGGCATCAGTCTTACATCACAACCGGCAGTCAATTTGCATTTCTTCACTGATGTTGGGAATCAAAGCAACATTATTGATTTGAAGAAAGTCACTTCAATTCTAGTCTCTGTACCTCCCGTATTGGACACCACACATTCACAGGATGTGATGCTACAAGTGCCCTGCATGGGAAGGGAAAGAGACAGATATTTGCTGTGGACTCTGAGAGTGAAGAGTTCCTTCCACACACCTTGGGAAAGACTTCATACTTCAAGGCGCAACATTCCTTGTGCTTGAGAAATGTGTGTGCCAGCTGTATGACCAAGCTTCATCCCAGCGTGTCACTAATGCCTGATACCAAGTACTCTGCCTAGCATCATCTGCTATAACGAGGCTCTCTTGTTAACAGGATTAATGCTCTTTCCCTTGTTGACCATTGGTGGTGTTGAGAAAACAAGGAGCTTGCCGTCAGCGGAATGACAAGAAGTCCAGCACCAGATAGCATGTTGCAGGCAGTGCATTGTGCCTGAAAGCATGTGAAACGGCCAACGGGGAGATATATAGCTGATTTGCTGCTGAGCTTTCCTGAGCAGACTTGTGTAAGTGTCAAACATGCAAGGAGACCTACAAAAAAGCTGCTAACCCTGTTATTCACAAAGATGATGTGTCCCATGAGAGTGACTTTGATGAGTAGGATGCCATGACTGTCAGACTGGGAAATAAAAATATATTTTACTTGGGGAATAAGCACTACAATGCCAATAGCAATACACATAATTCAAAAGGAACAGTGGATTTGAATAAGAAAATAAAATTTTGATTTATATCAATAATTACATCAATTCATATCAATCCAGATAAGCTGTTGCTTATAAATATTTGAGAATTAGTATCCTATACCGGGGGATTCCAGGAAAATGGTTTGTTACTTTTTTCAGTGCTGTTGCTGAGGAAAATATGCTGGTTGTCAAGGAAAATAGTAATATTTTGGGTATTTACATAGAAAAATGCATCAGATATATTAAAATTTATCATTTCACATATTTAGGCTGATGTACAAACACTTCTCTTGAGGATAAATGTAACATAGAGACAAGTCTATAGTGAAAGGCGAGTATTGCCAAGAAAAAACAGTTATGGGGATGGATAATATCTTGACCTATACTTTTTACCAGAAGATTGACATGGTAATTTATTGTACATAACCTGCTAGACTGATGATTGTGGAAAATATTTATGCATAAAAGAATCCAGTAGGGCAAGAATAATTCCTTTCTTTATCAGATTTTATTGTCCATAAATACTAAAAAATAAAAGAATGTTCATCCAGATTGGCTATTTGTAATATTTATTTCTTGTGTATGACTTTTAAGTTCCTCAGGCCATCCAGTCTTGCCTTTAATATACTTCCATATGCATTTCAATCATTTTCAGCCACTGGGCCTTAACAGGACAAATATTAATGAAGTTATATACAACAGCCCTTTGTCGGTATGGTGTCAAAATTGGTAATTTTGGATGCGCTGTGACAGAAAACTTCAGAGTTTCTTGTGGAGAACTTTTAACACAAGATCTTTCAGGTTATTGGCTATATAAATCTGAAGAGAGCAAATAGTGTCCCTGTTTCCAGAACAACTCATTTTCTAAGCATAATAATGGGCCTCACCATATGAGCTACTGTTCAGAAAAACACTGGAGTATATGCTTAACTTTAAACACATGCTGGAGTGCTGTGCTTAATAAGAGCCTTAGAGTCCATGATATAGAAGTTAGAAGCAAATTTACCAGTCAAAATAGGCTGGTGAGCATGGTAAAGGTAAATATTTTCTTGAGGTTTTGGTACATATCATTCAGCATTCAAACAGGAACCATACATGTACAGATGTCCCCCCACCTCCAGCCAGGATGCGATGGGCTTGAAGATTCTCTTTGTCCTATTTCTGCACTTACAGTAAATTCCCCTGAGAAAAGCCTAGAGCCAGATTTTTTTGGGCTGAGTGTTGGCTGAAAGGGGCTTGGAACTGTGAACAAAGATATTGCCTGCCACTGTGTTCAGAGAAACAGGACTTTGTTCTTTTCTTTGTAAATAAACAGGATTATATCAAAGATATTTGAATCCATCATTAATTTTTCCTCCTAGCCAAGACAACCTGCAGGCCCCTAAACTTTGACTAACCTCTGGGGTCGAAAAGTATAACCGATGAAAAAAATGTGACAGTTTTACTGAGGGGATAAAACTTCTAACCTGCTGAGCAGCCTATAAGTCCCGTTAAGCCAGCAAACAAAACACTTGTTGACATTTTGAAAAGTCTACAAAATGCCCTATCCCCAAAGGCCTAGAATGATTCTGGAGTGTTCCTGCTTTTATCAATGGGCTCATAAAGAAAATTAAGCCATTTCTGGATATGTGCCTGAATTAAAGAAGTTAGCAGAGCCTGGCCAGTTTGGAAAGAGTTTAAATGACGCCTTAAGGGACCAATCGATATGTGGTAAGCAAAGTGAAGCCACCCAAAACTAGCTATTGACTAAGGCTGATTTGAAACTAAAATCTGCATTAGAAACCGCTGTTTCAATAGACATCTACTAAGGATGCCCAAGAGCTGCAACAGCATCATGTAGTCTGTGCAAATAAACAAACTGGGGACGAAGCAGAAAGCATAACTTGGACAACTCTCAAAGGCAGCCTGCTTTCTAAAGCTGGTTGGGAATTTTCCACTGGAATGATTTTCTTACAGCTCTGCGGCTTCTCAGTAGCTCACCAGGTGGGCTGCTGAGCAACCAGGGCTTCCAGATTTCCTAACTTTAGGATAGTCCTCCAGATGGGCTGCCTCTGGAGCTGAGGTTCCCAGCTCCACTGCAGCCTGCCAGGTGGGGAGCTGGGAATTTTATGGGGAGCATATTTTGTTTCAGAAATACCGAAATGTATTCATTGTGGGAAGATTTCAGTGTTTCCAAAACAAAATACACCTCTACCCCGATATAACGCGACCCGATATAACACGAATTCAGATACAACGCAGTAAAGCAGTGCTCTGGGGGGGCGGGGCTGTGCGCTCCGGCAGAGCAAAGCAATTTCAATATAACGCGGTTTCACCTATAACGCGGTAAGCTTTTTTGGCTCCCGAGAACAACGTTATATCGGGGTAGAGGTGTATTGTGGAATTTCACTTCCACAGAAAATGTTGAGTTTTTGGTTTTCTCTCCATTCAGGACAAAAACATTTCAGAAAAAAATGATTTTTTTCACAGAGCTGAAATTGCATTTCCCAACCAGCAATAAGTGCTTTCTTTGTGGGAAATAGTCGCACAATGCAAATGATTGCTGTACAAGGACAAACTTTGTTGAAACTGCAACAAAATGGGGCACACACAGAAAATGTGCAGGCCTGTGCAAAAAAGCACAACAAGCACCTCACAAGGGCAATGCTTGAGGATTTCAGATTCATCAACTTGCAGGTGACAACATGGAGTCCACAGAGTTTTTGTGTGTGGAGAACAGAAAGCAGTGGAAGTAGTTAGCAGTATATTGTGACTTCATCTTGCCATTATGAGAGTTCACAAGTGCAGCAAGGGACAAATCCTGTCTCTCTTCTGTGAGTGTATGGGTCTCAGATGCAACAGAACTGCTGAGGTCTATTGTTCATGGAGAGCAGGATTTCTATGGCTGTATTTCACTGGGCTTCCATCTATGGCTGCACACAGTAGCTCTTTGCAAGCAGTGGAGGAAAGAGGGCAGTGTTAGATCCACACTCCACTGTGTCCTGTGTAAGAAGTTGTACTAGGGCCACGAAGGTTTGGAGCATATCCTCTGCCAATATGTGGCCTATAGATGGAACTTCACCCCCACATATAACCAGGGAGATTCTCAGTGGCCAACTAAGTAGCTCTATCTAGTGGCTGGGAAGAGGAATTGTCCTTAACATCAGGATATTACCTCATCAGTATGAAACCACAAGAATTTCATATTATTATTACCACCTCCTTGTTCCTTATTGTATAAGTGCAAAAGCTCTTTCAGGGCTGGTCAAAAATCTTTTGTCCAAGTTTTTTTTTTTTTTAAACGGAAAAATGACTTTTCAACTGAATGCAAAAAATTGCAGAAAATGTTTGATTTGGTCAAAATAGTTAAATGAACAAATTTTAAACAATTAAAAATTTCATTTAAGTTTTCAGGAACTGAAAAAATGCTGGGTTTTGGTCCTACACAAACCCCTCCCTCTCCTTGCTTTCTTCCCTTTTTCTACTCCTCTCCCCCTCTTTTCCTCCAAACATTTTCTCTCTCGCTCTCTCTCTGTGTTTTTACTGCCTTTCCTGTCTTCAAGTGCAAAAAAGTAATAAGGGGCGAGGAAGATGAAAAATAAACAAACAAAAAACCCCAAACTGGAATTTTTTTTTTTGATTTTTCAGAACCACAATGAAAAAAACCTCTATTTCCTCTGAAGTTTTTCCTGGAAATTATCTTTGTATTTTGGACTAACCATAATCTGTTTATTTTCTTCCAAACTACTGCCTGAAGTACCTAATGACCTTGAGGGAAACGTTATGTTTAGATTAACATTATTTACTTACAAAAGGGCAACATTATAATCCCCTTTATTCATGGAATAGAATATCAGGGTTGGAAGGGACGTCAGGAGGTCATCTAGTCCAACCTCCTGCTTTAAGCAGGACCAATCCCCAGACAGATTTTTGTCCTAGATCCCTAAATGGCCCTCTCAAGAATTGAACTCACAACCCTCTGTTTAGGGGGGCCAATGCTCAAACCACTGAGCTTATATATTGTTTATATAGAAACAATAACCTTTCCTTTCACATAAATTACTACACCATCAAGCTTTAATCTTCCTGCTGTTTTGCTAGAAAGTTATGATAGCTACATCAGAACATGCAGAATACTATCATTTATTATTCTAGATTAAATTTTGAACGAATAAATGTTACAAAGAGAATTTATACATAAATCGTTGGTAGGGTGAAGCTAAGGTTCCAGACATGTATTCATGGTGAAAGGACCTATTATCTTTCAGGAACCCACCTCCCAATGTCTGAAACCCGGGAAATGCAGAATTAGGGTTCCAATTACAAAACAAGATGTGATGCTGGCAGATCAGGTGCTGAATCTTGCCGAGGCTTTAGGCCTCAGCCAAGTGCTGACATATTCATTGCTGGAAACCAGTCTGTCTCACCTGTGTGTTAGTGTGGTTAAGATGGGTATTGGATTTATAACAATGTGCTTAGTGTTTTCACTTTATGAAATGCTTGTAAATTTCTGCATGCATTAATCTCACTTATAATATCTTTATTACATGCTATAAAGTAATATGTACATTTTTGTTTTTTAACTGTAAAAAATGTTTGTCCTGAAACTGTCAACCAATCAGAAGGGATCATCTTTGCCCATCATGGAGGACTATCAAAACTAAATGGGCCATTGTGGGACATCACCAATGCAAAGACTTTGCCCCTGCACAGGCTACATGCAAAAGGGCTCTTCTCATCAGCTTGAAATCTGAAAGAAGGAAATAATAGTGAACAAGAAAATTTTTCATCTCTTTTGTTGTTTGGACTCTCACAGGACTGGAGCTACAAAACTGAAGCAGAGATCCCTAAGGTCAACCTGAGTTAGTCCTAAAAGACATTAAGAGCTGAAAGATTACTACAACTCTTTCACCTTTGGAACCATAAACTGTAACTGATTTGTGTGTATATGTTTGCCTGCTTTAAACTGTAAATAACTCTCCCATTTCTTTTTCCTAGTTAATAAATCCTTAGTTAGCTTACCATAGGAGTAGCTACAAGCAGAGGCAGATTTACAGTAAAACATAGATGCCTTGGCATGGGCCCCCCAACAACAGGGGGCCCCAGGGCCAGGCAGCTGCGGGGGCAGAAGCTTGGTCCTGCCGGCTCCTGGGACTCCTGCTGCAGGCTCTGCACCCACCGGAAACCAAGCTCCTCCCTCCCCCTTTCAAATAAGGGTGTGTGTTTTTTTTCTAAATCCCTTCCTCCTCAAAGCCCTAAATTAAGAAAATAATTAAGCAATTAACCCACACTAATATAATTGACTGTAGGGACCGTCACCACAGCATACATGCACTAGGAACGATTTTTCACAGAACTAACATTAGCAACATAATATTAAATTTCTCAACCCTCCGAAAAAGGAAATTTTACAATTTTTATCCTGGTGAATAAAATACATGTATCGAGGGGTAGCCGTGTTAGTCTGAATCTGTAAAAAGCAACAGAGGGTCCTGTGGCACCTTTAAGACTAACAGAAGTATTGGGAGCAGTGAGGTTCTTACCCACGAAAGCTTATGCTCCTAATATTTCTCTTAGCTTAGTGCTGCAAATTGAAGCAAATCATAGAAT